>NC_044565.1:20688598-21288598 GCF_007565055.1 Rhinopithecus roxellana | reverse complement strand
TCTGGACACAATGCCTTAATGAAAGAGAATACAAAAATATTAGATTGTGTTTCTATGTTAGACTAAAATATGGTAAACTAAATTACCAAACACTTTGAGTGACTAACATAGCTATAAAATTCATTCCATGATTTGCCATCAAAATCAATAGTATCTTCAAATGATGAAATGAAAAGGAAAGGCTTAAATTAAAGCAGGAGATTTTTAAATTTAGACACAGGAGAAAGTATATTATTAGTTAAGGTTATGACTATAAAAACAATGCAAGAAAGACTTAAATTATCTCTTCTGAGAATCTTTATGAAGAGGATAATATCAACATAAATTTGGTAGGTACAATCATACCTACAGGGGCAGAATGTAATAGATTAGACTTATATTACCTGATGTAGTCTGGGTATTTGTACCCTCCAAATCTCAGGCTGAAATGTGATGCCCAATGTTGGAGGTGGGGCCCGGTGGGAGGTGTTTGGGTCATGGGGACAGATCCTTTATGAATGGCTTAGTGCCCTTCCCATGGTAATGAGTGAGTTCTCACTCTGTTCCTTTACATGAGAGCTGGTTCTTTAAAAGATCCTGGCCTCTCTCATTCCTTCTCTCACTATGTGACATGCCTACTCCCCCTTCACCTTCCGCCATGAGTAAAAGATTCCTGAGGCCTCACCAGAAGCTGAACAGATGCTAGTGCCATTCATGTACAGCCTGCAGAATCATAAGCCAAATCAACCTCTTTTCTTTATAAATTACCCAGGCTCAGATATTCCTCTGCAGCAATGTAAAACAGACTAATACAGTACCCAAACTATTAGTCACATTTTCAAATACTACCTATCTTCTCCACAACTATTTTCCCAATAATTTTCAACCAATATATAGGCTTTAAAATCAATATAAAGAAAACTGGGGAATAAGGTCAAGATCCCTCTGGAACCAAGTCTCCCACCTAATTTCTTTTATAAATGGACCTGTATGAAAGCACTCAATTTCACATCAGGATTAAGTGTGTGTGGAGGGAGGAGAGCCAGTGTGGGCCAGGGAGGAATGACAGCTAGATGTCGTCTCTTATAGTTTACTATGCTTGGCTGAGCTTCCAGAAAGGTAATGTATTCAAAGCCACAATCTATGTAATACTTTAGACAAACAAAAAAATTAATCTAGGGTGTCTATGGTTTACTTTCCTTAAACTCCTTCCTTGGAGCAACTTTGAAGAACTCAGAAGACCCTTTTCTAACAATATTATCACCCTACCAGGACAAGTAGAATTTTTGTCAACCTGAGACAAAAAACATAACTATAAGTTACCTCAACTTTCGTACAGCATGTTTACATTCTTAAGCAAAGTGCTATGTCACCATTATTGTATACTAACGCGTACTGAATGTGTGCCCTATGCATACATGCATCTTCTCACTAGGAATTTGGGCACACAATAACTTCAGGTTCTCCATACCAACCTGTCAAGTTGAAAGAACAGTGTGTACGTAACTTAGTCATTGCTACACAGACCCTACAGAACACTGTCAGATTGCTCTTTTAGATGCATTTCACTTGACAGTGACAACTACATCCTCAGTGATGCCTCACTTCATGTGCAACTGTGCTCTAACTCCCTAGCCCAGCACAGTCCCAGCCTCCCTCTCCAGACTTGTTTCTTACTATTTCCCTACCTAGGGAAACTGGGTTATTCCTCGTTGATATTTCATGCTCTCCTATCTTTTCATATTTGTTCTGCTTAAAATGGAGTGTTTCACCTCCACCATGTGACAAAACTTCTAATCATCCTTCAAGGTCCACATTAAATGCTACTTTCTCTTTAAGGTCTTTCCTGATCACCCCCAAAGAGAAGTGAGATATAATCTCTTTCTCTAAATCTCCTCAATGCTTTTATATTTCCTACTGCCCTCGTTACTAAGAAATAAGCAGGAGACGTTGTGTCTTACCTACCACTGTGAAACCACAAGTATTTTTGGGGTAGAAACAACTTCATTCATTGAATGGTTCACTATAAGCCCTAATGCTACCATTAGACACGGTAAGAATGTTAGGCAAATGGCCAGAAACAAGCAAGCAGGGGAGCCCTGGAAAAAGTCCTGGAGGCGCTGCCTACTGACCGTCTGCAAAAAGGCAATGGCTACACTGGCTACTTCTGGCATGTGGTTGGGATCCACTGGCCCTGAAGGGGTCTTATCAGGCCCTAGTAGGAGATAATCATGGTAGGGACTTCCCTGCTGACGAGTGTGTGCAATCCTCCAATAACTTTCCCTAGAGTAGCCTTTTGCTCATTATAATAGTAAAAACCACATCCCTGGGTGGAGATTGTAAATGCTAATGAGATATGCGAGGTGTATACTAGCATGTACAACTACAGAGCATGTGCACACAAGGAGACTGCTTAAACATGGTTGCAACTGATACCCCCTCATGCTCCCTCATGAATAATCATGCAATATTCTCATAAAGAGGGTCCCTCAGCATTAGCTGCTGCTAGCTCATCCTCTCTTTTGAGCAGCCTGTTCGGAATCATCTCTCAGGGTGTACTGTCTCTTTAAATAAACACTGCCGCTACTGTTTTCCAGGAGGTCAGCAGCTGGTCAGCCATTCCTCTCTTTGAATGTACTTTATCTTCCTTCAATAAACTCTGCTACTTAACCCTGGCTGTGCATCTCTTGGTTGAATTTTTTCTTCTAAGAAAACAAGAACAGCAGTTCCTGCAGTACAATTCCAGTACTTTCTGGTAACAAGAAGGCTCATTTCTTGTCAACTCTTCTTGTTCCTGAGGTCAAGGCAGGTACTGATGCCAAATACTGAGGACAGAGGGAGGATCATGAAGAGAACACTGAATGGCCTACAGCAACCTACAGGTAATTATTTTTTTCTAGTGTTATAGCAAACACTACTAAGTTTGAGGTCACTTTTAGCTAATGCTAACTTTCAGCACTGTTAAGAATTATATTAAAATCATAATAATGCTTTTAAAAAAACAAAAATTTTACCAAAAGCAGAAATCCTTAAAACCTGATCTAAAATACTGATTCTACCTAGCTTTAATGGGCAGATATTTATATTTGCGTTACAGAAAGCCTGACCTGTGATGGAACGAACACCAACTCTTTATTCGGAAGGCAGGACAGTGCCTCTGATCAACAGCTTAACATCTCTAAGGAGACTACCTGCTGGCCTGAGCCTTGCCCTCAAGTCTGCGACATAACATGGCCTCCTACTGCTGACACAATAAAATGGAATGATCCATCTGTAAAATGTCCATAAGGAAAAAAGGAAAGGATAAATTTCAAGTTTTAATTTTTATCTAATAATCTTGGCTTGGCAAATAAATTCATGGTCAGGCTCGATCAACCAGCCTGAAACTTGAATATCCTGACCACACACTGATTCTCCAATTAAGAACAATGTTCTCCTACCACCTGGTTCAGTAAGAGACCACCAATGGTGCTTGGGATTCTGTAGCAGCTACCTTCTTCACTAGACTATAATTTTCAATGGGTCAATAAATAAGAGTCTTTACAACCTCTATGTTCCCAGCTTAAAGCATAGTTCCAGGCACAGAAGGTACACATATATGTTTACTAAGTGAGTTGAAACTGAAAACTCATCAATGGAGTAAGACCACCCTCTTAAGTGAAATTTAATTTCAATAGTTTTAAGATTATTCACTTACTGAACCCTAATGCATAACAAATGACAACCACCACAACTTCCGCCCCCCATATGTCTTGTTTATCACTTTTTCCCTATTCTCAGTGCCTTTGTCCCATCCACATCCTCTGTCTTCAACACAGTCCCTCCCCTCTATGGGACATTTCATCACTGAGAAGGTTAGGCGGGTAATGCCCACCTACTTATGTAATGGTGTATTCCTATCAAAATCCCAAGAAGAGTTTTTGCAGATATAAACAAGATCCCTTTTAAATAAATATGAAAAAGTAAACTGCATATCCAGCAAAGTATTAGTACCTAGAATATACAAAGAACTCTAAAAAATAAACCATAAAAAAGTAAACAACCCAATTAGAACATGAGCAAAACCCAAGGAGGGGCATTTCACTGAAAAAGATAACAGATGACAAATAAATTTATTTTAAAAATCTATAAAAAGATAACCAATATCATTAGCCATTAGGCAAATACAACTTAAAACTACACTGAGCTATCACTAAACACTTATCAGAATGGCTAAAATAAAAACACAGTGACACCACCAAATGCTGGCAAGGCTGCAGAAAAACTGCATCACTCATACATTACTGGTGAAATGGAAAATAGCACAGCCACACTGTATAGCAGTTTCTTAAAAAACTAACAAGCAAGTATCATACAATCCAGCAACCATGCTCCTGGACATTTATTCCAAAGAAATGAAGACAATGTTCACACCAAAACCAGTACATAAATGTTTATACCAGCTGTACTTGTAATAGGACAAACTGAAAACAACCCAGATGTCTTTCAACAGGTGAATGGTTAGACAAACCGAAGTACATTCATACCATGAATACTCCTCAGTAATAAAAAGAAACAAACCACTGATACACAACAAGCTGGATGAATCTCTAGAGACTTACTCTGACTATAAATAGGCAATCCCAGAAGGCTACATTCTGTATGATTCCACTTATATAACATTCTTGAAGTGACAAAATTATACAATTGGAGATCAGATTACTGGTTGTCAGGAATTGAGAAGAGGGTGGAAGCAGGAGGCAAGTGACTAGAAAAGGGCAACATGAAGGATACTTGTGGTTATGGAAAAGTTCTCTATATTGACTGTATCAATGTCAATATCCTGTTTATGAAATTATATTATAGTTTTGCAAGATGTTAACCATTGGGCTAACTGGATAAAGGGTGATCTGTCTGCATTATTTCTTATAACTACACACGAATTTATAGTTATCTCAATATAGGCAGTTTAAAATTTTAAAAGAGGGCAGAAGAGTCAAGTATGTGACATGTGGTTGAGAGTAACAAACTGTCTATCGTAAGAGGAAAAAATAGCATGGTACAGTTAAATATCATCAATTTGGAATCCAATCACTTCCTTCAATAACACTCAATTAGCAGATACACAATTATATTATATTAGCTGTTATTAACAAAGACTAGAAATCCATTACACTATTACACTGCTATTACATTACATTATAGTCCATTCAGAAATACCCAAGGGACTGAAAAATCTTTCCTTTCCCTTAACTCTCAACCTAAGGATCTGAAGTCAAGGAGGCTATTTAGACTATTAGCAATGGTACCAAAATAGGAATAGCTGGCACAAATAACCATCTTTCTCTCCTCACCCCCTCAAAAATCTTGTAGTGTTGAGAGGTGAAGCCAGCTGGACTTCCTGGGTTGAGCGGGGACTTGGAGAACTTTTCTGTCTTACAAGAGGATTATAAAATGCACCAATCAGCACTCTGTAGCTAGGATTGTAAAACGCACCAATCAGCGCTCTGTAGCTAGCTAGAGGTTTGTAAAACGCACCAATCAGTGCTCTGTAAAAACGCACCAATCAGCTCTCTGTGACTAGAGGTTTGTAAAATGGACCAATCAGCACTCTGTAAAATGGACCAATCAGCAGGACATAGGTGGGGACAAATAAGGGAATAAAAGCTGGCCACTGGAGTCAGCAGCAGCAACTCGCTCAGGTCGCCTTCCATGCTCTGGAAGCTTTGCTCTTTTGCTCTTCACAATAAATCTTGCTGGTGCTCACTCTTTGGGTCTGTGCCACCTTTAAGAGCTGTAACTCACCGCGAAGGTCTGCAGCTTCATTCTTGAAGTCAGCGAGACCAAGAACCCACTGGAAGGGACCAACTCTGGACACAGTGTCACATATTTTATTCTTTTTTTTTTTTTAATGTCCCTTTTCAAAGGAATTAAATGCAGTCTCCCAGACAACTGTCTCATCAATGGGTTATGACCATTCACAAAGGCAAGGTCTAAAGGACATCCCTGAACTTCTCTTGATTTTCATTTTTTAGGTTTATGGGCACCTTAGAAAGCAGAGCAGTGATCAGAAAGGCAACTCAGCACACAGCATTCCTTCCATGCTCACTTTAAGACCACAGCCTTCAAAACAGACCCAAGAATATAAGAAATATTAAAATATGTACAAGAGCACCAGTGATACATCGATCAGGCCCCACTGGAACTCAGATGGCCTATGGAGCTCCCTGTAACCTCTCTCGTAAGTGAAATTATCAAGTACTGCCACTGGCAGCAGGGCTGACAGCTCTAAGAGACATTGGTAATAAAGAAAAATCATGACCTTTAACTCAATTCTGTAAACTGCACAGCCGACACTCATCCACTATGATAATTACCCTTATTATTAGTTGCCATGGTTTATAGATAGAGAAAAATACGGTCAATCATCTTTCATGACTGAAAAACAGTATAGTTTAGAGAAAGTTTGGTGTAAAGCCCAAACACAAGCCTAATGTGGTTAACTTTGAAATGTTACTTTGGCTATTTCCTCAAGAACTAACCAAGTAGCAGTACAATTTTCCTATGATAGGCCATGTGAGTTGCCTTTCTGATCACTGCCCTGCTTTCTAAGGTGCCTACAAACCTAAAACATTTTAAGAAAGTTTGTGATATCTAAGAGACCAAGGTAATTATTGAGCAGGTATGTGAATGGCCTTATAAGCACATGAAAAGGTGCTCTACGTCATTAGTCATCGGGGACGCTCAAACCACAAGAGATACCATTTTACTCCCAGTAGAATGGCTACATTTAAAAAGGTTAATGGCCAGGCGTGGTAGCTCACGCCTGTAATCCCAGCACTTTGGGAGACCGAGGCCAGCGGATCACCTGAGGTCGGGAGTTTGAGGCCAGCCTAACCAACATGGAGAAACCCCGTCTCTACTAAAAATACAAAATTAACTGGGTATGGTGGCGCATGCCTGTAATCCCAGCTACTCGCGAGGCTAAGGCAAGAGAATCACTTGAACCTGGGAGGCGGAGGTTGGGGTGAGCCAAGATCAAGCCGTTCACTCCAGCCTGGGCGACAGAGCGAAACTCTATCTCTAAAAAATGAAAAGACTAACAATACCAAATGTTTGTGAAGATATGGAACAATTGGAACTCTCTTACATTAACAGTGAAAATATAATATGATACAGCCACTTTGCAGAACTATTTGGCAGTTTCTTATAAAGTTAAACATACTCGACTTATGTTCATATGAACACGACTTAGCAATTCCATTCCTACACATTTTGCCCAAGAGAAATGAAAATGTTTCCACAAAAAGACCTGTACACAAATGTTGACCTAAGCTTTGTTCGTAAGGCTCAAACATGAAAACAACCCAAATGTTCATTAATGGGAAAATGAATAAACAAACTGTGGTATAATTACACAATAGATTACTCCTTAGCAATAACTAAGTTATAATAGTTAATGAAATTAACTACTGATACATGCAAACACATGGAAGAATCCACAGAGTGCTGAGCAGGAAAAAATCTTCAAACTCCCACCACCAAAAAAATCTTCACTGATTCTGTAGATTTGTAATGACTTCTCAAATAAACTCATTATATTCAAGATACAGAATTGATAGACGACAAAACTCCCTGGTAAATTCTACTCAAGTCAAATTAATTAAATTTGATTTGCAAAGTCAAAAATTATTTGTGAGTTTTGAGGGTTTAAGGCAAATGTTTTAATCTACAAGAATGTAACAAACAAACTCACCAATCCTTCCTTTTTTGTGAATATGGCCAGGCATGATGCCAATTTTACATTCTCCAGGCTGAAAGTAAATCACAGTTTTCAGAAAAGTTTAAAAAAAAAAAGTCACTCACAGGTCACACACACAAATAACACTCGCATTCACTCAAAGCTGTTTAGCCCTGTGAGAGGCTTAATCTGGGTTTCTTTTTATTTTTTGCACTCACATTGATGACTCCAGGGCAGTTGGGCCCAATTAGCCTTGTCTTTCCCTGGCGCAGCAGTTTGTGCTTGACTCGTACCATGTCCTGCTGGGGAATTCCTTCAGTGATACACACAACCAAGGGAATTTCCGCCTCAACAGCTTCATTAATGGCAGCGGCAGCAAAGGGCGGAGGAACATAAATGACAGAAGCCGTTGCTCCTGTCTGTTCTTTGGCCTGAAACATTAACAGTGAAGCACTTTATTATTGGTTAAATCATAAACATTGTAAAATAAATCCAATACCATCATTTTAATAATGTCTTGGGGGTAAGAAGAGGACACTACCCAGAGACATAGCATTCTTCCCATTCTCAAATTCGCTACAGTGTCAGAGTAGAGCAGACTCAAGCATAGCTCTTTCTCAGCCCATTTGAATGCCACTGTGAATTGAAAGCTTCTATGACATCTCACTCTCTATGGCATGTCAGTAAACCTGAAAGCAACTTGACAGTAAACAGAGTCAAAGGATGCTGATATATCATCCACAAATGATGCTGGGGGTTAAAAAATAATTTTTAAAAACTCTGTTCAAGATGATAATAGAGGGGGAGACAAAAAAATATCAAAACTAGTATGGAACCAAAAAAAGTCATATCATGGGGATGTAGGTACTTTATTGAAAAGTACCTACAGTACATAGTTTTCTACCTCTAAAGGCTACAAATACTGCCAGAAGCTAGACTGTGACAACAGCAAATATTGTGCTGGGAAGTCATATGGCTGAAAGGTACCAACCCTACTCATTCAAAAAGCTCTTTGAAAGAGCAGAATAGGTGAAAAACAATATCTGTCAAAAAACTTATAGAATATTCCAAATGTCACAACTACTTGTGTCACTATAAATTATAAATGGATTGCTGAGCAACAAGAACTTTCTTAAAAAAAAAAAAAAAAAAAAAAAAAAAGCAAAAAGAGGCTCATGACAAAAGAAAAATCTACCTAGAGGAATTGTGAAAAAATATCTCCTCTCTATATTTTGAGGTTATAAAAATCAGCCATAATAGAATTTATGGCAGGAAGGACTTTAAATTTGTGCTTTAAAACATGTAATGCTTTAAAATATACCTTAAAAATATGCATAAGAAGAGGGGAAGAATACATTTAAGGCTGATCAACACATCATCCCAAAGAACTAAGTTTATTTCCTAGATTTTTAAAATTAAATATCCAAGAATTTACACTACAGTTTCTCAGTTTTGTATCTATTCGTATAAGAGTCAAAAGAGAATGCAAGACTACACACTGAGCTTAAATTAGCTCCCTACAGAGGCAAAATCTGAGATGTCAGAAACACTGTATAATTTACTTACCTTTTGTATCATCTGAATTTTTACAAAAAGTACCTATCAGTTTTGTAACAAATAATTAAAGTTTAACTTAAAAATCATTTTAAAAGGTAATTATTAAGAAATCAGCAGTTTGAGGAGAATCTAGGACACTGTGATTTGTAAATCTGACTCTACAATTTAGTTAATTCACATGGGACCACTCTTTACTGCAAGCCATCCTAATCAGCTGTGAGACCATGGGCGAGATCTCTAACCTCTTTGCACTAGTAACATCCTTACCATTAAAATGACGATGATAACAGCACCTACCTCCGAGGGTTGTGGTGAGGCCTGAATGGGGCAATTTGAATGAACCACCTAGCACAGTGCCTGATGCATAGTCCCCACTCAGGAAGAATTAAGGGGTGGTTGCTGACATTTGTACTACTAACACACTGGAAGAAGAAAGGTAAGGAAACATAAAAAGCGAAACAGGAGCCTGGCCACAGTACTTCCTCCCTTAATAGCTGATGCATATCTAAAAACAAAAATGACACACAGGTTTTGAGGGTAATTCAAATTTCTCTAGGTTACTGAATTTTCAAACAGCAAGTGACTCTCCCAAAAGAAACATAATTAAGATCTCTACCCAAAGAATGCTCGCTCTTCCCTTGATTTTCTTGTCTTGCCAAACTCAGATACCACTAATTACCTCCTTCACAGTATTAAAGACAGGTAAGCCCAGATGCGTCTGGCCTCCTTTCCCCGGAGTGGTTCCTCCAACGAGTTTGGTGCCATATTCCAATGCCTGCTGGCTGTGAAAGGTGCCCTGAGGGGAAAAAGCACAAGATCCATGAGAAACCGCAGACTGGAAAGCCCAAGAGAAGCAAAAGCAATCTTAGCAACTTAGGAAAAGAAAAACAAATAGGTTAGCTATTCCTACATATGGAATATGTTATTCCATAACATATATGAAGCATTCCCATCAATGTACTAAACATAGCTTTGAACCTTGAAGCAAAACAAGCCTCTGAAAAACCAAAATAGCTATAAACAAGGGCCTCTTTGATTCCGTTTTCAAACTTGGCTGATGACCAGAAACTTCCTGTTTCTCAACTCCTCATGGGCTCACACTCCTCAGTTTAAAATCCATGGTAGAGCATTACCCTCCCACAACAACCGTGGCTTTCTCTCACTTCAACTTAAATATCTGGCAAAACCAGAACCTGGGTTATATCCAATTTTCCCCCTACTCTAAGTCTATACATGTGCAGCCAAAAAGTGACTGGGGGAAAAAAAAACATGTCAACTGGTCTCATTTTAAATTAATGATCACTCACCTTAAGTAAGCCTTTAATACTGCCCACCCAACAACCTGTATTTCTCTATCCATTCACTTTTCCTCATCAATCTCAGCATTATTGACATTTTGGACAGGATGATTCTTTCTTATGAGAGGTCATCCAGTGCCTAGTGGGACAATGAGCAGCAACCATGGGCTCCACTCATTAGACGCCAGTAGCACACTCTCCTCACTGTTATAACTCCATCCAGTTAACGACAACCAAAAACAGCTCCAAGGACTGAGAGATTCATTTTCACTAGGCTTCTGGGGTTCGACTTCCCCTCTTCTCTTTCTCTCTCCTTAGACTTCTCTTTTTCATCCAAATTCATACCCTTGGTGATGTCATCCCGTATCATGGCAATACGTATCATCCATATGGTGACCCCTCCCACACACACAAAGACACACATACCCCATATATCTAAGCCTTGAACTCCATACTCACATTGTCAACTGCCTACCTGACACCTCCACTTTGAGAACTAGCAGGCATCTCAAACTCAACATGTCCAAAACTGAGTTCCCGATCACTCCCCTCCATCTACCCTATCTCAGTTAAAGACAACTTCATGCCTCTCAGATAATCAGACCAAAAATACTGAAGTTGTCCTTGATTATTCTCTTTCTCATATGTACCATATTAGATCCATCAGTAGATCTTATTGCTCTATCTTCAAAGTATAATCAACAACTCCTCCCCCTTCTACTGCTATTACCTTGGTCTAAGTCACTTCAACTCTTGATGGGTTATTGCCCTTGCTCCCCTTCAATCTAATCTCCATAGCAGCCCGAGTGATCTGGTCAAAACATAAGGAAGATCACAGTACTCCTCTAATCAAACACTCTGATTGTTTTAGATTTCAGTCAAGTAAAAGCCAAACTCCATATACTGGCCTACAAGTCAATGTACAAGCTGTCTCCCCACATCAGAATCCCGTACCTGCCTCCTCATTACACTCCAGCCACGCTGGCCTTGCAGCTTCCACACACAGCAGGCACATGCCTGCCTCATGGCCTCATTGTGTCCTCTGCATGGAATATCCTTCCCTAAGATATCTACTTGGTTCACTCCTACGTCTCTTTTACATCTTAACTCAGAGATCAAGCTTTCACTGACCACCTGATATAAAATCGCCCTCTCCTCCATCCTAACCACCAGGACTACACACACTCCTCCTTTCCCCGGCTTATTTCTTCCACAGCAATTATACGTTGTAACATACCACATAATATACTCATTCATTTTGTTGATATATTCCCCCCCAACCACTAAAATGTAAATTCCATGAAGACAGTGATTTATGTCTACTTTGTTCATTGCAATATGACACCTAAATCAACATACAGTAGGCACTCAATAAATAGCTGTTGAAAAATGAATGAATCAATGTGGTCATTTCAAGCACCTTCAAAATGCGGTGCCAACTATTTACGTTCTATTAAAGGAATACAAATCAGGGCCTTAGGAAGGACTTCAGAAATTTTCTGATACAAATTATTTTTCAAAATAGGAAACTTGATCCCAAGCATGTTAATTAACTTGTCTAAAGTCAGGGGCAGGGTTTTGAAAGAACCACAGGCCAGTGCTCTCTCTCTTAAAGCAGTGCTATTCAAAGAGTTTGCAGACTCTTGCTGCTCTGCAATGAGATAAGAGGAAAAAGAAAAAGAAAAACAATAAAAAAAGAAGGAGGGGGGAGAGGGAGGGAGAAAATCTAATTTTTAAAAAAGTAAAAATGTTTGCAAATACAGCAGTATGACATTGCTACCTACAGCTTTTACTGTATTTTATTAAAATATTGATCTACATTAGACTGAAAATTAAAAACAAACACCTACACTGCGCTTTTGCTACAGACACTGAGAAGCACTGCCCTAGACTACACTGCCAGGTAAATTCAAAGTAACAAATTGTAATCCTAAAGTAGTGCTAAACAGGAATAACACATCTATTCAAAATAAGCTTATTTTCCTTAGTTTTACCATTATCACCAGCTAGTACACAGTTAGGAACAGTAATAATTTTAGTAGCTTATAAACCCAGTAAAAGAAACAAGATGGCACCCACTGGAAAACTGCATTGCTGAAACATACTCTAAAATACAAAGATTTTTCATTCATATGTGGAACAATGTGTGCACTAAGAAAAACTAATGAGGCAATATGCAGATTTAGTGTGGAAGTACGTTCTAAACTTCAGACATCACCATTATCTCTATGATGAATCTGAATCAACAAACCTGAGGCAATTAACGCTCTCACTTAACTTTAAAAACAAAAACAAAAAAAAGGAGAGTGAATGAGAAACAATGTTAACTGCAGGTAACTGAAACACACTAAAACTACACTTGGATTTAAATATTTAGGCAAACCTTTACCTTATTTAGAACACAGAGACAGTTCTGAATAGTGCTTACACCATGGGCAATGGCTTTTACAAAAAAGCTCACAGCTTAAAATGTCATAGAATCATATAATATTTGGCAAACAGAAAAACAAAATTATATATAATAAATTTATGTGGAGATTTTGGGTTAATCAAATATCTGATTATATGCTAATAATATTAATATATAACAAAAAAGAGGCTGAATATAACATCAATTGGGAAGGGGATGATAGAATGCACTTCGAATCTTGGATGAAGATCTACTTTCCTTAGAATGTGTATAAGGGAAGTGGCATACATAACATTATTTGGCTATCAGAATAAACATTTTTTTTTTTTGAGACAGGGTCTCACTCTGTCACCCAAGTTGGTTCAATCATGACTCACTGCAGCCTCAACCTCCTGGACTTAAGTGATCCTTCCACCTCAGCCTCCTGAGTGGCTGGGACCACAGGCATGCGCCACCACAGCCAGCTAATTTTTCTATTTTTTGTAGAGATGGGGTCTCACCATGTTGCCCAGGCTGGTCTCAAACTCCTGGGTTCTAGCAATCCTGCTACTCTGGCTCCCCAAAGTGCTAAGATTACAGGTGTGGGCCACCACACCCAGCCATTTTTACGAGGAACAAAATTTCAAGGTTTTATGGATGTTTCATTTTTTGTTATTGGTGGATTTTTTTTTTTTTTATGGTAATAGAGGAATGAAAGAAGAAAAAGAAGAAAGGTCTACTGCAACACATTTGTGTGCCCCGTCATTTCAGAAAAAAAAATAGAAAAGCAAAGGACCATTTCACACGAAACAACCTGCTAGCTGCAGTCTATAGGATTTGGCCCACTACCTGGTTTTGTAAATTGAGTTTTATTGGAACGCACCCAAGTCCATTCATTGACAATATTTTCTATGGCTGCTTTTGCTGTTAAAATGCTTTTGAGTAGTTGTAACAGAGACTGTATGACCCACTAAACCTAAAATATTTACAATCTGACCTTTTGCAGAATATGTTTACTGACCTCTGCTCTAGATTACCAAAATACTGAAGAATTGACAAGACAATTCTTTTAATTACAGAAAAATCATTAACATTAAATTATTTTTTAAAAATTGACTGTTTTTATCTTGCCATATCTCCTTTAATAATAAAAAAGGGATACTTTGGGTTAAGACACTTGGTTATACTCTAATTGATTTGATAGTATTCCCTCATTTTAAAAACTTCTGTGCATCTACTATGGTGGAAGTATAAATTTGTTCCAATGTTTTAAAGTTCAATTTAGCAGTAGCTATTAAAATTATAAATACACAGACCATATGACATCCAATTTCACTTTTAGGTATCTATTTTATAGAAATATGGATTGTATATATATTATATGCTGGATAATATTATATAAATACATATAGTTCTGTATAATAAACACTACAAAACACATATAAATATGTTTGTATGCATAAGAAAAATATCTGAAAGGATATATGCCAACTTGTTAACAGAAGGAATTCCTGGGGAGTAGAAAGGCAGGAAAAAGGAAAGAAGATTCTTATGTGGCATTTTATTATAGAATCACATCACAGATATATTTATTTACACTTATACAAAATCTATGAAGTGAACAGGAAAGAGGATGAGAGAATGAATATCAATAAATGAGAACAAATTAAAACATTTCAGGCAATTTTGCCTGCTAGTCCCAGGCCATGGTCCCAGAAAAAGTATAAGATGGGAAAAGTCAGTGGGCTGGTTCTTCTGCTCGTCTCAGTATCCATGAGCCTCTCTGGGTTTGAGCATTTCTCCACACTGAATATGGATTCTGTGTTTAACAATATGGTTTTTTGTCTGTTTGTACAAAACCTAAACACAAGAATCTAGTTTACCTAGTGCTAAGTCAAAGAAATGGTGATCTGTTTCAACACTGGAGGAAAATCATTAGTGTCATATTTGCTGAAAGAAAGTGTATACGCCTCCAGCACAATATACTCCTAGTAAGCATACAATATACTCCTTTGCAACGTAAGTTTAAACACAATTTTTATGTTATAGGCCGACAATAGCAACTAACCTTCTCCTGAGACACAACCCCATTGCTGTACAGTATATTTCTCTGCAACAATCATGTGTTCTGTGATATTAAAAATTAAAAAATTGTTAATTTGTTATATCTCTAGTCTACATTTCAAAATAAAAAATCTAGATATACATACCTGTTTGCCAGTGAAACCCTGGCAAATAATCTTTGTATTTTTATCAACATACAGATGTTTCCGAGAAGCTGTATAGGAACAATGCCGAATTCCATTCTGTGCCACTAAGAGGTAAAAAACCAAAAAAAAAAAAAAAAAAAAAGACACGTTATAATTTTTCTAAACTTTTGAACAATAATTCAACTTGATCACACACATACACAAAATCCTCTAATGCACGAGCTATCCTGTGATCACAGCAAACCTAAATGTCACCTTTTAAATAAGACACAGTGACCACAGTAATAAGTTAGAAAAACAAACAAAAATGACATCGTTCCATTCTCCAGGATCCCCTTTATCAAGAACCATAATCTTGTAGTTTTTTTCTGAACTGAGGAAAAAAAACCAAACTAATGTTTATCATTTTTATTTCCTAGAAAAAAACTGGGGCTCAAAGATAAATGGTTAAAATTAAATCCAGGGACTGAAAACAAAGTGTCACCCCTTTTAATAATGTTTACTAAACAGCCACATGTTTCCCCATTTGACCCAAATTTTTGAAGTCTAATACCTTTAAATAGGTAAGCTAGGGAGGGCAGGAGCAAGATGGCCAAATAGGAACAGCTCCAGTCTCCAGCTCCCAGCGCAAGCGACACAGAAGACAGGTGATTTCTGCATTTTCAACTGAGGTACTGGGTTCATCTCACTAGGGAGTGCCAGACAATCAGTGCTGGTCAGCTGCTGCAGCCCGACCAGCGAGAGCTGAAGCAGGGTGAGGCATGCCCTCACCTGGGAAGCGCAAGGGGGAAGGGAATCCCTTTTCCTAGCCAGGGGAACTGAGACACACAACACCTGGAAAATTGGGTAACTCCCACCCCAATACTGTGCTGTACCATGGGTCTTAGCAAACGGGCACACCAGGAGATTATATCCCACACCTGGCCGGGAGGGTCCCACGCCCGCCCACGGAGCCTCCCTCATTGCTAGCACAGCAGTCTGCGATCTAACTGCAAGGCAGCAGCAAGGCTGGGGGAGGGGCGCCCACCATTGCTGAGGCTTAAGTAGGTAAACAAAGCCTCTGGGAAGCTCAAACGGGATGGAGCTCACAGCAGCTCAAGGAACCCTGCCTGTCTCTGTAGACTCCACCTCTGGAGACAGGGCACAGCTAATCAACAACAACAACAACAACAACAAAGCAGCAGAAACCTCTGCAGACTCAAACGACTCTGTCTGACAGCTTTGAAGAGAGCAGTGGATCTCCCAACACGGAGGCTGAGATCTGAGAACGGACAGACTGCCTGCTCAAGTGGGTCCCTGACCCCTGAGTAGCCTAACTGGGAGACATCCCCCACTAGGGGCAGACCGACACCCCACACCTCACACGGTGGAGTACACCCCTGAGAGGAAGCTTCCAAAGCAAGAATCAGACAGGTACACTCGCTGTTCAGCAATATTCTATCTTCGGCAGCCTCTGCTGCTGATACCCAGGCAAATAGGGTCTGGAGTGGACCTCAAGCAATCTCCAACAGACCTACAACTGAGGGTCCTGACTGTTAGAAGGAAAACTAACAAACAGGAAGGACACCTACACCAAAACCCCATCAGTACGTCACCATCATCAAAGACCAGAGGCAGATAAAACCACAAAGATGGAGAAAAAGCAGGGCAGAAAAGCTGGAAATTCAAAAAATAAGAGTGCATCTTCCCCTGCAAAGGAACGCAGCTCATCGCCAGCAATGGATCAAAGCTGAACAGCGAATGATTTTGAAGAGATGAGAGAAGAAGGCTTCAGTCCATCAAACTTCTCAGAGCTAAAGGAGGAATTACGTACCCAGCACAAAGAAACTAAAAATCTTGAAAAAAGAGCGGAAGAATTGATAACTAGAATAATAAATGCACAGAAGGCCATAAACGAACTGAAAGAGATGAAAACCATGACACGAGAAATACATGACAAATGCACAAGCTTCAGTAACCGACTCGATCAACTGGAAGAAAGAGTATCAGCAATTCAGGATCAAATGAATGAAACGAAGCGAGAAGAGAAATCTAAAGAAAAAAGAAGAAAAAGAAATGAACAAAGCCTGCAAGAAGTATGGGATTATGTAAAAAGACCAAATCTACGTCTGATTGGGGTGCCTGAAAGTGAGGGGGAAAATGGAACCAAGCTGGAAAACACTCTGCAGGATATCATCCAGGAGAACTTCCCCAACCTAGTAGGGCAGGCCAACATTCAAATTCAGGAAGTACAGAGAACGCCACAAAGATACTCCTCGAGAAGAGCAACTCCAAGACACATAATTGCCAGATTCACCAAAGTTGAAATGAAGGAAAAAATCTTAAGGGCAGCCAGAGAGAAAGGTCGGGTTACCCACAAAGGGAAGCCATCAGACTAATAGCAGATCTCTCGGCAGAAACTCTACAAGCCAGAAGAGAGTGGGGGCCAATATTCAACATTCTTAAAGAAAAGAATTTTCAACCCAGAATTTCATATCCAGCCAAACTAAGTTTCATAAGTGAAGGAGAAATAAAATCCTTTACAGATAAGCAAATGCTTAGAGATTTTGTCACCACCAGGCCTGCCTTACAAGAGACCCTGAAGGAAGCACTAAACATGGAAAGGAACAACCGGTACCAGCCATTGCAAAAACAGGCCAAAATGTAAAGACCATCGAGGCTAAGAAGAAACTGCATCAACTAACGAGCAAAATAACCAGTTAATATCATAATGGCAGGATCAAGCTCACACATAACAATATTAACCTTAAATGTAAATGGACTAAATGCTCCAATTAAAAGACACAGACTGGCAAACTGGATAAAGAGTCAAGACCCATCAGTTTGCTGTATTCAGGAGACCCATCTCACATGCAGAGACATACATAGGCTCAAAATAAAGGGATAGAGGAAGATCTACCAAGCAAATGGAGAACAAAAAAAAAGCAGGGGTTGCAATCCTAGTCTCTGATAAAACAGACTTTAAACCATCAAAGATCAAAAGAGACAAAGAAGGCCATTACATAATGGTAAAGGGATCAATTCAACAGGAAGAGCTAATTATCCTAAATATATACGCACCCAATACAGGAGCACCCAGATTCATAAAGGAAGTCCTTAGAGACTTACAAAGAGACTTAGACTCCCATACAATAATAATGGGAGACTTCAACACCCCACTGTCAACATTAGACAGATCAATGAGACAGAAAGTTAACAAGGATATCCAGGAATTGAACTCATCTCTGCAGCAAGCAGACCTAATAGACATCTACAAAACCCTCCACCCCAAATCAACAGAACATACATTCTTCTCAGCAGCACATCACACTTATTCAAAAATTGACCACATAATTGGAAGTAAAGCTCTCCTCAGCAAATGTACAAGAACAGAAATTATAACAAACTGTCTCTCAGACCAGAGTGCAATCAAACTAGAACTCAGGACTAAGAAACTCAATCAAAACCGTTCAACTACATGGAAACTGAATAACCTGCTCCTGAATGACTACTGGGTACATAACGAAATGAAGACAGAAATAAAGATGTTCTTTGAAACCAATGAGAACAAAGATACAACATACCAGAATCTCTGGGACACATTTAAAGCAGTGTGTAGAGTGAAATTTACAGCACTAAATGCCCACAAGAGAAAGCTGGAAAGATCTAAAATTGACACTCTAACATCACAATTAAAAGAACTAGAGAGGCAAGAGCAAACACATTCAAAAGCTAGCAGAAGGCAATAAATAACTAAGAGCACAGCAGAACTGAAGGAGATAGAGACACAAAAAACCCTCCAAAAAATCAATGAATCCAGGAGTTGGTTTTTTGAAAAGATCAACAAAATTGATAGACCACTAGCAAGACTAATAAAGAAGAAAAGAGAGAAGAATCAAATAGACGCAATAAAAAAATGATAAAGGGAATATCACCACCGACCCCACAGAAATACAAACTACCATCAGAGAATACTATAAACACCTCTACGCAAATCAACTAGAAAATCTAGAACAAATGGATAATTTCCTGGACACTTACACTCTCCCAAGACTAAACCAGGAAAAAGCTGAATCCCTGAATAGACCAATAGCAGGCTCGGAAATTGAGGCAACAATTAATAGCCTACCCACCAAAAAAAGTCCAGGACCAGATAGATTCACAGCTGAATTCTACCAGAGGTACAAGGAGGAGCTGGTACCATTCCTTCTGAAACTATTCCAATCAATAGAAAAAGAGGGAATCCTCCCTAGCTCATTTTATGAGGCCAACATCA
The DNA here is from genome assembly GCF_007565055.1 of Rhinopithecus roxellana. Lineage (NCBI taxonomy): Eukaryota > Metazoa > Chordata > Mammalia > Primates > Cercopithecidae > Rhinopithecus > Rhinopithecus roxellana. The sequence continues at coordinate 21,269,190 of NC_044565.1, read as the reverse complement.
TCTTGATACCAAAGCCTGGCAGACACAACAAAAAAAGAGAATTTTAGACCAATATCCCTGATGAACATCGATGCAAAAATCCTCAATAAAATACTGACAAACCGGATTCAGCAGCACATCAAAAAGCTTATCCACCATTATCAAGTGGGCTTCATCCCTGGGATGCAAGGCTGGTTCAACATATGCAAATCAATAAACGTAATCCAGCATATAAACAGAACCAAAGACAAAAACCACATGATTATCTCAATAGATGCAGAAAAGGCCTTTGACAAAATTCAACAGCCCTTCATGCTAAAAACGGTCAACAAATTCGGTATTGATGGAACATATCTCAAAAGAATAAGAGCTATTTATGACAAACCCACAGCCAATATCATACTGAATGGGCAAAAACTGGAAAAATTCCCTTTGAAAACTGGCACAAGACAGGGATGCCCTCTTTCACCACTCCTATTCAACATAGTGTTGGAAGTTCTGGCTAGGGCAATCAGGCAAGAGAAAGAAATCAAGGGTATTCAGTTAAGAAAAGAAGAAGTCAAATTGTCCCTGTTTGCAGATGACATGATTGTATATTTAGAAAATCCCATCGTCTCAGCCCAAAATCTCCTTAAGCTGATAAGAAACTTCAGCAAAGTCTCAGGATACAAAATTAATGTGCAAAAATCACAAGCATTCTTATACACCAGTAACAGACAAACAGAAAGCCAAATCATGAATGAACTTCCATTCACAATTGCTTCAAAGAGAATAAAATACCTAGGAATCCAACTTACAAGGGATGTAAAGGACCTCTTCAAGGAGAACTACAAACCACTGCTCAGTGAAATAAAAGAGGACACAAACAAATGGAAGAACATACCATGGTCATGGATAGGAGGAATCAATATCGTGAAAACGGCCATACTGCCCAATGTAATTTACAGATTCAATGCCATCCCCATCAAGCTACCAATGAGTTTCTTCATAGAATTGGAAAAAACTGCTTTAAAGTTCATATGGAACCAAAAAAGAGCCCGCATTGCCAAGACAATCCTAAATCAAAAGAACAAAGCTGGAGGCATCACGCTACCTGACTTCAAACTATACTACACGGCTACAGTAACCAAAACAGCATGGTACTGGTACCAAAACAGAGATATAGACCAATGGAATAGAACAGAGTCCTCAGAAATAATACCATACATCTACAGCCATCTGATCTTTGACAAACCTGAGAAAAACAAGAAATGGGGAAAGGACTCCCTATTTAATAAATGGTGCTGGGAAAATTGGCTAGCCATAAGTAGAAAGCTGAAACTGGATCCTTTCCTTACTCCTTTTTTTTTTTTTTTATTTTAGAAATTCATCCACTGAACACATTTTTATTGAGCACCTATTATGTGCACCAGATACTGTTCTAGGCACTGGCAATACAGAAGATAAAACAGACAAAAATACCAGCCTTACAGAGCTCCTAAAGCCTATCTTCCAGTGAAATCAAGATAGGAGAAATTGTCCCTTAAGTTTAAGGTAGTTTAAAAAAAAAAAAATAGGAGAACTAATTCATGGAGAACATGGCCAAGTTATGAGCCAAAGCACAATTCCTCCAAAGAGTACCAAAGCAAATTCTCTTTTGCTTAATTCAGAAGGTAACAATGAAACCCCTGAGGGGTCACCACAAAAGACAGAGGCCCCGCTGAACCCCCTGACCCATGCTTGAGAAAGCCAGGGCCCACTCTCCCTCTCTCAGTTTTAGGGTGGAGAAGCCAATGCTTAGGGCTCCACAGGGGGAGACACAAAAGTCTGTCCCCAAAACAATGGTATTTCCAACTAGAGTAAAGCAATGGTTCCAATGCAAATCTGTTTCATGAAGACAAATGTCTCTCAAGTATGAAATTCAATGAAGAACTTGCAGGTAATAAAAAATAAATGCCTATGAAACCAAAATTAAAATGTTTATAGAATAATAGCATAAGATAATAAAATGAGAATACAGAAAAAGATTTTTGCTTAGGAAAATACTTAATTCTCAGCCCGAAGTCATAAAATAGAAACTTAATGTAAGGTAATTTGGTGGTTTAAAATGCAGACAGATAACCTCTGATTTACAATTTCTGTTCTGTTTTTCAAATGTAGGACAAATTTGAAAGTATTTAGTAAAACTTGGCTTTATGTAACAAATGCACAAAGTCTTAGAGGAGTCTTTCGGCCTTCACTAAACAGAACAGGACTTGCTAGATTTAAAAGAGGTTGTGAACAAAATCAACAATTCAAAAACCAAAAGGGTAACAAGCAAACCGCATAGCAGATGCACTGAGAGGAAAATAAACTATGGGAAAACCCCCTTAACCAAAAGTCATGAGACAGGGTGAGTTTGATTATGTGAAAAATTGTTTTTTGTTTTGTTTTGTTTTATTTTTGACACGGAGTCTCGCTCTATGGCCCAGGCTAAAGTGCAGGGGTGCGATCTTCCCTCACTGCAACCTCTGCCTCCCAGGTTCAAGCAATTCTCCTGTCTCAGCCTCCTGAGTAGCTGGGACTACAAGTGTGTGCCCAGCTAACTTTTTTGTATTTTTAGTAGCGACGGGGTTTCACCATGTTGGTCAGGCTGATCTCAAACTCTTGACCTCAAACGACCCCAAATGGGTGATTTTTAAAAAGGGCTTTAAAACTGTTTAGTAGTTCAAATAGGCTTCCTTACTATTAATTTGCTTCTTAGTAAACTCTTCGGCTTAACTCATTATCTTAAATTTCAGAATTAATGAGGTTTTACTGTAAAAGTAGAAAAGCAAACACTTCAAATAAGACTCCAGCATCACCTATACTAAAAAATTAGCAGTAAAACTGCAGTTTGAAAAGCTACCGCACAATGCAGCAAGGACCAGGTGTTAATACTGCTGGAAGCAGAGCCAGGTAAAGAGCAGGAAATCTGTACAGTATTATCCCTGTGGTTCTCAGACTCATTCAAAATACAGAACTGCAATCTTACAATGAAACAGACATACTGCTTATTACGAGGCACTACAGATAAAGCTTTTCAGAAAAGAGAGAGAAGTATTTTTAAATGTAGGCACAGTGGTGAACTGTTCAAATTCAGTTAGGTGTCAACATCACACATTAGCAGCAAGATGCAGCCACACTTCAGGTTTCTGAATGACATGACTACAGACATGAGCAAATAAAAACCAAAATACAGACATGAGCAAATAAAAACCAAAATAACCACTACATTAACCCTGAGCTTCCACATTCCCCTTTCATGTGAGACTGATGAGACTGATGCAGACCATCATAATTCAGGAAAATGTGGCTTTCACTATGGTCAAATCTCAACATGCCTCCCAAAGAGTTTATAAAATAAGTTATTCTAAACATGTACATTTAACTTTGGAATGATGGAGAGACACAGAGATATATGTAAACGTCAAGAGAATCACTCCACTCCAAGCCTGGGTCCACATCCTTCCAGGCTTTGTCTGGAACATTATGTGGCTGGGGCCTGATTCCACAGTGAGGATGCAGGAGCCCAGGTGGTGATGGATAAAGCATTAGGAGACAATCAAGTATCAAGTGTCAGGAATTGGTCAGTAAGAATGGCTTAAATAATGACTTAACAAAGAAGACGAGTAAAAAACAATCCCATTTCATCTTTAGAAAGAATCAAGTCACTAAAATTTGATTTCTTCTAAGTTGTTGCCATTTGCTTGGATGAGATCTTGAAGGTTTTCCATTCTTTCTCTACCCAGTTAAGAACACATTGACTAGAAATCTGTGATAAGAATTTAGTAAAGGTCTTTTCCCTCCTGCTCCTCATTATGCCAATGCAAGAACACTTATAGCTTCCTGTGCAAAGTATTTGACATCCATGTCTTCATCTTGACCTAACTTCTGTAGTACTGGTTTAACTTCTCCCTGTAAAGCATTGGTATCTAGAATTGGTCCAATTTTTTGTAGAGATTTGGCCACATTCAAGCGAACATTTGCTACTTGGTCTCCTGCCATTTTTAATACGATGGGCAGCATTTGCTTAGTGGTTATTTCCTGACCACAGGCCTCAGACAGTGCATTAATGCAGAATAAAGTAGTCATTCTATGCAAGTAATTAGGATCATTTGCCATTACCAACACTTTGGGAACGATGGTATTTTGGGCCCACTCTGTACCAAACTTCTGAACTAGTTTCATGAGGTTGTTGGTGGCAGCTTCTTGGATGGCGTATACATGGTCCACAAGCCAAGCCATACATAAAGAATTCAGCTTTTCATCAAAGAATTCCACACCCAGCTGGCCTGCCAGCAGCGGCATATACTCAATGATGGCCAGCCGGACCCTCCATTTGGCATCTTCAGCCAGCTCCACTATGGCAGGAAGGAGAGACTGAGAGAGCTGATGGATTCCAATCACTTCATTTACACAATCCAAATTGGAGATGATATTCAAACGAACTTCAGGACACTCATCCTTTAACTGAGCTAAAAAAAGAGGTAGAAGATGTTCAATGGTATTCTCTTTGCCCAAAATAGTAGACAATCCCATAATTACAGAAGCTAGAGCCAATTTGACATGTGGATTGGTATCGGATACTAATTCCATTATATAGGGCAGAATCTGATTCATAATTATGGTCTCTCTATCTTCAATGGGCAAGTTCTCACCAAGTTCTTTTACTTTGTGGGCAGCAGCCACCCGGACTTCAGCTTCACAGTCTTTAAGTAGGTTCTGAAAGGCGGGGATGAGGTCATTTAGGGTGATTTTGGGACCCATGGCTTTCTGGAGCTCTGAAAATTTGTCAGCCACCATATAGCGAACTCACCAAGATTTATCTTCTGCTGCTTGTCGAAGTGTAGGCATCACCAAAGTCTCAAGGTCATCCTGAGACAATAACTGGGCAATACTGACACAAGCTTCCACAGCTAGGAGGCACACTGAATCCTGTTCATCTGAAGCTAGATTAGTGAAGAGTGGAACAATTTCACTTTTCACACTGTCTAATTCCAAAACTTTTGCAAATTCACCCAATTTGGAAGCAGCAGCACGTCGTACCATTGGTGTGTCATCTGAGCACAAGGAATGGAATTGCTGTCTGATTTCTGCTTTAACAGCATTTGATGCCCTGGGATAGCAAACGCTGAATAAACCACATGCAGACGTGCGAGAGGTGAACCAATCCCCACTTGCTAGGCGTTTCACCAGAGGTACAAAATAAGCTTCCAGAGCAACAGGAGTATGCTCCTGGGAGATCTGTCTCAGGGACTCCACAGCCTTGTCACGAACAACAGTCTCTTCCACAGTTGCCAGATTTTCCAAAGGAGGCAGCAGACAGTGGGCAAAGTCAGGACCTCCCACTAGGCCAGTGAAATTTCCCAGCTGTTCAGCAAGAGCTAATAGTACCTCATCTTCATCATAAATTATATCTGTAAGGAATGGCAACAATTCACTTCGCGTCCTTTCTACTCCAAGTGCTAGGGCAATTGTTGATAACTTCTTAATACTGTTGAGTCGGAGCTGCACGTCTTCATTGCGGAGCTTGTCGATTAAAACCGCGATTGGGTATAGCGAATCATCTCCATCTCCCCCCGCTGCTCCTGGGCCGGTCCCGAGCCCCGATGCGCCCGCCATGTTCTTTCTCCTCCTGCTGCTGGTCACCCTCCTTACTCCTTATACGAAAATTAATTCAAGATGGATTAGAGACTTAAATGTTAGACCTAATACCATAAAAACCCTAGAAGAAAACCTAGGTAATACCATTCAGGACATCGGCATGGGCAAGGACTTCATGTCTAAAACACCAAAAGCAATGGCAACAAAAGCCGAAAGTGACAAATGGGATCTAATCAAACTAAAGACCTTCTGCACAGCAAAAGAAACTACCATCAGAGTGAACAGGCAACCTACAGAATGAGAGAAAATTTTTGCAATCTACTCATCTGACAAAGGGCTGATATCCAGAACCTACAAAGAACTCAAACAAATTTACAAGAAAAAAACAAACAACCCCATCAAAAAGTGGGCAAAGGATATGAACAGACATTTCTCAAAAGAAGACATTCATACAGCCAACAGACACATGAAAAAATGCTCATCATCGCTGGCCATCAGAGAAATGCAAATCAAAACCACAATGAGATACCATCTCACACCAGTTAGAATGGCAATCATTAACAAGTCAGGAAACAACAGGTGCTGGAGAGGATATAGAGAAATAGGAACACTTTTACACTGTTGGTGGGATTGTAAACTAGTTCAACCATTATGGAAAGCAGTATGGCGATTCCTCAAGGATCTAGAACTAGATGTACCATATGACCCAGCCATCCCATTACTGGGTATATACCCAAAGGATTATAAATCATGCTGCTATAAAGACACATGCACACGTATGTTTATAGCAGCACTATTCACAATAGCAAAGACTTGGAATCAACCCAAATGTCCATCAGTGACAGACTGGACTAAGAAAATGTGGCACATATACACCATGGAATACTATGCAGCCATAAAAAAGGATGAGTTTGTGTCCTTTGTAGGGACATGGATGCAGCTGGAAACCATCATTCTCAGCAAACTATCGCAAGAACAGAAAACCAAACACCGCATGTTCTCACTCATAGGTGGGAACTGACCAATGAGATCACTTGGACTCGGGAAGGGGAATATCACACACCGGGGCCTATCATGGGGAAGGGGAAGAGGGAAGGGGGGAGGGATTGCATTACGAGTTATACCTGATGTAAATGATAAGTTGATGGTGCTGACGAGTTGATGGGTGCAGCACACCAACATGGCACAAGTATACATATATAACAAACCTGCACGTTATGCACATGTACCCTAGAACTTAAAGTATAATAAAAAAAATTAATTGTAAAAAAATAGGTAAGCTAAGAGGCAAACTTTGTCAGGAATACAAGTAAAAATTGCTCAGCAACTTATTCTCTAGTAGGAACAACATATTAAATGTTAAGTCATAGGATAAAACTTATCTAAAATACAATCAAAAATCACTTAATCTCTTCCGATATGAACTCATGTATAAAAGAAACAGGGAAAATAAAATAAATAGGCAAGTAGACAAGAGAGGAAAAAGCTTGTTTTAAAAAACAAACCTAGGTTATTGAAGCAACCTACCTAAAAGGGAAATTAATTGAGAAATCTAAGTAGTTACTACAACCAGCTCCTCACGTTTCAAAAAACAGGAGGAGGAACATAGATGACTTAAAACTGTGGGCTACCTTCTAAACGTCCATTAATACTACCAACCTGACTTCTCTGTGGCCCATCCCTGGCCCTTTCAAAGTAGCCAGGCCTTCTACCTATCATTGTGGTAGTCCATGAAGCCAGCCCAAGAAAAGAACATAAGGAGTAATCTCTATTGAACAACAAAAAAAGAACACCTATCACATACATGCCCAGAGTCCACTCCATGCTTTCTGCCTTAAATCACTGCCTCATGCCCACCTAATCCTGACCTCACATGCCATAACTGAAAGAACAACAACATCTGCTTCTGGCAGAAGTATCTGGAATCCATTACACCTCCAGGGAAGAGACAGGCCCAGATTTAGCCCTTACCACCTGGATAACATTTGGTACACACAAAGAACTGCTATGTAACAGACAGCTCTCTCAGACGAGACTGTGATCAACAAGGGGCCATGGGCTTTGCAGATCAAGTTCTGGCACAGCAGTCACAGCTAAGCATCTGACTCTAGGCCAGTGGACACAGCAGGGATTTATGGCCTGAGACTCTGTCCCTACTGAACCGTGCAGCACAGCCCACCCTCGCCAGTGCTGCACTCCAGACCCATCCTTGCCCTTGGCTCCCACTTCTCCCAGCTGAACACCTACAACCATGATATTTGTGTAGAAGTTACACCCTTTCCTACCCTGCTACAATTCCTGACTAGTGGAAGAACCGGCTTTACCAGTCTCTCCCATTGAATCTTCAACAAAGGCTCATACCATTTCATATATCATATCATATCATTATCATATCATATGTTTTCAGACCAGAAGGTAGAAGATTTGATTATAAGATCAGATGTTGTGATCAGGATATCTGGAGTCCCTACTTGTTCATATAAAATACTTTTTATGGGTAAAGTTTGGTTCTGCACAAGTACTCTTATATTCACTAACTTAACATAGATCAGACAATTCACTTCTCCTTCCAAAGGCACAGAAGTCACCCTGAGAAAAGACAGGTCTGTCTGTGTCCCTAAAGCACAGCTCCAGTAACAGACCAACGAAGATCTCTACTTTCTCACAGTAACTCCAATCTCCTGGATCAATTCTACGGAGCACAAGATTTTACAACATCAGATCTTTGGTGCTCATAAAAAGTGTATCAGAAGTGTGATAAACAGCAGCTCACCTCCCAATCCCCTGGCCTTTTAGTATTACTCAGTTTGTGCAATGCCCCTGACAGCCTACAGCATCTAATGAAGTAAATCTTGGGAAACTTCTAATGCATAGGTGTAGATGTGTGTGTACTCATGCATGTGATCTCCCCATCTACAAACCAGGCCTAGGTTCATACAGACTCACTTCTAGATAAGCTGGAACTAATAGACTATTATCATCTTACAGGCAAATCCAAGAAATGTATTCAACGGCAAGGAAGTGAAATTCCTGATCACATTCCATCCTGACAAGAAACCTGTATGATGCCAGGCAAGGTTATCATCTGTACTGAAATGTGAGTTCGTTCATTGATGCAATCAACATTTGGGGAGCACCTATACCAAGCCATAATGTCAGGTGTCAAGGATAAAGTGATGAATGACAGTGTCTCAGCCCTCAAATAACTCACAATCTATATGAACTGATATAAAAGTCGGCCATAACTGCTTAGTGTGTAAAGTACTATAACAACAACAACAACAAAAAAGCCTTGGGAATTTGGGGTAAACCTCCCACACGTATTCAAGGTAGAGACGTCTATGTATGTGTGAGAGGTGGGGAGGGTAGAGTTAAGGAATGAATCCCTCATTGAGATTACCTCCAAATTGAAACCTAGGTTATCAGCAGTTCACTACTAAAACCCCCAATAACTTGATCTCCAAGCTCCTAAAGAAAGGAAAGAGGTTCATCTGGTTCCTGGTCCACTGTTATGACCGCTCCACAGCTAAAAACTTTCTTCACCTCTGTCCCAGCCCTGGCCCATGCTACCTAACTTGAGCCCCTATCATCTAAACTGATAGCAGCACCTGCACAGTAGGAATTAACTTGTCACAGGAGATCCAGACAAAGAATCATGGACCATCATATGCTTCCTTTTCTAGAATACTGCTCTAATATGTTAGGCCAGCCAAGTGAGAAATGTTGGCAATCAGAGCAGCCTCTAAAACCCAGCGGAAAACCGTGAGTAGCCCAGCAAGCCATGATGGTATACCATAATCACCACAAATGCCTTTTGAATCCCAGAAACTCAACCTACACCAGAAGATGAATTCACCCTACCCCAGGCCCTTTATATCAAGCATGCTCCCCAACCTGTCATGGGTGTAGGGAGGACCTGAAGGTGGGCTATATGATGTAATACTCCTCACCTTAATTTCTGCCTCCTCAACAGCTTGAGGTAACACACTCCAGAGAGAACCAATTCTCAGTCTCCTGCCACTCCATGCTACCATGACACACCTAACAACTGGTGGATATATTTGAGGCAATACTATTATCAAATCAATGACAAGTCTTACTATTGTTGACATCATAGAATGAAGGAAATTCTTTGTTGCTGTATTTGCATTCAAATGGAAATAACGCAAAATATGCTTTTGCAAGTAAAACTCACCAAATGTTAAATCACTGTCATTCTCCTCATTCTTCCCCACCTTAACTAATTTAAGACCCAGAATTCCAGGCTTGAGATTCCCCACAAAAGCAGACTCCCCACACCCCCACCTTCCCTCCTAGAATCCTTCCACCACTCTCCTTAATTGGGCTGGTAAAGAGTGCAAACCACTAGCTGCTATAAATATTAAAATCAAACTGACTCTACACTTTCTTTCCCTAATGAATTTCTTCTCCACCCAAATTATCAAGCAAATACCTTAAGTAATTAAAAATAGCCTACTCTGCTTCTGCTGGAGAATGCAAACTAGTTCACAGTGCAAATCTTCCACTGTCCACTGCTTAACCCAACTTAATCATATTTTGGTTTTAAATACAATCCTGACCTCTGTGACAAAGCCATCAAATTACTAGAGTAAGTGACTTCCTAAAGTGAAATTTAGAACACAAGGCATGCATTGGTAGCCAAACCATCTTGCAAGTATCTCTTACCTTTCAATTAAAGATTTAATGTCCTTAACTTCCTGAGAATTTCACTTATGTTAATCCATATAAATTAACATTTAAATAAAACATTACACAGTCAAGAATTCCCATATCGGCCGGGCGCGGTGGCTCAAGTCTGTAATCCCAGCACTTTGGGAGGCCGAGGCGGGTGGATCACGAGGTCAGGAGATCGAGACCCTCCTGGCTAACACGGTGAAACCCCGTCTCTACTAAAAATACAAAAAACTAGAGGGCGCGGTGGCGGGCGCCTGTAGTCCCAGCAACTGGGAGGCTGAGGCGGGAGAATGGCGGGAACCCGGGAGGCGGAGCTTGCAGTGAGCCGAGATCGCGCCACTGCACTGCAGCCTGGGCGACACAGGGAGACTCCGTCTCAAAAAAAAAAAAAAAAAAAAAAAGAAGAATTCCCATATCTTCACATGATATATATGATTTATGAATATAATGGGGGACTTCAAAAGGGATCTGAGATTAAGAATAGAAGCTATGAACACTTTCATGTGGTATACAATAAACACCATCACACAGTACACTACTGAGTGCACACATATCCTTACTCTCTTTATCACATTATTTCTAAGTGAAATTATCTAAGCTTAAATTTATTTCAAGATTATTTCAAGTACCATCTAAATACTTTTCGCACTGCTAACTGTAAACTCCATGAGTGTCAGGACCATGTCTTATTCATCTCGTCTCCTATGGTATATGGTCAGTGCCTTACACACAATAGGTGCATGGGAAGCATTTCACTTAATTACAGGACAAGAAACAGGGTCTCCAAAAGAAACACTTACACCAAGCTAAACATCATAAGGTTCATTTCTTTTTCAGTGAGTTGGAAAAAGTCAATCTTGAACTCCCACGTATCAGGAAAGAGGGAAAAGAACCCTCTATCTTTTTTTGTACATATAAAGATAATAGGTTTCTCTAAAATTCATATAGAGACTGCATGGAAGTTCAGCCCTAAAATGCTGCTGGCAGTCCCCAAAGCTACATTAATCTAGTACAAATGCCATGCTAACATTTTTTTTAATAAATGAAACCCAAAAGCAGTAATACAAATTGAATACTTCACTACATGAAAAAAGAAAACATTCAGACTGAGTAAAACACACCATAGGCAGAGTTAAAGGCAATGACAGACCAGGGGAATGTTTTCATAACATTTAACAGACAAGGAATTAACCTGGGCAACAGGAAGAGCCAGCAAAAAGTGGAGCTCAAAGCCTAAGAGAAAAACTGATAAAGGCCATGAACAAGAAACACAATGGATGACAAACTACAAATCAATATATGATGAGATGTCTAGTTTTACTAATAAGAAGGAAATAAGTATTATTATTATTATTATTTGAGATGGAGTTTTACTCTGTAGCCCAGGCTGGAGTGCAGTGGTGTGATCTCAATTCACTTGCAACCTCCACCTCTCGGGTTCAAGGGATTCTCCTGTCTCAGTCTCCTGAGTATCTGGGACTACAGGCCCACACCACCACACCCAGCTAATTTTTTTGTACTTTTAGTAGAGACGGGGTTTCACCATGTTGGCCAGGCTGGTCTCAAACTCCTGACCTCAAGTGATCCGCCTGCCTCAGCCTCCCAAAGTGCTGGGATTACAGGTATGCGCCACCATACCCAGCAGAAAATAAGTATTTTAAATTAAATATTAGAGCAGGAAAGGTGAGGTTGGCCACCAGGAATAGTTTCTGATGGCAAATGTTACAGTTGTCACATCCTAGGCCACCTCCTTATCTTCAGATTCTTAGAAATTGTCCAGCTTAACCTTGGGACTGCATCCCAGGAGCAGCTGAGAACATCATCGCAGGAATCAGACAGGCCTGGTCTTGAGTTTATGCTCTGCCTTTCAGCAGCCATGTAACCCAGAGCATATCTTTTGATCTCCCTTAGCCTTAGTCTTCCCATCTAAAAGTGGGATAACAGCTGCCCCTAGGAGGCTGTGATGTTAATATGAAATTACTCCTTAAATTGGCACCAGGTAGCACAGTGTCTGGTACACTTTCAAAACTGGGTTTACAACCCTACATGAACACAAAGGCAAATCTTTCCCTAAAAAGAGAGAAAAAATAGTTCGTATTTTAAAATCAAATAAGTCTAGCCAAAAATGTTTTCTACATGTCCTTGTGCACATCTTACATGTTTATTTATAAAAATACTAATCCATGTCTACATATAATGTGCAGTATGCACAAATATACTTCTAAGTTTTTAACATATAATACATTTGTAAAGGCGCAGCCCTCACTGTAAAACAGGGACAATAATAGTATATACTTCATAGGCTGATGTGAGAATTAAATGAGTTAGTAATATATAAAGCATTTAAAACAGTGCCTAGGATAGAGCAAGTGTTATATCCCTAAGAGCTATTTTATTATCATTATTATTACCGACGCAGAATGAGTAGATCAAACTGCTTTGAGATGTTCACTGTGACAGGCTATCTGTCAGGTGCTAGGGATTCACAGGTGAACAAGACAGGCTCAGGGTTCTACCCATGTGAAGTTTCCTGCCCTGTAAAGGAGCTAAACATTACACAAAGAAAAACAAAACTACCAACAGTACAAACTGTAATAAAGACAATGAAGGAAAGAGGCTGATTAATCTGAGAGAGATGTGTTTTCAACGGGTGTGATAGATTTGTACCTGTCAGCCACATACTAGTCTTCTTCACCATAATAGTAACCACATGATTTATAAGATGGCTGATGGGATGAATGATGCAATGTATGGTCAAAGAGCACCTGCCCAGGGTAGGACTCAAACCATGGGCCTTGTATGACCAGTACCATGCTCCTAACCAATAACCCGAGGCTTTATTCATGAAATACTCAATACTCCTTCAACTCACCTCTCAAACTGTGTCCCTGGTAAACATTTATTCATTAATGTACTCATGAATTTAACAAATGCACACTTATTAACCATATGCATTATGCATATGTAAGACACAGGCGTGGCGGGCGCCTGTAGTCCCAGCTACTCGGGAGGCTGAAGCAGGAGAATGGTGTAAACCTGGGAGGCGGAGCTTGTAGTGAGCTGAGATCCGGCCACTGCACTCCAGCCTGGGTGACAGAGCGAGACTCCGTCTCAAAAAAAAAAGACACAGGCTATTGCAGTCTACACCTACAGGACCTTATAATACAGCAGACTGGCTAGCAGCCACTTACCCCCAAACTCCAAACAACCCACTATTCAAATGTTAAATTATATATTCATTTAATATTGACTTACAAGTGAAGTTTAATAAGCTGTAAGTACCATATTTCATCAAATATAACACACCATTGATTTTTAAGATGTACTATTAATTACTGGTAAAAAAGAAAAAATGAGGCGGGCAGATCACCTGAGGTCAGGAGTTTGAGACCTACCTGACCAACATGGAGAAACCCCATCTCTACTAAAAATACAAAATTAACAGGGCATGGTGGCACATGCCTGTAATCCCAGCTACTCAGGAGGCTGAGGCAGGAGATCACTTGAACCCGGCAGGCAGAGGTTGCCGTGAGCTAAGACTGTGCCATTGTACTCCAGCCTGAGCAACAACAGCAAAACTCTGTCTCAAAAAAATTACATATATATCAATAATAAGACACATCCTAACGTAAGAAATGTTATAATGTAAAAAAATGTGGGTCTATCGCGCCTGTAATCCCAGCACTTTGGGAGGCTGAGGTGGGCGGATCATGAGGTCAGGAGATTGAGATCATCCTGACTAACACAGTGAAACCCCGTCTCTACTAAAAATACAAGAAAATTAGCCAGGCTTGGTGGCGGGTGCCTGTAGTCCCAGCTACTCAGGAGGCTGAGGCAGGAGAATGGCGTGAACCTAGGAGGCGGAGCTTGCAGTGCGCCGACAGGGCGCCTCTGCACTCCAGCCTGGGGGACAGAGCAGAGCGAGACTCCATCTCAAAAAAAAAAAAAAAAAAAAAATGTGGGTCTATGGCATGCCAGTCCCTTGATGAAATGAAATTGTTACCCTGCACTTAAGAGAAATTATTTTTAACATTCTCAATTACATTTCTATGGAAAAACAAATTTGATGTCAGAAAATCAAATCACTTTCTCATGGCTACATTGGTACATTTGAATCAAAGCTATTTTGTATTTCTGAAATAAAGATTTGGTTGTTAGATGCAATGGCAACAGATACTAGTATCCAAAACATCACTGTTGAGTATCTCTTTTTCCAAACTACACTTTAAATGTATCTCTGATTCTAAAAACAGGCCTACACACTTGGTAAACACAGGGAAAAGGAAGGCAACACCTTTGAGCAGAATAGTCACCTTCTCAATACATCACTGAGGCTGCCAAAAAAAAAAAATCAGAGCTTCGAAGAAAGCAGCTTAAATTATCACATGGTACATGCTGGTGGAAAGGATACTGCAGAGTCAGAAGACCTGGGTGCTAGTACCCCTTCTGATACTCACTGGGAACTTTCGGGATTTCCTCATCTGCCGTACAAAGGTTTGGGACCAGTTGGGTTTTAAGCTTTACTTTCTGGCATTAAAATACCAAAATTCTGAGGTTCAAAAATACTGGCTCTTATTCCCTATTTACTCTAAAAGATTCAAGTTACAGAAACTATTGACCAGTTTTAAAAAGACCTTGCATTACTTTATGCTTCTCTTAAAACGTCACTATTTCAACTTCAAGGGTGCTGATGAAATCCTTAACCTTTCTCATGGAAGAAATCTTTCTCATTTTTCATTGTATTTTCTCTCTCCACTTCAACTGGATCCTTTTCCTTTTTTTTTTTTGAGAGTCTCACGCTGTCGCCCAGGCTGGAGTGCAGTGGCACGATCTCAGCTCACTGCAAGCTCCACCTCCCTGGTTCAAGCAATTCTCCTGCCTCAGCCTCCTGAGTAGCTGCGATTACAGGTGCCTGCCACCATGCCTGGCTAATTTTTGCATTTTTAGTAGAGATGGAGTTTCGCCATCTTGGCCAAGCTGGTCTTGAACTCCTGACCTTGTGATCCACCCGCCTCAGCCTCCCAAAGTGCTGGGATTACAGGCATGAGCCACCGCGCCAGGCCCCTTTTCCTTTTTTCATAAGCTTTTAAGTAAAACAGGGCTCTGGAAGGCAACTACCAGTGTTCACTTGAGTTTTTTGTTGTTGTTGCTGTTAACTCTAATCAATATTGCAACACTATGACCTTCAGCAAGTAACATACCATAAGTTTAAACTTAACAGAGGGAACAAAATTCCCTAACATCTGCAGCTCTATTAGCTTCACAGTCTAAATAATTTCTGGCCCCTTTAAAAAAAAAAAAGTTTGCAAGGTGATGTTGGAGCTGCTATTTTTCTAGTGGGAGTGAAAATGGGCTCAGAAATGTGGCGTGGGAAATAGGAGTTAGAGTTTTGTGAATTTAGAGGTGTTTATACATTAAACATTGTTGTCCATAACCCCTCTTGATACAAAATATATCTTGGTTTAGATCTCAGACCCTTAATAACAAGTTAATCACATGACTTGGATAATTCAAGCCCACTCCAATAACAAAACTTAACCAGATGGTCACTCTAAAGCCAAGTGATCCTGGGAGTCTAAGAACGAACTTCCACTTTTGTGGGAAGAGGATTGAGAGTTCTGCTAAGGGTGGAGTAAGGAGCTAGATCTTTTAGACACTCTTCCTTTATTCTCTAGATTTTTCTAGATAGCAGACCTACCTGAGGCTAGGATCTTGCAGAACCTCAGACTAGCAAGACCACAGAAGCGAAAGACACAGGCGGGCAACTTCTTCCTGGGGTTTCCCACCACAGTGGTTGTGCTGCACACCTGGTCTTCTACATTCTAAGCCACTATCTATTCAAATTAAGCTGGTTTAAAACCATATTCAGTATACTTCATTCTTGGTGCTCAAACTCTATTGACCTGAGTGATTACTGGGTATAACGAATTCTTTTTGTCCTTCTGCCTACAACACCCTCAAGAATCTCCAGAAAGCTTTACCAAACAAACCAACTATTTCATACTTGCTAACATTATCTAACCAGACCTTTGTCCTCAAGTGATCGGCAACTAAGTGTTAGCTATTGAGTGCACACTCATCAATGCACACTTTTAGAATGTAATCTTTTCAAGAAAGGAATTAAGTCTCATAAAATACTCAGTACAAGCAGAATTAAGAACAAACCAGAAAAAGAAAACTAACTTTATTACATGCGAGATGCTTTATATAAATTGCTCCACTTATTCTGCAGTGAACCCAGATCATCCTGTACATCATCATTGCTAAAACGCACATTTTTTTTTCACTTTTTAAAAAACCAGGATACATGTGACAACCACTGGTGTGTCACAATTTTAATAAGCAATCGTTTTTCATTGTTAGTGGTAAACAAAATAATGGTCCACCTTACAAGTGATGGTGCTTCAGGCTCACTGAAATGTGTTAATATTTTCATGTGATTGGAAACACTGAAAAACAGATTAAGAAAAGTGTCCAGGGTTATTACACAGACTGAAAAGGGACTAGCCAGATTTCAAACCCTGATGTGGATGATTCCAAAGTTTCTTTCTACTATAACCTACCTGACAAGCAGAGACTTTAAATATAGCAAGAATTTTCCGTAGTCAGCGTGTCTCAAAGACTAGCAACCTTGGGTGCTGTTTTCGGGAACTGATGTGTCCACAAACCGCCTGTTGGAGGCACTGCAAATAAGCTGGTTTAGGTCCCAGCCAACCATACGCTTCTAGGAGTCTATGCGGCTATGCCGACCCACTCGGCATAGTGTAAAGAAACTATCTTTCCCCTGACGTACAATCCTGCGGAGGGGGAATTCGAAGTGTAGGACCTTTCCGTACTGGGGACAGCCTCATCCCCCAACTTCCTACTGAGACACTCTTTCCCTACCTCTCAACCCAGACACTTACCTTCCCCACCAAGTTCACCCTGGACCTCTTCACCCCCAACTCCAAATAAGGCCAGTCTAGACGCCACCCCCACCCTGTCACTTGTCATCGCTGGGCCGAGAGCAAGCTTCCAAATTTGCAGGGCTCCCAGACCCGAATCCTGGCTCAGCCACCCAGTATCTCCATCTACCAGCGGCCTAAGTCATGCCCCCCGCCCCACGTATCCAGGAAAGCTCCTTCCTCCGTAGGGGTCGCCGACTTGAAGCCGGAATCCCAAACTACTCCCAGGACCCCGCCGAGGTCCCGCCCTGAAGGCCCAGCCGCGGCCTGGGCCAGGACGCTGGGTCCGGCGAGGCCAAGAACCTGCGGGCGCAAGGAAGACAGTCCTGGCCGGACTCACACTCACGGAGGAAGTTGCGCGACAGCAGACGGGTGGCTGCGAGACCGCTGCTGCCGAAGACCATGGTAGCGATGTCAGCCGCAGCCGCAAGGGTCGCGGTCATCCGCCAATGACACTCTCAGGCCCCCGGAGACCTCACAGGGACAGAAGCCTAGGTGGAGGGTGGCCACAGCAGTCGCCTGAACAAATTTCCCTCTACAGAGGATTCTTCACGGAACAGCGGCGATGGCAGGTGAAGACAAAGAAGCATCCTGTCGGAGAGGCAGATAATAACTCGGCTCCTCCCTAGAAATGTGGGTTTGATTAACATTAATTATAACAGCAGCTGGGGGTAAACCCCACGTGAGACTGACCGGCGCGTGGCATTGTGGGCAATGTAGTCTAACGGCCGCGACTGGTTCGTAGGTTTTGAGTGAGGCTGCGGGAAGAGAACGAGGGAGAGCGGCGGTGAGACGGGGGAGACGAGGGACTTGAAGACTAGGAGGGAAGAAACAGCGAGGTGAGGTGCGAAGAGCAGTGCCAGAACTTTGTATCCTAGGCCCATCTCCTCCCCGCTTCGTTTTCCTCGTTTGCTATTAGAATAATATTTCTCACCGCGTACCCGTGCCTGGACCCGGAAGGGTTGCCTCTGAGGACGGGAATTCGAACTGGTGCTGGTGGCATGTGAAGGGAAAGACGTGATGAGAAAGACCAAAAGTTATCTTACTGACAGTTAATTTCTTGGAATGTGGAGTGTCTAGTTAAATAATCATGCAGTCTTTGACTAGCACTAAGTGTATGAGTGTTTATTCCCTGAGTATCCTACGGGCTGAAATTCGAGGTCAAATGCGACTTTGCTCCCTGTTTGGACAAACAGTTCCCTCTTATGTAACAGCTTTAGAAGGAACCTCGGAGAGTCCCAGAGTCAAAAGGTAAACAAGAGATGAAGTAATCTGCGTCTCTGCCGAAGATCGTGCTCCTGAGATTCCTCATCAGTATTGTCAATAAAATTGCAATCTTAATTTACTTAGGTGGTCATTATAATTGGCACTGAGCTGTGGGATGGATGAGTGGGATTACCCAAGGAGATTGCCCAGTACTTCCTTTATGATCCAATTATTGTCATTATCAGGTTGGACTTCACTGCAAATAAACTGGCTCTTGGATCATGTTCTTGTGTAATCACGTGAGACTGACCGGCGCGTGGCATTGTGGGCAACGTAGTCTAACGGCCGCGACTGGTTCGTAGGTTTTGAGTGAGGCTGCGGGAAGGGAACCAGGGGAGAGCGGCGGTGAGACGGGGGAGACGAGGGACTTGAAGACTAGGAGGGAAGAAACAGCGAGGTGAGGTGCGAAGAGCAGTGCCAGAACTTTGTATCCCAGGCCCATCTCCTCCCCGCTTCGTTTTCCTCGTTTGCTATTAGAATAATATTTCTCACCGCGTACCTGTGCCTGGACCCGGAAGGGTTGCCTCTGGGGACGGGAATTCGAACTGGCGCTGGTGGCATGTGAAGGGAAAGACGTGATGAGAAAGACCAAAAGTTATCTTACTGACAGTTAATTTCTTGGAATGTGGAGTTTCTAGTTAAATAATCATGCAGTCTTTGACTAGCACTAAGTGTATGAGTGTTTATTCCCTGGGTATCCTACGGGCTGAAATTCGAGGTCAAATGCGACTTTGCTCCCTGTTTGGACAAACAGTTCCCTCTTCTATAACAGCTTTAGAAGGAACCTCGGAGAGTCCCAGAGTCAAAAGGTAAACAAGAGATGAAGTAATCTGCGTCTCTGCCGAAGATCGTGCTCCTGAGATTCCTCATCAGTATTGTCAATAAAATTGCAATCTTAATTTACTTAGGTGGTCATTATAATTGGCACTGAGCTGTGGGATGGATGAGTGGGATTACCCAAGGAGATTGCCCAGTACTTCCTTTATGATCCAATTATTGTCATTATCAGGTTGGACTTCACTGCAAATAAACTCCTGGCTCATGGATCATGTTCTTGTGATAATTAAATTACTCAGAGTTAAATAGTATCAGTGGTTTCCAGATATATCCATTATAACAAATTGGACATTTTTATAGAAAATAATAGAAAATCCCTTGCTATTTTAAATAGCACAATTCTTCATGAACTGAGTTATATGTTTAGTTTCATTTAATTGATAAAATGAATGATGACAAAAAATATAATTTCAGTACTTTTTTTTTTTTTTTTTTTTTTTTGAGACGGAGTCTCGCTCTATCGCCCAGGCTGGAGTGCAGTGGCCGGATCTCAGCTCACTGCAAGCTCCACCTCCCGGGTTTACGCCATTCTCCTGCCTCAGCCTCCCGAGTAGCTGGGACTACAGGCGCCCGCCACCTCGCCCGGCTAGTTTTTTGTATTTTTTTAGTAGAGACGGGGTTTCACGGTGTTAGCCAGGATGGTCTCGATCTCCTGACCTCGTGATCCACCCGTCTCGGATTTCAGTACATTTTTAATGAAAATTTGTATTTCCATGAAGATGAGTATTTTTGTTTGTTTTGTACACTGAAGTATCCCCAGCACCTAGAACAATGCTTGACACAAATAACTCATTGTTGAATTGAATTGATATATGTAGGAGAATAGTAGTATATAGATTATTTTTTGGATCCACAGACAATGTTTGATGAACTTAGGATATTTCAATCTCTTGTAATAACTGCACCCCTGTGGCGGACCGGGTCTCCCTAATGCAAGCCTCCATAACAACGTTTCAGTACTGAGTAGCTAAGTTAAATATTAAAAGCCAGTGCCCTTGTACAAAGGCTGGGATGTAACAAAAGCCCACCAAGGGTTTTTGCCTAGGCCTTTCCTGGGTCTTAAAGCATGACAAATTAATGAAGGAATTCTTAACAGGACCCATTTAAGATTAAACAAGTTTTATTGGGGATCTGAAAAAACTCCCCAGGCCGCCACAAACAAGTTTATTGGAGGTCTGAGGGAACTCTCCAAACCTCTGTGATTTAGCAGGGGGCAAGATAAGGGTAATCACCCCAGCATCTAAACCCATGTAGATTAAGTAAATTTACTGAGCCTCCAAGGAAGGTCTTCAGTACTCAGACCTTAGTTATAGATTAAAAGAAGTTAATCACTTATGTCTTTAGATAAATGCATGCTTACACGTAAACATAGTTTGGAAGGTATATAAGCTCTGGAAAACTGTAATTTTGAATTGGTCTGGTGATAATTTCCAGGACTTTTCTGTGTAACCGGTTGCAGAAATAAAAACTCTCTTCCTCCCCAGTTCATCTACATCTCATTATTGGGCCACAAAAACTAGCAGCCCAACTCTCAATTTGGTCCGGGAACACCCCTATTTGAACACCCCTCAATTCTGTCTTATCTAGTGTAAAGAGTGCTGGAACAAACATAGGAGTACAGATATCTCTTCAATGTACTGAGTTCCTTTCTTTTGGATATATCCAGCAGTAGGATTGCTGGAGCATATGGTAGCTCAATTTTTAATTTTTTGAGGAAACTCCATACAGTTCTCCATAGTGGTTGTACTGATTTACATTCCCACCATCAGTGTACAAGGGTTACCTTTTCTCCACATCCTCATCAGAGTTTGTTATTGCCTGTCTTTAGGATATAAGCCATTTTAACTGGGGTGAGATGATATCTCATAGTAGTTTTGATTTACATGGATGATCAAGGATGTTGAACACCTTTTCATATGCCTATTTGACATGCGTGCATCTTTTTTTGAGAAATGTCTATTCAAACCTTTTGCCCAGTTTTTGATCAGGTTATTAGTTATTTTTCCAATAGAGTTGTTTTAGCTCCTTATGTATTCCGGCTAGTAATCCCTTGTCTTGTCTTTCCCTAGTGTATGTTCTTGGCACCTTTGTCCAAGATGAGTTCACTGTAGGTGTGTGAATTTGTTTCTGAGTTCTCTGTTCTGTTCCATCATCTATGCGTTTGTTTTTATGCCCGTACCATGCTGTTATGGTTACTATACCTCTGTAGAATAAACTGAAGTCAGGTCATGTGATTCCTCAAGTTTTGCTCTTTTTGCTCAGGATAGCTTTGGCTATTCTGGGTCTTTTTATGGTTCCATATAAATTTTAGGATTGTCTTTTCTATTTCTGTGAAGAATGTCATTAGTAATTTGATAGGGATTCCATTGAATCTGTAGCTTACTTTAGGTAGTATAGACATTTTCACAATATTGATTCTTCCATGAACGTGGAATATTTTTCCATTTTTTGGTGTCCTCTTTAACTTCTTTCATCAGTGGTTCATACTTTTCATTATAGAGATCTTTCGCTGGTTTGGTTGATTCCTATGGAATTAATTTATTTGTGGCTATTGTAAATGAAATTACTTTTTTATTTCTTTTTCAGATTGTTCGCTGTTGGCATGTAAAAACGCTACTGATTTTTGTATGTTGATTTTTTTGTATCCTGCAACTTTACTGAATTTGGTTATCAGTTCTAATAGTTTTTTTGTGGAGTCTTTAGATTTTTCCACATATAAGGTCATATTATTTGCAAACAAGGAAAATTTGACTTCTTCCTTTCCAATTTGGATGTCCTTTATATCTTTCTCTTGTCTGATTGCTCTAGCTAAGACTTCCAGTACTATGCTGAATAACAGCGATAAAAGTTGGCATCCTTGTCATGTTCCAGATCATAGAGGAAAGGCTTTCAATTTTTTCCCAATCATTATGATACTAGCTATGGGTCTGTCATTTATGGTTTTTATTATGTTGAGATACGTTCATTCTATTCCCAGTTTTTTGAGGGCTTTTATCATGAAGGGATGTTGAATTTTATCAAAATCTTTTTCAGCATCAATTGAAATGATCATATGGTTGTGTCCTTTCTTCTGTTGATACTGTGTATCACATTGATTCATTTGCATATGTTGGGTCATCTGTGCATTCCAGGGATAAGTCCCACTTGGTCGTGATGAATGATCTTTCTAATGTATTGTTGAATTTAGTTTGCTAGTATTTTATCGAGGATTTCTTACATCAAAATTTTTCAGCGGTATTAGCCTGTAGTTTTCTTTTTTTTTAATGGGTCTTTCTCTGGTTTTGGTATCAGAGTAATACTGGCCTTGTAGAATGAGTTTGGAAGTATTCCGTCCTCTCCTATTTTTTGGAATAGTTTGAGTAGGATTGGTATTAGTTCTTCTTTAAAAGTGTGGTAAAATTCAGCAGTGAAGTCTCCAGGTCCTGGGTTTTTCTTTAGTGGGAGACTTCTTATTATGACTTTGATCTCATTACTTGTCATTGGTCTGTTCAGGTTTTGGATTTCTTTCTGGTTCAATCTTGGTAGGTTGTAAGTGTCTAGAAATGTGTTCATTTTTCTACATTTTCCAATTTATTGGCATACAATTGGTCATAGCAGCAACTAATGATCCTTTGAATTTCTGCAGTATCAGTTGTAATGTCACCTTTTTTATTTCTGATCTTATTTATTGGGATCTTCTCTCTTTTTTCTTCATTACTCTGGCTAAAGTTTTGTCAGTTTTGTTTAACTTTTCAAAAAACCAACTTTTTATTTCATTGGTCTTTTCTATTGTCTTCTTCATTTCAATTTCATTTATTTCTGCTCTGATCTTTATTATTTCTTTTCTTCTACTAATTTTTTGATTTGGCTTACTCTTGATTTTCCAGTTCTTTAAGAAGCATCATTAGATTGTTTATTTGAAGTTCTTCTTTTTTCATGTAGGCACTTATAGCTATAAACATCCCACTTACTACCGCTTTTGTTGTATCCCATAGGGTTTGGTATATTGTGTTTTCATTATGATTTGCTCAAGAACTTTTTCAGTCTTCTTCTTATTGCTTCATTGATTCCTGATCATTCGGGAGCATATTGTTTAATTTCCACCTATTTGTATAGGTCCAAAATTCCTCCTGTTATTAATTTCTAATTTTATTCCTTTGTGGTCAGAGAAGATACTTGATATTATTTCAATTTTTAAAATGTTTTCAGGCTTGTCTTGTGACCTAACATATGGACTTTCCTTGATAATAATTCATGTGCT
Source organism: Rhinopithecus roxellana (assembly GCF_007565055.1). Taxonomy (NCBI): domain Eukaryota; kingdom Metazoa; phylum Chordata; class Mammalia; order Primates; family Cercopithecidae; genus Rhinopithecus; species Rhinopithecus roxellana. Next base: position 21,245,625 of record NC_044565.1, on the reverse strand, counting down.
GAGGAAAAGAATGTGCATTCTGTAGCCATTGGATGAAATGTTCTGTATATATCTATTAGATCCATTTGCTCTATAGTGCAGATTAAGTCTGATGTTTCTTTGTTGATTTTCTGTCTGGAAGATCTGTCCAATGTTGAAAGTAGGGTGTTGAAGTCTCCAGCTATGATTGTACTGGAGCCTATCCTAGCTCTAACAGTATTTGCTTTATATGCATTGGGTGCATATGTGTTTATAATTGTTATATTCTCTTGCTGAATTGACCCCTTTATCATTATATACTGACCTTCCTTATCTCTTATAGTTTCAGTCTTGAAATCTATTTTGTGTGATGTAAGTATAGCAACTGCTACTCTTTTTTTCATTTCTATTGGCATGGAATATCTTTTTTCATCCCTTTATTTTTCATCTATGTGTATCTTTATGGGAGATGTGTGTTTCTTATAAGCAATGGATCAATGGGTCTTGTTTTTCATTCATTCAGCCAGTCTATGTCTTTTGATTGGAGAGTTAAGTTTATTTACATGCAATGTTATTATTTATAACTAAGGACTTAATCCTGCCATTTTGTTATTTGCTTTCTGGTTGTTTTGTGGTCTTCCCTTCCTTCTTTCTTTCCTGTCTTCCAGTAGTAAAGGTGATTTTCCTTGGTGATATTATTTAGTTTTGTATGTGTGTGTGTGTGTGTGTGTGTGTCTTCGTTGTATGTTTTTGGTTTGAGATCACCACGAGGCTTGCAAATACTGTCTTATATGTTATGTTAACCTGATAACAACTTAACACTGTTTGCATAAACAAACAAGGGAAGAGAAAACTAATAAAAACTCTATGCTTTAACTTCATCCCCCCACTTTTAAACTTTTTGTTATTTCTAGTTACATCTTATTGTACTATGTCTTGAAATGTTGCTGTAGTTATTATTTTTGTTATTGTTTCATCATTTAGTCTTTATACTTAGGACAAGAGTCATTTACACCATAGTCACAGTGTTGCAATATTCTGTTTTTTTTGTGACTTATCAGTGAGTTTGTAGCTTCAGGTGATCATTTATTGCTCACAAATGTTGTTTCCTTTCTGACTGAAATATTCCCCTCAGCATTTCTTGTAGGACAGGTCTGGTGATGATGAAATCCCTCAGCTTTCATTTTTCTAGGAAAGGCTTTATTTCTATTTCATGTTTGATGATGGGTATTTTCACCAGACATACTATTCTAGGGTAAAAGTTGTTGTTTTTTTTTTCTTTCTTCAACACTTTAAATGTCGTGCCACTCTCTCCTGGCCTGTAAGTTTTCCATGGAAAAGTCTCCTGGCAGATGTATTGAAGCTCCATTGTATGTTATTTGTTTCTTTACTCTTGTTGCTTTTAGGATCCTTTCTTTGTCCTTGACCTTTGGGAGTTTGATTATTAAATGCCTTGAGATAGTCTTCTTTGGATTAACTCTGGTAGTTGTACTGTAACATTCTTGTACTTGGATATTGATGTCTTTCTCTAAGTTTGGGAAGTCCTCTGTTATTATCCCTCTGAAAAAATTTTCTACCCATGTCTCTTTCTCCACATCCTCTTTTCAGCCAATAACTGTTAGAGTTGCCTTTTTGAGGCTATTTCTTAGATCCTGTAGGCATATTTCATTTATTTTTATTATTTTTTTCTTTTGTCTCCTCTGACCATGTATTTTCAAATACCCTGTCCTCAAGCTCACTAATTCCTTCCTTTGCTTGATCAATTCTAATATTAAAGGACTCTAATGCATTCTTCAGTATGTCAGTTGCATTTTTCAGCACCAGAATTTCTGCTTGATTCTTTGTAATTATTTCAATCTCTTTGTTAAATTTATCTGATATAATTCTGAATTATTTCTCTCTGTTATCTTGAATTTCTTTGACTTTCCTCAGCACAGCTATTTTGAATTCTCTGTCTGAAAGGGCACATGTCTTTGTTTCTCCAGGATTGGTTTCTGGTGCCTTATTTAGTTCATTTATTGAGGTCATGTTTTCCTGGATAGTGTTGATGCTAGTACATGTTCTTCAGTGTCTGGAAATTGAATAATTAGGTATTTATTGTAGTTTTCACTGTTGGGGCTTGTTTGTAGCCATCCTTCTTGGGAAGGCTTTCCAGATATTTGAAAGGACTTCGGTGTTGTAATCTAAGCTGTGTCTGCTTGAGGGAGCACCCCAAGCCCAGTAACACTGTGGTTTTTGGAGACTCATAGAGCTACCTCCTTGATGGACTTGGACAATATCCAGGAGAATTCTATTATATTCATCTATGTGTCTATTGTTATGACATTACCACACTGTTTTGATAATTATAGCTTGGTAGTAAGTTTTGAAATGGGAAAATGTGAGTGCTGCAACTTTGTTTTTCCTTTTCAATATTGTTTGGGCTACTTAAGGACCTTTGCAATTCCATGTGAATTTTAGGATTAGATTGTCAACTTTTATAAAAGACAGTTGTAGTTTTGATAGGGATTGTATTGAATCTGTACATCAATTTGGGTAGTATTGCCATCTTAATAATAGTAAATTTTCAGATTCATTTACACAGGTTTTAAATTTCTCTCAGCAATGTTTTTCAGCTTTCAGCATGTGAGTCTTGCACTTCTTTGATTCAGTTTTTTCCTACATATTTTATCATTTGCAATGCTATTATAAATTTGTTTTCTTTTTCATTTTTTGATTGTCCATTGCAAGTACATAGGAATACAACTGATCTTTGTGTGTTGATCATGTATCCTGTGACTTTGTTAAACTCATTTATTAGTTCTAATAATATTTTGTCAATTCTTTAAGATTTTTATATAAAGTAATTTCATCTATGAATAGAGATAGTTTTACTTCTTCCTTTCCAACCTGGATGCCTCTTATCTCCTTTTCTTGCCTAATTTCCCTGGCTTGAGATTTCAGTACAATATCAAATTGAAGTGGCAAGATCAGACATACTTATTTTATTTCTAATCTTAGCAGGAAAGTTTTCAGGCTTTCAGCATGGAGTGTGATGTTAGCTATGGGTTTTTCATATGCCCTTCATCAGGTTGCAGACATTTTCTTCTATTCCTACTTTGTTTAATATTTTTATAATGAAAGGGTGATGGATTTTTATCAGATGTTTTTTCCTGCATCAATTGACTTCTTCATGCTGTCTTTTTCCCCTCTTCTTCTGTTAACATAATGTATTACATTTATGAATTTTTTATGTTGAACTACTTTTACATTCCTATGATGAATTATACTTACCCATGGTGTACAATCCTTTGAATATACTGCTGGATTCAGTTTGCTAGTATTTCTGATTTTATTTCATGTGGTCAGAAAAGATATTTTGTATGATTTCAAAATTTTAAAATTTATTGAGACTTGTTTTGTGGCCTAACACATGGTCTATCCCAGAGAATGTTTCATGTGCACTTGAAAATAAAGTGTTTTCTGTTGTTTTGGGGGTGGGACATTTTATAGATGTTTTTCAGGTGTGTTTGGTTTATAGTATTTCTCAATTATTCTACTTCCTTATTAATCTTTTCTGTTGTCCCTTAGTCAATTTGGTGTGACTATAATGGAATACATAACACAGGCTGGATAATTCATAAAGAACAAAGATTTATTTCTTACAGTTCTGGAGGCTGGGAAGTCCAAAACTGAGAGGATAGTGGCATCTGGTAAGGGACCTCATGTTGCAATCACCCATTATGGAAGATGGAAGGGCAAGAGAGTACGTGAGAGAACAAGAGAGGAACCAACTCACTTTTATAACAAGCCTTCTCAATAACTAGCCCACTCCCAAGAAAAAGACATGAATCCATTCATGAGGTCTCTGCATTAGGTTTTCATTTTGACCTAATCACCTCTTATTAGGCCCCACTTGTCACCACTTCTCAACATTGAGGATTAATTTTCCAACATATAAACTTCAGGGTACACATTCAAACCATAGCAGTAGTCGTTCTATCATTACTGAAAGCTAGACTCTTCAACTACTATTGTTTAATTGTCTATTTCTCCCTTTGATTCTGTTAGTTATTACTTCATATATTTTGGGGCTGTATTGTTAGGTGAATATATGTTTTAATTGTTATAGCTGACTGTTAAGATTGACTCTTTTCATGACCTTTAGCTCTCATTACAATTTTTGTCTTAAAGTCTATTTTGTTTAATATTAGTATAGCCACTGCAGCTTTCTTTTGCTTAGAGTATGCCTGAAATATCTTTTTTCCATTATTTTATTTCAACCTATCTGTGTTTTTCAATCTAAAATATGTCTCTTGTAGACAATATGTATTTGTCATGTTTTTTATTCATTCTGCCTTTTAACTGATAAGTTTAATCAATTTCCATTTAATATAATTACTAATGAGGAAGGACTTACTTTTGACATTTTCTGTTTGTTTTCTGTATGTTATTTTTCAATTCTTTCACTATTGCCTTTTGTATGAGGTAGATTTTTTTTTTTTTTTTTTTGTTCTTAGTGGTTGCCCTATGATTACAATTAACATCTTAGTTTATAATTAGTTAAGTTTTTCTTCCTGTAAGTGGACCATACTTTCTTTGTTTGCATGTATCATACTTTTGGTTGAAAATTGGATATCGGATATGTTGAATATTATAATATGGTAACTCTGGAAATCAGATTCTCCTGCCTTCTAAGAATTTGTTGTTTCTGTTTGTTGTAGGTTGTATTTGTTTGTTGCTGACTTTTCTAAACTACTATTTAAAGACTGTATACTTTGTCACATGTGGTAACTGAAATCTCTAAAGTCACTGAAGTCTTACAACTTTTGTGGAAGGATGGACTTTTAGAGTTTCCTACTCTACCATTTTTGCTAATGTTATTCCCATCATTACTTTTAAATTTTATATTGTCATTATCCTTGAGCATTTCATAAATAGTTTATGTATTCTATATCTAAGAGTTCTAATATATAATGTGTTTGCCTTTTAAGTCTTGTTTGTTCTGCTAACTCTTGTTGGGAGTGGCTTGTTTTCTTGTATGTTTGGGTTTTTTATTTTAATTGTAAATTTATATTTGGCTGAAACTAACTTGTGAGAATTCTAAGGAATCAGAGTTGATGCCTTTCTCTTCATGAGTATTTCCTAGTAGTGTGCATTTTTTCCCCAGACCACACAGATAGTGTAAATTAAAAACCCAGAACTAGTTTTGTCTATACTCATAAATTCCTGGGGGAGACTATTATATTTTTAACAATTTTTTCCACCCGGATCCGCAGGTAGAAATATGCTGGTTTTCCTGTAGATTTTTGTCACTGCCAGTTTTTTCCTAGTCCAACCTATTATTGAGGGGATAATTCTTCCAGCAGTCTCAGATGTGTGTGGCAACTGTAGTTTGCTCTTCCATTTTATGTAGACTCAAACAAGGCCTAGTCTTCTATTTCTCCTCTATCTATATCATTTTAGCTCTATCTATGATCTAGAGAATCATACCAGCATATCAAATACTACCTGATTATGTTAAGATTAATCCCTGAAGCTATATGTTCTTTGTATGGGCATTTGTACCCACAGCACCCACAGCTTCCATGTTATTTATTGCTCTGGTTTCATGTGATTATTATTTTGACCCTTGAGGATTCCCTTATTTCTGTGAGCGCTGGTATAGTCCACTATATATCCAGAAGCAGAAATCTATGATTCAATAATCTTGGGCTCAAATTCATATAGAAATTTAAGTTGATGGATCTGGATTTGTATATCAGCTCTGCCACTTACTACCTCTGAAGTGACTTGGGAAAGTTACATAACCTCTTTAAGCCTCAATTTCCTATCTGTGGCATAAGTATAGTAATACCTCAAACATAAGGTTATTGCAATGATTAGTGGAATAGCACCCGTCACAAATGGCCTGGTATATAAATCTTAACCTAACGCTAAAAAAATTTTAACTGCATTTACTTTTACTATTAAAGATGTGAACTTGTGAGTAACCATTTGTAACCTAGTTCTTTAGCTATGAAATGGGAATTTCATGTTTGTTAGCAGTACTTAAGAGATTGAATGCAAAGTATAAAGCACAGTACTTGGCACATAAGAAACAACCAATGAATTGTAACAATTATTTATAAGAACTATAAAAATAACAGGCTATACACAAAGCTGTCTACATTGATTTAGTAAGTGGTCAGTTGACAATGAAGATAACATCTTGCCACATTAAAAAATAAGCTTGGAGGCCGGGCGCGGTGGCTCAAGCCTGTAATCCCAGCACTTTGGGAGGCCAAGACGGGCGGATCACGAGGTCAGGAGATCGAGACCATCCTGGCTAACACGGTGAAACCCCGTCTCTACTAAAAATACAAAAACTAGCCGGGCGAGGTGGCGGGCGCCTGTAGTCCCAGCTACTCAGGAGGCTGAGGCAGGAGAATGGCGTAAACTTGGGAGGCGGAGCTTGCAGTGAGCTGAGATCTGGCTACTGCACTCCAGTCCGGGCAACAGAGCGAGACTCTGCCTCAAAAAAAAAAATAAAAAAAAAATAAAAAAAATAAAAAATAAAAAATAAGCTTGGAGAGATTTGATGAGTAGTGTTTCATATAGTAGTATCTTTGTAAAACTATGTGTCTGTCTTCCAATCCTCCCCACCCCCACTCCACAACACACACACACACACACACACACACCCCTTAGCTTTTGGAATACTTTCAGGTGCACATGGTAACACTTGTGTACAATCCACCTTTATCTAAAAAAGGGAGTCTAGGATTGAGGAGCAATAGATTTGTCTCCATTACATAAACTTTGAAGGGAACAGATTAAAATTTCACTGCACATCTGAAATGAAATCTATTTTGAGTGTGTGTCTAACATTGCTTGTTGTTATAACTTTATGCTTTGATATATTGAGTTGGCTTTGAATTTTTTTCCATTATTAGTTTATATCATGATTGCATTTTACTAGCTGACTAATTAGTTTTGTGTGTATTTTTCATCTCTGGGGAATTAATCTTTATTTTGTGTACATTTGAAGTTTTTCTGAATTTTTAAAATTTTTTCTAAACTGACTTTACTCTCTTGCTGTGTCCAGTTTCCCATTAGGGATTGGGAGATCTGCATTCTAGTTTTGTCTGTGGCACAATTCGCTGCCTGACCTAAAGTACTTGCCTTCTCTGGGCTTCAGTTCCCTTATTAATCAAATGGGGGAGTTGGATTATGTGACCTGTAATCTCCATTTTAGCTCTATCTATGATCTAGAGAATCATACCAGCATATCAAATACTACCTGATTATGTTAAGATTGAGAAGATGCAGGCTGTGAGTACAATAATGTAAAGAACTTCACATACAGCAAGAAACAAATGTCAAGGTAACAAAGAGCAACCAAAAAGAGCAAAATAAAATGATGTGTTCCAATGGTGATTATGTCATTTTGGAGACAAGGTTGAAAACCAGAGCGCGGTCATGTGGTGTAAGGATTCGTCAAGGCAGGTGAAAGGATTTCTTCCCCTGATCAGTAACTGGGATAAGGCATCCTGAGTAAGCAACAGGCCCTGGCCTTCGATGGCATCGCTCCATACAACATTAGCAACAGTCATTTGGGAACTTAAGTGAGATTAAACACCAGAATAAGATCCAGGGTCTGCTTTGGTAGAAAGGGCACCGGAACCAAGTAATACAGGCTCATCCTATGCCTGACACCTAGGTTACCTTCCAAGTGGAAAAGAACATTAGTTGGAAGGCCACAGTGGAGTTTAAGAGGAGGCCACATTTCTTGAGCCTTAGGACACTCAGGAGGAAGTCGGCGGGTTGGGCAGGGATGCAGAGTGGTTGCTCCCTTGGAGAGTGGGACCTCATTTGTAAGAGGTTGAGATGGGTGTGAGTGGTCGATAAGCAATGAAACAAACAGAATTAACCACCTCCTTTGGCTGCTCTGCCTACACCTCCTGGCACAGTACTCAATTCCCAGCGCAGAGGAGGAACCAGTCTGTGCGGAGTCTCCAACAATCAGCGACGTAGGAAATGTTACCGAGACACTAATTGGCTCAATTGCCTGGAGCGCTCCTGGACCGAAAGCTGTGACTGGTTGAGGCGTTGCCTGGCGACGTGTTACTCAGTGGCGCAGTGTATCGGTAAAGGCCCGCTGGTTGCTACGCAACAGGAAACATTCCGCGCTACCAAATACTTTCTACTCCCGACCAGGCATTGCTCTCTCTGGAGACCCTCGGCGTTGGTTGCTCTATTCTGACTCGGTGAGTCCTGGGAACCGACCATCCGGCCTGGCCTCCAATTACTGGGCCAGAAACAAAGTCTGGCTTTCGGAGAATATAAAGAAAGGTTCAAAGAGGCAGAGAAAGTCAATGGAAAGGCATTTCAGTGATTGTCTCCTATCCGCCCGTCATTTTAGAGGGGTGGAAAGTGAGCAATAGCGGTATCAAGAGACTTGTCCAAGATCTCACGCTGAGAGGTCAAATCTGGACCTGCGCTGTTAAATACAGTAATCATTAGACCTCGTGTGGCTAGTCTGAATTGAAATGTGCTCATATATAAAAAGCACACTGGATTTTGAAGGCGTGATACCAAAAGAGAAAATATCACTATAATTTTTATATTGTGTGTTTAAATGATTATGTTTTGGATATGGTAAATAAAACAATATTAAAATTAATTTCACCTATTTCTTTTTTTAAAATGCTATTACTTGAAAATTACAATTGCATACAAAGCTCTCATATTTCTATTGACCAGCACTGATCTATATAAAACCTAGGTCTGCCGATACCTGATTCAAGACCTCTTGTGCTAACACTATTTTGGAAGGTGTTTCGAAGTATCTCCACTCATGTAATGGGGTGGAAGTGTGCGTGGTGGTGCAGAGTGCAAGACCAGTAGTGTTTTAGGACCTTGCTACTCAAAGTGTATGAATCAGAACCTTCATCTTAACAAGCTCTGCAAGTGATTGTCCTGCACGTTAAAGCTCCAGAAGCACTGTGTCAGAAATTAGACCTCAATTCTTTTTTTGTCCTTTGTTTCTTCTTGAGTACCTATACCGTATTTTTCAGACTGCGTGTATTAGAATTAGCTGCATTTTGAACAAGTTCCGCAGGAGATGAGAAACATTGATCTCAATACTATTTGCATTTCCTTTTGTCCTTCCAAATCTAGACCAGTGTGGTCCCCAGATGAGCAGCGGCAGCAGCATCCCCCAAGAACTTGCAAGAAATGCAAATTCCTGGGTTCCACCCTAGCTGCAGGGGTTCTTGAAGCCTAGGCACAGTTTCTAATTTTTATTCCTTTGGTTCAAGTCCTCAGTTCGGGAAGACTGGGGTAACTTTGATGGGTTTTATTTGAGGGGAGTGAGCGAATTCAACTCTTCCTAGTCCTTAAGTCCCTCTCCAGTAGCCTTCTTCCCCAATTCTTTTGATCTACTTTTCATTTTCTTTTTCCTCACCTATCCTTTCCAGGAGTAAGGATGACTTCTCGGGCCACAGATAGTGAATCTGACCTGACAGATATTGAAGAGTATGCTGAAAATTCTGCACTTCCAAGACTGAATAATAAAAAAGCCAAAGGAAGAGTGAGTTATGTGACAGCCACAGAAAATGAATCTGATACACAAATCCTAACATTTAGGCACATTACAAAAGCTCAGGAGAAGACAAGAAAACGACAGCAGCCTGTAAAACTACCGCCTTTGGTAAGTTCAGAAACCATTGTTTTAGCCTCTGTAGCCACAGAGGAAGTTGCAAAATTGCTTTGGAGGATGGAAGTCATTTCCAGACTCTGAATTGACCAAGAAGGAATGAAAAGCTAAAAGATAATAACTGTTTATGTAGTTGTAAATACGGTAAATATTTATTAAACAAATATTAAGTTCTAGGCACTGTTTAAGTTGAAGGATACAGTGGTGAACAAAGTTTTCAGGCAGATAAGTCCTCTCTAGGATTATGTACAATACAGATACTTAACTATGTATGCTATTAGGCACTTTTAGATATTAGGGTACCATTTAACACTGAGAAGTTTAGTAAACATGTTATATTTAGTTATATAGTTTTATTATTTTCAAAGTACATGCCTTTGTATTTAAAAAAGTGTGTGCATGTTGAAAATACTTAATTTTTAGAAACCATTTATGCCCTTGGATAATTATAAATGCATGTAGAGAGCCATGAAAGCGAAAAAATTAAAATGTGAAAGTTGTCCTCTCCACCTTTAGATGTTAGCTACCATCATTAGTGGAGTGCCCTTAAGACTGTTTTATGTTTATTCAAATGTGTATATTTGTATTTATAAACATAGACAGTTTTAAAGTAAGATTATACAATACATACTGATCTCCAAAGTACTTATTTCACTTAAACATATAGAAATGTTTCCAATCCTAGCATATGGTAGTGTCTTTTCTAACAGCTACACTGTATTTTGTTGCATAGAGGTGCCATAACATAGTACTGGTTAACTGGTCTTATGTTTATGTGAGCTCAAGGAATTTCATTTTTGTTTTTTGTTTTGCTTTTATTTGGTTTTGTTTATTTTGTTTTTATTTTGCTATTTCAGATAATGCTGTGTTGAATGACATTGTCTTTATACACATGAAGATCTATTCCTAAAAATGGTATCTTTAGGTCATATGTACATATTTAATTTCAAAAAACATTACCCAATTGCCCTCTAGAAATTTACCTTTTCACCTACAGTGTACGAGAGGGCCTGTTTGCCCACATCTTTGCTTGGTGCTATCATTTTTTTTTTTTTTTTTTTGCTACACTGATATGTTAACAATGGCATCACATTGTTGTTATAATTTGCATCTTATTAATGAAGTTAGGTGTATTTTCATTTTTCATCACCACATATATTACTTATTATGTGGATTATCTGTTCATAACCTTTGTCCACTTTAAAATTAAGTTGTCTTGGGCCGGGCACGGTGGGTCACGCCTGTAATCCCAGCACTTTGGGAGGCCGAGGTGGGCAGATCACCTGAGGTCAGGAGTTTGAGACTAGCCTGACCAACATGGAAAAACTCCGTCTCTACTAAAAATACAAAATTAGCCAGGCATAGTGGCGCATGCCAGTAATCCCAGCTACTCGGGAGGCTGAGGCAGGAGAATCGCTTGAACCCGGGAAGCAGAGGTTGTGGTGAGCCAAGATCGCGCCATTGCACTCTAGCCTGGGCAATAAGAACGAAACCCCATTCAAAAAAAAGTTGTCTTTATCTTATTTTTAAGTTTTTAAAAATATATTATGGATATTAATCCTTATTTCATTGTTTCTCAAACTTAAGTTTGAGTACTGATTTCTCTTGAAGAAAAGCATTCTTGATCCATAGTGCCGGTTTATTTTTTATTTGATGTTACTTTATGTGAAAAAACTATTACACTAGGAATTAATTCTAATTCTTAATAAACAAATTGACACATTAAATACAGAGAAAATACAAAACCAAAACAAATGGAATCAACGCAAAATGCAAAGTCACCACTGTTGTTGGTTTGACACTGAACCTTCATTTGCATGGTGGATGTGGCACTGACTGCTGCCCTCTTCTTCCCCAGGGTTCAGTGTGCCTGCGCCACCACATGTTGTGTGGGACACCAAGTCTGCCTCTCCATTTTTCTCCCATGGAATTAGTGTGAAACTTTTTACATCTGTTTCTCTCCGACGTATTTGCCTTCACTTGACAAAAGTGTATCACTAACCGTTGATGATTAAAGTTGTTCAGCATGTCACCAGTGTCATCCACTCATGTATATTAAAAGTTTGTTATGTGCCTGCTCTGTGCCAGGATTTGAGCCATGCTCTGAGGAATGAACAAAGCAATTGAACAAAAATGAACAAAGCAGACAAGATTCATGTTGACTTTCTAATAATTCTAAATAAGCAGACTGAACAATTTCATCCAGTGATAGTAACTATTAAGAAAATAAGCCGAACGCGTTGGCTCATGCCTGTAATCTTAGCACTTTGGAAGGCAAAGAGAGAGGGTCATTGAGCTCAAGAGGTAGAGGCTGCAGTAAGCTTTGCTTATACCACTGCACTCCAGCCTGGGTGACAGAGCGAGATCCTGTCTCTACAAAAAAGAAAAGAAAAGAACACATGGACTGTGGTAGAGACTCAGAAGAGACTACTTTACATTGGGTGACTGGAGAGGTCTCTCTGAGAAGATGCTATCTGAACAAGTCTCAGCCAGCAGCCTGTATCAACTGCCAGACATCTGCAATTTAGGCAGAGCTCAGTGGGAACACCTTGCCTCTACTCCACTGGGCATCAGCTGAGGCATTGATGCTGTCCCCACTGAGCTCTGCCGAAAGTACAGAATTTTTAGCAAAATAAATGTTAGTTTTTAAGTTGCTAAGTTTGAGGCAGTATGTTATATACTAACAGATAACTTGCAAAGTATAAATAATACATGAATAAAATAATTCATATAATATTTAAAAAAAAAAGGAAAAAAGTGAAAATGACCTGAAGTTTCACCATGCAGAAAGAAAGTAGCTTAATAGTCAAGTGACTAATTTCACATGTGTGGGCATCTGTAGTTTGACTTCTTTTTATAGAGTTGGTAATGATGTATTTTTGTTATTGACTTCCCTCCTCTCGACTACCTTCTCCTCTCCCTTTCCCTTCTCCTCCTTCTTCTTCCTATTCTCCTCTTCCCCGCTGCTTCTTCCCCCTCCTCTTCCTTCTTCTTTTCTTCCCCCTCTTTCTCTCCCCTTACCTCTCCTTCTCCTTCTTTCTTTCCTACTCTTCTTCTTTTACATTTTTTCCTTACCTCCAAATTCCCCAGTCTCGGACTCCCTTTTCTATATCATCTAACATTGACAAAATCTAGTATATGTCCTTTCTCACCTTCGTCCATGCTGAAACAATTTTATACAAATTTATTTGTAATTTTGTAACTTTACAAATGTATGAAACTTACATTTGTAATTGTATTTATTTGTAATATTTTCATAGTACAAATTCATATTTATTTGTAATATTTTCATAGTACAAATGAATACAATACTCTACATCTAGCTTTTTACACTTAGTGGTGGCATAGCATCTGATTGTATGAATATTCCATAATTTACTGAATCATTCTCCTCTTTTGAGACATTCAGGTTGTTTTGCCAGTATTTCAAATGGTACAGTAAAATTATATTATCCTTTTGTACTGGTGCTTATATTCCTATGAGATAGGGCCCTGTGAGTGGTGTTGTGGAGTTGATGAAAAAATTACATATATATACAATTATATTTAATTATATATTAATTTCCATATAATTATATTTAACATATAATTTTACTTAATTCACACATATTTTACCTGGAAACAAGTTTCTCAATCCAATGCACACATGTTGCCTAAATTAAATTGCATTTTCACCCTTAACCTATGGTTTACTATAATCTCTTTCAACTTTTTGTTGCCTGATCTGCATAGGTGAAACTGCACCTTCACACAGGTGCTAGTGTTTTTACCTGTAATTTTTTTAACGTTCATTTTAGGTTCAGGGATATATGTACAGATTTGTTACATAGGTAAACTGATGTTATGGGGATTTGTTGTGCAGATTATTTCATCTCCCAGGTACCAAGTGTAGGACACAATAGTTGTTTTTTCTGTTCCTCTCCCTCCTCCCACCCTCCTCCCTCAAGTAGACTCCAGTGTCAGTTGTACCTCTCTTTTTGTTCATGTGTTCTCATCATTTGGCTCTCACTTATAAGTGAGAAAATGTGATATTTGGTTTTCTGTTGCTAAGTATGATGACCTCAAGCTCCATCCGTGTTCCTGTGAGGAACATGATCTTGTTCTTTTTTATGGCTGTGCAGTATTTCATGATGTATATATATCACATTTTCTTTATCCAGTCTACCAATAATGGGCATTTAGATGGATTCCATGTCTTTGCTATTGTGAATAGTGCTGCAGTGAACATATACATGTATGTGTCTTTATGGTAGATCAATTTATATTCCTTTAGGTATATACCCAGTAGTGGGATTGCTGGCTTGAATGGGAGTTCTGCTTTTAGCTATTAGGGAATCACCACACTGCTTTCCACAATGGTTGTTATTTTTTATTTTAATTTTTTATTATTTTATTTTTCGTATTACAAATAAATACATCTAGCTTTTTACACTTAGTGGTGGCACAGTATCTGATTGTATGAATACTCCATAATTTTCTATTATTTTTTATTTTTTAGTAATAGCCATTCTGACTGGTGTGAGATGTGAGATGGTATCTCATTGTGGTTTTGATTTGCATTTCTCTAATGATCAGTGATATTGAGCTTTTTTTCATATGCTTGTTGGCTATGTCTGTGTCTTCTTTTGAAAAGTGTCTATTCATGTCCTTTGCCCACTTTTTAATGGGCTTGTTTTTTGCTTTTGTTTTTGTAGATCTGTTTACATTTATTGTAGATTCTGGATATTAGACCTTCAAAGATGCATATCTTACAAATATTTTCTTCCATTCTGTAGGTTGTTTTTTCACTCTATTGATAGTTTCTTTAGCTATGCAGAAGTTCTTAAGTTTAATTAGATCCCACTTGTTAATTTTTTATTTTGTTGCAATTGCTTTTGGTATCTTTGTCATGAAATCTTTGCCAATTCCTATGTTCAGAATGGTCTTGCCTAGTTATCTTCCAGGGATTTAATAGTTTGGGATTTTACATTTATATCTTTAATTCATCTTGAGTTAATTTTTGTATATGGTGTAAGGAAAGGGCCTATTTTCAGTCTTCTGCATATGGGTAGCCAGTTATCCCAGTACCATTTATTGAATAGGGAGTCCTTTCTCTATTGCTTGTTTTTGTCAACTTTGTCAAAGATGACATGGTTGTATGTGTGCAGCCTTATTTTTGGGCTCTCTGTTCTGTTCTGTTGGTCTATATGTCTGTTTTAGCACCAGTACCATGCTGTTTTGGTCACTGTAGCCCTGTAGTATAGTTTGAAGTCAGGTAACATGGTGCCTCCAGGGTTCTTCTTTATGCTTAGGATTGCCTTGGCTATTCAGGCTCCTTTTTGGTTCCATATGAATTTTAAGATAATTTTTTCTAGTTCTGTGAATAATGTCATTTGTAATTTGATAAGAGTAGCCTTATATCTGTAAATTGCTTTACACAGTATGGTGATTTTAATGATACTGATTCTTCCTATCATGGAGAGCATGGAATGTTTTTCATTTCTTTGTGTCATCTCTGATTTCTTTGAGCAGTGCTTTGTAATTTGGCTCAAAAGGGATTTTTATCTAAAACCAAATGGAATTTAACTGAAAAGTTAACTGCTGTTTACTTAATCTCAAGCCTTTTTTTCTTAGCCCAGTATATGAGAGACTAGCTATTATGATAAACTCATAATGCTTAGTAACAAAAAGCCATTATAATGAATTCTTCACTTTATTATGTTAAAAGCTGGGGTTTTATTGCCGTAATTTTCAGTTGGATAGCCTAAGATATTGCCACCTATTTTTTTAGATCTTCAATAAGTTATGGCTATGAGAAGTGATTGATGATTTAGAGAACTAATGATTTTGGTGGGAGAATTGTGCACTTCTTCCCATAGTAGCAGTACTAGTAAATGATGGGGGTTTATAATGGACAATTAGGGAGTATATGATTTCATACTTCTGAGCCTTTTCTGTTGTAATTTATTCTTGTAAGTATTCATTGATAATTTCAAGTATAAAATTAATGGAAACTAGGTAGAAAAGTCTTACTCAAGCAATAGGCCAGAGAGAGGCAATGGTGGTAGTTAACTATTAGGACTGCATCTTTGATAAGAAATTAATCCAAGGAGATCAATTTCCAACAGGAGAAAGAGTCCAAAGGTAGTGAAAAATAAAACAAGTTTATACGAATGTTTAAAAGATTAACATGTCTCTCTATTTCCCAAAGCCAGTGCTAAAAGTCTACCAAGATCATAAGCAGCCAGAATACATACATGAACAGAACCGACTTCCGGTAATGACTGCCGGAATCCTTAAACGTCCAGTAAGCATAGCAGAAAAAAGTTTTGTCACATCATCTACTCAGATTCTTGAGCATCAAGATGCTGTGAAAAAAATGCAGGTATAATATTAAACTACTTAATTGATTCTTTTAACTCAATTTGGTTTTGTATAGATTTGCTAACATTTAACTCATAAGAATAGAAGCAAAGTCATTTTCTATAAGGTTGCATAATGAGTTTGGGAAATGCAACATTTCTTCATTCTTCCTGTTTAAGGAAAACTCTTGCAATGGAAGAAAATCATAAAGGAAACTTTCAGCATCTGTATGGTGCCTTCTGACCTTCTCTTACATGATAAAGAAGACATAATAATATTTTGAATGTTATAACTTTTTTGAAATTTTCATCATTTTTACCAAAACTGGTAGTCTTTGAAGACCCTGGTGAAGGACAATAAAATGGAGATGAAGCCAGCTAGAGAGACAATTTGTGTAGCTGGTGAGAGTTGTAGAGTGGGGAAGTTGCCTTGAAAGCCATAAAGAAATGGTAGCTCGGGGAAGAAATCACCAGAGCTTGCCTTTAAATGAATATCTCTAGATAATTAAAGAAAAAAAAACAGTAAGGGGAGAAAATGTGAAAGGCATACCTGCAGTAAAGATACCAGTAGAGCCAAGATTTCTCTGAGCTTTTGGTTGAGAGGATAACTTTGACAGTCACACATTTGAGTGCTGGTTTGGGTCCAAGCATTGGATTAGAACTGCCAGACGTGCACAGTTGAGGACAAGTTCTGTCCTCAAGGATTTCAGAGTCTAGAGGTAGGTAGGTGGACAAATGAACACTCAACACAGTGGGGTATAAGAGCTCTCCTTGGTTGTTTAAGGTACAAAATAATGAAAAACTAAATAAAAGGAACTCTTACACCTGGCCGTTGGGGGGCCAGTCAGTGAATAAAAAGCCACCTTTGGGAGTTGCACTAAGCTGAGAAGAATGAGTGGAAAGTTAATGGGATAGATAAGATGAGAGAGATGGGAGCTCGAGAAGAAAATAGATGAGCAGGAGCTTACTTTGGGTTTGGGTGAGATCATCCTGAAAGAATGAAATCATATGATGAACTAGATGGAATTATAAAGCCTCAGTTACTATGGTGTCTGTGAAGGGGAGCCAGAGGGAGCTCTTTCTCCAGAAAAGATCTGAGCCAAGAAAGATTTAATTGCCTGTAAATTAATTCATTTGGCATAAAGAGTGCTTCAAAAATTTGAATTTAAAGAAAAGGAGAGAATGTGTGTAGACATCTGGGATAAAAGTGGGGCTGAAAATGAATCTCAGGTTGTGAGCTGTGCTTCCTGGTTGTAGCTGTCAGTGAAGAACTCAGTAAAGAGTTAGGAATTAAAGAGAAATATGGAAAAGGGGATGTGTTACATAAAATAAGAAAGGTATTTATTCTGAGAAAAAGGTAATTTTTTCAGAAATTGATTTATCAGAATGAGTTTCAAATAGAAATGCAACAAGGAGGATTTCCTGGGAGATAAAGGAAGGCAGGCAGGAAAGGAAGTTGAAGGCCTCTGTTAATTAAGGAAGAAATTGACTTATCAAATTGGACTGAGCATCCATCAGAGAAGAGTACTACATTGTACAGTTTATGAATAAATGCTTTCTTTATTTCCCACCCCCAAATCTGAACCTATGTTACTGCTGAAGATGTAAATCACATTTTCCCACTGAGTTACATAATGAGAAAATAGGGCTCAGAGGAAAATATGTAACCCTGTTATGGAAGAAGTCTTCCACTTAGAATGCAATAAGATTTTTTAAAGATTAGAACAAATAAAATAAATGCATTTTTCTGTTAAAACAGTAACACTTTAGTCTCATAAAAATACTAAAGTGGACTAGCCCTTGTTGAAACATTGAGATAAGGTGATGTGTGTTCTCTCTGGTTCAGGTTTGGCCTATTCATTCTCAGAAGAGAACAGTGTTATTGCTGCCATCCCTGGCCAAGAAGTCAGAGGCACACATTTTACCTTTTAAGTTCAAAGATGTGTTTCCTTCAGCTCTAAACTTGTTAGGCTTCTGTCAAACTGCTATTGAACAGGGTATATTTAATCAGAGTTGGGGTATAATGTTCCCCGTGAGTACAGATTTTCTGGAGAAGTCGTTCCACAGAGCTTGTAGTAATAAATCCCTGCAGAAATGGCAGCCTCTGCCAGCTATGTTAATAGGCAATAAAATACTCTGCGTATATTTACAGTAGTTATTCAACAAAGCAGGTCTACTATGGTGACTCTTATCTTAAAGCCAGTTACTCCTATATGGTCAGAGAGGCAAGGTGATGACCTTTGGAGTTAGTGTCAAATTTCTTCAAACACAGTGATTAACCTCCTCCATGGGAGGAACAGATGTGAGTGATGCCACCTAAACTTTTTTGGGGGGTGTGAGTGGCACTGAGAGCACAGACAGTGAAGCCCAGAGAGTAGAGCAAAGCTGGAGTGTGTAAGCATGGCACGGTGAGTGGGACTCAGCCTTGCTGCTCCAAGTGTAGTCCATGGTCAGCAGGATCCAAACCCCTGAGAGCAGGTTAGAAAGGCAGAATCTCAGGTTCCACCCTAGTTGTACTGAATCAAAATCTGCATTTTAGTAAGAACCCCAGGTAATTCACTGCACATTTAAAGTTTGAGAAGCACTGGCCTAAAGAACAGGCAATATTAGTTGATAAAATCAGTGCTTCTCTAAGGCTATTGCATAGTGATTCTCAATACTCAATATAACCACCCCTCATATTCACAAAGAAGTAAAGTTATTATGAGTTATGATAGCAGCTGTCCAAGATTTCACTCACTGAAGAGCATCAAGGCAGTCAGAACAGAGGGGGAGGTTGGGAGGAGAGGCCCCAGAAAAGATAGATGCAGAGCAACTAAGCAAGGAGGGAAGAGGGTTCCCATGGACATCAAAGACCTGGTAATATTTTGATGCAATAAACATTGAGTTAAAGGAGAGGAGAAGGCAATGGAAGCTGAAACTGGGACTGCTTTGTGGAAAAAGAATGGGTATCTGGATAGGGAGTCCTGAGAAGGAATATGACTGCCTAACAATAGTTTGAAAATTTTCAGTGCCAAAATGCTTGCCTTTGAGCCCTAGACATCTCATGCAATTGGCAATTAGTCCTTGAAGGTAATGTTTTGTTGCTCTTGTGTGTGTGCAAAGACTCATTTTTTGTTTTTCAAAAATTGGCTTTGTTTAGATTCATCAGCCCTATGTTGAGGTGTTCTCTCCCTCTCCTCCTAAACTGCCATGTAGCGGTACTGGAAAAAGAGATCTCTTCGGGACTAGGTCTTTAGCTTACCCTAAGTACACTTTCCACGACCGAGAAGAAGTTGTTAAAGCCAACATTCGGGATCCCTTGGAAATCATTAAAATAATACGTGAAAATGAACATCTTGGATTTCTTTATGTGATCCCTGCAGTGCCAAGATCATCCATTGAATATGATACATATAATCTAAAGTGAGTTCTTTTTTATGATGTAATTTCTTTAACATAAAAATTACAAATAAGATTGCACATATCATTCATAATTGATTGGATATTAATGATAGTGATATCAAATATAATTTTGGTTATTCAATGATAAATGAATCCTAATCACAACAATTTTATATTTTTTCATGTATTTCCCTTTATCTATTTAGAAACATTATCTATCTTATCTGCACTATTGAGCTTCTCGTATATTTATGTAACATTATGCCATGTATTTTTAATCAGTATTACAAATGTATTTTTGATATTTTATGATTACTGAGGAAAGAGGATGGCAATATATAAAAAGTAGATGAACCACGCTTTGTTTTTCATGTTACTTCATCTTTGCTTTATAGAGTAGAAATAAGGATTGTTTAATAAAATGAGCTTGATAACTTAGGGATTCATATAGATGAATAATATATACACACTTACTTTCTGTCTGTTGTTGCCACACATTTGTTGTTGATATAATTGAAAGTCACATAATTGTGAGTCTGAAAGTTGCGTTAAAGTGCACCACAACAGATAATAGTAGAACTTAAAGATGATACTGGCTTTCCTCTTTTATTTAGTTGGGCTGACAGCTGTTGTTGAGACAGTCTTTTCTTGATGGTGATAAGTTTAGCTTCACCACCGAATTCATTGAGCTACCTTCCCCGTTCACGACTCTCTTATTCTCCCTTATTCAGCACTATAGTTTCAATTGAGAAGATGACACTGAGGGCAGCTCTCCTGCTGCAGAAAATGGGTAGAGAAGAAAAACGTTTTAATCAAAATTTAAAATGACAGATTTGTTGTAAATCTTAAAGAACTTAACAGGAGAGAACAATAACTTGTAGGAAGAACAGAAATGCTTATGAAAATGCAATTGTTCAGCAAAATTTGTTGAGCATGATCTCTGTAGCAGGAACTGTTTTACGTGCTTGAGACACATTAGTAAACCATATCAAAATTGTTGCCCTCATGGAACTGACATTTTAGCAGAGGATGGCAATAATAAACCATACGTGAGTAAATTACATAGAATACTAAAACGTGATAAGTATTGGAGGAAAAAAATAGAGGCAAAGAGGATTGGGAGTGCTGGGGAAGAGGTTGTGAATTAACTGGGGTGGTCAGGGTGGGCCTCATTGAGAACCTGTCATTTGAACAAGGACTTGATAGAGAAGAAATGAATTATGTGGTGGTGCAGTTATGAGCATTCCAGGCAGGAGGAAAATGGATACAAACGTCCTGAACTGGGAGCAGACCTGGCATGCTCAAGGGGCAAAGAGGAGGCTGGTGTGACTACAGTAGAGTGAACAAGAGATAAAGGATATATCTATAACACAAGACCTTGTTGGCTACAACAATGGAGAACCATGGAAGGATTTTGGACAGAAAAGTGTCATGATCTGATTTACATTTTTAAAGGAACCATTCTGGCTGCTGTGTGCAGAATAGGCTTTGAGGAAACAAGGGTTGAAAAAGGAAGACAAATTGAAGGCCGTAGATACTCAGGCGAGAAAGAGACCGGGGATGATGATGAAGTGGTAAGAAATAGGTCTGCTTCTGAAAACAATTTGAAGGTGAAGCCAATGGGATGTCTTTACAGACATTATGTAGGGTAGACAACCAGAAAGGAGTACAGGATGAGTTTAATGATCCAGTTGTCTGAGCAAGAGGGGTAGAGTTGCTATTGACTGTGAACCCTGAAAATCTGAGACAGTTCTCAGTTAATTTAGAAAGTTTATTTTGCCAAGATCATGGATGCGCACCCATGACACAGCCTCAGGAGGTTCTGATGACATAACATGTGCCCAAGGTAGTAGGGGCACAGCTTGGCTTTATACATTTTAGGGAGACATGAGACATCAATTAATATGTGTAAGATGTACATGGGTTCAGTCTGGAAGAGTGGGACAACTCAAGGCCAAGATGAAAAAACTCAAAGCGAGGAGGAGGCTGCCAGGTCATAGGTAGATAAGAGACATTCCTTTGAGTTTCTGATTAGCCTTTCCAAATGAAGCAATGAGATATGCATTTATCCCAGTGAGCACAGGGGTCACTTTAAATAGAATGGGAGGCAGGTTTGCCCTTAGCACTTCCCAGCCTGACTTTTATCTTTAGTTTAGTGATTTTGGGGCCCCAAAATTTATTTTCTTTTTACAGCTGAGACATGGAAGACTGAATGGAGCAGAATCATCAGGGAAAAATACTTGTTTGGGTTCAGATACATTAATTTTGGGATGTCAAAAGGAGAAGAGATGGTAGACGAAGGAGAATTGGGGTAAAAAAGAGACTTTTCCAACATGAGAGAATTCATTTTTTTTAAGATGGAAGAATTAACATACAATGTAATTTAAAGCCCTTCAATTAAAAAAAACCCTTAATAGTATTGTCATTCCTACCACTACTTTATTCCCTTTTATAGTTCTTTGTAAGTTTTTGGTGAAGAACTTGTAGATCTTAAGTGGAAACTGATGGAAAGTGGGTTATTTGGTGATTTTAAAACATAATTCTTGATTCATATGTGAAAAATATTTTCATAGTTTTCAAGAAAAAAAAATCATCTAATAACCCAGATATCAAAGGGTACTATTTGTGATGTTCATTTTCCACTGTGAGAAGAGCCAAATTTTGCCCCATGTAGAACTGATTCTCATCTACTTACCAGTACAAGCTAAAGGATTGAAGAGGAGACTGAAAACTGCTTTTGTTCAGTTCTGGAGATTCATTTCTAGACTATTGAGCACTTCTACTAGGGAGATTGAGTTGATATTTTATGCTTTTTGAACTCACAGAAGTGACACTTAATAGTAATATGTAAGGTCTTATTTAAAAAGATATTTTGGAATCATGTTTATCATTGGTTTATCATGGTTTATCATTATTACATTTTAGGGTTTGATGTTAAATTTTCCTCCCTAACTTGAACTTGAAATATCATAAACCTTGTGAGTAAAGACAATAATTTGGATGCTATGGAGTTGGCAGCAGCTAAACTGGAAGTTAAACGTGGTGTATACTGTGTCAACACGATGAGGTCATGTTATGCCAAACTCCTTTTAAAAGTAACGTGATAAAATAACTGTAAGGCTGTGAGTTTGCTGTTGAAGAATGTCTTCACTACCCAACAAATGTGGTGAAGCTGTGGAAGCATTTTTTTATAATCTTTCAGTCTAGAGCAATAATCTGTCTCTCTGCTAAGTCTATTGATTTTTTTCCAGAAAAATATGTGAACAAAATGCAAAATAATGCTTCTCAATATAGAACTGAGTAAAGGTGAAATTGAGATCTAAACTGTAGAAATCATTTAAAGTTGCACTTCTTATAGCAAAAATGTTTTTGAAACAATATGTCATGCTATTGCTGAAGCACCTATGGCAAGGTATGCTTAGAGAGA
Source organism: Rhinopithecus roxellana (assembly GCF_007565055.1). NCBI lineage: Eukaryota > Metazoa > Chordata > Mammalia > Primates > Cercopithecidae > Rhinopithecus > Rhinopithecus roxellana. Next base: position 21,222,836 of record NC_044565.1, on the reverse strand, counting down.
AAATAGAATAAGTTATAAGTTATTTGCAAAATTCGCTTATTAACTAACTCTCTGCACATCACTATAAAGTGTGCTGACAGGTATTTTGCTTTAATCACAAATGTGCAATGCAGGTATCAGTGTTTGCCATAAATACAGTACACATATGAGAAAAATATGCTTGACAATTTTTTTCCAGTTATCACTAAAAACCTGTGCTATAGAAGAGTTTTTTCATTTAGTTGTGAGCAGGGATTTAGACTGCAAAAGGCATATAGGAATCAGTAGTGTCTGAGCACTTAGCTGTGTTCAGCAAGAAAGATCTGCCCTGCTCAGAGACAACATTCACATACAATAGTAAACCTCTCATTTTTGACTTAGCATTGACAGAGAGTGAAAATTATAGATCTCCTCAAATCAAGGATACTAACGGTATACTTTTCCATGGTCATACAGTGCAATAGCAAGTAAAAGATTTTATTTCGATCATGAAATATGCAGGAAATGAAGAGTAAGATTTAAAACATTGTGTGAAACTAATAATACTAATAAAGACCATTTCTATGATTTTAGGGGGCTTACTCAAGGGTCATGTCTTAGAGATATGTTTAATATTTTGAGTAGATAACCTATCACCGTGCCAAAATATTTTGAAGATAAGAATACAACACTGGGATTTTGGGCTGACTGAATTCTAGTGTATATGACAAATGTACCTTAGGACAGATTTGGCTCTTTCCAGTCTCTTATGATTTTACTAGTTGGAGGAAAATAATTGATCACGTATTAGTGGGCATATCTATCCAAAAATCATATTTAAACTCAAAAACCTGAGGAGATATTTTCAATCCAAATTTAACCAAAGAGCTGACAAGAATTTGTTTACTTCCATTTTCTAAATTGAAACACTCAGCCTTGCAGCTTTATAGCATAATGTACTTGTTGGCTTACCATCTGATTTAGTGCTAAAAGCAGACTCCAGTGAAATGATCAGAAATTCTGGATCCATAGATTGTCTAGAGGTCCAGAACTATGTGACAGAAGTTCTAGTTACATGGTCTCATTTCCAAAGAACTAAGGTTGTTAACATCTTTTAATTTTTTAAAAAAATTACAACGGGGAAAAGGAACTAGCTGTGTGTGAACCCTCATCTGTGGCTCACACTACCCGTCATTCAGGTGGCTAAAGAGAAACTTGTTACTAATTTTTTAAAATTATGGCTTATATTTATTATTTTAAAATTTGCAATGAGACCTTCCCAAAATTTACGTAAAACTGATGGTCTGAGTGAGTATCAAATGCCCAGTCAGTGGTTCCAGATGCTAAGTGTTAAACACAGCTATAAAGCAAAGCTTCCCAAGGAGAGAACCGCAGCCAAGCAAGTGACTTCCGGTGTGCCCTAGTTGTTTATGGTGGTAAAAACTTATTTTTTAAAAAAGATGCAATTACTCAGAAATTTACCAAGGGTGAAATTTTGTTTTTCTAATATTTGTATGATTACCTTGTTAAACTTCCTGAATTCAGAAAATATTTCCATGAGTAAGACTGTGTAGCCCCCTCTGCCAGAGAGCAGCTCTGTAGTGGGAACACAACACAGCCTCTGCCACCTTCCTGTTGAACCATCCCACTGAGTTTGTCACTGTAGACACTTCCTTTAGGTTTCTAAGACAAGCTCAGTTTATCAGCAAAACTCTTTGTTTTGTGTATGTGAGAAACACAAAGAAATCCTTGTTCAGTTTTTTTTAATTTCATTTGCTTTTTTTTTTATGTTTTCCTATTGACACAACATTAAATGTTCTTAAAAAAAATAAGCAATTAGATGTTTCTGATTATTTTTTCTGTCCTTTCTTTCCTCCTTTCCTCTTGTTTTGTTTTTGATGTTACCAACTCAAAAAAATCTGAAGTTTAATTGAATTTCATAATGAATTGTTTTTAAAACTTAAAAAATTGTTTTTCAAAGCAGAATTTTCAAATTCAACTTGGGAAATGTAATGTTTAAAATGGTTCTCATGATTTTTTAGACACTGTTGTGGATTTGAACCTAAAGAAAGATTATTAAGTGGAATAGAATAACATATTAAACATTAGAAATAACATTTCTTTATTAGAAAACATTCTAATAAAATTATCTTGGTAAAGAGCACTGTAGGCTCTTGTAATTTTCAAAGATGTTTTTGATCCTATATGAATGTAAGGTTTATTTTTTTAAAAGATGTATACTTTTATGTCTTAAATTAATGAAACCTATATACCAATACTTTATATTTTCTTACCACATCCTTGAATTTTTAAAACATTTTAAATCATTTGCTGATGTTAAGGTCAACAATTCTCTTAAATGCTTTATGGTAATATGGATTTAATTTGACATATTTATCTTTTTGCTCATTTATAAGGAAAGTTTTCTGTTAAAGCTAGAAAACTATCAGATCTATATGGCAAACACAGCAGTCAAAAGAGATGAGAAATTAGGCAGCATAGTTAAGCTTATCTCAAACTTAGATTTCTAAACTACAGTAATAGACCTGTCCTTTTGCCTAAATATCTTATTTGTATAAAAATGTTACCAGATTAATCAGTGGTGTCAAACAAGTTATTTCAACACCTTATCAGAAATATCCACCCCACCCAGAAAAGGGTTTGAACTTTTAAAAGCATTACGAGAACAAAATATGAAACAAATTTCTGTTTTTAGATTAGTATCAGCTAAAGAAGCTCAGGAAGCTAGGAGTGCAAGAACATATAATATCTAACATCAGAATGAATCACTATTGTAGAATTGTGATTTTACCACCTTGTGTGGAAGGTTTTTATACTACTTGGAACCAGAAAAGCGAAAAAAAAAATCAATAACATTATTAGTAGACCAACATATTAGATGATATAGATGATCATAATCCAAGACATTATTAAAGTTTTATTGCAATATTTACTTGCATATTGATGAATCTATAGACATTAGTAACTGCTAGACAGCACTATTTAGAGTCTCTGAGGTGAAATGTCTGGAAGAACTTTGTTTAGAAAGAAGAAAAAAAAATCTCTGGGGATTAAATATTCAAGGCAAATGAGATATTATGAAAATACTTCTTAAAAATGTTTGTTACAACCAAGGTTTACTCTGATAACACTGATATTCAAGTAATATTTTATTTGCAGAGGGACTTCCATATGTAAATGGTTTCCTAAAATTATAAATTACGAATTTTAAAATATTGTCAAAATGATGTCTATGATAAAATCCAAGCTATCAACCACATAACCATTTGTTTTTAGCTTTCTACAAAAAAAAATGAGAACAGAATACTATTTTTTGTTGTTTCATAGTTAAGTGCATTGGCAATCCAAAGGATGAGTTTTATCAAGAATTGGGAAGTATTTTGCAAGTGATTTAACTTTGCAGATTTAGTAAAGGTTAGTTCTTGGCTACACGCCTGGGTTGCTTAATTGACATTTGACCACCTGAATAGCTTAACTGAAAAATTATAGCAGCTACCAGGGAATATAATAACCCTTACTGACAAAAATTAGGAATTGACAGCAAAAATTCGACTTGGGAAATGTAATGTTTAAAATGGTTCTCATGATTTTTTTAGTTGTGGATTTGAACCTAAAGAAAGATTATTAAGTCAAATAGAATAACATCTGTCTGTGTTTGAGAGAAATCTTCACCATTGTTTCTAAAAATCATTACAAGAAATGTCAACACTGCATCAAAGAAAGACAAGTAACAACTGTTAGAGTTAAAGAATGGTGGTACTTTTGGTGAATAATTTCAAGAGAACAAGTTATCCAAATTTCGGCTAGTGGAAAAGGGAGTTTTTATATATCAGAGACTAAACAATAAATAAATCATCTTCTGCCATTTGCTGCCTGCTACTTTTACAAAGTTTCTTAGGAGTGGCGACTATCAAGAACTTGGACAGATCATTCATCATGTCTTGATTAGACATGAGGTAGCTACTTCAAAAAAGTTATGGTCACAGCTGTGGTTGCTTATGAGCTAGACATAATTGGAAGTTTTATCAAATTAAATATTATATCCCTAATTTGGGATAATTATGTCCCAAATTAAAAATTATATAATCCCACATATTATGTGCATTGTGTTTAGTCATACTATATAAAGAAATTGTAGTTAATGTCTTCACCAAGCCCCTGCAGTTTATATCCGTGTGCCTTATAAAATGTTATCATTGCATGGATTTTATAACATTCAAAGTTTGAGAGGCATTGTTCTAGAGGATTGTAGAACGATTTTCTCCTGCATGAGAATCTGACCTTTGGCTAACGCCACAGCTCTGTACCACTGACAACCTAAAAAGAGTAAAATGTTGATTGTTTATAGGCAACATTGCTTATGATAAAAATGACATCAATTAGTAAATTATAGCTGCATTGGGAGGAACTAAGAAAGAATTATAAATACCTTATGGGGAGTCATAACTTTTGACTTCCCATAATTCAGATTATTTTTTTTTTCTGAGCATGTGCCCTGGAGGAACACTGAAATCTGTGCTTATGGGGTTATTGCAAGAGATGTTGGCTCCTGTGAGTAATAAGACTTTTAGGCCAGAGTGGCTTTCATATCCACCCAATGTGGATCTCATCTTTTTGCATCTGAGTTGACACCTAGGGAGAAGATAGCTCCCAGGTGGCTATTAGACTGCTGCAAGGACTCCAATGGGGAAGTAACGTCTGATGCTGCCCTGATGGCAATAAGTGGTTCCTGTCCCAGATTTTTCTGAGTAGATGAATGCCAAAAAGAAGTATATGAAAGTCTTGTGAGTTTTAACATTTAGTTGGATCTAAGAAGACCCCTGGTGAGGCATATTAAAGTATTTCTTTTTCAGGCTAGTATAAAAGGACCCACTGTTGATATTATATAATTCTCTCCCTAGTAGATGATAGATGTTTTTCATATCTATGTAACCCTTCACCTCACCGTTATTTCAATTATATAAATTAACATTTGCTGTTTTTTGTTTTGGCCTTTGAAATACAAACTTACATTGATAAGGAACTGTGGGTGCTTTTATAAGGCATAGTGGGGTACTAAGTCTTTACGATGTTAATGGGTGAGTACTGCCACGTGATAGTATTAACACCAACTATAGTGTATGCCAAATCTTGTTCTAAATGTTTTATATGTATTAGCTCATTTAATCTCCACAGCAACTCTTAAGGTAGGTGGGGTTGATATACCCATTTTACAAATGATGAAAATCACAGAGTTAAGTTCACGTAGCTAGTGAGTCATGGAGCTGAGATTCAGATTATTTGGATTTTAGAACCCAAGTCCTCATGCACGCCACTTAATATACTCATCCTCATAATGACAACTACTCCTGCATTTGTGTCACACACACTGTGTTAGGCATTGTGCGAAGTGCTTTCGGTACATTAGTCTTCTTTCTTCCCCATAAACATCCTATTAGAATGACATTATCTATAGTGGAAAGATAAGAAAATTGAGGTATAGATTAATGACTTTTCTATTTGATAGTGTTTTGTGATTTGAAGGTAGGAAATTCAGAGTAATGTCTGATGCTCCCATCTTTCAATTCTATGATTTCATTCTCTGTGCAATGTCAAGTTTAAAGCTATTAAAATATAACAGATAGTTCAGATTGTATGGCAGAGCCTTCCCCAAAATCTGAACATCTTTTGGGTCCACAGAATGCCTAAAACAGGACACCATGTCTCCTATACCTCAGTGTTTCCCAGTGTGTCTTTCCAAGAACATTAGATCTAAATGATTCTAATTGATAGGTGGTTAACAGATGTGTTCTGTGATCATGTAAATTTGAGAAACTTTGTTAAGTCAGTAATTAGGATTAGGATTCTGGTTAGAATCTTTGAAACACAGGTACATGACTTGAGATATTAGAACTATATCAACTTCTACTCTAAGCTCAGGACATGTTCCTTCTAAACAACTAATTTTGTTCTCTGGTTGTTTTTAAACTTGTTAAAAGTACTTTTTAGGCAGCTTTTAAAATTTCACACTAGAGCCATTTTATCCTTTAAATTATATTACTATTTAGTGGCCAAGAACAGAAAACACAGATGCCAGCTTAAAACCTTCTGAAGTAGAGGCATTCTAGTTTATGTGTGAAATTCTAATTATTTTTTAAAAACTTTAGAATGAGGTATATGTATTACATAATAAGGAACAGATCATTCTGAAGCCATATTATCAAAAAAACCTCACCAGGTTTTCTAACACAATGGCAGTTTTCTTAGGCTAATCTATGAAGACATTTAAATCTATTAAGTCAAATTTGAGTCAGCAAGTGGAAACACTTTGGATTTTCATTTGGAATAATCAAAAACCCTCCTTCTGGTTAATCAAACCAGAAATAAAACAAACATTTCTCTTCCCTGGTTTACATTAGATCTATTTTTTCCCCAACACTAGTAAAAGCCAAGCATTGGTTAGATCTAGACTCCAGATGGTCTCCCTACCCTTCCTTCAAACACATGCACACACAAACATACATGCACACACATCCTGGCACTGCTCTGGAGCTATGGTGATTTAGTGAATGATGGTTTCATTTCATACAAAAGTCTGAAGAAACTAGAGCAATAGCTCTTAGCCTTAGCTGCTCAATAGAATCACCCAGGCTGTACTTCCAGTTACTTATGATTTATCTGATCAGTCTGTGGTGGAGCCTGAGCAACAGCTTTTCTTTAAAACTTGCCAGTTGATTCTAAGATTCAGTCACACTTATGCCTCATGGACCTAGAGCACCTTTTCTCAAGCCTTAAAAGACTTGCTAAAACACAGATGGTTAAACCCCTAGATGATTTAACAGGCCTAGGGTGGAGCCTGAGAATGTGCAATTCCCACATAATGCTCATGCTGCTCTTCCAAGGACCATACATTGAGAAACATTGACCCTAAAGCATTCTCCTAGTGATGAAACTTGGACGTTTCCTCTTAGTTTTGCTTTTGTTTAATTTTCCAGGTAGAAAGGAGTTCTTTACCAGATATTTTGCCATCTTTGGTTAATCAAACCAGAAATAAAGCAAGCATTTCTCTTCCCCTGGTTAGGTTAGATCTAGTCTCATATTGAGTCATGGCAAGGACCATCATCAAACAGATTGAGGTTGGTAAATGCGGAACTCAGGAAGTGGCCTGTTTCTTCCCAGGCACTTGCTTGCTTACCTTTATTCAATGAATACACCTAAATCATAATACTTAAAACCATGTAATGATGAAAATAGACAACTTAGAGTTGTGTAGGGCCACAAGAGCTTATCTAATTCAGCCTTAAAGCAGGTAAGGAATAACTCTCTTTCTTGTAGAAATCAGAAATTTGAAAGAAGCAGGAGGTAACAGGGAACGAAGACAGATGTATGCATTCAAGCATGGCCTAAGATGAATATGATGAAGAAATCAGCCTAAGTAAAGAGGATGATTTGTGTGGACAGAGAAGGAACTAATGTGAAACAGGAAGCCACAAATACCTGGGAGAATAACTTGGATTTAATGACAGGAGCAATAAGAGGCTATTCAAGGTTCCTGAGCACAACAGTCACATGAGGCAAACTATGTTTCTGCAGTATTAGTCTGGTAGATTGGTTTAAGGATGAGTAGAAGCATTTCCAATCACTGCAGTGTATAACAGATGGAACTGCTATTTGAAATAACATCACATTGAGGTTTTATTGTTTTGGAAGTCAATGAATTGATTTCAGGAGGAGAAAAAATTCTTTAAACCCCAGAGGGGTTCTAAGCCCCAAAGTAGGTTTACTTTGAGTTATATCTGAAATGAATAATAATAATAGGACAATGATTGACCTACCTCAAGGGCCCCAAAATTCTCTAAGTTCATATGGTTATCTCACATGAAACACACATACTTTTAGAAATTAATAGACATCTTGAGGTCTAAGTTTCATTTAAGATGGATACAGACAGGTTCTACTGTAAAATAATTTGACAAGGGACCCTTTGATCTTCGCTGAGCAGCAAGAAAGCACTACATATATTTTTTCCAATTATGAGATAGTAGAGCATAGTTAAATATAATTTTATTTGAGACGTCCATCTCAATCTAATTGGTTAACTATCCAAGGATCTCTAGTTAACTAGATCCTAAAGTCATCTTCTTTATCTGAAAAGTAGGAATTTTATAACATAACACTTGAATTTTTAAAAAGTTTTCTTTTTGTTCTTAAAGGAAGCCTACTTTTTCTGATTATCTCCTCAAAGAAAGGTCTTAGTGGAACAAACATCCAAAACCACACTCTAGGAGGCAGCTGAAGTTTGATCCTGAGTGCTAAGAAATGCTGAGGGGGCAGTCATCATCATAGGAGTTGTGGTTCAACTCCTAAAATGGATAAACACTTTAGGCAGAGCATGTAGAGCAAAACACGCCAGTCCAAGGAGTAGATCTGGGAGATGACCTCTCAGTAATGAACTGGAAAGTCTAAGAATAATATCACAGAGAAATGTGCATACACTCTCTTTTATGCAAATCTTTTCCTGACCCTGTGGCCCCTTCTACCTACCGACTGGATCGGGCTTGAAGGAAGTCCCTGTTGATCTTTGGAAAAATAATTCCGTTAGAGTAGCAGGAAACAAAACCGTTTTTCAGGAACTCTAAGAGGGAATTGATAAGGTGGATGTGGCCATTGACACACACCATTATAAAGGAAACTTAAAAGAAGAAGAAAAGTGTGGAATTTTAGTTAAGTAGGTGGAAGGGTCAAGAAAAGATTTTCTATATGCTAAAGGGACATTCTGCACACTTTTAGATGTGGAGGAAAAGAAACAAAAAATCTAGGGAGAGTTAGAGAAAAGCGAGGTGAAACCTCTCCATCTCCGTTTGGAGGAAAGCATGAGAGAAACAATCAGGTGGAAAAAACATGGTATGTTGAACTTCAAGTGAAGATACGAGAGGGAGCTTGCCTTGTCTTCACATTTTTTTGTTATTTGTTTTGAAATAAAGTTTGGTGGTTCACAAACATGATTGTGTATTGCAGTCACCCAGGCATCTCCCTATCCTTGAGTCTTGGAATACATAAAGATTCTGATTCTGCGTTGGACTCAGAAATCTGGATTCTTAATAAGCACCCCAGATGATTTTGATGATGGTGATCCAACCTTTGAAAGGGCTCTCGTGTGTTCAGTTTTCAATGAGCAGTAGAGATGTGTAAAGAAGGAAAACACTTGGGGGCTTAAGAATGAAGTTCTGCGATAAGAAGAGATTTAAAAAGAATTTCTATAAATTTCTATAAATAAAAAGAATTTCTAAGTGACACTGAGTGCCAAGTTAGAATTCAACATCATGGACCACAGCTACCATCTTCTAGAAGGGCCATCAGTAGCAGATAGATTGCACAGAGCAAGTTTTCCAGACATGCACCAGGGCCGTGGTCAGCAATTTATTCTTGTTTTTAAATTGCTTTGAAGCCTGATGTTAATGAAACATCTGAAGTTGATTACAATTTCAGTGGCAAATTGAAGTTTTACATTTAGAGAGAATCACCCCAAGAATACCCTAATTATATCTTTAGCTATTGACAATGAGAAAAGGAAAAACATGTAAAATGTATTCCATATTCCTCAGCAGGCCTGTGCAATACCTGGCATTTTTCCAGACATTTCTGAGGTGAGTTAATTAGAACACAGACAAAAAGTCAGATAGTGGAATCAGGTAAAAGCCGAGCAGGTTGAAGGTTTTCCGTGGCAGCCCTGAAGTTGGAGGGACTATTCCTCTCCGACTTCGCACAGCACCATCAGCCCCCCCATATCTCCTTGCACGCTCACGTGAACAGTTCTTGGTTTGGGTTTGCTTTCATTCTCGTCCCGTGTGCCATAATTTAAAAAATATTTTTGTTATTCAGTTTTACTAAAATGAAAATAGAAATTAAAAACTAAAAATGATTTATACCAGTGGTTCTTACTCTTTTATTAACAGACCCAAAACAGAATTTTGTTCCAGTGTCTTAAAAACTGATCATACATATATACATGAATTTTCCATAAAACAGTTTCAGGGATTTCACAAATAACCTGACAGCTGTGTTAAAGGGCTGTGGCCCAGACGTGGTGGCTCACGCCTGTGATCCCAACACTTTGGGAGTCTGAGGCAGGGAGATCACTTGAGATTAGCAGTTCGAGACCAGCCTGGTCAACATGGTGAAACCCTATCTCTGAAAATACAAAAATTAGCCAGGCATGGTGGCGGGCGCCTGTAATCCAGAGACTGAGGCAGGAGAATCTCTTGAACCCAGGAGGAAGAGGTTGCAGTGAGCCGAGTTCACATGGCTGCATTCCATCCTGGGCAACAGAGTGAGACCCCATCTCAAAGATAATCATAATAATAGTAGTAGTAGAAATAAAATAAAATAAAATAAATAGGACTGTGGACTCCAGGTTCAGAATGTAGAGCCAAGAACTGAAAGATGTGGAAGATAGCTGATTTTCACTGGAGTGTTCCTGTCTAATTTCTCTGTAGTACATGTCATTTTTGCATAGTTTTAACACAGAAATAATTTAGGGCTTTGTTTTTGCCCTTAACCTTTATCTTGTTTTACTAAGTTCTCCTAACAGAAACATTTTAGAAAAATGTTATTTTCCTAAATTCCTAAATATATTTTAATAAGGTGCTATATCATATTTCACACTTGTTCTATTACTGAATATTTCTTGCATTCAGTATTTCAGCATTATAACTAAACTTACAGAGAATATCGTTTTGCTGTAGGAAAAATTTTATTTTAAGCAGTTTTAGAGAATCAGCCCTATTTTCATTGCTTCATTTCTTTCTCCTATCCTTTCTTCTGTTTTTACTTTGTTCTTGCTTCTTTTCTTTACTTGATCAGTTTTCTGTTACTCATACAGTTGAAAAATGTCCATGACAACCATTGAAAGAGAGATACGATGAACTAAACAATTTATCAATAATAAATATTTTGTTGGTGATAAATTGGGCATATAATATTGGTCTTGATTCTTATCTCACCTAATTAATGTTTCCTTACTTTTACCTTTCTCATAATTCTGTCCTGACTTGATAGTGTAAAATTCTTTTATGCTATTAATATTGAATAGTTTCTGAAGAGTTAATAATAGATAAAAATTTGGCTCCAGATAGTTTTAATGTAGAACTATTAAATTTTAGTAATTTATACTCAATTCATTTTAATGTAAAAATCATGTAACTGAAATAATCAAGCATATTGCCACAGTTGTGAAATCTTTATAATAAGCCCAACTTGTTTTACTCATTTTCTGGAGTAATGTATTTAATCTGAAAGTTGTTGTTTAGAATTTTTTAGCTTTAAATAATGTTTGCTTTCCAGAAATGTTTTATCTCTGTAGAATAAAAAAGTAACGCAATTGCTTCATTTTGTATTGAATACTTTATTTATTAGTCCCAATTTTTATTTGTTTATAGAGTTGTAAGTTATGAGAACATCAATAAAAATGACTACTATACTATTAGCCAAAGGGCAGTAACACACATTTATAATGAAGACGCTGAATTTATAGAAATTGATCGATGGGAACAGGAATATCTATATCACAGAGAACTCACTAAGATTCCCATATTTTCACTGTTCCGGAAATGGAAGGCTTTTAATGTGTGGAGGAAGAATGTCCGCTCCAAGAAAATCACTGGATGTCGAAAATCTCTACAAAAAAATTTGTTCATTGTTAATCCTGTATGTATTTATCATTCATATTTTAAAATAATTACTTACAAAAAAAGAAAGTGTGAATTTATTATAGCTGTTGGTATAGACTGTTCTTGAAATCAAATATTTTATATTCTTAAGAGAATTCCCAGTTTTCATCCTGTATTGTCATTTAGGAGTCTAGCAATCTAGGGGTGTTTCTACATTTTAACTAGGGTTGCAAAATGCAAAAATATAAGAAGAGAGTTGGACAGGTCCCTTTTGATTAGAAGTCACCTCAGAGTTTTTGGATTTGTGATCCCCTTTGTTGTTGATTAGGAAAGTTATATGTCATTTTGAGCAGAGTAGGCTGGTAGCCTCTTACCTCCCGTTATCTTTGAGACACTCTAGACTTTAGAGTCGAAAATAAGTTAGGGCCTTGTTTTCATGGGTCAGTAGCTCCCAATATATCATGTTTCCTTTACAATGGATTCATACAGTAGGAAAATTTTTAATATTTACTTTGGACAATGGGGCAATCATGAAAACAAAACTGTGAAAAAATGTGTGACCATATTTAAAATTTCTATCTATTGAATTTCAGCTTGCATTAGAAGTTTCCTTTTTGGCCCCTAGGAATAAACTGCAGTCATCATTACCGTCACACTCAGAGTTCTGGTCCTCAGCTGTCTATTTCTGTGACAGTATCTCAAGTTTGCTTTTTACTAGTCATTTCCTTCACTTTGCATATGGTAATATGAAAGACTGTTATCAACATGCCAGTCACACAATAGGGAAACATTCAAGGTCTCTGGCTAACATAAACATTAGTATAAGACAAATATATAAGATGGACTATCTCAAGTCATCCATTCCATTGTGCATTCTGAGTTGTGAAAAACTATTCCAGTCCTTCTTGACATGAAACTCAAATTTCATTAAGGATCCATCAGTCATTTGAAGTTATTTTACCATCTTTCATCTTGTACCATGTCTTGAACACTACATATATCATATATGTGTTGCTAGGTATGTAAAATAGCTCATTCTTAATTTGTCTTTGAAATTACTTCTATCAATCCTCGAGGCATGTTCTCTTATTGTGCTGAGAGTTTTCATTCTGTGTCCATCATTCACACCAGTGGTGTTTCAGCCTTTATAGTATCTTCTCTTAAATTTAGTCCCAGCAGACTAGAAAGCTCTCATCCTTTTAAGCAAGGATTGGCCTAAATAACAGAATCATTGCAGTCATTTAGATATGTATTAAGTGCTGTAATCACCCACACACTTACCACTAGTCTTATATTTATAATTAGTTAACTAGGGCTGATTCCCCTAGACAAGGTTGAAGGGAGACATACTGAGTTGTCCTTGTTTTCCTCTTATGATTTTTTTTTAAATAACCAATTTTGTTGGCACCTGTGCCTACATCATTTCCTTATAACAGTTTTGATATATAATTTACATACTATATAATTCACACATCGGAAGTACACAATTCTGTTATTTTTAGTATATTCACAGAATTGATCAACCATTACCACAGTCAATCTTAGAATATATGCATCACTCCAAAGGAAACCTCATTACCCTTTAGTGGTCACTCTATTTCTTTCTGACTTTCCTGTCCCTTCCCCCAATTATAGGCAACCGCTAATCTACTTTCTATCTCCATAGATTGGCCTGTTCTGTAGATTTCACATAAATGGAATCATACAATACACTTGGCTCTCAGTGTCTTGGGGGACTGGTTCCAGGACCACCCCAGCAAATACCAAAAATCCACGGATGCTCAAGTCCCTTATATAAAATGGCATAGTATTTGCATATAACCTACAAACATCCTCCTATATATTTTGTCATCTCTAAATTACTTTTAATACTTAATACAATGTAAATGCTATGTAAATTGTTGTTATACTATATTGTTTAGAAAATAGTGACCCAAAAAAGTCTATTCATCTTTAATATGGACACAAGCATTGTATACCCTACTACATTTTTAATCTACAGTTGGTTGAATCCATGACTGTGGAACCCGAGGATACACAAGGACTGTATGTAGTCCTTTATGACTGACTTTTGTTTATTTAACATAATGTTTTCAAGGTTCTTCTATGTTGTAGCATAGCATTTTTAAAAGTTGGCAAATTATATTGGATATGCCTATTTTATTTGTCCATCTATTGATGGATATTTGGATTGTTTCCACTTTTTATCTATTATGAATAATGCTGCTATGAACATGCATGTACAAGTTTTTGTCTAGACATATGTTTTCATTTTTCTTTGGCACGTATGTAAGAGTGGAATTACTGGGTCATTAGCAACTTTATGTTTAACCTTTTGAGAAAACATGAAGCAGTTTTCCAGAGCAACTTGTTACCCAATAACAATTTAATGTTAAATTTGACTTTCTTCTGTGTCCTAACCTCTTAAGTTAATAGATGGGCCTTTCCATTATCATTATGACTGGACATTGTAAAGTACTTAAGGTAACACCCAGTTTTCTATTACTTGCCCTCAATTCCTTAAGTTACTTGCCATATTCCTTAAATAGCTGAAAGACATGTATGTGTTTTCAAAATCAAAAGAAAGGAATTCAGACAAATTAAATCTGGTAATTCAAGGAATACTTTTAGAAAAGAGTTATAGAAGTGATCTTTTAACATATGCGTTTTGTAATTGTAGCAAAAGTTCACACACAGAAGTGTTTATTATCCTTAATAACCATTCTTGCTTTTTGAATGTTTATACTTTTAAAGTACAGAATATTTTTACTAAATAATAAATTCCTATTTTCATTCAGCATTTGCGACCAGCTCTTCTTAAAATAAATGAATTGTGTTATTATTTGAGTTTTATGGGACTTTGTTACATTGAAAAGTGTCACACGTACACCCTGCAGGAATTTAAGGCCGCACAAGTCCTATGGCTAGCAGAGGTAACAAATTTTCTCTATAAGAATCAAAGCTTTTTTCCCTATTTTTGATACTTCAGTATCACTAACTATACATATTCAACGATATCTAGGTGACAGAACGCCTGGGAGAATTTCGAAATGAGGCAAAATATGTAGTCAGGAAGGCTTGTCGATTTGCTTTGCGTGCTGCAGGATTTGTTCCTGATGACTGTCCTTTTGGACCTTTTGAGGGTATGAAGGGGAAAGAACCTCAATATATCAGAGGTAGTGGCTTTCTAAAATTTCAGCCCTTTTTAATTTTACTTTTCTGAAGTTTAAATAATGATTCTATGTTTGAATTGTTCCAAACATTTGATGGATGTTATAAATGTAATATATTTTGTGGAAGGGAGGGAAATAGAAAATACTGCATGTTTCTCCCATTACTCCTGTTTGTATATAGTATTTCTAAACTGGATACAGAATCTTGATTAATAAGCACTTTAGAGTGGACTCAGCATCTCTCTGCTTAAAGGTACGTCCAGTCTACTAGCACATACAATAGGTTTTGTTAAAATTAAGGGACTGGATTGACCTTAGGATTGACTCGGTTGGCGGGTACTATAAAGGATGACTAAATAATAGGTAGAAAAGGAGGGTAAAGCTGTTCCTAGGAAAGAGGTAGCATAATATACAGATCAAATCCTGTTAATGAGAATGTCAGTAAACTGTCTACAATCTTGTTGAATTGAAATCCTTTGATGTAAACTTATTTTGGATAATTGGGCTGTTTTGCAGGTTTGAAATGCTTCATGTACCAAAATATTTTGTTGTTTTTGAATTTTATTTATCTTTTCTTTGAATCATATTGAAAGAGATGGAACTTTTATACAAGTACACTTGTTGTTGTGCCTTCTGTTATTCTTAGATTATCATAAAATGCAGAGCAGTATAAGTTTCATTAATACGCCATATGAGTTGCCCACTTATGGAGACTCTGAGAAAATGACGTATACAGAGCAGGCCAGCAAAAGGCATCATTGCATGAGGCTGACATGGTAAGACTATTCTCATTTTCAAGAAAAATTGTAGTATCCATCTTAAGCTTCATTAAAAATTAAACCCCAGAAAGTGATGAGTATGTTAATTTGCATAATTGGAGTAATCATATCACTATGTATATCAAAGCATCGTGTTGTATACCTTAAGTACACACAATTAAAAATTAAAATGAAAAGTAGAATCTTTTCTAAGACCTAAGTGATGTCTCACTTGGAAAAAAAATGGAACCCTTTACCACATTGTTCATGAATGGTGATGAGAAATTTGTGGGACATGGTAACCTGAATGCACAGCCCAGAAGACCCCCTCTTCAAACTGCCACCAACCAAAGCAGCTCTGGGACTGTGAGCTGATAGAGACAGAGCATGAGGCCAAGGCCAAGAGCTCCTCTTTGATCTCTCTGGCTTTGTTTCCCTCTGGCCCAGCCTGGGCATGGAGACTCGCAGTACAGCAGGCTGTGGCAGGGAGAAATCAGGCACACAGATTTATGGACCTCCTCAAGTGGGCCTGGAGGACGTGCTCCATCTTTTTGGTCACAAAAGAACTATAGGCAGCTGCATAACTTCACAAAGGTGCACCCAATCCCTAAAATGGGATTTACCACTGGGAGCCAGAGAGAGAAATATCCCTCCTAGGACCTCACCAGGGGACTCTCATTAGCACTAGCTCTGACACCGGCTTACCCAACTGGATCTTGACCTTGACTGTTCCAGAATTTGGATTTCCCATCATTCTAAAATCTCATGTTTTTGGAACTATAAAATACTGATTATTGTTTTTCAGTCCTCACAGACTTAATCCAACTTTTGCAATTATGTAATACATCTTAACTGTATCTCAGTTTATATATGAAAATATCTGTGTAGCAACAGAAATCAGTGAATCAGTCTCTGAGGCTACCATAGTGGGCCTAAAAGTATTAGAGGCCTTAGAGCTCCACGTGGGCAGAATAGGACTATTCTAAATGTCTTGCTGACTCCGTCTGCATTCTAAGTAAGCACTCAAGTAAGGAAACATAAACTTCAAACCTTTGGGTTAGCAATTGCCATCAACATTTATTCAATAGCAAAAATTTTACACTTTTACTATTAGAATGCAAGTTACAGATGTTGTATGCATTGATTTCTCCTTTAAAGCATCTTTTAAAAAAAATTATGGCCCTTTTAGCTAGATAAACTAGATGCATTTTCCCTAACAGCTATATTACTCATTAAATATTCTATTGAAGAGTTAGAACATCTAACTGAATTAATGCTACATATTTGAATATATTTGTGTTTTAAAAGGAAAAATATCTAAGAACAACTCTTCTGGACAATACATATCTGATATTGTAGTATAATTAAATGGAAATTCAAGGAGAAATTATGATATTTTACATTTTAAATATTTGCTTTAGAGGCACTGTCAAAAATATGTAGTGAATATAAAAAACTGAAGTTGTGTTTGTTTTTTTCCTTTCAAGCTTTATTCGTCTAAACGACTATCTAATTGAGAACATATTGCATGTCTTAACCGTAAATGCTGTTAATTCGCTTTTGAACCATCTCACTGACAAGCTAAAACGAACACCTTCAGCAGATGTCATTCAGAAATGGATTACTGAAGAGAAGCCTGAAGTCCCTGATAAAAAGGTATACTCACACAAAATTAAGAATATTTTATTGGTCAGCATTTATTGAGGAGCGCAAACTATGCTCTATGAATTATGCTAATGTCTGTGCACTAAAAAAAGAGAGAAATGCATAGAGCAGCAGCCCCAACATTTTGGACACCAGAGACCAGTTTCATGGAAGACAATTTTTTCTGCAGACTCTGGGGGATGATTTCGGGATTAAACTGTTCCACCTCAAATCCTCAGGCATTAGTTAGAGTCTCATAAGGAGCATGCAACCTAGATCCCTCACATGCACAGTTCACAGTAGGGTTTGGGCTCCTACGAGAATCTAATGCCACCACTGATCTGAGGGGAGGCAGAGCTCAGGCAGTAATGCTCACCCTCTGCTCACCTCCTGCTGCGCAGCCTGGACCTGTACCTGGTCCATGGCCCGGGGGTTGGGAACCCCGGGCATAGAGTATTTCATGTTATAATCAAAGCCTACAATACACATGAAATGGCAGACTGAAAATCAGCGTATCAACAAGTATCTAATAATAGAGTAAAAATCCACCGTACTGAGAGAAAGTTCCTGTCACAGGAACTTGCTAAAGCTTACTCATGTGTTCATTGACATATTTCTTAAGTACCTACTCTGTGCCAATTCCTGTGCTGGATGTTGAGTAGATAGTCATGAAAAGCATAGATAGGATCTTTGTCCCCCAAAGCTTATAGTTCATGGGGACATAAGTGCTCCTTGTGGGCATAAACTGGCAGGGAGAAGCAGGAAAAGTGGTATAAATAAAAGAAGTAAACAATGGTTTAGAGGTGAAAAGAAGCAAATTACTGTGCTTTGAGGGAATGGCCTTTTATGAGGATGTTGATCTTAAAGACACAGAGTACTTTGAGAAGTTTGGATGAAGTAGTACAAATTCGTGCATTCCAGCATAGCTAAAAGAAAGATCATATTGTCTCATATTCAAATTTCCAGTAAGTTTTGCCCTAGCTCCATCCTTAGTACTAATAGCTTCCTTCCAGAATACCTACATGCTCACCTGATTTCATCAAGGTGAGCAAAACATGCTCATCTCATTTCATCAAACCTCCTACCCTCACAGCTTAAGTCTCCTGCTCCACAGAAACCTAATTATACAAGACCTGATGCTCTCAGCCTTAGTTTCCCTTTCTTCCAAAAGTTAAATCATAGTCATGTACTCCTTTTCATAGCTTTCTCTCCTCCCCTATTCTGAATTTCTCCTTTTTATAAATAGTATCAAAATTTTAAAAGTCACATTTATTTTTCTATTCTAAAAGTAATTTATGCTAAGTGACAAAATTAGGAAAACACAAATATACAAAGAAAAGCACCTTTGCTACCCAAAGATAATTACTTCAAAGGGAAAAAAAGATATTATACTTTCCTTACTGCTTTATCCCTTGCTTTTTCCTCTTAGCAATACAGTATTATGAAATATTTCCCAAGTCAACATTTATTTTTCCACATGATATTCTCACAGAGAAATTATAATTCTTGTAAATAATTTTCAATTATTGATCACATTCCCACTATTTCAAATAATGCTGTTAAAGGGTATCCTTGTCTATACATTTTTCACACGTTTCAGATTTTTCCCCTTAGAAAAAAATTCCTAGATGTGAAATTGAGTCAGAAATATGCACATTTTTAAGGCTTTTGATACATACACACTGACATATACTCTCCAGAAGGCTTTGTCAATTTACAGCAATGTTTAAGAATGAGCATTTAGGCCAGGCATAGTGGCTCATGTTTGTAGTCCCACCACTTTGGGAGGCCCAGGCAGGTGGATCACCTGAGGTCAGAAGTTCGAGACCAGCCTGGCCAACATACTAAAACACCGTCTCTACTAAAAATACAAAAATTAGCCGGGCGTGGTGGTGGGTGCCTATAATCCCAGCTACTCAGGAAGCTAAGGCAGGGGAATTGCTTGAACCCAGGAGACGGAGGTTGCAGTGAGCTGAGATCGCTTCATTGCACTCCAACCTAGGCAACAAGAGTGAAATTCCGTCTCAAAAAAAAAAAAAGAATAAGCATTTACCCACCTGCATACTAAATAATATTACCGTTCATTTTAATCTGCATCAGTAATATACAAAGTGGTATATCACTGCCTTCAAATGTTGTATTCTTGTAATTATGACCCCAGGGCAGGAATAAGGGCATGGGTCTAGGAATCAGAAATACCAGGGTTTGAATTCTGGTCTGCCGCCTACTAGCTAGTATGATCTGGATGAAACATTCTACCTTCTCCAGATCCCATTTTCATCCTATGGGAACAATAATGGAACCTGTTTAAGAAGGTTGGTGTGGGAATTACACAAATACCCAGCACTGTGCCTGGCGAACATAAACTCTCTGCAAATGTTGTTACTGAATAAACTATTTTAAGGAAGAGAAGAATAAGGAGGTGAATTCATCATTTCTATTTTGCTTTCAAGAATTCTCAGATTATGTCCTTTGCCCATTTTTCTACTTAAGTATATATGTATTTGAATATATTTCTATGTAAGGATTCATTAATATATTATTGGCATATAGTCCTATTAAGTATATCAACTATAGTTTTATTAAAATTTTATCAACTTTTTATCTGCTATATACATTATTGATATGTCTTCCTAGTTTATTGTTTACCTTTCCATTTTGTTGGTAGTATTTTTACAAGGAGAAAAGGTTTAAACTGTTATGTAGCCTTTCAATATTTACCTTTTTTTCTTTCTGTTCTTTATTATTCTCTGAAACACTTTCCGCATGCCAAGATTATGAATTCAGCTAATTATATAAACTTCAGTTTACATGTCCCTTGTTTTTTTATTTTATTTTAGACCTTGATACTTGTGTCTTTATAACACTGTAAATATACTCATTTCAGGGGACCCTTGTGGTGGAAAAGCAAGAAGAAGATGAATCTCTCATCCCTATGTTTCTCACAGAACTAATGTTGACGGTCCAGTCACTTCTCTTTGAGCCTTCTCTGGAAGACTTTCTGGTGTGTGTTTTTCATGTATTACTCACATGCAAGCACCCTTTTGGAAAACGAAGCAGCTGTTTTGCTGTCAATTGGTTGTCAGAATTGCAGTTGTCATTACTCCAAGATGGTCATGAGAAAGAGAGAAAGCATTGTTTTGTCACAGCATTATAGCTATATATAAACTATCTAAAAGTTTAGCACATTATCTTTAACTTGAGTCAGATTAGAGGCTTTGTAAGGTACAGGAAAACATTCTATACAAAATTTAAAAGTGACTATAGGGATCCCTTTAAGGACAACTCAAGAGATCACTCTGTTGTGAATACCTTTTCCCTTCCTTCCTTCCTTCCTTCCTTCCTTCCTTCCTTCCTTCCTTCCTTCCTCCCTCCCTCCCTCCCTCCCTCCCTCTCTTTTTTGAAACAGGGACTTACTCTGTCACCCAGGCTGGAATGCAGTGATGTGATCTTAGCTCACTGCAGCCTCAACCTCCCAGGCCCGAGCAATCCTCCCACCTCAGCCTCCTGAGTAGCTGGGACTACAGGTGTATGCCACCAGGCCTGGCTATTTTTTTTTTAGAGATGGGTCTTTGCCATGATGGCCAGGCAGGTCTTGAACTCCTGGGCTCAAGTGATCCGCTTGCTTCTGCCTGCCAAAGTGCTGGCATTGCAGGTGTGAACCACCATGCCCAGCCTGTAAATACCATTTTTGAAATCTTTTTAAAGGTATGCTGGATCCTAGAGAATTTTGTTGTCTTAGTTATCTATAGCAGTGTAACAAGTTACCACAAAGGTAGCAGTTGGAAACATCCTCCATGAATCATCTCAGTTTCTGTAAGTCAGGAGCTTCACTGGCTACTCAGATTATCGTCTATTTCAAGGTCTTGGTCTCCCTCAGACTGCTGGAAGAATTCAGCTCTAAGCAACTGTAAAACTGGGATCCCCATTTCCTTAAGGGGTGTCAGCCAAAGACCACCCTACTTAGGTCCTAGAAACCATCTGTAGTTCCTTGCCATGTGGCCCACTCTCTCAGCAGCTTACAATATGGCTATTCACTTCTTCAAGGCCAGATGGACCATTCTCTTAGGAAGGCCTCAATCCCTCTTTTAAGGGCTTTCACTTGATTCAGTCACATCTATCAAGGATAATCACTTTTGACTAACTTGAAAACAACTGAGTTGGGCCCCTGCAATATCCCCCCACCTTTGCTGCATCATGTAACCTAATCATGGGACTGGCATCGTATTATATTCACAACTCTCACCCACACTCAAAAGGAGGGGATTGAACAGCATGTGTACACAGGGGCAGGAATTTTGGGGGTCATCTTAGAATTCTGCTTCCTATATTTGCATAGGTGCATAGGTTAGTAAACCAGTCAAAGTCTGTATCTTCTGTTGTTAGCTGCTGTACTCTGATTCAAAAGCACTAGTAATCAAGATCTCTAGATTTTAGTCTTGGCTTTACAATTAACAAGCTATTTGACTTTGGGAAAACCACTTCTGGGGTTCAGTTTCTGCATTTATATGATGAGAAGGCATATGAGTTCTAGCGTTGCTTCCTCTTCCAGCAGCCTATGATTCTGTAATTTATGGGATAGGCAGTTTGAAGGCATTTACAATGACAAACAGACTACTGAGGTCCCTGTGATTGGAAGCTCGCTCAGGAGCTCCCATGCCAAGAGGCACTGGACTCTCATGTCCCCTCCTGGCCACAAGATTCATGTCCTTCACATGGGATGCAGGTGTCCTGGACTGCAGATGACAAAAGGAGGCTCTCTCACAAGCAGCTGGCTGTCTTTTACCCCCAAGGGGTGGGCCTCAAACTGAATACCCTTCCCATTTCCTGTTACAGGACCCTGTTCCCCACATGGGTATTTTTAACTAATACATATGAAACATACATGGCCAAACTTTGGGAATAATTAGCATGCTTGTCCGTTCATACCAAAATAAGATTTTATTTCATATAACCCAAAAATCAGCCAATAGAAGTATAAATAGGACTATTATTCATAAATTTTATATTTTTTCACTACAATTTTAGTCATTAGCCTTAATCATTCCCAATGATTCCAAACACACATACACACGGAGATTAATCTAAAGGAAAATTATATACCTAAGTCATGATCTCTTACTTTGCTCTTGCTTAGGTTACCTATGGTTTCCTAACACTTGATTCAATATATACTTTTAAATTCTGATATTTCTTGCCGTGTGAGACAAACCTCCCATTGCATTGGATTCTGTTTACTGCTTCTGCTAATTGAAATAGACTCCTCCTTTGGTTTAATTGAAATAGACTTCTCCTTTGGTTTAATTGAAATAGACTCCTCCTTTGGTTTCTATTTCTGTAGCAACATTTTTTCCTTCTCAGTCATCTTTCCAAGAGCCTCTTTTATATCTATAGATCCAATACTTTTCTTTTAAGCCTCACTCATGGTCATCTGGAAATCTTCACCTGAATGTCCCACAGTTAGCTTCAATTCACCAATATGAATTGAACTTATCAATTTCTTTGAAAACTTGCTCCTCCCTCCCTGTCTCCATCTCAATGAAAGGTGCCCAAGCCAGCAATCTGGCAGTCCTCCTAGATGCCCAGATGCCCAAGCCAGCAATCTGGGAGTTCCCCTAGAGTCTCCCTTACCTCCTTGAGATCAGGTCATCAGTTCTTGTGTGCTGAACCATGGTTGCACCCACTCTGCCACTCTTCTCCATTGGGACCTCATCATCTCTCTTCTGGCCTGCTGAAATAGTCTGCTCTCATCTGCCTGCCTCTTTCCCTTCTAATCCGTTTTCCACATTGCTGACAGCAAGATTATTCTCATAAGCAAATCTAATCATGTCCCTTTCCTGCTTAAAATTTCTCCATTGCCTGTAGTAGCATCTTTCACAAGATGTTCTGTGAGTTGTTGGTAAGCATTCCAGGAGAAAGGGGGTTGTGATATACATTTATATATTAAGAGATATAAAAAATCCTGTTTAGCAGGTCCTGAGAAAATTCCTGTTTAACTTCGTGTAACTCAAGATTTCTTCTCAAATTTACCTTGGAAGTTGGGACCCTTTATCCTCTGGGTAGTCCCCGATCACAGTTTGGGATTGCTGGCCCATGGGCTAACACTGGCATCATGCACAAGGCCTTTCATGAAGGGGCTGACTGCATCTGCAGAGTATTCTCTTTCTGCACTGCAGTGCTGATGCTCCAGTACCTAAATGACTCACCTGCCTGCCCCCTTGGGTCCCATACACAATGACTTAGCAAGGATTATACTATTGTCTGATACACTTGACAAGCTCGTCTTCATCTTTTGAGACTCATTTAAAGACTTACGTTTTCTTTATCTCATTTTCTCTAATTAGACTTTATATTTATTTTAAATTACAAACTAAACATGCTCATTGAAGAGACTTTGAAAAACATAGGAAAAAATTATTAAAATAATCGATAATATTATGTACCAAAAATAAAAACCCATTAACATTTTTATATGCTTCTGTCCAGTCTTGTCTTAGTGCATACTGATATGCTGATACATATAACTTACCATGAGGTTATCTACAGAGATAGATATGGATACATATTTACATTGAGATAATATTATATACCAGTTTTATATCCTGCTCACTCTCTTTTATTCAAACTTAACATTATATCATAAGCTTTTTCTCATGTCATTAATTATTTTTGGGAGACGCCATTTTGTAAGGATATGTAATTTTCCATTGTATAAAGGCACCAGAACTTATATAACTATACTTCTACTTTTGAACACTTAAGTATTTCTCTGATTAGTTATTAATACAAGAAATACTGCAGTGATTGTCCTTGCACATAAATCTTTGTTTACATTTCTATTTTTCCCATAGATTAGCTTTCTGGAATATAAACTACTACCCAAAGAATATAAACTTTTAACCCTCCCTTTAAATTTTCCCATAGACTTCCTTGGCTTTCCTTCCATTGTGACCTGCTAGTGTTTTGTTCGCACTTCAAATGTAGAACTCATCACCATGTGTTGCAATTTTTTTGTCTCTCTCAATTAGAAAACATGTGTCCTCTCTCAATTAGAAAACATGTAGGGCCATGTCTTTTGATTTGTCGTACACTCAGAATCAGCACAATACCCAGCCTAGTTGAATAAGTTATTCTTATTTATTTTAGCATTTCATAAAATTCAAAAGAATTTATAAACATGTGCATTTACATTTATATTTATGCCTTTCTCGTTGACAGGATGGTATTTTGGGTGCAGTTAATCATTGTCAAAACACTGTGTTATCAGTTCCTAATCTCGTGCCTGATTCGTATTTTGATGCTTTCACCAGCCCTTATATTAACAACAAACTTGAAGAAAAAACCTGTGGAACTGGGCCAAGTTTAGCAGCAGTATTCGAGGATGATAAGAATTTTCACACAATTATTTCTCAAATAAAGGTATGTTTACTCTGACTAAAACTATTTTATAATATTCTCAATTTTTATGAAATTAAGTAATATATATTTTTTCTTTCTTATCTCTAAATGTTCTGATGTGAAAATTGGCATGTGCCTAATCTCTAAATGGTAAAATTTGAAAATGATATTTGTTCTCTAGAAATTGTCCTGTTGAGCACGAAATAATTTTTTAAAAGCATTAAAATAGGGCCCGGCATAGTGGTTTACACCTGTAATCCCAGCACTTTGGGAGGCTGAGGCAGGCAGATCACGAGGTCAGGAGATAGAGACCATCCTGGCTAACACGGCGAAACCCCGTCTTTACTAAGAAATACAAAAAATTAGCCAGGCGTGGTGGCAGGTGCCTGTAGTCCCAGCTACTTGGGAAGCTGAGGTAGGAGAATGGCGTGAACTTGGAAGGCGAACTTGTAGTGAGCCGAGATCACGCCACTGCACTCCAGCCACTGCACTCCAGCCTGCGTGACAGAGTGAAACTCCACCTAAAAAAAAAAAAAAAAAAAAAAAAAAAAAAAAAAAAAAAAAAAAAAAAAATATCTGGAGAAACAGTTACTTATCATTAGCGACCCATGTGCACGTGTTTTTGAGAACGTAATCCTGGCTGTTGAGGATGCTGAAACACAGTCAGAGCCAGGGTTACTCACCAGCCAACACAATGTCTTTTACTAAAGTCATTTTTTCATTACATGTTTAATGTTTTATCAAAACAAAAACATGGTGTTTCACTATTTGGGGCCCTTTAGAAAATAAATATAATGGCATCTATCCATAGCCACTCAAATGCAAGCACTAACTAAAGCATGCTTGAAGACTTTGAAAATAGTATTCTACACTTAAAAGTTTTATCTTAGTTGTCCCAATTTTTAAACTCAAAAGCATACTTACCAAGGTGATCAACGTGAGAAGGTAAAGAAACAAGCATTATTCCTGGACTTGCTTCTCTCCTACATTTCTAGGTAACCTAATCTCCTGTGTGGAAAAATAGGAATGCGGCCCTCAATATACTGCAAATACTTTTTCTTCTTGACACCAAAATGATACTGTAATTTCCAAACTTAAAATTTACCCATTTGTCAGTCATAAATATCCGTTATATATACATTCCTATGTAACTTAAAATTAGCATAGTGTTTCAATCTCTTTATTCATCAAAATATGGTTGTAACTGTCATGGTATGATTTTAAAAGCAAACAACATTTTCCATCTACTACTGTCTCTGCTTATGGTGGAATTCTTATTCTCAGCTACATTATTTTACATCATCAATTCAAAAGTTATAAGCTCCTGCCGTGTTGGTTTGGCCTCTTTCATAGTTTTAACTTTGCCAATTGACTCCATGTATGTTCTAATTCTAAAATTTCATCCTAGGTTTTTGTGTTTTTTGCATTAATACTTATTCTAAGGAGGATATTCCACAACCTTATTTCATTTACTAACTACCAGATTTTCTGGTACCAAAATAGTTTTCTGATTCATCAACTTTCTCTCCCTTAGACAATTATTTTTTTATATTATGACTATAACATTTGTAATTAAAAGTTATATTTTCAATTCAGAGAGCCAAGAATAATGGCAACTGTCTAAATATGAATCACCCACATATCTTCCAAAATTAGTAAGAACCTATAAGAAAAAGAAATAAAACTAAACAAAATGTATGCCCTTAGGAAGTAACTGAAAGAGAGAATACCTAAGTATCAAATTACCTCTGAGTAGAAAAATAAACACATACACCAATGAGCTTTCTTCCTCATGCTCCTGCCACAGCCTTTGCAGACAGTGAGGCCAGTCCTTGGGAAATCTACAAAAGAGAGAAGCAAGGAGCTAGCAGTTAATCTAAGAAGCTGAGGTTAATCTAAAGTCACAGCCAGAAAGAAGCGTATCCTACATGCAAAAATGATTTTAAAAAGTCCTGGTGTATCAGAGGACTGACTACAGGAAGGAGACTTAAAAGTGAAGGCTACTCAAGATGCCATTAGTTCTGGGGGAGAAAATAAGGTTAAAAATAAAAATTAAAAAGTTTTTTAAATTTCTAAAGAAGATGAGGCATTATGTGAACATTGGATGATGCAGAGAAAATGAAGCAACTATTGAAAATGTAAGTTCTGTAAAACAAAAAAGAACCTACTTGGGAGGTTGAGGTGGGAAGATTACTTGAGCTCCAGAAGCAAAGGCTGTAGTGAGCCAAGATCACGCCACTGCACTCCGGCCTGGGGAGCAGAGCAAGACTCTGTCTCAAGAAAAAATCAAATAAATGAGAGTGTATCCGACTCTTTTCCTGTCACCATAAAATAAAATAAAACATATTTCATTTTGCTCCACTGACAGAACAGAATGCTCTTGAACTAAAAATCTTATAAATCACCCAATCCCTGAGCTAAAGAAATTAAAATAGATTACATGCAAGTCTACTAACAACCATGAAGCAAAAACAACACTACACACTGAAGTAAATATTCTCAAAGAAGTACTCAAATATACAAAAAGCCACAATGAATTAAAAATTAAAATTTAAAAATATAAATGGAAGGGAAAAAAGACAAAATCATCTCAGAAATGAAGACTAAATTACACAGTGCTCAAAGGAGAATAAGGTCAAAAGTTTAACATGACCAGAAGAATGATGGAAAACCAAAGTAATGAATATAGAAGAAAGATAAGAAAACAACCAAGAGAATGAATGAAAATAAGATAGAGAAATCAGTAAAGTGGTTCAGAGAGAAAATAATTATAATGGAAGACAGGCAAAGAAGAAATAACATACATATAATTGGTGTGTCTGTAAGAGAAAAACAAAAGAGGATACAGCAAACATTTATTTATAACTGTAGTTCAGGAAAAGAAAATTTGAATGTATATATTGAAAGGGCCTACAGAGTTCCTTGGAAAATTATCCACAACAATCAACTCTGAGATATAGCCTTTTAAAATTATTAGATTTTAAGGCTAAAGAATTTTTCTGCAGGTCTTAACAGAGACAAGAGAATTAGACTAGCATCAGACTTCTCAAAAACAACATAAGAAGTAAGGCAATAATGGAGGAGCAATTAAAAAAAAAAAAAAACCCATGGAAAGAAAATGTGCATCAGGAATTTTATCTAGCCAAGCTAGTCTTTTAAGTATCAAGGCTATACAAAAATAGTTTTCAACATGCAAGAACCCAGGGAATTTGGTACTCATTAGAAATCTACTACATGATGAGTTTTATCCAGCTAAGAAATAACTTTGGGGGAAAAAAGCTGATGCTGATATGGAACATTTAACATATTTAATTGTAGATCTATATGAGCCTTAAAAAAAAGATAGAGACAAGAATGGGAAGCTAGTATATAAATGTATGTTCTATTGAAGTCAAAATAGTGCAACTTTAAAAATAGAGAAGGAAGAGAATAAGAGAAAAGTAGAATAAGGTTATTGATTAATGTACAGTTAATAGGCTGGAGTTAAAGAATATCAGTAAAAACCAACAAATCAAAGTGTGAAAGGTTAATAAGGAAACAAGTGACTAATGGTATTTTTAAGAAATATATTGTCACTCAGAGAAAGAAAGAAAGAAGCACACATACAACCATAAGACACATAGAAAATAATATGACCAAGTTGGGACCAAATATATCAGTAATGTGATGAATATAAATGAGCTCAATTCATCTATTAAAAGAAAAAGATTTTCAATTTGGCTCCCAAGGCAAGACAAAACAATATTCTGGATACAAGAGAGAAATCAAAAACAAAATGATTCAGAAAGGTTAAAAAAGAAAAGATGCTCCATGTTGTAGGGGCAAATGTAAACAATAAGAAAATGGGGCTTGTGATCCTATGAGTCGGGGATCCTTAATGCCAGATGCTATGATTTGCTAAGAGACCTCACAGGACTCAGTGTATAATTTTACTCATGGCTATGATATATTACGGTGTAAGGATATAAAACAAAATTAACAAATGGAAAAGGCACATGGGATAAAGTTCAGAGGAAACCAGGCACAGCTTCCAAGAGTCCTCTCCAGTGGAGTCACACAGGAGGCACTTAATACCTCCAGCAGTGGATTTTGACAACACAAATGAAATATCACCTAGCAGGGAAGCTCATTAGAGTCTCAATGATGAAGGTTTTATTTGAGGACTAGCTTCTTTTTGGTAGAATGATATATTTTCCTTTGGGTATTGATATGGTTTCGCTGTGTTCCACCCAAATCTTATCTTGAATTGTAGCTCCCGTAATCCCCAAGTGTAGTGTGATTACACTACTCCTAGTAGGAGGTAATTGAATCATGGGAGCGGGTTTTCCCGTGCTGTTCTCGTGATAGTGAATAAGTCTCATGAGATCTGATGGTTTCATAAAGGGCAGTTCCCCTGCACATGATCTCTTGCCTGCTACCACTTAAGATGCACCTTTGCTCCTCTTCTGCCTTCTGCCATGATTGTGAGGCCTCCCCAGCCATGTGGAACGATGAGTCCATTAAACCTCTTTTTGTTTATAAAGTACTTAGTCTTGGGTATGTCTTTATTAGCAGTGTGAGAACAGACTAATACATGTACATACCCAATAATGGGATTGCTGGGTCAAATGGTAGCTCTGTTTTAAGTTCTTTGAGAAATCTCCAAACTGCTTTCCTAGTGGATGAACTAATTTACATTCCCACTAATTGTGTATAAGCATTCCCTTTTCTCCATAGCCTCCCTAGGTATGGAGAAATAACTGCTACTTATTAGCTTTATAATAGCCATTCTGCCTTGTGTGAGATGGCATCTCATCATGGTTTTGATTTGCATTTCTCTGATGATTAGTTATAATTAGCATTTTTTCATATGTTTGCTGGCTGCTTGTATGTCTTCTTTTGAGAAGTGTCTATTCATGTATTTTGCCCATTTTTTGATGAGGTCATTTGTTTTTTTGCTTGTTGATTTAAGTTTTTAATAGATTATGGATATTAGACCTTTGTCAAATGTGTAGTTTGTGAATATATTCTCCCATTATGTAGGTTGTGTGCTTATTGAAATTTTCTTTTGCTGTGCAGGTGCTCTTTAGTTTAATTTGGTGTCACTTGTCAATTTTTGTTTTTGTTGCAATTGTTTTTGCAAACAACCAACAATTCTTTGTCAAGCCTGTGTCGAGAAGAGTATTTTCTAGGTTTTCTTGTAGGAATTTTATAGTTTGAGATTGTACATTTAAATCTTTAATCCATCTTGAGTTAATTTTTGTATATGGTGAAGGGTAGAGATGCAGTTTCATTCTTCTGCATATGGCTAGTGAGTTATTCCAGCACCATTTGTTGAATAGGGAATCTTTTCCCCATTGCTTGTTTTTGTCAACTTCATCAAAGATTAGATGGCTGTGGGTGTGCAGCTTTATCTCTGGGTTTTCTGTTCTGTTCTATTGGTCTATGTGTCTGTTTTTGTACCAATACCTTGCCGTTTTGGTTACTGTAGCCTTGTAGCATAGTTTGAAGCCAGGTAATATGCTGCCTTTAGCTTTTTGGTTTTGTTTAGAATTGGTTTGGCTAGTGGGCTCTTTTTTGGTTCCATATGAATTTTAGAATAGTGGTTTTTTTTAATTCTGTGAAAAAAGATGTAAGTAGTTTGATAGGAATTGCATTGAATCTGTAAATTGCTTTGGGCATTATGGCCATTTTAACAATAATGATTCTTCCAGTCCACGAGCATGGAATCTTTTTCCATCTCTAATTTATTTCAGCAGTGTTTTGTAGTTATCCATGTAGAAATCTTTTACCTCCTTGGTTTGGCTGTATTCCTAGGCATTTCATTTTGTGTGTATGTGGTTATCAAAAATGGGATTGAGTTATTGATTTGAATCTTAACTTGACCATATAAGGTGTATAGAAATGCTACTGATTTTTGTACATTTATTTTGTATTCCAAAACTTTACTGAAGTCATTTATCAGTTCTGGGGGTCTTTTGGCGGAGTCTTTAGGGGATTTTAGGTATGTGATTATATCATCAGCAAAAAGAGATCATTTGACTTCTTCCCTTCCTATTTGTATGC
This sequence comes from Rhinopithecus roxellana, assembly GCF_007565055.1. Lineage (NCBI taxonomy): Eukaryota > Metazoa > Chordata > Mammalia > Primates > Cercopithecidae > Rhinopithecus > Rhinopithecus roxellana. The sequence goes on along the minus strand of NC_044565.1, from coordinate 21,192,191 downwards.
CTTTTATTTCTTTCTCTTGCATGATTGCTCTGGCTAGAACTTCCAGTACTATGTTGAATAACAGCAGTAAGGGTGAGCATCCTTGTCTCGTTCTAGGACTCAAGGAGAATGGTTTCAACTTTTGTCCATGCAGTATGATGTTGCTGTGTGTTTGTCATGGATGGCTCTTATTATTTTGAAGTCAGTTCCTTTGATCCCTAGTCTGCTTAGGGATTTTATCATGAAGGGATGTTGCATTTTATCAAAAGCTGTTTCTGTGTCTATTGAGATGATCATATGATTTTTGCTTTTAATTCTATGCATCTGGTGAATTACATTTATTGATTTGCATGTGTTAAAACAGCCTTGAATCCCAGGAATAAAGTCTACTTGTTTGTGGTGTATTAACTTTTTGATGTGCTTCTAGATTCTGTTCACTAGTATTTTGTTAAGGATTTTTTGCATCTATGTTCATCAGGAATATTGGCCTGAAGTTTTCTTTTTTCATTGTGTCTCTGCCAGATATTGGTGTCAGGGTGATACTACCTTAGTATTCAATAGAATGAGTTAGGAATGAAACTTTCCTCTTCGATATTTTGGAATAGTTTTAGTAGAACTGGTACCAGTTCTTTGTATATCTGGTAGAATTTGACTGAATCCATCTGGTCCAGGGCTTTTTGTTTTTTGGGTTTTTTTTGGTAGTTTTTTAAAAATTATTTATTCAGTTTCTAAACTTGTTACTGGTTTGTTCGGGGTTTCACTGTCATTCTGGTTCAGTCTTGGCAGGTTGTATATTTCCAGGAATTTATCCATTTCCTCTAGATTTTCTAATTTGTGTATAGAATTGTTCATAATAGTCTCTGAAGATCTTTTTTATTTCTCTAGAATCTGTTGTAATTTCATCTTTGTCAATTCTGGTTGTGTTTATTCTTTTTTCTTTTTGTTTGTTAATCCAGAGTCAATTGTTGGAGTGCCAGGTTTAAGTCCTCAATTTCTTTATTAGTTTTCTGCCTCAATGATCAGTCACTGTTAGTGGGCATGTTCAAGGATCCCAATATTGTTGCGTGACTGTCTATGTCTTTTTGTAGGTCTAGAAGTAATTTTTTTAATAAATCTGGGTGCTGCAATGTTGGCTGTGTATGTATTTAGAATAGCCAAGTCTTGTTGTTGAATTGTACCCTTTATCACTACGTAATGCCCTTCTTTTTGCTTCTTAATTGGTGTTGGTTTATCCTCTATTTTATCTGATATTATAATAGTGACTCCTGCTCTTTTTAGTTTTCCATTTTCATGGTAGGTCTTTTTTCATCTCTTTACTTTGAGCCTATGGGTGTTGTTACATGTGAGATGGTTCTCTTGAAGACAGCAAATGGTTGAGTCTTGTCTTTTTATCCAGCTATCCTCTCTATGTCTTTTACATGGAGCATTTAGACCACTTAACTAACCCCACATTCAGGTTTAGTTAAAATTGATAATTTTTTAGGGAAATATATTTACTGGAATTATGCACATTAGAAATAGAGCTCCTACTAATATCCACAGAAGATATAGAGAAAGTTACCAAAGAAATACTCTACAAAAAGCACCAGGCCCAAATGGGGGAAATTTATCAAATCTCCAAAGACTAGATATTCACAATGCCACCTCAATTATTCTAGAATATTGAAAATGCCTGATAGAAAATGCTTCTTTCATGATAGCAGCAAAGAAAGTAATATAGTTAGGAATAAATTTAATAAGAAATGCTAAAAACCCGTATGAAGAACACTTTTATGTTTTTAAAAAATCTTCTGTAAGACACAAAAATAGGCTTGGAAAAAATTTCTTAAATGGGATGACTCAGCATGATAAAGATGATTTTTCTCTCTAGGTTAATTTATAATTTTAATACATGCCAATAAAAATTTCTTAAATGGGATGCCTCAACATGATAACGATGTTTTATTCTCTCTAGGTTAATTTATAATTTTAACACATGCCAATGAAAATACTGACAAGTTTATAATAAAGCTTATATGCATAAATGGACATCTAAGAATAACTACCAAAATGTTGAAAAAAGAAAAGCTATGAGGAGTACTATACTGCCCAAATATTTAATATAAACACTCTATAATTAAAAGAACATGGTACTGGCACATAAATAGCTGTCAGACCAGTAGAATAGAATAGATGCCAAAGTACATATGGAAATGTATAAAATATGTAATATCTCAAATCACTGAGACAAATATGAATTTTTCATAAATGTAGCTGGTACAACTGAATGGCTATTTGGATAAAGATAAAGTTAGATCTATGGTTCACATTCTATGCACCAATATATAGATTAGGGATCAGAAAATAAAATAAAACTGTAAGTACAGATGGACAAATTCTTTTATGATTTGTTCATAAAAAGGGTTATCTAACTATGACTCAAAAATATGGATGCAAGAATAGAATGAATTGATAAATTTGATTACACAACAAATAAATCTTTTGCAAAGAAAAATTGTAAACAAAGTAAAAATACACTTATAAACAGGGAGAATCTATTTGTATTATATATTACAGCTAAGGGCTAATATTTCTAATACTAGAAAGAGAGGAAACCAAAACTAGGTAGAAAAATGATCAAAACACATTCTTCACAGACATAGAAAAAAACTGCTTTAAAATTCATATGGAACCAAAAAAGAGCCTGTATAGCCAAGACATCCTAAGCAAAAAGAACAAAGCTGGAAGCATCACACTACTCAACTTCAAACTATACTACAAGGCTACCTTAACCAAAACAGCATGGTACTGGTACAAAACAGACATGTAGACTAATGGCATAAAATAGAGATCTCAGAAATAAAACTGCACAACCATCTGATCTTCAACAAACCTAACAAAAACAATCAATGGGGAAAGGATTCCCTATTTGATAAATGGTGCTGGGAGAACTGGCTAGCCATATGCAGAAAATTGAGACTGGACCCCTTCCTTACACCTTATACAAAAATTAACTCAAGATGGATTAAAGATTTAAATGTAAAACCCAAAACTATAAAAATTATAGAAGAAAATCTAGGCAATATCATTCAGGACATAGGCATAGGCAAAGATCTCATGACAAAACATCAAAAGCAATTGCAACAAAAGCAAAAATTGACAAATGGGATTTAATTAAACTAAAGAGCTTCTGCACAACAAAAGAAACTATCATCAGAGTGAACAAACAACCTACAGAATAGGAAAACGTTCTGCAATCTGGGCAAAGGACATGAACAGACATTTCTCAAAAGAAGACATTTATGTGGCATATATATGTTATATAATATGTGGCATATATATATATATAAACTCAACATCACTGATCATTACAGAAATGCAAATCAAAACCACAAAGAGATACCATCTCACACCCCTCAGAATGGCAATTATTAAAACGTCAAGAAACAACAGATGATGGTGAGGCTGTGGAGAAATAGGAAGGCTTTTTACACTGTTGGTGAAATTAGTTCAACCTTTATGGAAGACAGTGTGGTGATTCCTCAAAGACCTAGAACCAGAAATACCATTTGACCCAGAAATCTCATTCCTGGGTATGTACCCAAAGGAATATTCATTCTGTTATAAAGATATATGCACACACATATTCATTGCAGCACTATTCACAATCACAAAGACATGGAATTAATCCAAATGCTCATAAGTGATAGACTGGATAAAGAAAATGTGGTATATATACACCATGGAATACTATGCAGCCATAAAAAAGAATGAGATCATGTAGATCATGTCCTGTGCAGTGACATGATGGAGCTGGAAGCCATTATCCTCAACAAACTAACACATAAACAGAAAACACCATGTATTCTCACTTATAAGTGGAAGCTGAACAATGAGAACACATGGACACAGGGAGGGGAATAACACACACTGGGACCCATCAGAGTGTGTGGAGAGGAAGAACAACAGGATAAATAGCAAATACATGTGGAGCTTAATACCTAGGTGATGGGTTGATAGGTGCAACAAACCACCATGGCATACGTTTACCTATGTAATAAACCTGCATATCCTATCCTGCACATGTATCCTGGAACTTAAAATTAATTTGTTTAATTTAATTTTAAAAAAAGAAAAATGGTCAAAACTTATGATAAAAAGTTCATAAACATAGCATCTAAACATATGAAAAGGTAGTCTACTCATAAGATTAATGAGAATTCAAACCAAGATATAATTTCTCAACTATCAGATTAGCAAAATTAAAAAGTATACCAACACTTGTTGGTGATTACCCTATGGGTAAATAAATGCTCTCACATTATGCTTGTGGGAATGCAAAAAATAAAAGAACATTTTGCAAAATAAAACTATACATGCATTTATTTACCTTTTGATCCAACAATACAACCTTTAAAATGTATCCTAAAAATACATTTTCAATAATACATAAGTACATATGCACTAGATTACTTATTGCAGCATTGTTTATGAGTGCAAAATATTGGAAACTACCAAAATAGCCATGTATAGAAAAATTATTGAATAATCTATGGTATATCCACACAAACGAATACTATGCGGCCGAATAAATGGATGAAGAAGTTGGTTATTAATTAATATAGAGTGATTTCCAGGACATATTGTTAGATGGAAAAGGCAAAGTACAAAAGAATATCTATCTATAGTATACTACTGTTTATGTCAGAAGTAGGAAGGAAAGAGAGATAAACCAGAAACTAAGGAAATTAGCTACCTAGAGGAGGTAATGTGAATGGTGTAGGAAGGGTGAGGAAGGTGGGTAAGAAGTGAAAAAAAATGGGGAAGTGACTATTTTCTAAGTATACCTTTTAATATAGTTCTAAAAATATCAACAAAATGGAGAGCAAAACCCTAAAACAAAATACAAACAAAAAGAAATAAACCCACGTGTAGTGAAATACATAACCACACTAAAGGGATGGGGGAAAATAACTAAACTAAGTAACTTTTGAGCACAGTATTTTGGCCATGTACCCTGAGGATGAAAAACCACCATAACTGCAGCAAATACTGAACTCTGGTTAGTAGGTTTGTTTTTTGCAGTGGTGTTAGTGTATTAGCAACGCTGAAACTACTTTCTATGTATTTTATGTAGACTTGAGCAAAACAAATAGATGTATTGTGAATGATGAAATGAGGTTACTCATCCTCAGAAAGGGAGTTACAAATATGGAAGAGGGAAGGCTGGAATGAACCCTATGTTGTTGCATTGGAATGGAGTTGTGAACTCATGGATTTTAATTGATCTGTAGAAAGATAAAGAAATGTGTAGGGTTTCGTGATTGTATGTGGGGTGTATGTGTGTTTCCTAGACCTGTCTGCTGAAATAGCCTACAAGCAATGACATCCCAATACCAATATCATTCCCAATTGAAAGGAACTCTGTTCTTTTTGCAGAACTCTCTTCTTCAAGGGGCGGGGGGGAGGACAGTACAATATGAGCCTTGAGAATATTATTCAGCTAAAAAATAAGAACATGCCCAAATAACAATGGAGACATGTAGAAAAGACAAAAAGCCACCTCGAAGGGTCTCCCTGGTGAGAGGTGAAGCCAGCTGGACTTCCTGGGTTGAGTGGGGACTTGGAGAACTTAATTTTGTCTAGCTAGAGGATTGTAAATGCACCAATCAGCACTCTGTGTCTAGCTGAAGGATTGTAAATGCACCAATCAGCACTCTGTGAAAATGCACCAATCAGAGCTCTGTGTCTTGCTAAAGGATTGTAAATGCACCAATCAGCACTCTGTAAAATGGACCAATCAGCACTCTGTAAGATGGACCAATCAGCAGGATGTGGACAGGGCCAAATAAGGGAATAAAAGCTGGCGGCCCAAGCCAGCAGCGACAACCTGCTCGGGTCCCCTTCCACAATGTGGAAGCTTTGTTCTTTTGCTCTTCACAATAAATCTTGCTGCTGCTCTCTCTTTGGGTCTGCACTACCTTTAAGAGCTGTAACACTCACTGCAAAGGTCTGCAGCTTCACTCCTGAAGTCAGCAAGACCACGAACCCGCTGGGAGGAACAAACAACTCCAGAAACACCATCTTTAAGATCTGTAACACTCACTGCAAGAGGCTGAGGCTTCATTCTTGAAGTCAGCAAGACCAGGAACCCACCAGAAGGAACCAATTCTGGACACGCTGGGACAATTTGATCAGCACCAAATCCCTTGAATAAAATGAGAATATATGAGTCCATGTTGTGAAATAATGAATTAACTAACTAATTGAATGAGTGAGAAGAGAAAGTTTTTCCCTTGGTAGAATGCAAACAAATGTAGAAAGAAAACACAATTAGAAAATTCACTGCAGAAGCCATCAGCAATCAGCAAGAATCTCTGATGTGTACTAAAACGAGTACGCAAAAGTATGATGAGAAACGGAGTATTTACATAGCCTCAAATTCTCTGTCTATAAGCTACTTATTGCTTTCAAAGGGAAAAATAGTTTACAGTGATAAGTCTGCCAGACACTGCCTTAGCCAATGTGTTAATATTACCAGTAATGAGACAAATCAACAAGTGCCTTGTGAGATGCTGCAAAGAACATTCATCACTTATGTGTTATTACTGCCAAAAATTTAAATCTGAGTCTCATAATGAGTAAATATAAAACACACACATGCACATATACACACAACTGAGGTGCCTTTAAAAAATGTGAAGGTCGGCCGGGCGCGGTGGCTCAAGCCTGTAATCCCAGCACTTTGGGAGGCCGAGACGGGCGGATCACGAGGTCAGGAGATCGAGACCATCCTGGCTAACACAGTGAAACCCCGTCTCTACTAAAAAAAATACAAAAAAACTAGCCGGGCGAGGTGGCGGGCGCCTGTAGTCCCAGTTACTCGGGAGGCTGAGGCAGGAGAATGGCGTAAACCCGGGAGGCGGAGCTTGCAGTGAGCTGAGATCCGGCCACTGCACTCCAGCCCGGGCGACAGAGCGAGACTCCGTCTCAAAAAAAAAAAAAAAAACAAAAAAAGTGAAGGTCATGCAAGGCAAAGTAAGATTGAGATATTGTCCCAGATTAAAGAAAACCAGCCGGGCACGGTGACTCATGCCTGTAATTCCAGCACTTTGAGAGGCTGAGGCGGGCGGATCACAAGGTCAGGAGTTCAAGACCAGCCTAGCCAAGATTGTGAAACTCCGTCTCTACTAAAAATACAAAAAAAAAAAAATAGCGTGGTGGTGGGTGCCTGTAATCCCAGCTACTCAGGAGGCTGAGACAGAGAATTGCTTGAACCCGGGAGGTGGAGGTTGCAGTGAGCCGAGATAGCACCACTGCACTCCAGCCTGGGTGACAGAGCGAGACTCTGTCTCAAAAAAAAAAAAAAAAAAAAAAAAGGAAGGAAGAAAAAAGAAAACCAAAAAGATATGAAAAGATGCAATACATGATCCTAGGTAGGAAAGTAGACCAGAACAAAAAATGTTTTTTCCTTTTACTATGAAATTCGTTACTGGAACAAATGGTAGAATTTGTATGAGGTCAGTAATTAGGTAACAGTATTAATATTCATGTTAATTTCCTGATTTGGACCATTATACTGTGGTTGTGTAAGAAAATGTCCTTGTGTTTAGTAAGTAACCCCTGAAATATTTAGGCGTAAATGTGCCACATGTCTGTAACCTTCTCCCAAATGCTTCAGAGTATAATAATAGGTATATATAGAGAGACTTATAAAGTAAATATGATAAATTGTTGAAATTTAGGGAATTTTGGTGACAGAAATATGAAATTCTTTGTGCTATTCCAGCAACACTCTTGTGAATCATACATTGTTTCAAAGTAAAAATGTTTTGAAACCATATTTTGAACATTGGTGGGGCTTTCCATTTACAAGTCTTATATTGTTTCTAGCACATGCGTGATGATGTATCAGAGATACTATTTAGTCAGCGCAAAGGAAACATAGTTTGATAAAGTTCTTTTTCAATGTTTATTATAAAAAAAGAAACAGCAGAAACATTCTGGAATATTCATAAAAGCCTATTAAAGCAAAATAAATGAACAAATAACTAAATGTAGACATATAGGGCATGTGCTATTCTTTGTAATTAAATTTTCTACTACCGCAAGGCATAACTGAGTCACTTTCCCTAGCTTTGGTGTGTTGGATTTGTGCAATTCCATTGATCACCTCTAGTTTTCCTAGGACAAATTGCAGGCTTTTACAAGTCTTGGTAGAAAACACAAGGAAAAGGTGTAGAACACAGCCAAGTAGGCATGGACCAAGACCAACAGCAGGTGAATCCTAACTGCCTTTCGTAGACTTTGAACATATGATAATATATGTTGACATAGTTATTAAAGGGACTGAAATGATTAGAAATCATTGTCTTGGTTTAAAAACCCAAGTGGGGAAATGTGGGTTAGAACCGAGTTTAAGAGAGGTAGAAAAAAAAGGTTTTATTATGGCAAAGTATGAAGGACATTTTGGAATAAGAGACTGACCAATGCCAAGGATTTGATAGTAAGATTAAGCAAGTGATTTTGTGGACATGCTAAATAGGTTTGCCTTTGCTCAAAAACGCTTTGACGTAAAATATGCAGTTGGGAAAATAAACAAGAATTGCCTCTTTGCCATATGTTTACTGTCAATGTATAAGCTCACCATGAAGCAGAAACAAATTGTAAGTGTGTTTCCTTTCAGTCACAGGAATAATTCTTCAAAAGTCAGGTTTAAAGATGAATTTTTTTTTTTATTTCATAACAGTTTCTTCTTGAATCCATGAATTACTCCTTGACATCAAGAATGTATCTTCCTTCATTCATGTTTCCCAAATCAAAACATACTATTAGGCATAGAGTATGTGTGCTTGCTTGTTTCTTTGTTTAGTTGTATTGAATTCTGCTTAATAAAAATACGGTCATATTTGTCTGCTTATTTATAACATTTAGGAAACCATTCAGGCAGCATTTGAATCGGCCCGCCTCTACGCAGCTACCTTTGAAAAGTTCCAGATATTCTTCAAGGAAAATGAAAGTCTTGATTTACAAGCTCTTAAACTTCAGGAACCTGGTAACTTGTCCATTTCTACTTAATAATTATTTTTATAAGGAAATGAGATTTGTCATCTTTTAGTATTCTGTTTGGTGGTGTTTGGGTGCACAAATGGTAGCCCAAAAGAGTTGGCCTGACAAAAGGCAAGAGTTAATTCATTTCCAGGTTATTTTCTATAGAATTACTTTTTTCCTTTCTCCTTATTCAGTATTACTGTTTTATTTCAGGATATTATGGAAAGCAATTCCTTCCTAATTGCTGATCATTTAGTTTAAAGTTGTATCGGTGCTAAGAATATATAACCTGCATATGAGAAGGAGTTGAAAGGAATGGATACCTCTACCAATTCCATTAAATAAAGTTTACATAAGTTTTTCTATCTCAGGAACTTACTCTTTTTTCTTCTGGGACTACATTAAGATCTGGTGGATGTGAATCAACAACTCTTAGTCATGAAATTAGACGTGGGGAAAACTATTTTATTTCACTAATACTGTCTTTAACAAAAGAAGATGATCTATAATATCCAAGTGCAATTTCAGGCAAGCAAGTTCTCAGAAAATTATAAAAAATAAGTATATTTGTTTGCTATTTTAAAACATGATGCATGTCTTTCATATTTTTTGTTTCATGAGCTTTCTTTATTTTCTTATATATAAATATAATTACTTTGATACTTTGCTCTATGAACCAGCACTAATTTTTTGTTTTTGTATTTATATTTTTCTTTCAATTCCTTATTCTTTATTATGCTGAAGCGTTTTAAAGTAAATTAGACACTGCATTCTTAAGTTAAATAATTCAATAGGCATCTCTAAAACATGTTTCTACAGAATGAAAATAGTATCATCCCATGCCACTCCCCCCCACCAAAATAGCAATTCCTTAATATCTTCACTTACTCCATATTCAAAATTCCACAAGCAAAGCAGCTTCCAGCTGATTTGGCCAGGGATCAAGTCCAAGATCAGGCATTGTATCTGATTGTTATGTCCCTTAAATTTTAAAAATCTGAAACTGGCTCCTTTTTTTCAAGATACTAAGTTGTTAGACCAACATGGGGCCCCAATTTAGAAAGCAAAATTTAGACAAGCCTACTTCCACTGTTCTTTGGCAACACGATCACGCGGAGACTTAGTGTGTGCTGAACAGAAGCACACTGACAGGGACGTGAGGACATGGTGCCTCCTGTGCTATGTCATGGCATCACAGTGGCAGCAGGCGATTGGAGCCTGGAATTTTGGCACAAGAAGGAGGCCTGATCAAAATAGGCAGTTCTAATCCCTGAGCTCTTCTACTCATATCCTGAGCCCAAGGCTTCCTAGCCTCCTGATACCACAGTCCTCACATTGGATAACTGTGATCCCTCAGCAAGTTCCCATCAGGGTGCAGTCCCCTGACTCCCAGGTTGCTCTTCAGCTAGTCCTACCTTGTCTTGCTGGTCCTGCCTTTGAAACCCAATCCTGGAACCAAATCTCCCAGTCCCAACACTCTGATGGCTGTGACTTTGGAGTACCTTGGCCTGGACTCCTAACCTCTGTGCTCCTCCTCTGTTTGGAACCCCCCAATACATCCTAAACCACTAAATCCAATTGTTTGCCAGAGGCTTATAGAGATGGGCTTCGCCCTTGGATATCATCCTTACCTGTTATTTTATATCCTCAAATGACTACAACATTGCTTAGCACATATTGTAGATCCTTAATAAATGTCTAACTGAACTTTTAGCCAGGCTGCTCCCTGTCCCACCTCAGAGAACAACCAGCAGATGGGTTCTGGCTTCCTGACAAGCAGCCACATTTCACCACCAAATTCCTATAAATGTCAGCATTTACTAATAATTTCTACACTTAACTGAGCACTTACAGCATGGTAGATACTGTTCTAAGTAATATTTAGACATTTCATCCAATCCTCACAATTCTGAGGAGAGTATTAGTATTACCATTTTATAAAAAAAAAAAAAAGCAGATCAATAGAGATAAGGCAACTTCAAGATTAAACAGCTAGTGAGCAGTTCAGATCTAATTTCTCTGACTTGAAAGCTTGTCTGCTTAACCATTTTACATACTGCCTCTCCGCAGTGGCTCACACCTGTAATCCCAGCACTCTGGGAGGCCGAGGTGAGTGGATCACGAGGTCAGGGTATAAAGACCATCCTGGCTAACATAGTGAAAACTCGTCTCTACTAAAAGTACAAAAAAATTAGCCGGGCGTGGTAGTGGGCGCCTGTAGTCCCAGCTACTTGGGGGGCTGAGACAGGAGAATGGCGTGAACCTGGGAGGCTGAGCTTGCAGTGAGCCAAGATCGCGCCGCCACTGCACTCTAGCCTGGGGGACAGTGCAAGACTCCATCTCAATTAAAAAAAAAAAAAAAAAAAGAAATCGTATTTCCCAACTACTGGCTTTAATCTTTTATTCCTTTTTGGCTATGTGGCCATAGCCCAGTCATACGACTTCAATTGATATCAATTTCTCTATAAAATAAGTGTTTTGGACCAAATCAATGGTTCTGAAAGTTGTGTTCATTGGCACTGTTCTGAGGGATAATTACATGATACCATGAGGAAACATGGTGCTCACATAAATTTGGAAAATACTAAACAACGCAGCATTATACAGGTATCCTTACCATAGGACTTATTAGAACATGTAACATTAATTTAGTTGACTTTCAAAAATACACAAATCAAAACCTTCTGAAGTGAGTAAGGGAGATAATTGCTGTTTCTGTTTTATATTACGAGGAAGCTGAAGCTCAGAAAGACTAAGTGACTTTCCCAAGGCCACACATGGGTTAAAGACCTGAGCTCAGGTCTTCTAATACTTTCTCTGGTGTGTTCTTTATACTGTATCAAACTACCCCTTATAATTAGGAGAAGAGATGGCATGAGTAAAGGCAGGAAACAGCACCCTTTTCTCTTTGGGGTGGTGGAGGAAGGTTATGGAAAGAGGAAAAAGGGCAGACAGTAAGGAAATCAATTGGACCCAAATGTAGGAGGTAATTAGAAATATAATTAGCTTGTAATCCCAGCACTTTGGGAGGCCGAGACGGGCAGATCACGAGGTCAGGAGATCGAGACCATCCTGGCTAACACAGTGAAACCCCCGTCTCTACTAAAAAATACAAAAAAACTAGCCGGGTGAGGTGGTGGGCACCTGTAGTCCCAGCTACTCGGGAGGCTGAGGCAGGAGAATGGCGTAAACCCAGGAGGCGGAGCTTGCAGTGAGCCAAGATCCGACCACTGCACTCCAGCCCGGGCGACAGAGCGAGACTCCGTCTCAAAAAAAATAAAATAAAATAAAATAAAATTAGCTAAATTTTTAGAGGCCCAGAAGGTACAGAATTTTTAAAGAAAGCAGAGAAGTTTAGAATTGTATATGCATTAGAGAGAGAGGTATTTTTGTCTGATAGTATGATGAGAGTATATTCAAGGATAATCAGGTTTCCATTGGTTCCAGATGGATTGGATGAGGGAGAAAATAGAGGCAAGAAGATTATCAAAATGCAACTGCAGCATATGCAAATTGATAAAGGTCTTGACCATGATGTAGGGTGCAGGAATGTCAGAGAGATGTGTTGGAAAGAGGAACGGAGATAATTTTAGCTATGTGTGATCTTTTATGTTTCAAAATTCGTTGTTTATATTCTCAAAATGCTTCTTTGCTTTGAGATACCATGTGGGAGAGAACATTTAGATTAAGCCCAACTTGAAACCAACCTAGCTCTGAAATCTCGTCAATTCCAGACTAGGTTCTCTAATGCACTTGCAAATTATTTTCATCTGTCATCTCTTCATAGGAGCCAGAAGACATATTTACATTATAAAATATTAGTTTCTTTATCACGAGAATAAAATACTATAAAGCAATCCAAATTAGCATTTTAAAGTTACATGAGATACTCTAACTACAGATAATAACATTATACATATATGTGTAAATGTATCAATGCAATGATTTTTAATATATTTTGTAATGATCTTTTAAAATCCAATATGGTATATTTTATGCTTTATGTGAATTTTTTTTTGTAGATGTTAACTTTTTTAGTGAACAACTGGAAAAATACCACAAACAGCACAAGGACGCAGTAGCTCTCAGACCCACCAGAAATGTAGGATTGCTGCTCATTGACACTAGGCTGCTAAGAGAAAAATTAATTCCATCACCTTTGCGATGCTTAGAGGTAACTATAAACTAGAAAAAAATTTAATTATTTCTCTACAATTATTTTATGATTTTTCTACTGCACAAAAACCTATTATTATTTATTTTATAGTATTGCAAATGTATAAATTAACATAATACTATTGGACATCCTTAATTTCTAAGAAAAGCTCTATAGTCTTTTTGTCACAAGCAGAATCAGCTTTTTAGATGAGATAATGGAGGGGACTGCAGGACTCACACTGGCCTCTTGCTCCTACTCCATTTTCTATTGTCGGAGCATTTCAAGACCTGCAGAGAGGATACTACCATAACAGCTCAATATCCCAGAGGCAGTGATGGTTGATTCTAGACCACCAAGATCAAGTTTAGGAAATCATTTTCTGATCTGGAATTGTCCCTACAGGTCTGATTATGTTTTGGTAAGTTATAGAACTAGGGAAATTTCTGTAATAAGTTTCAGAACCAATACAATAACTTCCTTTGGAGCCAGAGTATACTTGTATCTTCCCGATGCCCACAGAGAGACAATGATATAAAACAGGGATTGGAAAACTGTAGCCCATGGAACCAACCCAGCCTGCCTCTTGTTTTATATACAGTTTTACCGGAACACAGCCGTGACAATGGTTTACATATCATCTATGGCTGCTTTCTTCCTAGAAAGACAAAGTTTAGTCATTGTGACAGAGACTGTATTGACTGCAAATCTAAAATATTTACTATCTGGCCCTTATAGAAAACATTTTCTGGCCCCAATAGATGATAGAAGATAGAGCACTGTATAAAAGAGTGCAGACCTGAGTGTTAATATGTTCTGTTATTAATTAATTGTATAGTATTGGGCTTCCTTCTAGAGTTTTGCTTCTTCATCTGGTAAAAAAAAAAGAAATATATATATATATACTTATTTATGTATATATAATTATTATATAACTGGAGCAAACTTAATTCAATTTCAACAAGCATTTTTTAGCTACTGTATGCTTGAGAAATATTTTGGTATAAATTTACTGTAAGCCCAAGAAAACTGAGCTCAAACTGGCTAAAGCAATCAGAAGAGTTATTGGCATATGCATCTAAAAAGTCCAGAGATTGGGTCAATATCAAGGAGGTATGATCTAGTAGCTCAGTGGTGTTACCAAGGAACCAATTCTTTCCTTCTTTTTCCTGAACCTCCTATGTGCAGGCTTCATCCTAAGACGTTTGTGAAATGATTGTCAAAAGCTTCACAAGCCAATTATTTGTTTGTATGGAGAGAGAAAGAGAAAGATTGGGGTTCTGAGTATATATCTCTCTCAGCCATAAATAAAAGTGTGGGCCTTTATCTGATTGAATCAACTAAAGTCAGAGGTTCACACATGATATGGTTTAGCTTTGCGTTCCCACCCAAATCCCATCTTGAATTGTAATCCCCGACAGAAAGTGATTGGATTATGGGGGTGGTTTCCCCCATGCTGTTCTCCTAACAGTAAGTGAATTCTCACAAGATCTGATGGTTTTATAAATCGTGGTTTTTCCTGCACTCTCACATACTCTCCTTCCTGCTGCCTTGTGAAGAAGGTGCCTTGCTTCCCCTTCACCTTCTGCCATGTGTGTAAGTTTCCTGAGGCCTCCCCAGCCATGCTGAACTGGGAATCAATTAAACCTGTTTCCTTTATAAATTACCCAGTCTCTGGCAGTTCTTTATAGTAGTGTGGAAATGGACTGATACAACCTTAATCTGATCACTTTGGCCAAAAAAGCCATGCTCCTATTTGCCAAGTGATCAGTCAGACTCCATATTTGTTTCTGAAGGAGAGATCAGTTTCCCCCAAACTGCATGGCTAGCACCCAACATGAAAAGAGTGGGACTGATGCTGAACAGGGCAGCACAATGTCCACTACATAGGACGAAGAAGCAGAAAGCATACTTGCAAGATATTAGAGCATTTACAGAAAATTTTTGGTAAGCTGTAGAAATGATCTTCAAAACCTGGCCTTCCTGTTGGCACATTTAACTAGCAGTGATTTAATGAGAAAAAAGTCTCTTCGAATGCACTGCTGCTTCCAATACCCAGATGTCCAATTAGAATTTGTCTAAAATACATATTAAAATGAAAATATTCAATTATTTACAATTCACATGTTATTTTCTTTCTTAGGTGCTAAATTTTATGCTTCCTCGTCAAAGCAAGAAAAAGGTGGATGCCATTATCTTTGAGGCACAAGATGCAGAGTATAAACTTGAGTTTGTTCCAACTACTACCACAGAATATGTTCATAGCTTATTATTTCTTGATGAAATTCAGGAAAGGGTGAGTTGATTATCTCATGTAACTCAATATTCCAGATCTTATAGTAGGAAGGAAGGCATAGTACAAGAAAAAGTGAAGGACTAAAGGGCAAAAGACAGCTGTCAAAATATCAGAAACACTTTCAAAGTAAGTGGCTGTTCTATATCACAGGAATAAAGCCAGCTGACAGTTATCAGACTCTTACAGTCAGGCATCATATTACATTTTCTACATGCATTACGTTTTTAATTCTCACAAAAGCTTAAGAAGTGTTGATGTTTATCCTCATTCTGCAGATAAGGAAACAGGAACCAAAACAGGATGTGTTATCCAAGATCACAGACATGTATGGATGTGAAAGAGTTAGAATTTAGCTTTGAGTCTCTTTGACTACAAAGCCAATGTTCTCAACCATAGTTTATTGGAATTCCAATTTTTAGTAAATGGTAATACCATTATAATCTAGATATTAATCATAATGGAAGTCTGACTGCTTAATAGGAAACTTACCGTTAAGAATGAAAGAAACCCAACACAAACCTGCTTAAGTGGGGAGGTGGAGATGGGGAGAAAAAAGTGGATATGGAGGGTAGACTACATAATTCATTGTCTGATCAGGACATTTTTCTGAGAGTGAAAGAGATACTATTAATCATTGTACTAGGACAATAAGTGTAAACCCAGGACATTCCCAGAGAAACCTGGATATATACTCACCCAAAATAGAGGAAATAGAGGAAGATGAACAGATCTTGATGTAGAGAGACTTAGTTCTATGCATAACTTGTTCGAGGTGTTAGAAATTTTGGTTGAAAGTCACAAAAACTCACATAAATAGCTTAGAAAAATGGGAAGATTTATTCTAAGTTTGCAGGAATATCTTTCAGAATCCTAAAGTGTGGATAGAGCCAGGCCTTTACAAAAAGGCCTCTCTCCTTCTCTCATCTCTGCTCCTCCAGAACATGGTTCCCAAACGGGGACTCCAAATCAGCAGCAGCAGCATCGCCTGAGAATGGGTTAGAAATGTTCATTCTTGGGACCCACCCTCCATGACTACAGTGTTTTTATGACTTGCTAGACCTTTTGAATCAGACACTCTTGGGAGGGGCTCAGCAATCTGTTTTAACAAGCTTTCCAAGGTCATTGCAATGGAAGCTAAAGATTGAGAACTATTTCTCTAAAAACCTGTCTGCAGTTATCTTCTCATGTTAATGACCTGTTCTGTTTCCACATGAAAGTAAATGGCCTCAGTTCTAACTCTTTCTGTGTTCAAGAAAAAGGTCAGACTGAGCTAAGTTCTTTAGATCACAGTTTGATGGTCCTTTGTTCAGCTTGTGGCCAGGAAGTTGGGCCAAGTAGTATGAACATGGCCGCTCCCTCTATAACCATGTGGCAGAGCTGGGGGTAAGGAATTTTCCCAAAACTGGGGGATCCCTTGCCAGAAAATTAGGAAAGACAAGCAATACTGTCCACTGAAAGTAAGAAACCAAAGTGAAGATGTTTAGTAGTCATTGGGCTGCGGTAAAATAATTTATTAAAGGATAGTGGAAATCTCACCATAGATCTGGGTTCTAAACCTATGCAGACAAGTCCACAGCCTGTCGATCCCTCTGGCTGCTCTGGGATGATCACTGCCCATCACACATGCTAGAAGCTCAGATACTATAGCTGAACAACCGCACAGCACGTTTTCTTAGAAAACTTTAAATATTGGCACTGTTTACTACAACAAAAGAACAAAACAGAAAGAAAGAGGAAACATTTATAAGAGCTCAACTCTGAATAATTTACCTCCTAACCTGATTACCTGTATTATAGCAATGACTGTCATCCAGCAGGCTTTAGCCAATTTGACTGTTACATTATAATACACTCCTTCTGTGCTAACTATTCACAGTTTGATGTTTGATATGGTTTGGCTGTGTCTCCACCCAATTCTCACCTTGAACTGAATTCCTCCATGTCAAAGATGGGGCCGGGTGGAGATAATTGAATCATGGGGGTGGTTTCCCCCATACTGTTCTCATGTTAGTGAATAAGTCTCATGAGATCTGATGGTTTTTATAAATGGGAGTTCCCCTGCACAAGTTATCTTGCCTGCCGCCACGTAAGACATGCCTTTGCTTCTCCCTTGTCTTTAGCCATGATTGTGAGTCCTGTCCAGCCATGTGGAACTGTGAGTCCATTAAACCTTTCTTTTATAAATTACCCAGTCTCGGATATGTCTTTATTAGCAGCGGCAGAACAGACTAATACAATGTTCATATTGTACAGTGGCTGTCTCCTATTAGAACAAACTTCAAGACTAAACTAGGACTCTGCTACATTTTATGAGCAAACTATATTTCCATTTAGATTGAAAGCCTTGAAGATGAAGGAAATATCGTGACTCAAATGTACAAGCTTATTGAACAATATCAGGTGCCCACACCTCCTGAAGACTTTGCCGTTTTTGCAACTATGAAGCCATCCATTGTTGCTGTTCGGAATGCCATTGATAAATCAGTGGGTGATAGAGAATCAAGCATTAAGCAATTTTGTGTGCATTTGGGTAGTGATCTTGAAGAATTAAACAACGAAGTGAATGAAGTAAAACTGCAAGCGCAGGTAAGTTAAATTATTATTTTGTAAAAATAATCTATGCAAAGTTTTACTATTACATTTGTTTATTAAAGTATAGTCAACAAAAATTGTATATATTTACAATATATAATGTGATATTTCGAGATACGTATACATTGTGAAAGTGTTAAGCTAATTAATGTGTCTGTCTCCTCATATACATCATTTTTTGTGGTGAGAATAATTAAGACTACTCTTCAAACCATTTAGAGAACACATTTAACTGATGTAGCTTTCGTTTTTTGTAGTTTCATTCTAACCAATCAACAATGTGTTTGAGCTGCTACTTAAAAATTAATGTTTCAAAATCTCGCTTTAAGTAGTGAATGCATTTCAGACTATGACAAAGCATATATGTAATATTAAAATTGAATCTAGCCAATTAAATTCTAGTCCTAACTTGTATTTTTTATTTTGAAGAGTTTTAATGACTTGTTAGCACATTTTGCAGCTATTGTCACAATTTTAAAGTTTGCGTAATATCTGGGTGATGAAATCATTCATATAACAAACACCCATGACACAATTTTAACTGTATAACAAACCTGCACATATATCCCTGAACTTAAAATAAAAGCTAAATAAAAAATAAAAATTAACTTTGCTAGTATATTAGAAATTTCCCATTTAGAAAGAGACAGAGTATACATTGATAATTGGTAGTGAAGAATATTTAGTTACCTTGTACCACTTTTACAATAGAAAAGATATAGGGTACACTGACTCAAAAGAATATAGTACAGACATTAAAGATTATGGCATACCTTTACTTGTATTAACATGGAAATGTAAAAACAGCTCACATTGTGTGCTTCCTATTTGTCAACCAGTGTTCGAAGGACTTGGCATTGTTTTTACTTTTGTATTGAAGCACTTTTGTATTTTCTTACAGACAAAAGTGTACATAACTAATTACTGTACAACTCAATGGATTATCTGAAAATAAACACATCTATGTATCCACTACTCATGTCAGTAAAGCGTTATGATACCCTTAGTGTCCCCTCCTAATTACTAATCCTTTTGTTATGGGATCTTTGGGGTGTCACTTTTCTGACTGGAAACCTCTGTGGCCAGTAGCACCTTTGCCTAAGTTCTTGTCCTGTATCTAGGAAGAATGAGGTATGCAGACAAGTGGAGGGTGAACAAGATGAAGAGGAGCTTTATTCAGTAGAACAGCTCAGAGGAGATCCGCAGTGGGTAGCTCCTCTCTAGGCAGGTCATCCCATTGAGTGTTCAGCTCTCAGCAGAGAGGAGACCCTGGAATGGGTGGCTCCTCTCTACAGGCAGGTTGTCCCATCATCTCTGCAGCTCTGAGCAGAGAGAAGGCCTGGACAGGATAGCTCCTCTCTGCAGCTGGTTGTCCCAGTGTATGCCCAGCTCGTAGCAGACAGGAGGCCCTGAAGTGGGTTGCTACTCTCTGCAGCTGGTAGCCCCGACATCTCTGCAGGTCTCTGAAGTTCTCAGCAGAGAGGGTAGCTCCCCTCTGCTGCTGGTTGTCCCATTGTCTGCTCAGCTCTGGCTGAGCCCAGGGCTTTTATGGACCTCAGAGAGGAGGAAGTGTACACTGATGGGCCCATGGGGGATAATAGGCAGGCTGGAAAAAGCATCACAAGTTCCTACTCTGGTCTGTGGGACTGGCAGCCCAGCCCCCAGCCTTCAGACCAACGTGGGGCCTCACCAGAGACCTACCCCCTTCCATCCAGGAATCTGTCTGCCTCCTGCTGCTGTTCATGGCAGCAGGGCTGGGCCCTGACTGCTCCGAGATCAGAGAAGATCGAAGAAGTGCCTGCTCCCATTGCCTGGCCTCTCTCCCTTCCAAGATCAGAGCAGGGAGAGACCAGGCAGTGGAAGCAGGCACTTCCAAGCCTGTGAGGGCAGAGGGGCCTTCCCATGCCCCCAAGAGCACAGGACTGCCTGAGTCTACAGCAACAGTTTGAGTGGGTACAGCTGCACCCGAGGAACTCTCACCCCAACTTGGAAGGGGCAAGGCTCCCACTTGTCCCTAATTCCCACTGGCTCCATGGAGTGTGCAGCCCCAGCCATGCCTCCCTCCTGCAGCAGGCGTGTTGGCAGTGGCAGGCCATCTGGAGCAGGAATGCTATAAATTTCCTATTTTTGAACTTCTATTAATTAGAGCCACACAGTGTGCCCTTTATTTTATTTTGGTATGTTCCTAAGATTTATCCATATTGCTATTTGTGGATGTAGTTTATTCATCTTTGTTGCTATGTAGTATTTTCTTGTATTTTACAATGATTCATTTCATGGGTGATGGAAATTGGGATTATTTACCATTTTGGGCAATGATGAGTAATAGTCCTAGAAATATTCTTATGTATGTTTTCATGTTTTAACTCATTTAAATCTCAAAACACTTTAGGATTTTATTATTCACATTTTACAGAAAAGGAAATTAGGGTACAGGGTTATGTAATTTGCTGAGGGTCACACAGTTACTAAATGGAGGAATTTGGATTCAAGCTTAAGCAGTCTACTGTCAATGGTTAATAGTCTGCTATTAATTGCTGTACCATATACTGTATTCTATACACAGCATACTGTTAAAAAGTATGAATATTTATGTATGCATAGATCATTAGAGAAAGCAAAAGTGCCAGCATATGCTTGATGTATAATCATGCATTTTTTATTTCTTAAAAAACTTTTATTTTGGGTTCAGGGATACATGTGTAGGTTTGTTATATAGGTAAACTCATGTCTCAGAGATTTGCTGCATAGGTTATTTTGTCACCCAGGTACCAGGCCTAGTACCCAATAGATATTTTTTTCTGATCCTCTCCCTCCTCCCAACCTCCACCCTCAGGTAGGCCCCAGTGTCTGTTGTTCCTCTCTTTGTGTCCATGTGTTCTCATCATTTAACTTTCACTTATAAGTGAGAACATGCAATACTTGGTTTTCTATTCCTGCATTAGTTTGCTATGAATAATGGCCTCCAGTTCCATCTGTATTCCTGCAAAGGATATAGTCTTGTTCTTTTTTATGGCTTCATAGTGTTCCATGGTGTATATGTACCAGATTTTTTTTATCCAATCTGATAGTGATTGGCATTTAGATTGATTGCATGTCTTTGCTATTGTGGATAGTGCTGCAATGAATATCTGCATGCAGATCATGCATTTTAAATAGCATGATGCACATACACAAAATGAAAGCATGGGCTCATTCTAACTAGTGCTTTTTCTGTAGAAGGTTTGAAGTTAATTCTCTTGGGCAAAGGACTGTAACTTCATCATTTCCATAAATGATACTCTCTTGCTATCAAGACCCTCATTCCTGCTGTTGTGGGGAATTTGGGAGAAAACCTAAATGTGACCGTTAATAATAATTTCTTTCAGTTTGAAATGTCTGTTCCATTCTACCTGGGTCTCTTTTGAATAGATTTTAATTCAACTGAAAATCTAAACTTCCTATTGGGCCACCTATGCCACCATCCCGCCCTACCTATTGCCCCATAAAGGGAAGCTTGCATTCCCTCATGGCGAATAGATGGGAGGGGCAGGTCATCTGTTCTTCATGCTACCTTCTGGGCCATAGCAGCTTCCAGTGCAGTTTTGCTGGGCTGCACCTGGTTGTCCCGGTTGCTGTTAACTAAGGATCTTTCCTGGTTCTTTAGGCACCATGCTAGCCCCTATGCTGCAATCCATCATTTCTTCCATAACCTACAGTCCCAAGTAATCTGTAGCTTTCTCATCCTGGCCTCAGACATCTTCTGGTCCACCAGTTCTCACAACAGTTCCCACTACCAGAATCAAGACACATGAGAACTTCAGGATTCCCTGTATATCATACCAAGTCACAAGACACCAGAATGTCAATAGAAGCCCCTTCTTCCTGGACACATCCCTTGGCTTTTACTAATCTAGAGCATGTTGCCGATTTGAATGCATGGCCATGCTGACTAAGACATGGACTAACTAGCCTCCCTGAGCTATAGCTATAATGGTTCTCAAATTCCTTCAGTTTTCTCAGATTATCCTAAACCTAGTTACATGCTTCTGCTTTGCTCCTGAACTATTCCATTCCCATTCACTGGGGTTTCAATCCTAACAGGACAGGCATAAAACATATGTCTTACCATTTATGTTTTTCATTTTCTCTCTTCTATCATCTTAGAATACAAAGGCCTTTCCATTCCTTTATTGTATAGTGGAAGTTTACCTTATATCATATCCCCTTCCTTCTCTTCCCTGTTGCATTCACCTCTCCTTATCTGAGGTCACGTTGGTTGAAGAAGTGTAGGAAATGAAAGCAGATGAGGAAGAATATATTAGGTAATGTTTTAAAACAATTTTATGGCCGGGCGCGGTGGCTCAAGCCTGTAATCCCAGCACTTTGGGAGGCCGAGACGGGCGGATCACGAGGTCAGGAGATCGAGACCATCCTGGCGAACATGGTGAAACCTCGTCTCTACTAAAAAATACAAAAAACTAGCTGGGCGAGGTGGCGGGCGCCTGTAGTCCCA
The DNA here is from genome assembly GCF_007565055.1 of Rhinopithecus roxellana. NCBI lineage: Eukaryota > Metazoa > Chordata > Mammalia > Primates > Cercopithecidae > Rhinopithecus > Rhinopithecus roxellana. The sequence goes on along the minus strand of NC_044565.1, from coordinate 21,169,643 downwards.
GCTACTCGGGAGGCTGAGGTGGGAGAATGGCGTAAACCCAGGAGGCGGAGCTTGCAGTGAGCTGAGATCCGGCCACTGCACTCCAGCCTGGGCGACAGAGCGAGATTCCGTCTCAAAAAAAAAAAAAAAAAAAAAAAAAAAAAAATTTTATCTCTATGGCACTTTATACAAATGCGTACCTTTTATAATGTCTATGCATTGGTTTAAAATTCAGGAAAGCAACAATTTTAAACATCATTTCTAAAAATCAAAAAGAAAAGAGAATTAAAGGAATCTTTTTAAAAATGTTTATTAATTCATTTAATTTAATTAGTCTTTATCAAAAAGCAGGAATGGCTAACCAAAAACTGTCTTAAATTTACAGGATCCGCAGATTCTAGATATCTCTGCCGACCAAGACAAAATAAGGCTCATATTGAATAATCTGCAATCTGTTCTGGCTGATCTTCAGAAACGTGCATTTCAGTATAAGTCCTATCAGAAGAAATTTAAGGTAATGACAGTTTTACACTATCTGTCTTAGAAATGTGTGTATAGAAATGGCATATATGCACAAGGACTTCAATAATGTAACTGTAAACATTCAATATTTGGACAACTATGTGCTAGTCAGCATGTTACAAATAGTCTCAAATACAAAATATGATATGTTCCCTGCCTTTGAAGTGTTTAAAGACTAATACACATGAGATACCAAATATCTTTCTTATTAAAATAATTGTGAATTATGCAAAACTTTCAGACAAGGAACTGTACTTTCTATGTTAAAATGTAAGTGGATTTTTAAATGTGGTCAATTAAAACCACACTATCCTTTCTTAAGTAACATTCAGGCTTCCTTTACATTCATATGTATGTTATGATTCCATTAATATTGCCTGATTTACACTGGTTTTATGTGCCAATTTGATAAAAATGACATCCCCAGCTAAGCCAGGGATAAATGGTTGTAAAAGGGTAGATTTAAGGACCAGGAGCAGTGGCTTATGCCTGTAATCCCAGCACTTTGGGAGGCCGAGGTGGTTGCATCACTTAAGCTCAGGAGTTCGAGACCAGCCTGACCAACATAGTGAAACCACATCTCTACTAAAAATACCAAAATTACCCAGGCATGGTGTCACACACCTGTAGTCCCAGGTACTTGGGAGGCTAAACGGGGGGGATCACTTGAGCCCAGGAGGCGAAGGTTGCAGTGAGCCAAGATCGTGACACTACATTCCAGCCTGGGTGACAGAGTGAGACCCTGTCTCAAAAAATAAAAAAATAGAAATAAAAAAAGGTATATTTGAAAGGCTAAAAGAAGTCTCTCAAAAAACATGAAGAGAAAGGGTCAAGAGATGCAGGTGCTTTCAATAGCTTTTAGAGAGACCAACAACAAGAAAACAGAATAGAAAAGAAAATATTCCTGTTGGACAAAACCAGGGAGCCCCTAGCGATAAGGAGGATGCCATTGGTCTCCCCAAAAATATTGGAGGAACATGCTTGAACCTCACAGGGGAATGCACCTGTCTTTGCAGAGCCCCAGATGGATGATCAGAAAGTGATCTGACATGCTGTCTACTCCAGGGTCCAGGGATTGGTAGAGAAGTCTGAAAATTATGAACTTGATACCAGCCAATAAGGCTGGTGATACTTGAGGCAGATTTGTGTGAAGGAACTAGAGTTCAAAGTTGTTCCCAGTTGAGTTAACTGACCTACAAGACAGGAAGGTATGTAGTAAGGAGCAAGGTATGGAGGAAATACTACTTGATAAAAAGCTACAACTTGGCCGGGCACGGTGGCTCACACCTGTAATCCCAGCACTTTGGGAGGCCAAGCCTGGCAAATCACAAGGTCAGGAGTTCGAGACCAGCCTGGCCAACATGATGAAACCCCATCTCTACTAAAAATGCGAAAAATTAGCTAGGCGTGGTGGCAGATGCCTGTAATCCCAGCTACTTGGGAGGCTGAGGCAGGAGAATCACTTGAACCCAGGAGGTGGAGGTTGCAGTGAGCCGAGATCGCACCACTGCACTCCAACCTGGGTGACAGTGTGAGCAAGGCTCCATTTCAAAGAAAAAAAAGCTACAACTCGCATGTGAGCACTCCTTGAGTAAGAAAGAATATCATTGGTCCTGTCAGCAAGACAGCAGAGTATGAAGCCCCAGCCCCTCCTTTTTCCCTTGGACACACTGACTCAACAACCCCTGAACCAACTTATTTTGTCAGAAATACAAAGGCAAGTTGAGAGTCTCTTGCACCCTGGGCAAGTATAAAATCAGCTGATTGAAGGAGTAGAATAATTTGTAACACCCTTTCACTGTGATTCCTGCCCCCAGCACAGTGCTACACAGTTAGGAGGAAGTTCTCAGCCTCTCCCTGGTGAGGGAGGGAAAGCTAGACTGGATGGAATATACAGCATTCTGACACTTTAGGAGTCTGCCTGAGAGACTGGTTTCTCTCTTGCCTGAATTTGATTATGGACAGGAAAGGCCCCAGGTTGGAACCACTGAGAACAAAAGCAACGGTTTCGACCAGTTTGCACTCACTAGCCATTAACACCCCTCCCCCGACCCCTGACTCAGTGCAGAGTAAGCAAGCAAGAATTCCCAAATCTCAGCTTTTACCTGGACAGGGAAAGATTTGAAGTGGCTGCCCAATGTGATACATTATCAGGGGACTGCTCAAGGGACAAACTTCTATATCACCTGTCTTGGAGTAGTGACAGGATCCAGCATATTCTAGGTATCTTATGTGTAGAAAACCCTAAAACTCCATGGGGAAAAAATTAAAACTAATAAATAAACTCAGTAAAGTTGCAGAATACAAAATCAACTTACATGAATTAGTTGCATTTTATACTAACAACAAACAATCCAAAAGATAAAGAAAACAATTTGCAGTAGCATAAAAAGTAGCATGCCATTTACAACAGAATCAAAAATAATAATAATAAAGTAGAAACAAACTTAACCTAGGAGGTGAAAGACTCACACACTGAAAACTAAAAAACTGTGATGAAAGAAATGAAATAATACACAAATAAATCAAAAGATATCCCATGTTCATTGATTAGACCACTTAATATTGTTAAAATACCTGTACTACCCAAAGTGACCTATACATTCAATGCAATCTTTATCAAATTCCCAATGACATTTTTAAAGAAATATTGAAAACAAATTCTAAAATGTATAGGGAACCACAGAGGACCTTGAGTACCCAATGCAATCTTGAGAAACAAGAAAAAAGCTAGAGGCTTCACACTTCCTAATCTAAAAACATATTACAAAGCTATAGTAATTAAAATAGTGTGGTACTAGCATACATTCAGACATATAGACCAATGAAACAGAATGGAAAGCCCCAAAATAAATCAACAAATATGGTCAACTCATCTTTGGCAAAGGTGCCAAAAATTCACAACAGGGAAAGCATAGTCTCTTCAACAAATGGTGTTCAGGAACTGGATATTCACGTGCAAAAGAATGAAGCTGAACCCTTACACAAAAATCAATTCAAAACAAATGGGTTAAAGACTTAAAAGACCTAAAACTATAAAATTCCTAGAGGAAAATGTAGGATAAATCTTCATGACATTGGCCTTGGCTATGATTTCTTGGATGTGACACCAAAAACCAATGCAACAAAAACAGAAATAGACAAGTGGAACTACATCAAACTAAACAGCTTCTGCAAAGCAAAGGGAACAATCAACAGAGTAAAAAGGCAACATACAGAATGAGGGAAAAACTGTGTAAATTATATACTTGATAAGAGGTTATTATCTAAACTCCTTATATATAAGGAATTCCTACAACACAATAGCCAAAATAAATAAATAAATAAATAAACAAACAGTTTTTAAAATGGACAAAGGACTTGAATGAACATTTCTCTAAAGAAGACATACAAATGGTCAACAGGCATGTGAAAAGACACCCAACATCAGTAATCATCAGGGAAATTAAAATCAAACCACAAGAAGGTATCACCTCACATCTGTTAGAATAGCCATTACAAAAATAAAATGAATGATAAATATTGGCAAGGATGTGTGGAAACTGGAATCCTTTACACTGTAGATGAGAATGTAGAATGGTGCCAACACTATGGAAAACAGCATGGTGGTTCCTCAAAAATTAAAAAAATTAAAAATGACCCAATGATCCCATTTATGAGCATATATCCCAAATAATTGAATCAGGCTCTTAAAGATATATTTGTACTCCCATGTTCATTGCAGCATTGTTCTCAATAGCCAAGATATGGAAACAACTTAAAATGTCCATCAGCAGATGAATGGATAAAGAAAATGTGGTATCTACATAACATAGAATTTTACTCAGCCTCACAAAAGAAGAAAATCCTGCTATGCCACAGCATGGATGAACCTAGAGGACATTATGCTTAGTGAAATAAGCCAGCTACAAAAGGACAAATACTGCATGATCTCATTTATATGAGACATCTAAAGTAGTCAAACTCATATATGCAGAAAGTAGAACGGTGGTTTCCAGAGGCTAGGAGGAGGGGGAAATGAGGAGTTGTTCTAGATGTATAAAGTTTCAGTTATGCAACATGAAAAACTATTAGAAAAAGTACATTAAATAACATTGTTAACATTGTTATAGTTAGCATTACTGTACTTTACACTTAAAAATTTATTAAAATAATAGATCTCATTAATGTGGTTTTTACCACAATAAAAAGAAAAGTTAAAAAATTAATTTTTAAAAATCACAGAACCTGAAATGAAAGTGTGTCTTCCTCCTTCCATCTTCCCTGTCTATGACTTCATGACTGATTCCTTCCTGATTGCCTCTGATCTAGCCTTCCTTCTGTGGCTTTCAATTATTTGGAGAATAGGCATGAAAGCCTAACTAATCTAGGTTGCAGGAAATCATTTGCAACTCTTAATGGAAGACAAGACTAAATTCCTAATGTCAAAGTCCAAGAATTTCTGTGTAACCAACTAACTCCCTGAAAGTTTCCCCAGCGTTGAGCCAAGGCAATCTTAAAACACTTCTCATGAAAATACCTTCTTCAGATTTTCTTACACCCTTCCTCTCCATGGGGTTCATATAAAGTCCGTGTTTAGAAAAGAGTCAGAAACCATGCTGTCCTCTCCATCTTAAACTTCACTATCTTCCCCACCAGCTACCGCACAGTCATCATCTTCTTCTGCCATTTAAGTACAGAAGCCCAATATAAATCAGTGCCTCTAAAGACTCATCTGCTTTCCCTAGAAGGCCTAACATATATGTGCATGTATCATCCAACTCAAAGAAGAATGCCTGTGTTACTCTTATAATATTTATGTCTTTGGAGAATATTTAAGTTCTAAGGAAATACCAGGAGTTATATTTTGTTACTGTAATGGAAATTCTAATATATGTGGGGTTTTGTGAAGTTTTCTTTTTTTCTTCATTTGTTTCTAGTGCTCCTTTTCTTAATCCGTTTAGGATGCACATTCTGCCAAGCAATCATTGTACCAAAAATTACTAATAGGAGAATAGCATATGCTCATTATATCTGAAAACTAAATTGTGCATTTTGTGTACTACATTTTTAAAGGTAGAAGTGTCCAAGTTTGAAGCTTTGGAAGAAGTCAGTGCTGAACTGAAGCTCAAACAATTGCTCTGGGATTCTTTCTCTGAATGGGATAAACTCCAACAAGAGTGGTTAAAGGTAGGGAAAAAAAGCCTTCAGTTCTTAAATTATTTTTGTATGAATTAATCTTAAAATTCTAATAATTTGAATTATAACTTTTAACAATCTGGTGCTTTTCTTAATCTCAGTAAAATATGCAATGGTATCATTTTCTGAGAATTTTTATAAGCTTTCCAGCGAAGAGCACAAAGGTCCTTATGTCACTGTATGCTACAGGGAAGAAAGTATTCTTGTAAGCCAGGCTTCTCAGGTCCTGCATATTAGAAGGCTACATAATGGAAGCATCAATGGACAATGCTGTGTGATATTTAATCACTTTGTGGTTTCTTTTTTTTTTTTTTTTTTTTTGAGATGGAATCTAGCTCTGTCGCCCAGGCTGGAGTGCAGTGGCGTGATCTCGGCTCACTGCAAGCTCCGCCTCCCGGGTTTACGCCATTCTCCTGCCTCAGCCTCCCGAGTAGCTGGGACCACAGGCGCCCGCCATCTCGCCCAGCTAGTTTTTTGTATTTTTTAGTAGAGACGGGGTTTCACCGTGTAGACCAGGATGGTCTCGATCTCCTGACCTCGTGATCCACCCGTCTCGGCCTCCCAAAGTGCTGGGATTACAGGCTTGAGCCACCGCACCCGGCCAACTTTGTGGTTTCTAAACACAATGTTGTCATCATACACTTCAGTCTTCTTGAGGATTGTAGGATTTTATTTGTGATCTACGCACTTTAGGTTTCTACTTTTGTTGGCCTTTGAAAAAGGAAGCCGTTTTGTTCACTGTAATAGGATAGAGTGATAAAATCTGGGATCTTCCTTTAAGAGCTCAATAGTAAACTTTTTAAATTAAGGAGCCAAGTATCAACAGCCATCAGAGAGTTTTGTTTCTAGGATCTGCCCTATATTCAATCCTTAACAAGGGTCAACTCTCTATGAGGCAAAATAGATGGCCACCTATACTTTCAAGTGTGGTATGGACATGTTAGAAATACTGTCAACCTCACAAATATTGTTTTACACTTCTTATTCATCCTACCCGTGCTGATGCCTATAATTAGAAGACACATGCCTTGGTTAAAAAACAGTAGCATAGGAAATATGTTCCAGGTAATGTAATGTTCTAGGTGCTGGGAGTACTAGTGGAGAATAAGAAGAACAAAGTTCAAACATAGAACTTACCTTTGGTGGAGAAAATAGAAAATAAAAAACAAATATATGCTATAACACCAGTTATAACTCCTTTAACTCATTTATCACTTATCTCAGAAGTAAAAAAATATTCTTGAGAAGATGCAGCTTAAAAAGAATTTTCTGATTACCACCATGGATTAGAGCAGTGGCTTCCAACATAGGATGCATTCACCCTAGGAAATGCACAAGAAAACCCATTAAGGAGCAGAAGGAAAATGATGGATTTAGAATAAAAGAAAAATGAAGGTTTACAAATTTTCTACTGCCATCAGTATATATGTGTGTCTATCTGACATGTCAATATATCTGTATACTTATATGTTTACATAACTGAGAAAAACAATTATAGATCTATATATAAGTATGTAGATCTATAATTTTATGAATAATTTATGAATTTAAAGTATTTATGTTAAACAGGTATATAATCAAATAATAGAAGACTACTAGGTGAGAAATTTCTGGTTAGCAAGAGTAAAAAAATAGCTATTTGTCTCCTTCGAGGAGTTTATGCATATTGACCCTCAGAAATAAATTAAGGAGATTCCAATACTACGTTTGATGATGTAGGAGGCAAGAACATGAAAGGAATAAACAGGTGATGCTGGATATATAATATTATTAGCAATTTAATAAGTAAAGCCATTTCCAAAAGCATAGTGTAGATTTGGATTAACTTTTAAAAGTTTTTTTAGTATTTCAAACTTGACTTTTACTTTATGTTTTAACTTGTTTTGCTTTGCTTTTTAAATTTTTCATAGTCCAAATTTGATTGCCTGGATCCAGAAGTCCTAAATGGTCAAGTTTCTAAATATGCTAAATTTGTGACCCAACTGGAAAAAGGCTTGCCACCCAACAGTGTAGTGCCCCAGCTCAAATACAAGGTGGAAAAAATGAAAGCAAAGGTAAGGTTGGTAGAAGTTATTTCAAAAACTGTAGGCCAATTGGTTATTAATTGATGCTAATGAGACCAATATCAGGAATTATTCCCTGATTAAGTTAGTCAGCTTTGCAGACAGAAAAAACAATAGTCAAAATTCGTTTTTTTGTAGTGGCACGGACTGCATCCTGTCTTCATTTGGCCAAGGACAGTTGAATACTGTGGTTAGGAGGGGCATTCAGAGTGTTTCCCAAGTGGTAACGGAAATAGTGCAGGAATAGGTTGTAGTTATGCTAAGATACTGATATGCTCAAACCCTTAGGGAGCCAGATGATGCTGGGGTAGACTTGTCCAGTTGGCCTTGTCCATTTGCATCAGTGCACCACACAACTATGCCATTTTCCAGATGTGCTATTATGTGAAGAAAGTTGGGAAGCCAGGCTGCAGGTGTACAGGGCTGAATCTTTGAAACCATCTCAGCTAAGCCAGTGCTTAAAATGGTTAAGAAACAGGATATGATTTTAGTTTTTTAAACAATTTTAGGGTGTTTTGTTGTTGTTGTTGTTTTGTTTGTTTGTTTGTTTTTTGTTCACTCTTATTGCCCAGACTGGAGTGCAGTGGCGCAATCTCAGCTCACTGCAATCTTGGCCTCCTGGGTTCAAGCGATTCTCCTGCCCCAGCCTCCCAAGTAGCTGGGATTATAGGCACCTGCCACCCACCACGCTGGGCTAATTTTGTGTGTTTTTTCAGTACAATCGGGGTTTCACTATGTTGGTCAGGCTGGTCTCGAAATCCTGACCTCATGTGATCTACCTGCCTCAGCCTCCCAAAGTGCTGGGATTACAGGTGTGAGCCACTGTGCCTGGACAATTTTAGGGTTTTTTTTTTTTTTTTTAAAGATGAAATAAAGAACTAAAAAAAAAAAATGTGGAGAAGAAAAGTAAGCAAAGCTTCAGACACAATGAAAAGACAATTTTCCAGCTTGAAAAGAGTGTTATTTGCATAATATTTTCCCCTTTAGCTTACAATATCTAGTCAAAACACTTTCCCAAGTTGTTTAAGTCAGCTTCTTTCTTCTTTATTGCCTTTAGTGTGATTATATCATACAATTGTAAACAAATTTATTTGTTACAGTCTGCATGCCATCTTGGGTTCCCTCGAAATCCTGGTTTATATTCTTTTAAACTTGAATACAGTAGAGGTTACTTTTTGTGGCATACAGTTCTCTGGGTTTTTACAAATGGGTAATGTATCCAATACAATAGTACCATACAGAACAATTTCATTACCCTAAAAATTTGCTTGTGTTGTCCCTTTGTAGTCAGCCTTTCCCTCTATCACAATTCTGCACAACCGCTGATCTGTTTTCTGTCTCTATAGTTTTGCCTTTTACAGAATATTATATAAATAGAATAATACAACATGCAGCCTTTTGGGTCTGGATTCATTCACTCAGCAAAATGCATTTAAGATTCCTCTATGTAGTTGTACCCAAAATATATAACATACTCTTACAAATAAAAAGACAAATAACGCTTTAAAATGGGCAAAAGATTTGAATACACACTTCCCCAAAGAAGACACATGAAAAGATGCTGAACACCATTAGTGATTAGGGAAATGCAAAACAAAGCCACAATGAGGTAGCACTTTACACACACTAGGATGGCTATGATCAAAGAGACAGATGGTATAGGAATAAGTATTATTATAGGGAATATGCAGAAGTTAGAACTTCCGCATGTTGCTGGTAGGATTGTAAGGTGGTACAGCCACTTTGGAAACTAATCTGGCAGTTTGTTCAAGATGTTAAATATAGACCTACCATATTACCAAGTGATTCTGCTCCTAGATATATGGCCAAGATAATTAAAAACGTGTGTTCACACAGAAGCTTTGATACAAATGTTCATAGCAGCATTGTTCATAGTAGCCAAAAGTGGGGAAACAAACAAATTTCCATCAATTAATAAATTGGAGAAATAAAATGTGGCATATCTATATGAAGGAATTTTATTCAGTAGTAAAATGAAATTAAGTAGTATGTGCAACAGAATAGATGAACCTTAAAAACATGATGCTAGGTTGGGTGCGGTGACTCAAGCCTGTAATCCCAATACTTTGAGAGGCCAAGGAGGGAGGATCACTTGAGCCCAGGAGTTCGAGACCAGTCTGTACAACATAGTGGGGCCTCATGTCTGCAAAAAATAAGATTAAAAATTTTAAAACATGATGCAAAGTAAGAGAAGCCAGTCACAAAAAAGGGCCAGGTAGCATGTCATTTATATGAAATGTCCAGAATAAAGAAATCTATAATGAGAAAGTGAACTCATGGTTACCAGGCACTGTGGGGAGGAAGAAGTGGAGTGACTACTAATGGGACCTAATGAGTATGGGGTTTCATTTTGGAGTGATGACATGTTCTAAAATTAGATAGAGGTGATGGTAGCATAATTCTGTGAATTATAATTTTTTAAGAGAAAAAATATTCTTCCATGTTGTCATGTGAAGCAATAGTTCATTTCTCTCTTTCTTTTTCTCTTTCTTTCCTTCTTTCTATGAGACAGGATCTCACTGTGTTGCTCAGGTTGGTCTTGAATTCCTGGGCTCAAGCAATCTTCCCGCTTCAGCTCCCCCAAAGTGCTGGAATCACAGGCCTGAGCCACCATGCCCAGCCAGTTCATTTATTTTTATTTTCTAGTATTCTGTTATGTAGATGTACCATAGTTCCTTTATCCATTCACTTGGTAAAAGATATCTGAGTTCCGTCTCATTTTGTAGTGATTTTTAATGAAGCTGCTATAAACTTTCGTGTACAGCTTTTTGTTTTGTGTAAACATGAGTTTTCTATTAACTCGGGTAAATAACTAGAAGTAGGATTATTAGGTTGTATAGTAAGTGTATGTTTAACTTTATAAGAAGTTGCCAAAATGTGTTCCAAGCAAACGTAACATTTTGGCTTTTCACTAACAATTTATGAGAATTCCAGTTTCTCCTAATCATCACTAGCCCTTGTTATTGTGAGGGACCTTTCTGTTTTGTTTTGTTCTTTAATTTCAATCATTCTAAACAATGGATGGAAGCGTCTTAAAATGGTCATAATTGGCCAGGCGCGGTGGCTCACGCCTGTAATCCCAGCACTTTGGGAGGCCGAGGAGGGTGGATGACAAGGTCAAGAGATCAAGACCATCCTGGCCAACATGGTGAAACCCCATCTCTACTAAAAATGCAAAAGTTAGCTGGGTGTGATGGTGTGTCCCTGTAGTCCTGGCTACTCCGGAGGCAGAGGCAGGAGAATAGCTTGAACCTGGGAGGTGGAGGTTTCAGTGAGCCGAGATCGTGCCACTGCACTCCAGCATGGGTCATAGAGCGAGACTTAGTCTCAAAGCCCATCAGACTTAACAGCGGATCTCTTGGCAGAAACCCTACAAGCCAGAAGAGAGTGGGGGCCAATATTCAACATTCTTAAAAAAAATTTTCAACCCAGAATTGCATATCCAGGGAAACTAAGCTTCATAAGTGAAGGAGAAATAAAATCCTTTACAGACAAGCAAATGCTGAGAGATTTTGTCACCACCAGGCCTGCCATACAAGAGCTCCTGAAGGAAGCACTGAACATGGAAAGAAGCAACTGGTACCAGCCACTGCAAAAACATGCCAAATTGTAAAGACCAGTGATGCTATGAAGAAAATGCATCAGTTCCTGGGGAAAATAACCAACCAACATCATAATGACAGGATCAAATTCACACATAACAATATTAACCTTAAATGTAAATGGGCTAAATGCCCCAGTTAAAAGACACACACTGGCAAATTGGATAAAGAGTCAAGACATGTCAATATGCTGTATTCAGGAGACCCATCTCACGTGCAGAGACACACATAGGCTCAAAATAAAGGGATGCAGGAAGATCTACCAAGCAAATGGAAAACAAAAAAAAGCAGGGGTTGCATCCCAGTCTCTGATAAAACAGACTTTAAACCAACAAAAGAGACAAAGAAGGCTATTACATAATGGTAAACGGATCAATTTAACAAGAAGAGCTAACTATCATAAATATATATGTACCCAATACAGGAGCACCCAGATTCATAAAGTAAGTCCTTAGAGACCTACAAAGAGACTTAGACTCCCACACAATAATAATGGGAGATTTAACACCCCACTGTCAACATTAGACAGATCAACAAGACAGAAGGTTAACAAGGATATCCACGACCTGAACTCAGCTCTGCACCAAGTGGACCTAGTAGACTTCTACAGAACTCTCCACCCTGAATCAACAGAATATACATTTTTCTCAGCACCACATCGCACTTCTTCTAAAATTGACCACATAATTGAAAGTAAAGCACTCCTCAGCAAATGTAAAAGAGCAGAAATCACAACAAACTGTCTCTCAGACTACAGTGCAATCAAATTAGAACTCAGGATTAAGAAACTCACTCGAAATTGCACAACTACTTGGAAACTGAACAACCTGCTACTGAATGACTGCTGGGTACATAACAAAATGAAAGCAGAAATAAAGATGTTCTTTGAAACCAATGAAAACAAAGATACAACATGCCAGAATCTCTGGGACACATTTAAAGCAGTGTGTAGAGGGAAATTTATAGCACTAAATGCCCACAAGAGAAAGCTGGAAAGATCTAAAATTGACACCCTAACATCACAGTTACAAGAACTTGAGAAGCAAGAGCAAACACATTCAAAAGCTAGCAGAAGGCAAGAAATAGCTAAGATCAGAGCAGAACTGAAGGAGATAGAGACACAAAAAACCCTCCAAAAAATCAGTGAATCCAGGAGCTGGTTTTTTGAAAAGACCGCTAGCAAGACTAATAAGAAAAGAAGAATCAAATAGACGCAATAAAAAATGATAAAGGGAATATCACCACCAACCCCATAGAAATACAAACTACCATCAGAGAATACTATAAACAGAATTGGAAAAAACTACTTTAAAGTTCATATGGAACCAAAAAAGAGCCCGCATTGCCAAGACAATCCTAAGCAAAAAGAACAAAGCTGGAGGCATCATGCTACCTGACTTCAAACTATACTACAAGGCTACAGTAACCAAAACAGCATGGTACTGCTACCAAAACAGAGATACAGACCAATGGAACAGAACAGAGCCCTCAGCAATAATACCACACATCCACAACCATCTGATCTTTGACAAACCTGGCAAAAACAAGAAATGGGGAAAGGATTCCCTATTTAATAAATGGTGCTGGGAAAACTGGCTAGCCATACGTAGAAAGCTGAAACTGGATCACTTCCTTACACCTCATACAAAAATTAATTCAAGATAGATTAAAGACTTAAGTGTTAGACCTAAAACCATAAAAACTCTGTAAGAAAACCTAGGAAATACCATTCAGGACATAGGCATGGGCAAGGACTTCATGACTAAAACACCAAAAGCAAAGGCAGCAAAAGCCAAAACAGACAAATGGGATCTAATTAAACTAAGGAGCTTCTGCACAGCAAAAGAAACTACCATCAGACTGAACAAGCAACCTACAGAATGAGAGAAAATTTTTGCAATCTACCCATCTGACAAAGGGCTAATATCCAGAATCTACAAAGAACTTAAACAAATTTACAAGAAAAAAACAAACAACCCCATCAAAAAGTGGGCAAAGGATATGAACAAACACTTCTCAAAAGACATTTATGCAGCCAACAGACACATGAAAAAATGCTCATCATCACTGGTCATCAGAGAAACACAAATCAAAACCACAATGAGATACCATCTCATGCCAGTTAGAATGGCGATCATTAAAAAATCAGGAAACAACAGATGCTGGAGAGGATGTGGAGAAATAGGAACGCTTTTACACTGTTGGTGAGAGTGTAAATTAGTTCAGCCATTGTGGAAGACATGGAAGACAGTGTGGCGATTCCTCAAGGATCTAGAACTAGAAATACCATTTGACCCAGCAATCCCTTTATTGGGTATATATCCAAAGGATTACAAATCATGCTACTATAAAGACACCTGCACATGTATGTTTGTTGAGGCACTATTCACAATAACAAAGACTTGGAACAAACCCAAATGTCCATCAGTGATAGACTGGATTAAGAAAATGTGGCACATATACACCATGGAATACTATGCAGCCATAAAAAAGGATGCGTTCATGTCCTTTGCAAGGACATGGATGAAGCTGGAAACCATCATTCTCAGCAAACTATCACAAAGACATAAAACCAAATACCACATGTTCTCACTCATAGGTGGGAATTGAACAATGAGAACACTTGGACACAGGGCAGGGAACATCACACACCGGGTCCTGTCAGAGTGTGGGGGTCTGGGGGATGGATAGCATTAGGAGAAATACCTAATGTAAATGAAGAGTTGATGGGTGCAGCACACCAACATGGCACATGTATACCTATGTATCAAACCTGCACGTTGTGTACATGTACCCTGGAACTTTAATTTAAAAAAGTCATAATTTGCATTTTTCTAATTACTAATAATGTTGAACATCATCTCATATGCTATTTGTCTTCCATGGATCAAGCAAGCTTTTAGTATATACTATACCAAATGTGTTTTTTGAAACTTAAAGTCACACAGATTTGCTCTATGTTCTTGTGTTAGAAGTTTAAAGGTTTTGTTTTCTATGTTTAGATATATGATCTATTTTGAGTTAATTTTTTCATAAAATATGAGGTATCATGGTGTACTTTTGTACATATTATATCCAATTAATGCAGCAGCAGTATTTGAAATTACTATTTTTTCTTCAGTCATTATTTGAAAATGACTATCCTCCCCAGACACTCTTCTCCATTGACTCACCTTTGCACCTTTACCAAAAGTCAATTGACTGTATTTTTTAGTCTATTTCTGGACTCTGTTCTGTTTCATTGTTCTATAAGCCTATTCTTACATCAATACCACACTTTCTTAATCATGATAGCTAGCAAGTCTTGAAATCGAGTAGCCTTAATCCTTCAATTTTGTTCTTCCTTTTTACAGTTGTTTTGTCTGTTCTAATTCCTTTGCCTTTCCATATGTATTTTATATTTAGCTTCTCAATATCAATAAAACTCTCTTATGGTCCAAAAACATAGTTTTATGATTTCTGTCCTTTTAAATTTTGTAAGGTTTGTTTTATATCCCAGAATATGCTCAATTTTGGTGAATCTTCCATATGCATTGAGAAGAATGTGCATTCCGCTGTTGCTCAGCGATCATTCTACAAGTGTTAATTAGGTAGATTTGGTTGGCGGTGGTGTTCAGGTCATCTATACCCTTGCTGATTTTCTGCCTGCTTATTCTGTTAGTGACTCAGAGAGGAGTGTTGAACTCTCCAACTATGATTGTGGATTTACGTAATTCTCCTTTCCATTCTATCAGTTTATGCATTTATTTTTTAAAATACTTTTATTTTAGAATAGTTTTAGATTCATAGAAAAGTTATAACAATATACCAAGGGTTCCCATATACTCCACATTCTGTTTCTTTTATTAATATGTTACATTAGTATAATACACTGGTCACCACTAATGTACCAATATCAATCCATTGTTATTAACTAAAGTCCATGCTTTATCTGAGTTTTCTTAGTTTTTACCTAACATCCTTTTCTTTTTCTGTCCCAAGATTTCATCTATAACAAAACATTACATTCAGTTGTCATGTCTTCTTAGGCTCTACTAGACTGTGACAGTTTCTCAGACTGTCCTTGTTTTTCATGACCTTGATCATTTTGAAAAGTACTAGTCAAGTAGTTTGTATAATATCCTTCAATTTGGATTTGTCTGCTGTTTTTCTCATAATTACACTGGAATTATAGATTCTTACAAAGAAGACAAGACAGCTAAAGTATCATTTTCATCCCCTCATATCCAAAATACATGCTGTCAACATGACTTTTCACTGATGGTGTTCAGCTTGACCACATGGTTGAAGTAGCATTTGTCTTAACTGTACAGTTACTACTGCCCTTTCCATACTGTATTCTTTGAAGGGAAGTTACTATGCACAGCCATACTTAAGGGGTGGAAATTTATGTTCCACCTCCTAAAAGCATGGACATCCCAGTAGTGATGAGCATAATTTGTATCCAGATTTTCTTTTCTTTTCTTTTTTTTTTTTTTTTTTTTTTGAGATGGAGTCTTGCTCCATCACCCAGGCTGAAGTGCAGGGGCGGTGCGATCTCTGCTCACTGCAAGCTCCACCTCCCGCATTCATGCCATTCTCCTGCCTCAGCCTCCCGAGTAGCTGGGACTACAGGCACCCGCCACCACGCTCAGCTAATTTTTTGTATTTTTAGTAGAGACGGGGTGTCACCGTGTTAGCCAGGATGGTCTCGATCTCCTGACCTTGTGATCCACCCGCCTCAGCCTCCCAAAGTGCTGGGATTACAGATGTGAACCACCTTGCCTGGCCCAGATTTTCATTTTTAATACTATAAGGAATAATAATACTATATTATTATTATTATTATACTATAATATTATAGTATATTATTATTATACTATAATAATATTGTTACTATAATAATACTATAAGGAAAGCTTGTAGAAATGACTGAGTATATGGATGAGTCAGGAAATATGCAAGATGAGCCTGGAGCATCTTGAGGTGCTGGGAAGAAAGAAAGGGCTCAAAAAACAAAATGATGAGAGAATATCAAAAGGGCAAGGAAGTCTTAATGGCCAAAGCCATAATAATTTGAGGGAAAAAAAATGTAGTATTGTATTATAACCCGTTATAAAATAAATATCCATGAATTCATTCTGATATAAATGAATGTTTGAATGAATGAGTGAATAACTTTATGATGATACTGCCACCTCAAGATAGTGGTGCTTCATTTATTTTGATGTTGTGTTGTTGTATGTGTGCACATTTAGTATAGTTACTTCTTTTTGAGGAATTGACCCTTTCATCATTTATAAATTGTCTCTCTTTATCTCTGATAAGATTCCTTTTTCTAACATTTACATTGTCCGAAATTAATATAGCTAGTTCAGCTTTCTTTTAGTGTTTGTGTGACATGGCTTTCTGCATTTTTTACTTTTAATTTGTCTGTGTTTTTATATTTAGAATATATTTTTTTGGATAGCATAGAATTGCTTCCTATTTTTTTATCCAGTCTGACATTCTTAGTCCCTTAACAGGTGTGTGTAGTCCATTCACATTTAAAGTCATTATTTATATAGTTGGATTAAATCACCATCTTGCTAGCTGTTTTATTTATTCTATTTGTTCTTTGTTTCTTTTTTTCTCTTTTTGCACCTTTTAATTTAATTGCATATTTTATTATTCCATTTTATCTTCTCACTGAAATTATCATTCATACCACTTTTTCAATCATTTTTAGACACAATTTTTTATAAAATTGTTTAAAATTGTTATCCTAAGCTTAAAATATAGATTTATAATTAACCCAAATCAAAAATTTTACTATTTCACATGTACTGTAAAGACCTTATAATAGTACACACCCAATTAATTCCTCCATACATTCTTTGTGCTGATGATGTTATGTCTATATTTACGTATACTATAAATATAACTTATTTTTACTATTTTTGCTCCAGACAGTTATCTTTTAGAGCAATAAAAATAAGAAAGAAAATGAATTTCACTTTACCAGTATTCCATTTCCAATGTTCTTCATTGCTTTGTGCGGATCTAAGTTTCTGACTCATAACGTGCTCATTCTGCCTAAAGAATATCCTTTAATATTTCTTAATCGAGTATGTATGCTAACAATTAATTTCCTCGGTTTTTATTTTGAGGAAGTCTTTATCCTTTAGTTTTGAATGATATTTTCACTGTGTATATAATTCTGAGTCAACAGTTTTTGTTTCTGTTTTTCCTTCAGTAATTTGGAGGTATTCTTTTCTTGCTTGCATGATTTTGGACAAGCAGTCTGCTGTAGTTTTAAACTTTCGTTGTTCTATAGATGATGTGTCTTTTTTTTTTTTTTTTTTTTGGTCTGGCTACCTTCAAGATTTTCTCTTCATCTTGATTCTCATCAGTTAGGAATAGAGTATGCCTAGGTGTGCATGTGTTATTGTTTACTGTTCAAATTTATTTTGCTTGATGTTCTCTGAGTTTCTTGGATCTGTGATTTGGTGTTTGTTTTTAATTTTGAAAAATTTTGCAACTGTTACTTTTCAAACATTTCTTCTGCTCTGTTTTCTCTCTCTCTTCTCCTTCTGTGATTTCTGTGATGTGTACTTTAGGCTGTTTGATATTGTCCCACAGGTCTTGGATGATCTGTTTTGTTTTTATTTTTTCTTTTCTCTCTTTTTTCTGTGTGTCAGTTTCTGGAATTTATACTTATTTATCTTCAAGTTTATTAATTCCTTGGCTATGTTAAACCCTTTACAGGCATTTTTTAATCTCATCTCTTTTTTTATTTCTAGCGTTTTTGTTCGATTTATAATTGTACTTTCCATCTCTCTGTTGACATTTCCCAACTGATTTTGCTTGTTATCTAACTTTTCCTTTAGAACCTTTAACGTATCATAGTTATTTTAAATTATCTACTTCCAACATATGTGTCATTTCTGGATCTGATTATTGTTTTGCCTCTTAGATGTGTGGTTTTTCTTGCCTTTTCACATGCATCTTAATTTTTTGTTCAAAGTCAGGTATCTTATACAGTACAGTAAATACCAAAGCAAATAATATTTATGCTTGGAAATGAGCATGCCTCTTCTTCTACTTGGATTTTTGTGTGACATGTTGCATTAAATCTAATTACCAATTGGGCTAGGTTTAAGGGTTGATGTTGCTATGGTTACCCTCAGGCACCACCGGCTTCAAATTTTTCTAGTGATACCTTGAATATAGGGTTGGGCTGGTTTACCAAAGGCTATTTTCTCAATTTCTATTTTCCCCTGACCTTGGGTCTTCCCTTTGTTTGTGCTCACTGAGAATCTGTCACTCGCCGCTTTCCACTCTGTATCCCATTGCTATTTTTACTCAATATTTGTTAACCTGGTGGCGGAGGTGAGAAGGAACATTCCCTCATGTTCTCATTAAATCTTTATCTTACGAGGCACTCTAGCTCTTGTTCTCAGAATTCCTATCGCAGGTGCTCCTCCCCCTTTTCCAACTGTAGTGCTGAGCCTAACATTTGTTTCTGTCCCTCCCCCAAGGGTAAATTGTTTTTTTCCATGTTCTACTTCTCCAGTTATAGGAAGATATCATCAATGAGTTACCACTAATGCCTTAAGGTAGCACAGTTTGTTGCTCTTTTCCCTACACATCAAGGGTTTTTTTCCGCAAGGGAGCTAAGGCAGATGAATTTGGTGGAGCTACTATAATGGCCACTGTTTCCCTCCCCAAGCCAGCATCATAAGAAAAGCTTTCTCAGGAGTCCTTTCAGTCTTCACTGTCAATCTCCATTGTATTTGTAGGCTCAGAGACTTTCCATTCTCATTCTACCCCACAGTTAATATTTAGCGCTCTATTTTTGCAATTTAGCTGAATCTTCTTAATAGTTTGTATGTCATCCCAAGGAATCTGCCCCAGGTAGGAAATGTTTCAGTTGTTGTTTCTCCTTGTGGAGAAACCTGTGAGTATCAGTCTCTCTCCAAATTTTGAGTTGGTTCTGCACTGCATACTTTTTTTTTTTTTCTTTTTTTTTAATTATACTTTAAGTTCTAGGGTACATGTGCATAAGGTGCAGGTTGGTTACACATGTACACTAATAGGCTCAATTAGAGCCATTAATTTGCAGTCGTCCAGATTTTGCTTTGTGGAAAGAGGGTAAGTGGTGCTCTTTCCAGCTCTCTACATGCATACATTGAAACCAGAACCTTTGGGTTATATTTTTAAGATAAAAAGCATCATGTCTCTGAGAGTGTTTGCTTTTCAGCTTCCGGTTATCATTGACTTGAGAAACCCGACTTTGAAGGCAAGACATTGGGCAGCTATTGAACAAACAGTTGATGCCACTCTAGTGGATGCTGAAATTCCATTAACCTTGGAGAGGCTCTCCGAGTTGCATGTTTTTGACTTTGGTCAAGAAATCCAGGACATATCTGGACAGGCTTCTGGAGAAGCTGCCTTAGAAGCAATTCTTAAAAAGGTAAATCTGGAATATATATTTATCTATATATAATTAGGGAATGTGAAAGTTTTCAGATTCAACATTTGGTGAGCTGGATGGATTTTTCAACGTTGCAGCTTTCACTCTCTCATTATCAGTCATCCCTCTGTTGTTTCCTTACAACAGGTATTACTGTTTTCACCTCTAAAAATCTCCTCCTTCTGCTTATCCTATAGCACATAGGAACTTGATGGCTATAAGGTTTGAAATGTGCATGCTTATATAAGAAACCATATCCCAAGAAAGATCTTTTAAACCCAAATAAATTATCTCCAAAACTACCAGAGAAATCTGTTAAATGCTTCAAAAGACATTAAGGTTTTCCCAGTTATGATACTATCTCCTTACACTAAAAATATATACACACCTACTAACCCTCTGCATAAAAAGAATTTTTTTTCTGTCAAAGCATATGTGTGAATGTCAATCAAATAAAATTAAGCAAATTAGTGTCATTTATCCAAGAAGAAGATTTTAAGAATTTTAAAGGGCAGGCCGGGAATGGTGGTTCACGCCTATAATCCCAGCACTTTGGGAGGCCAAGGTGGGCGGATCACGAGGTCAGGCGATCAAGACCATCCTGGCTAACACAGTGAAACCTCGTCTCTACTAAAAATAAAAAATTTAAAAATTTAAAAAATTAGCCAGGTGTGGTGGCAGGCGCCTGTAGTCCCAGCTACTCAGGAGGCTGAGGCAGAAGAATGGTGTGAACCCAGGAGGCGGAGTTTGCAGTGAGCCGAGATCGCGCCACTGCACTCCAGCCTGGGCAACAGAGCGATACTCCTTCTCAAAAAAAAAAAAAAAAAAGAATTTTAAAGGGCAATAAGGAGGAAAATGGGATAATTATAGAGTTTTTACTTATTTCATTTCACATGCTTTATTGAGTATCTAAGCACACTGAATTCAGATATCCTAAGACTTGAATTACTTCTAAGGTGGAGGACTCTTGGAAAAGAAATGAATTTGTCATTCTGCCTCACCGTGACTCCAAAGATGTGTTTATACTGGGCGGCACAGATGACATACAGGTGGGTGACTAGGTTATTGAAAGCTTATGGTAAAGATCCCAGTCATACCTAGTCTTAAATTTTCTGTGAGAGATTATGATGAGGGAATAAAATATGAGAGTCACTTAATAAGAAAAATCTAATTGGGAAAGCAAAATGAATGCAAATAATTAACATGAATGCTTGTACATGAAATATTTAACAAAGCATTAAAAATTGCATATATATGTAAGAGTTGCAACCTGTAGTTGGTAACTATTGAGGAACTTACAAAAACAAGGAAACCAGTTACAGCTGAAGTGATCAGAGCATTCTTGCTAGACCAGTCATAATAAACTGGATCTTAAATATTAGATGGGATTTAATAGACATAGAAAAAAAATAAAGGGCACTTCAAACCCGGTAAATAAGGCAAAGAAACCTGAATGAGTATTTCATGTTTATAGCACACTAAAAGGCTAAGTTCACTTGAACTTATTGGAATTAGGAGACAATGGCCATACTCTGTCAACCACAGAAGAAAATAAATCTAACTCGTGTTTGGAATAGTCTTTATCATTTAAAATCTGAAGGCACATTTATTTAGCAAAGGGAGCTGGGTCACACAGCCCGACTTAAAAGGCAAAGCCCTGGCCTAATAGGGTATATCCAGGCCGGAATTAGAGATAAAATAGCTTTTCCAGGTGTAGGTTGGAAGAGCGAGACCAGACATCACTCTGCACAGGGGATGGGAGAGCAGACTCAAATAGGTCAGTAAGTTTAGGCTAAATGTGGTGAGGGTTCTACTCTCAAAAGGCTTATTACTGAAATGGACCATTAAATCTTTCGGATTAACAGACACATTTTTTTAAAATTCACATGCTTCGTGAGAGATGCTGTTGTATAAAGGGGAGTAGAAGGGGAGGGAGGTGGAGGAGAAACTGTGTATAACCATTCAGAGCTTGATATGAATGAGTTCAGTTCTCTCTTCTTTGAGATAATTGACAGAAAGTGATAATTCATTGGACAGAAGACAGCTAATTTTGCCAGTATATGATATTTTGAGAAACAAAGGCAAACCCGGGTGATCAAATTGTGTTAAGAAGGTAAAAGTTACCTAATAGTGAGCAGAGAGAGGAGAAGAGTGTCAACTCAAACAAAAACTCCTGCCGTTATTAATTACAGGAGCAGCAGAAATTTGGCAATCAGAAGTCCTAGCTGACCTTTGAAAGAACATCATGGTGCCACAAGGATGTGAATAATGAGGGGAAATTGATGAGTAGGAAACAGTAGGAGGGGCTAAGCTATTAATTCAAAGAGTTGGCCTTTAAGTAGACACTTGGGATTATGTATCTGAAATATTACTGAAAGCGCAAATACTTGGTGCTGCATGTGTTTTCTTCCCCTTCCTTTAAAGGTCCTTCTTGATGATAGCACCATCAATGTTGCAACCCTTGCCTCATCACGTTACGTTGGTCCACTGAAAACTCGAGTGGATAAATGGCAAAAACAACTTGCTTTATTTAATCAAACACTGGTGAGTAAGAATAATTTCGATTCATACACTCAGAGTATTGGAGAGTCACAAGGACCTTAGGAATTATTTGTTTCATTATTTAAATACTATATGGTTTTAAAACGTAAGTGTTAATTGTGGACATGTTATTGTGTTTAGAATGTAAGGGAAATGCACAGGTATTGAGCTCTTCTTTACGTAATTATACAGCTTAATGCTTTTACCATCACCCTTGCATAGGTATACTTCAATGATATTGTAGATTTGGTTCCAAACCACCATGATAACCCAAACGTTGCAATAAAGAAATTTTGCCACTTGAATTTTTTTGTTTCAAAGAACATATAAAAGTTATGTTGAATTGGGAATACATGGACACAAAGATAGAAACAATAGACACTGGAGACTACTAAAGAGGGGAGAGAGGAAGGGTGCAAGGGTGGAAAAACTACCTATTGGATACTATGCTCACTCTCTGACTGACAAGATCATTCATACCTCAAACCTCAGCATTACGCAGCATACCCATTTAACAAACCTGCACGTGTAATCCCTGAATCTAAAATATAAGTTGAAATTATTTTTTGAAAAGTTATGTTTAAACTGTACTGTAGTCCATTAAGTGTGCAATACTATATTGCTAAAAAATGCTAATGATTATCTGAGCCTTCAGTGACTCATCATCTTTTGGCTGGTGGAAGATCTTCCCTCAGTGTTGATGGGTGGCTGCTGAAGGTTGGGGGTGCTGTGGCAATTTCCTAAAATAAGACAACAATGAAGTTTGCCACATTCATCGACTCTTCCTTCTATTAAAAAAAAAAAAAAAATCTTTGTAGCATGTAATATTTTATAGCATTTTACCTATGACAGAACTTCTTTCAAAATTGGAGTCAATGTTCTCAAGCCCTACTTCTGCTTTATCAGCTATATTTATGTAATATCCTAAATCCTTTGTTGTCATTTCAACAATGTTTATAGCGTTTTCACCAGGAGTAGATTCCATCTCAAGAAACCACTTTCTTTGCTCATCCATAAGAAGCGAGTCCTCATCTGTTCAGGTTTTATCATGAGATTGCAGCAATTCAGTCACATCTTCAGGCTCCACTTCTAATTCTAGTTCTCCTGCTATTTCCACCACATCTGCTGTTGTTTCCTCCACTGAAGTCTTGAATCCCTCAAAGTCACCTATGAGGGTTGGGATCAACTTCTTCCAAACTCCTATTAGTGTTGATATTTTGACCTCCTCCCATGAATGACAAATATTTTCAGTGGCATCTAGAATGATGAGTCCTTTCCAGAGGGTTTTTTAATTCACTTTTCCCAGATCCATCAGAGTAATTACTATCTGTGGCAGATATAGCCTTACAAAATGTATTTCTTAAATAATAAGACTTTCAAGTTGAAGGTACTCCTTAATCCATGGGCTGCAGAATGGACGTTGTGTTAGCAGGCGTGAAAACAATGTAAATCTCCTTGTACATCTCCATAAGAGCTCTTGGGTTACCAGGTCCATTGTCAATGAACAGTAATATTTTGAAAGAAGACTTTTCTTCTGAGCAGTAGGTCTCAACAGTAGGCTTAAAATATTCAGTAAATCATGCTGTAAACAGATGTGTAAACACAGGCTTTGTTGTTTCATTTTTAGAGCATGGGCAGAGTAGATTTGGCATTATTCTTAAAGGCCTTGAGATTTTTTGAATGGTAAATGAGCATTGGTTTTAACTCAAAGTCACCAGCTGCATTTATCCCTAACATGAGTCAGCCTGTCCTTTGAATCTTTGAAGCCAGGCATTGACTTATCTTCATTAGCTATAAAAGTCCTACATGGCATCTTCTTCTAATAGAAGGCTATTTTGTCTTCATTGAAAATCTGTTGTTGAGAGTAACCACCTTCATCAACGATCTTAGCTAAATCCTCTGGATAACTTGCTGCAGCTTCATCAGCACTTGCTGCTTCACCTTGCACTTTTATGTTACAGCGATAGCTTCTTTCAATCTCATGAATCAACCTCTGCTACCTTCAAACTTTACTTCCACAGGTTTCTCACCTCTCTTAGCCTTTTTAAAATTGAAAAGAGTTAGAGTCTTGCCTCAGACTAGGCTTTAACTTAAGGGAATATTATGGTTGGTTTGATCTTCTATTCAAACCACTCAAACTTTCTCCAAATCAGAAATAGGGTTTTGGCTTTTTATCATTTGTGTCTTCACTGAAGTTGCATTTTTAATTTTCTTCAAGAACTTTTCCTTTGCATTCACAGCTGTCTTAATTGTTTTGTGCAAGAGGCTAAGCTTTTGACCTATCTTGGCTTTTGACATGCCTTCTTAACTGAGTTTAATCATTTCTAACTTTTGATTTAAATTGAGAGACATGTGACTGTTCCTTTAACTTGGACACTTAAAGGCCATTGTAGTGTTATTAATTGGCCTAATTTCAATATTGTTGTGTCTCAGGGAATGACAGGGGGCACTAAGGAGAAGAAATGAGATAGGGAACAGGGGAACAGCCAGTCAGTGGAGCAGACAGAACATAGATAATACCTATCAATTAAGTTTGCCATCTTATATAAGCATGGTTCATGGCACCCCAAAACAGTTATAATCATAACATCAAAGATCACTGATCACAGATCACCATAACAGATATAATAATAATAATGTTTAATAATAATATTTTTAATATTGCAAGAATTACCAAAATGTGACCCAGAGACAGAGTAAGCACATGTTGTTGGAAAAATGGCATGAATTAACTTTTTGATGCAGGGTTGCCACAAAACTTCAATTTATAAAAACTGCAATATCTGCAAAGTGCAGTAAAGTGAAGCACGATAAAACAAAGCATGCCTGTATTATCATTTTGCTGTGAAACAAATACTACAAACTTAAGCAATACCTTTGTTGTCTCACAGTTTCTGTGGCTCAGGAGTTCAGGCATGGTTTAACTGAGGCCTCTTGCTCAGGGTCTAACAAGCTTACAGTTAAGATGTCAGCCAGACTGGATTCTCATCAGAAGTTTAACCAAGGAATGATCCACTTCCAAGCTCACTCAGTTGTTGGCAGAATTAATTTTCTGGGAATTCTTGGGCTAAGGGCTTCAATCTCTTGCTGGCTCTCAGCTGGAGGCCATCCTCAGCTCCTAGATGTTGCCCACATTTTTGTCTTTATGTGACCATGACCATTGGCTGCATCAATCTAGCAAGGAAGAAAAAGATCCTAGCAAGATGACTATTACAATCTTATATAACATAAACATAATTATGTACATTCTGTTACCTTTGCCACATCCCATATGCCTGGGAACAAGTCACAGATGGCACCCACACTCAAGGGGAGAGGATTACACAGGGATGTAAATGCCACATCTTGGGGGCCACCTTATGAGTCTTGCTATAATGACTTTATATTTACTGGAAGAATGCTCATTGTTGCTTGAAGTCTCCTTGGAATCTCTCCTTGTGGTACACATACCCTTTTGATTTTTTTCCACCTTTGATTGTCCCATAGCAAAACAAAGAACCCACTTACACTAATCTCACTTTGTTCCCATCCAATCTCTTTCTTAGACTTCAGATATTTAGCTTGACTTAATTATGTTTAGGTTTCTAGACATTCTAATATGAGAAGTTATCTATGAAATAATAAAGGCAGTAAGAGGGAAAAGATAACTTGCGCCAACTTTGTTTCAAAGAGAACTTTCTCAGAAATTCATCTTCTTCAACCAACCACATTGTCTGAGTCCTGTCCAGCCTCCTGGACTGATGGCTGAGCCCTGTGAAGGGAGGGACTACAGATCAAAGTCAAAGGGGACGTTTTCATAGAGGGTCCCTGAAAGAAACCTAAGCTGACTAGTGAAGACCCCCCAGAGAATGAATTGCTTGGAAAGTGTGAGACCTAAGACAAACCAGGAAGTGGTTGTGACATTTGGGCTTACTCCCAAACCTAGAGTGAGAAGTGAGGAACTCTTTCATGGATTTTGGGCGCACACATGCCGTAATAGCAGGAGGCACAGAGGAAAGGTGAGATCTATGGACATTTAATTTCCGACCCTGTATTTCTGATTTCTTTTATTAACAGTGATTTGTCTAAAAGCAGAGGGAATGCATGATTTTCGTCTTCCAGTCTTCTATATATACCACATATGCTGTCATGAGCAGGGTTTTTTTTTTTAATTTTCATTTTTAAAGAAAGATGAAGGAAGAATTAACACATGATTGAGATAAAAGAAAAAAACAAACGTTTTTTCATGAAAATCTTGTTTATGTTTGAAAATGGTCACCAAACTTCCCTTTTCCCTTCAAATCTCCTTGCGTAAGCATCATGCTGCCCCCTGAATCTCTCCTGTGGGTAATTTTAATCATGTTTCTCTGGATCCATTCTGGTAACTACATGGAAGACCCATTAGAACTCTGCTCAGTAGACAGTGGGATGAAATCAGACTAAGGTGAATCTTGGACCTTGTAAGGAATTCAATTTCAAACAACCTGTGAGGAGTATAACACGACCCTTAAGGAAAAAGATACAGTGATTCCCTGTGTCATGATTTTTACTGTAACTATATGTTTTTAATTGGGGAATTAAAATTTGACAATGTCCATATTTTTCTCCTAGGAAGAGTGGCTGACCTGCCAAAGAAACTGGCTCTACCTAGAAAGTATTTTCAGTGCTCCAGATATTCAGAGGCAATTGCCTGCAGAGGCCAAGATGTTCCTTCAGGTGGACAAGTCATGGAAAGAAATCATGAGAAAGGTGAATCGGCTGCCTAATGCTCTTCGAGCCGCTACTCAGCCAGGTATGAAACAAAATTCCAAACAAGCAAAAAGACTACAATCACCTAAAATGTTTCTCTGGGAACCTAATAACACATGGTCCATTCAACCTTTGATTCTAGTCAGCATGGATAACTAGGAATCCTTGCATTTGACACACTTGCTAAGCAATGTCAATGGAACACTGGACTTTTTTATTATTATCTCTCAGCTTAGTTTGTAGTTTTGGAAAAGGAGAATCTGTCTATTTTTGCTGTTTTTATGATTTGGGGATGTTGCTTCAGTGTATCAGTGATGTTTTCATCTCAGAATTTTGACAATGAGACAAATACTTGCCTTCGGTTGACGTATTCTGTTAAAGCTCCTCCACAGATTTATAGCCACAAAAATGTCCACACCTTATTTTTAATGAATTCATCAAAACTAGTTCAAAATATTACCACTTATTGCATTTCTAGTCTCAAGGTTGAAATGTGTTTTAATAAGTTCCATTTCTGTGGATGTGGAATCGAAGTCTTTCAGGGTGCACATATGTGGCTGTTGAACTTTATGCTTAAAGTAAAAGCCTTGGCAAGCTTACCTGTTGTTCAGGAAATAGCAGCACATGGCCCATCCGGTAAATATCCTCAAACAGCTTCCCTGCAGTTTTCTGGGCTGTACCCTTTCCCCAAAAACTCTGACATAAGACAGAAATGGAAAAGAAATGTTATATGGAATAATAGAATTGAAAACTCTTTGGGTCTTTTCAAGGCAACCAACATGCCTTGGCTCATGGTCTTCTTCCAGCCTGTAATCTCAGCACACTGGCCTCTGTTTATGTCATTATATCTCCTTATCAGCCTCTGACCTTCCTGCCTTCTGCTCATAATGGCCCATGTATGATCGATCAGTCCACCAGATGATCCAGGACAGTCTCTCCATCCATGATCCTTAACTTAATCACATCGGCAAAGTTCTTTTCCATGTATACTAACATATTCACAGGTTTGGGGGATTAGGACATGAACATCTCTAGGGGGCCATTATTCTGTCTACTGCACTCACTTGTCATGTTGAAACATTTTGCTGTGAAAACTAATATGTTAGATTACAGAGTGCTGTCCCAGGCCCTACTAGACTTGTTATAAAATGTAACTTCTGAAATGAAAAAAAATCTGATTCAAAAATACATCTGCTCCTAAGGATGTAATATAAGAATAGAGACTTGTATATATCATTTCAGGGAATGATAAAGCTATGAAGAAAAATAAAGTAGGGTAAATGGGTGAGAGAGAGAGAGAGAGAGAGAGAGAGTGTGTGTGTGTGTGTGTGTGTGACAGAAGGCTTTTTTGATAAGGTGGCTTTTGAGCAGAAACCTGCAGAAATGAGGGAGTGAGTCATGTATGTGATCAAAGGGAACATTGTTAAAGGAGGAGGGAAGATTAAAGGCAAGGCTCCCAAAGTGAGTGCATACTTCACATGCCCAATTGTTTGCAAGGAAGCCAATGAGAACTGAAGTGGAATGCAGAAGAAGGGCTTAGGAGGTGAAGCAAGAGAGGCAAGAGTGTTTAGGTGGGGGACTGGGCATCAGACTGGGTCATTGATTACATAGAACCTTGGAAACCATGATCAAGACTGTGGATTTGATTCTTGGGCAGGTGGGGACACCAGCTACTATGATACGCACCAAAACTACAAAGATAAACAAGACATGGATCTTATTCCTTAAGGAGCTGTAGTTTAGTGATAAAGAAATAGTATCCCATCACCACTATTTTGGCGTTTAAAGATGGCAGAGGATACAGAAAAGATGCCAGTAAGAAAGTGACAGACAGTCACGAAGGCCCGCGGCGGGTGTTGACGCGATGTGATTTCTGCCCAGTGCTCTGAAAGTCAAAGTGAAGAAATTCAATGAAGCGCGGGTAAACGGCGGGAGTAACTATGACTCTCTTAAGGTAGCCAAATGCCTCGTCATCTAATTAGTGACGTGCATACTATCCAGCGAAACCACAGCCAAGAGAACGGGCTTGGCGGAATCAGCGGGGAAAGAAGACCCTGTTGAGCTTGACTCTAGTCTGGCACGGTGAAGAGACATGAGAGGTATAGAATAAGTGGGAGGCCCCCGGCGCCCCCCCCCCCCACCGTCCCCGCGAGGGGACGGGGCGGGGTCCGCCGGCCTTGCGGGCCGCCGGTGAAATACCACTACTCTGATCGTTTTTTCACTGACCCGGTGAGGCGGGGGGGGGGCGAGTCCCAAGGGGCTGTCGCTTCTGGCGCCAAGCGCCTGGCCGCGCGCTATCGTGAAAATGGCCATACTGCCCAAGGTTATTTATAGATTCAATGCCATCCCCATCAAGCTACCAATGAGTTTCTTCACAGAATTGGAAAAATGCTTTAAAGTTCATATGGAACCAAAAAAGAGCCCGCATTGCCAAGACAATCCTAAGTCAAAAGGACAAAGCTGGAGGCGTCACGCTACCTGACTTCAAACTATACTACAAGGCTACAGTAACCAAAACAGCATGGTACTGGTACCAAAACAGAGATATAGACCAATGGAACAGAACAGAGTCCTCGGAAATAATACCACACATCTACAGCCATCTGATCTTTGACAAACCTGAGAGAAACAAGAAATGGGGAAAGGATTCCCTATTTAATAAATGGTGCTGGGAAAATTGGCTAGCCATAAGTAGAAAGCTGAAACTGGATCCTTTCCTTACTCCTTATACAAAGATTAATTCAAGATGGATTAGAGACTTAAATGTTAGACCTAATACTATAAAAATCCTAGAAGAAAACCTAGATAGTACCATTCAGGACATAGGCATGGGCAAGGACTTCATGTCTAAAACACCAAAAGCAACGGCAGCAAAAGCCAAAATTGACAAATGGGATCTAATTAAACTAAAGAGCTTCTGCACAGCAAAAGAAACTACCATCAGAGTGAACAGGCAGCCTACAGAATGGGAGAAAATTTTTGCAACCTACTCATCTGACAAAGGGCTAATATCCAGAATCTACAAAGAACTCAAACAAATATACAAGAAAAAAACAAACAACCCCATCAAAAAGTGGGCAAAGGATATGAACAGACATTTCTCAAAAGAAGACATTCATACAGCCAACAGACACATGAAAAAATGCTCATCATCACTTGCCATCAGAGAAATGCAAATCAAAACCACAATGAGATACCATCTCACACCAGTTAGAACGGCAATCATTAAAAAATCAGGAAACAACAGGTGTTGGAGAGGATGTGGAGAAATAGGAACACTTTTACACTGTTGGTGGGATTGTAAACTAGTTCAACCATTATGGAAAACAGTATGGCAATTCCTCAAGGATCTAGAACTAGATGTACCATATGACCCAGCCATCCCACTACTGGGTATATACCCAAGGATTATAAATTATTCTACTACAAAGACACATGCACACGTATGTTTATTGCGGCACTATTCACAATAGCAAAGACTTGGAATCAACCCAAATGTCCATCAGTGACAGACTGGATTAAGAAAATGTGGCACATATACACCATGGAATACTATGCAGCCATAAAAAAGGATGAGTTTGCGTCCTTTGTAGGGACATGGATGCAGCTGAAAACCATCATTCTTAGCAAACTATCACAAGAAGAGAAAACCAAACACCGCATGTTCTCACTCATAGGTGGGAACTGAACAATGAGGAAACTTGGACTCGGGAAGGGGAACATCACACATTGGGGCCTATCATGGGGAGGGGGGAGGGGGGAGGAATTGCATTGGGGAGTTATACATGATATAAATGATGACTTGATGGGTGCTGACGAGTTGATGGGTGCAGCACACCAACATGGCACAAGTATACATATGTAACAAACCTGCACGTTATGCACATGTACCCTAGAACTTAAAGTATAATAAAAAAAAAGAAAGTGACAGACAGTGAGTAGGTATAGAGACTGGCTTGGTTTGGAGAGTCAAGAAGAAGGCAACTGCTTGGCTTTGGTTTTGTACTCCTAGCCCCCCAAAAGTGGGATACACCAGCTAAAAATGTTTCATATTAAATATACTTGTTCATACTTGGTAAATACTTGATATTATTACTAAAGGTAATAGTTAAAGTTCTTAGTCAATTCCCCCCCATTTTAAAGTAATAGAACTTTCCTTTATCAAATAATACCAAAGCTTTTAAAATCTTAACAGTATATTTTACTTTTACTTAAAATTATCTCTTTATTTTTCAGTTAACTTGGTATCTTTTATTGAAAAGACCATACCACTGCCATTGCATTTTATTTATTTATTTATT
Organism: Rhinopithecus roxellana; assembly: GCF_007565055.1. NCBI lineage: Eukaryota > Metazoa > Chordata > Mammalia > Primates > Cercopithecidae > Rhinopithecus > Rhinopithecus roxellana. The sequence goes on along the minus strand of NC_044565.1, from coordinate 21,138,274 downwards.
TATTTCTATTTCAATAGGTTTTGGGAAAACTGGTGGCATATGGTTCCATGAATAAGTTCTTTAGTGGTGATTTCTGAGATTTTGGTGCACTCACCACCCGAGCAGTGTACACTGTACCCAATGTGTAGTCTTTTGTCCTTTTATCCCTCAGCTCGCTCCCATCCTTTTCCCCACTTGCCTAAGTCCATTGTATCATTCTTACACTTTTGTGTCCTTATAGCTTAACTCCCACTTATGAGTGAGAACACTTGATGCTTGGTTTTCCATTCCATTCACTTGGAATAATGGTCTCCAAATCAATCCAGGTTGCTGCAAATGCCATTATTTCATTCCTTTTTATGGCTGAGGTAGTATGCCATCGTATATCTAGACACATTTTCTTTATCCACTCATTGATCGATGGGCATTGGGGCTGGTTCCATATTTTTGCAATTGTGAATTGTGCTGTTATAAATATGTGTGCACAAGAATCTTTTTTATATAATGACTTCTTTTCTTCTGGGTAGATACCCAGTAATGGGATTGCTGGATCAAATGGTAGATCTACTTTTTAGTTATTTAAGGATTCTCCACACTGTTTTCCATAGTGGTTGTCTTAGTTTACGTTCCCACCAGCAGTGTAAAAGTATTCCGTTTCCACCACATCCACACCAACATCTATTATTTTTTTATTATAGCCATTCTTGAAGGAGTAGGATGGTATCGCATTGTGGTTTTGATTTGCATTTCCCTGATCGTTAGTGATGTTGAGCAGTTTTCATGTTTGTAGGCCATTTGTATACCTTCTTTTGAGAATTGTCTATTCATGTCCTTAGCTCACTTTTTGAAGAGATTGTTTGTTTTTTTCTTGCTGATTTGTTTGAGTTCCTTGCAGGTTCTGGATATTAGTCCTTTGCCAGAGGTCCAGATTATGAAGATTTTCTCCCACTCTGTGAGTTGTCTGTTTATTCTGGCTATTGTTTCTTTTGCTATGTGGAAGCTTTTTAGTTTAAGTCCCATCTATTTATCTCTGTTTTTGTTGCATTTGCTTTTGGGTTTTGGTCGCATTTGCTTTTGGGTTTTGGCATGAAGTTTTTGCCTAAGCCAATGTCAAGAGGGGTTTTTCCAATATTATCTTCCAGAATTGTTATGGTTTCAGGTCTTAGATTTAAGGCTTTGATCCATCTTGATTTGATTTTTAGGTGAGAGATGAAGATACAGTTTCATTCTTCTACATGTGGCTTGCCAGTTATCCCAGCACCATTTGTTGAATAGGGTGTCCTTTCCCCACTTTATGTTTTTGTTTTCTTTGTCGAAGGTCAGTTGGCTATAAGTATTTTGCTTTATTTCCAGATTCTCTATTCTGTTCCATTGGCCTATGTGCCTATTTTTATATCAGTACCATACTGTTTTGGTGACTATGGCCTTGTAGTATAGTTTAAAGTCAGGTAATGTGATGCCTCCAGATTTGTTCTTTTTGTTTAATCATGCTTTGGCTATGTGGTCTCTTTTTTTTGGTTCCATGTGAAATTTAGAATTTTTTTTTCTAACTCTGTGAAGAATTATGGTGTTATTTTTATGACAATTGCGTTGAGTTTATAGATTGCTTATGGCAGTATGCTCATTTTCACAATATTGACTCTACCCATTCATGAGCATAGGATGTGTTTCCATTTGTCTGTGTTGTATGATTTCTTTCAGCAGTGTTTTGTAGTTTTCTTTGTAGAGGTCTTTCGCCTCCTTGGTTAGGTATATTTCTAAGTAATTTTTTTTTTTTTTGCAGCTTTTTTTTTTTGCATCTATTGTAAAAGGGGTTGAGTTCTTGATTTGATTTTCAGCTTGGTCACTGTTAGTGTATAGCAGAGCTACTGATTTGTGTACATTAATTTTGTATCCTGAAATTTTGCTGAATTCATTGATCAGCTCTAGGAGCTTTTTGGATGAGTCTTTAGGGTTATTTAATTTCCATGTATTTGTATGGTTTTGAGGATTCCTTTTGGAGTTGATTTCCAATTTTATTCCATTGTGGTCTGCGAGAGTACTTGATATAATTTTGATTTTCTTAAATTTATTTGGGACTTGTTTTGTGGCTTATCATATGGCCTATTTTGGAGAATATTCTATACTGATGAATAGAATGTATATTCTGCATTTGTTGGGTAGAATGTTCTGTAAATATCTGTTGAGTCCATTTGTTCTAGGGTATAGTTTAAGTTGTTTCTTTGTTGACTTTCAGGCTTGATGACCTGTCTAGTGCTGTCAGTGGAGTATTGAAGTCCCCCACTATTATTGTGTTGCTGTCTATCTCATTTCTAAGGTCTGGTATTAATTGTTTTATAAATTTATAAATTCGAGAACTCCAGTTCTAGGTGCATATATATTTAGAACTGTGATATTTTCTTGTTGAAAAAGTCCTTTTATCTTTATATAATATCCTTCTTTGTCTTTTTTAACTGTTGTTGCTTTAAAATTTGTTTCGTCTTAAATAAGAATAGCTATTCCTGCCCATTTTTGATGTCCATTTGCATGGAATACCTTTTTCCACCCCTTTACCTTAACTTTATGTAAGTCCTTATGTGTTAGGTGAGTCTCTTGAAGACAGCAGTTACCGTCTAGACATCCAGATTGGTAAACAGGGAGTCAAACTGTCAGCATTTGCTGATTATGTGATTATAATTTTTTTATTGCCTTTGCAATTCCGTGACTCGCTTTAACTTTAGATTTGGATAACTCAAAACATATTTTTATGAGAGCTTTATTAAATAGTTTTCTAGGGAGAAGATTCATAAATTGATTACATTTTAAAGTGATATTTTTTTCAGAAAAAAATTTGATTTTAACACAGTTTTACCAATACTGTCTTTTTTTAATGAATAGGACTTCTGGAAACTTTTCAAAACAATAATGCATTACTTGACCAAATTCAGAAGTGCCTAGAGGCATACTTAGAATCAAAAAGAGTTATCTTTCCAAGGTAAGTTTATAAAGCAACCTAATATATTTTTTAGTAGTTATGACTGTCAATCAAGTTGAGGTTATAGTTATAACCTCAAAGCATCAAGGAACTAGAGAAAGAAACAAAAAAGATCTATGATAATGAAAATCCAACTAGTTATCGTAATTGGGGAGTATAAGTCTCAAGGATAAAATACAATATTCAATAAATAGTTAAGTGGGTAAGTAAGATACTGAAACAATTTTTTTAAATTTTAACTTTTTTAGTATATCATAGGTGTGTTATGGGGTACATAACATGTTTTGACATAGGTGTGTAATGCATAATAATCACATCATGTAAAATGAGGTATCCATCCCCTCAAACATTTATCCTTTGTGTTACAAACAATTGAGTTATACTCTTTCAGTTATTTTTAAATGTAAAATTAAATTATTATTGACTATTAAATTATTATTGATTATTAAATTAAATTATTATTGACTATAGTCACCCTGTTGTACTATCAAATACTACGTCTTATTCATGCTTCCTATTTTTCGTACCCATTAATATCCCCACCTCCCCATCCGCAACCCTTCCACCACCCTTCCCAGCCTCTGGTAACCATCCTTCTACTCTCTGTCTCCATGAGTTCAATTGTTTCGATTTTTAGATCCCACAAATTGAAATGATTCTTGATCACCCCATTGTTTTACTGTTTCATTGTTGAATGAATATGTGTGCCTGTGCATGTGTGTATATGTGCACAATGTGTGTGTAAAAGGTTAAGAGAGACTGGTGTTACCTGAGCAATTTTCTTTAGGTTAATTGGTGGGGATGCATGTTAAGCTCTCCAAGACGCCTAGTCTTGAGGAGAGTGAACCACACCCTTTCTCATGGGCATAGCAAGCACCCTTAGCACATCTCTCTACCAAAGAATATTCTTATCTCTAGCTGTCCAGCCTCTCCAGCTTTAACACTTTTATACCCTCAAGCGACTGAGGACTCTAGAGTCTTCACCCATCTCCCCATAAGTCAGCCCCAGGTGACCTGACATCTTATTTTGAAATGTGACAACTCTAGTCCTAGAACTTCAGTCAAAACTGCAACTGAAATTTTAACATCTAGTTATATTACTTGGGAAAGGTTTGGTCAAAAACATAGAAGCCACTCTAGGTGTTTAGAGCAAAAGTTTCAGTCAGGGAATTAGAAGTTTTCACTGGGGCTAGGCGCAGAAGAAGGGAAGAACTGAAGACCACTTTGAAGAAATCTGGAAATACAGGCAGAGGTCTCAGGGAAGTGCCACCAAAGTCTCAGCTTCCTGCAACAAGAAAAGGAGGGATTGTCAGGACGACATCTGAAAACCAAGGATAAAATCCCACCAGCTTCAGTCATTCATGCTCAAGTTGGGGAATAATGGCTTTGCTTCCTCCCACCTTCTCAGTCACATAGAAGAGCATCTCATAGGCAGCATTTAATCTGAAACCTTACTGGAAAGAGATTCTAGAAATGTCATTCCAGCTTTTCCCTGATGCAGGGATATTGCTAAGTTGACGGTCAACAATCTAGAGCATTTACTAAATGCTGGTTTGTACATTTAGTCCTCCAAAACATGAGAGACTTGGGGATAGGAACAGCAGCAAAAAGGACCCTTGATTGGGGGAAAAAAAAGTTTGAAAATCATTGTCTTAAATGTTAATAGTTAATTGCTCTAATCTGTTCTAGTATGAACTAGGATAGTCAGTTGGAATAGTAAATCAAATTCCTTTTGAGTGATTTGGAGAGATTAAACATAATACAAGAACTATATTACATGAAGTCTGGCGTTTAGAATATTGTTGGTTATCTAGAGCAGGGACAAACAACTTTTTTTCATAAAAGGTCACATAGTAGATATTCAAGGCTTTGTAGGCTTTACAGTCTCTGTAGTCAGGTCTGCTATTGTAGCACAAAAGGAACCACAGACAGTATGTCTGCATGGCTGTGTGACAATGAAACGTTATTTACAAATACAGGTGGTGGGCCAGATTTGGCCTGGGGCTGTAACTTGCCAACCCCAATCTATAGCAAAATAATATTTTGTAAGTTTACAATTTCCTTTACCTATCTTGCTGGTAATAGTATGGAATATATATAAATGTTTTATTTCTACATATGTATAGCCTCACATGGTTGGAAATGGTGTGCTGGCAAAATTATATTATGCCAGTTTTCACAGTAGCACATACTGCAGAGAATAGCAAATGCCTTTGGGTTAAGAGAATGGCCCAGTACACATTCACACAACCCAATAAGGTTCTCCTGCAACCACCCATCCATCTATTAACTCTTCAACAAATAATGTATTGAATACCAGGTATGTGTGACATACTAGGCTAGATTTTAGGGAAAACAAATAATACATCTTCACTCTGGAGACTTAAAGCCAGGTAAGACAGATATGTGAACACATCAGTTTCTAGCATTTTTACAGTTTTTATGAACAATGTCTATCACTAGACATTGTACTAGACACTAATTCTAGGTGTGCATCATCACACCTAAATGCATCATCACTAATTTTCACAGAAATCATGTTTAGAGATATGTGGGCTCCCCAGAAACCCATGACCAGTATAATTGGAGGTCCAGGAAATTGGTAGACAGGGAAGAGATGTGGCTAAGGAATTTATCTTTTATGTCTATCTAAGACTATACTTCAATTTCAAGTTATATTTTAAGGATGTTCTTTAATCCAGGTTTTACTTCTTGTCGAATGATGAACTTCTGGAGATTTTGGCCCAGACACGAAATCCACAGGCTGTGCAGCCACACTTAAGGAAATGCTTCGACTCCATTTCAAAGCTCGAATTTGCTCTCATGCCTCCTGCTGAAGGAAAGATTCCTGGTATTGATGGAGAACCAGAAAAGATTTATACTAATAATATTTTGGCAATGCTGTCACCAGAGGGAGAAAGGGTGAGGTGCTTTTGTTTATATTTCTTTATTGATGAACTTTGTTACTCTTCTAGGGTTATTCTCGCTCTAAGCATACAGGTACTCTGTTGGCTCAGCAATTTCAAGGATAACCAAGATAAAATTCTTGCCCTCAAAGAGCTCAAAGTCTAACAGAGAAGTAGTCGAACAAACAACTGAAAATCACCACAGAAAATGCAATAATGAAGACATGTGTTCTGTTGTTGGAAATATAGTGGAGAAAACTAGAACCATGTCTTATTTAACTCCCCACAAGAGGCACACTAGTGGACTGGTTAAGAGTACTGGTTCTACTATCAGGCCACTTGGACTAAGTCCCACCCCTTAATCTCATCCAAAAGACAGGGATTAGTAATTGTATCTGATTAATGGAGTGATGAGCCTGTTCAGGGGATAGTGTATGTAAATTACTTAAAGCAATACCCGGTAAACACTATTTAAGTGTTAGTTGCTGGCAGCAGCATCTCCAGGGCACTGCACAGCCCCTGGCATATGGGGAACACCAAGAGAGTGAATCTATTAGCACACTGTGAGGAATCAAGTGACTTCACAGAGGAGAGCCACACATATGCACACACACACAAAGTCAAGTATGATGGAAGGGGGAGTATCTTCTACATGGGCATGGGAGACATTTCAGACACAGGAACTGTGCAGGGAAATGCTAAGGAATTGGGTCCAGTAAGAACACAGTGTTTTATCTATGGGAACATATAAACATTTTATTTGTTCTGAATTGATCCTCTTGCAAAAGAATTTGCTCATCACCGGTGCAGAAGAGAAGGGGAAAGACCGAGGATAGAATCTTGGGAAAACATGAAATGTAAAGAGAGGTTCGAAGAAGAGCAGATGAAGGAAACCAAAACAGCCATGACAGTCAAGCCATTGGAAGTCCAAAAAAATAGATACAAGAACTGAAAAGTGTCATTTGGACTTTTCAGTTGGGAGGACCTGGGAAAACTTGAGAATAGAAGTGATCAGGGACAAAAATCAGATAGCAGCAAGTAGGAAAGTGAAAATAAGTGAAGAAATCCATGCAGTGCATGTAGACTACTCTTTCAGGGAGTTGACTCCAAGTGGAAGCAGTAAAATAAAGCAATAGGTGGGGTGAAAGGAGGTAGATGTATAGTGGAATGTCAATAGAAGTTTCAGTATTTGTGGGCAGGCTTTAGCGTTTGTATAGCTTAGGATTCTGTCATGGAAATACAGAAGGCATACAGCTTACAAGTCCCACACAAGCCACTTTATCAATGCTCTGATTACCTTTTAGGTTGGCTTGGGGAAAGGCGTCAAGGCCCGAGGCAATGTAGAGGAATGGCTTGGTAAAGTGGAAGAGGCCATGTTCACATCTCTGCGTCGCCTGTGCAAAGCTGCCATCACTGACTATCAGGGGAAACTGAGGACAGACTGGGTGGTGGCTGGCCACCCTTCTCAAGTAACTCATACTCACATTTCGTATCTCTGAATTCTTTTTTGGTGATACGTATCACATATTTAAGAAAGATGTTTTCTTGCAGGTTATCCTGACCGTTTCTCAAATTATGTGGTGCCGTGATTTGACTGAATGTCTGGAAACAGAACACAGTAATCACATAGAGGCCCTGGAGAATTTTGAAAAAGTAAATTTTGAGGTGAGATCTGTAACAAAGTGATATTATTGTCTTGCAAGACGGTCTTAGTGGGTTTGTTTGTTTTTTTAAGCATAGTTAATGCAAATTCACTTTATTTCAGAAATTCTAATGCTCTGACATGACTTACAAAGCTTTAGAATTCTCACTAAAATTATTTGTGTTTTACTTTTTTTAGAGACACTACCTTAATGTATGTGTAGTATTTATATGAATACTTGTGAAAATAGGAGGAAAAACAATTCCAGAACAAAACATCACGGTTATAATGGTTTGCAACTTTTAAGGATAAACTGTATTCACTAGTTCCTGGATACCTCTCAGGGAAGTTTATTCAGTCCAGGAAAACCTCCAGATTCATGTCATTTCTATTTTTAGGCTCTAATTCTATTTCTGCTATTTTGTAGAAATACATTGCCATTGCCTGTCAGGCAACTAACAGAAATAGTTAGAGATAGAAATAGTTGCCTGTCAGGCAGCTAACAATAAAACAAAAATAATTCAAAGAATTTACCATCAAGAACTTTTAGCTATAGCTAGGAAATGCTATTTTACTAAATAGCATTTAAATAGCACTAAAACTTTATACTTGTTGAACAGCAACTCCACATTTCCTCCTCTCGCTAGCTCCCTGTAATCACCATATTACTCTTTTTCTATGAATTTAACTATTTTAGATACTTCATATAAATAGATCATGCAGGACTTATCCTTCTATGACTGACTCATTTCATTTAGCTTAATATCCTCCAGGTTTATTCATGCTGTCACATGTCATGGGATTTCCTTTGTTTTAAGTCTCAATAATAAATATTTCATTGTATGTGTATGCCACATTTTCTTTTATTTTTTTCTTTTTTAAGAGACAGGATCTCACTCCATTGCTCAGGCTGGAGTGCAGGGACGTGATCATAGTACCCAGCTGATTATTTTTATTATTATTATTTTTTGTAGAGACAGGGTCGCACTGTATTGCTCAGGCTGGTCTCAAAAGCTTCCCTTAAGCGATCCTCCTGCCTTGGTCTCCCAAAGTGCTGGATTACAAGCATGATAATCATGCCCAGCTCATATTATCTTTATCTGTTCATCCTTTGATGGACACTTATATTATTTCCACATTTTGGCTATTGTGAATAATGCTGCAATGGACATAGGAGTGCAGATAGTCTCCTCCAGATCCTGACTTCACTTCTTTTGGATGTGTACCAGAGTGGGATTACTGGGTCATATGGTAGTTCCATTTTTAACTTTTTGAGGAGCCAGCATATTGTTTTCCATAATGGCTGCACCATGTTTATATTCCCTCTGGCAGCATACCAGGGTTCTCTTTTCTCCATGCTCTTGCCAACATGGGATATCTTTTGTTTCTTTGATAACAGTCACCCTAATAGTTGTGAGGTGACATCTCATTATGGTTTTGATTTGCATTTCCCTTATGATTAGTGATGTTGATCATCTTTTCATATACCCAGTTAGCCCTTTGCATGTCTTTTTCTGATAAATGTCTATTCTATTCCCTTGCTAATTTTTTAATTGGGTTATTTGTTTTTTGCTCATTAAGTTGTAGGAGCAATTAGACCCTTGTCTTATCCCATGCACAAAAATCAACTCAAAATGGAGTAAGTATTTAAGTGTAAGACCTGAAACTGTAAAATCCCTAGAAGAAGACATAGGGGAAAAACTTTGACGTTGGCGTTGGCATTGATTTCTTGGATATAACACCAAAAGCACAAGCAACAAAAGGCAAATAGATCCGTGGGATTGCATCAAACTTAAAAGCTTTTGCACAACAAAGGAAACAATCAACAGATTGAAAAGGCAACCTGGGGAATAAAGGAAAATATTTACAAACAGTATATCTTGTAAGGACCTAAGCCAACTCTTTAACTCCAAATTCAATTCTACTTCCAAGTAATACTACATTTTTAAAGATTCACTCTTAAAACAGAAAAATGAAACAATCTTATGAATAAAACAACTTTATTGAAATAAAACAACTTTATATATATTTATATGTAAATATTCAATAAATATTTATTTATTGAATTAAACAACTTTATTGAAGTAAGAGAAAACACTCTCATGAAATTCCTCAAAGAAATTTCATCTCCATAGCTTCAGAAAAGAGAAATGACTCCCTAAAGAAAGTTCCTTTGCCTCTACGTAGAGATGGTCCCTCATCGGGGTTGGCCCAAGTGACATTTCAGCACAATGATGCAAGGTCCTCAGAGGCGCTGCTCTTCTTTGAAAAATATTTAATTATTTAGGTAAAAATCAAGTAAAAATTTAGCTAACTCTTTCTGAAAATTTTTTCATTTAACTAGACTTTGGCTAGGTTAAAATGCTCAGACTTTCTGATTATTAATGGGAAAACCGCCCCTAAAACTGAAGAGTATCACCTTTCACCACATTTAAGTTTTAGGGAGGACACTCTCCTCTAGAAAATCATCACATAGTGGTTAAGAACATGGGCTTTTCTGGAGGCAAATGTCTACTCAGGTCTCATTTTGCTACTTCGTAACTGTGTGACTGCCATCAAGTTACTTATGCTCTCTGACCTTCAGTTTCCTCAAATGTACAATAGGGGTAAAGACAGTATATAGTTCACAGAAGTCTCATGGGAATTAAATAAAAGTACTGTCCTGTTTGGTCACAAAATTATAGATTCTTAAAATTAGCTGGTTTTTAGCAATGTCTCTCCAAATTGAATGGTGAAAGAGATAATGTATATATGTAAGCTGATCTTGGAAAATTCACCATGACAATTTTTTTTATTTGTAGAGATTAAATGCCCTGGCTGCAATAGTTCGAGGCAGTCTTCCTAAATTACACAGAAACATCCTAACTGCATTGATTACCATTGATGTGCATGCAAGAGATATAGTCACTGAACTTGTTCAATCCAAGGTAACTGTTTCATTTAACTAAAATTATATACTGCTTTCTGAAATGACTGTATCTAATATGTGTATCACATATAGGTGGAGACAGTTGAGTCTTTTGACTGGCAGAGACAACTGCGCTATTACTGGGATATAGACCTGGATAATTGTGTGGCTAGAATGGCGCTCTCTCAGTACACTTACGGCTATGAATATTTGGGTGCATGCCCAAGATTGGTTATTACTCCACTCACAGTAAGTTATTGATCACTTAGGTTAATATTGACATGAGAGTGCTTTTCAATCAAAAGTCTTGAAAAGTTTCATATGACATTAACTCTTGAAAGAATTTATTATGAATACATCTTTGTAAAGCAAAGATTTGCATTATTTAATTATGTGCATGGATCTTTTGGTGTATTTCAGTTGCTCTATTTTTCATAGAAAATAATAATCCTTTCCCCATAGAAAGGAAATGACTTAATTTGTGGCCAGAGTTGGTTCCCTTCATATTGATAATTTGTTACTTTCTTCAGGATCGCTGCTATCTTTGCCTCATGGGAGCTTTGCAGCTTGACCTTGGGGGTGCACCAGCTGGTCCTGCTGGCACTGGGAAAACAGAGACTATCAAAGATCTGGCAAAAGCTCTTGCCATCCAGTGTGTGGTCTTTAACTGTTCGGATGGTTTGGACTACAAGGTACAGTTCTTGTATCTAAATATTAACATTTAAGTGTTTTATGTGTCTTTCTCTATTTGCAACATGACATAACAAAATAAGGCGAGAATAGAGAGATGACAAGCAAGAGAAAAGAAATGGGGCAAATAATGGCTAAAGTGGAATAAATAGAGCAAGGAAGAAGAGTCAACACATGGTGGTCTGGGTAGTCTGGATAAGAATCAAGGCCAGGGGATGATTTATCAAGTGGTGAAAAAATAAAAAATCTGTACATGTCAGTAAGAAGAAAGAAATGAGATGAGGTACAAGATAGAATAGCAGGGAAAACGAAGAACAAGGACTAAGCTTACAGTAGGAAATTGGCAATTCAGAGAATAGTGTATTGAACATGAAATATGTGCAAGGTGAGAATTCCTGGTAAGGTTTTTCAATACAGTGGTTCTCAAACTTTTTGGTCATGGGACCCCTTTACACTCTTAAAAATTAATGAGAAAACTTCCAAACAAAAAAAATTGTCCCACTTTTATATTTTTGAAAATCTCTAATGTTTTCAAAATTTTGCTATTATGCTAATATTTGGCATAATAGAAGACAGCCAGATGCTCCAATTTGCTTCTACATTCAGTCTGTTGAGATATGTTTTTTTGGTTGAACATTTGAAGAAAATCTAACCTCACATAGATATAGACTCTGAAAAGACGAATGTTTTAAAGAACTTTTTCAGTTAATTGTTTATACTCTTCTTTGAACTACACCAAAACTTGACAAATGTTAGTTTCTTAAAGGTTATTTGCTATGTAAAAACTGAAATCATATCCACATCTTTTCATACTCTGTACTCTCATGAGAGAGTGAGAGTGAAAAGAAAGTGAAAAAATAACACCTTGGTATTATTATGAAAACACTTTGGCCTCACAGATCCCCTAAAAAAAAAGCTCATGGATTTGCAGCAATCCTTGTTTGGCTTTATTTCTTCTGGTGGTTGCTATTTAAACTGTAAAAGCATATATTTGTTTCTATATTTTTATGTACCCACTTTGGACACTATCTGCCAACACATTAAATAGATGAGGATTTTATTAGACACAACTTTGTGTGTCTAATGAAGTTGGACTTTCTGTTTCAACCTCACTTTTACCATGTCAAATTTTATAAAATTTGTATTTTATTCTATAACTAAATTATATCTTCATTGCTTTGTCTGGGGGCTGAACATAAAAATGTAAATCCCTTATACAGCACTTATAATATCAAAGACTGTTCACAGTGGAATTTAATAGAATAATTGGCCCCATAGAGAAAGATCAATACATACATCACAAACCCCTGCCATTCAAAGTAAACGTCCTAAGCTTCAGGGTTAGTGGATCATGTTTTCTTTCCACTTTGTTTACTTCTTCTAGAACCAATATTTTTCTCATTTTTTATTTTTTACTTTTTATTTTTTATTTTGAGACGGAGTCTCGCTCTGTTGCCCGGGATGCAGTGGCACAATCTCGGCTCACTGCAACCTCCGCTTCCCGGGTTCGAGCAGTTCCCTGCCTCAGCCTCCTGAGTAGCTGGGATTACAGGCGCCTACCACCACGCCCGGCTAACTTTTGTATTTTTAGTAGAGATGGAGTTTCACCATCTTGGCCAGCTCCTGACCTCGTGATCTGCCCACATCGGCCTCCCAAGGTGCTGGAATTACAGGTGTGAGCCACTGCGCCCGGCCAGAATCATTATTTTTCTAACTTCTGTGTGCTGTGAATCACCTGGAGATATTTATTAAACTACATATTCTGATCTGCAGGTCTGGGGTGGGGCCTGAAATTGTGCATTTCTGACATCCACCAAGGTGGTGCACATCGATACTGGTCCACTTTGAGAAGCTAAGCCCTAGACCATGGTTCTGAGAGCATGAACCCTGAACCAACAGCATTAGCATCACCTGACAACTTGTTGGAAATGCAAATTATAAAGCCCCATGTCAGACCAACTTAATCAGAAACTTTAGAGCTGGAGCGCAGCAACGAGAGGCTTTGTTGAAACAAACTTCCAGATGATTCTGTTGCACACTCAGATTTAAGAACCACTGTTCTAGAGTAGATTCAGCTGCCACTGTTCTTTGTATTTCAGTCTTGCATCTTTCTTATATTTCATTTTAATTTTGTTGGAATACTTCCTTGAGCAATTTTTTCCCATTCAAGTTTATAAATATTCTGTCTTTACTGCGTCATCATACTTGATTGATAATTTGTAGAGGGTGGAATTATAGGTTTAAAATTATTTTCTCACCTGACTTTGAAGGCCTCACTTCATTATCTTCCAGTATGCATTTTGTTAATGATAAAACTGATCATGGCTTAATAAATTTTGGAGGTTTAGTAATATTTTGCTTCCTCTCTATCTCTGGCAGCTTATAGGATTTTCTCTTGATCCTCGGTATTGTGAAAATCTACCAGGATGTGTCTACATAAGATAATTTTCTTTATTCATTTGGTTTGTCATTTTGGGAAGCTCTTTAACGGGAAAAATATGTCTTGTCAGCCTAGTGAGACCTTATTTTATTGCTTCTTTGCTTATCATTTTGTCTCTGTTCTCTGCTCTGGGCCTCCTACTTCTGTTCTCCACTTCTCTTAAATACTCTCATATTTTCTCTTGCTTGTTGCTATTTTCTTGTATTTGTTTAGATTGCTAAACACATAAACACACTTATTTTATGTTTTAAGCAACAATAAAAATAAATAAACTTATTGAAAGATTACTGAGATAGTGGGATATTTCACAGAATCCAGAGAAGAGTTGAGCATGACTCAGGCTGAGTAGGAACTAGGGCAGCCAACTCCTTGGCATTGGGAACTTTAGAGCCTTCTCTCTAGAGCCTTGCAAAGAAAACAGCAGGGTCATATTTCAAATTTTGAAAGTAGATTCTAATTGGCAAAGTGGGTTCAAGTGGTCACCCCTAGATTCGTAAACAATAGCCAGAAGAAGAGGGTATAGTCTGACTCATACAGGCATGGATGGCTGTTGAGAGCTAGATGTGGTACGCAGTTTCCAGAGAAAGAGGAATGGTATCCTCTAAGGGTTTCTGCAACATAAGATTTCTAGGCAAAACGAGATTGTCTCCAAGGGCTATTCTTTTCTGCCTTAAATGTCCCTTCATGTGTGGATGTTCCCCAGGGCTCTGACCAGTCCCCTTTTCCTGTTTTCTCTACCTGCTTTTTCCAGTTCCTGACAACTTCGTAAGAGAGAGGAGAGATTTGGGCAGGAGGAGGTTACCCTGCAGATCCCTGGTCAGATGTGCTGCGTTTCCTAAGACCTAGTTCCTGCTCCTCCAGGAACTCTCTCGCCCTAAAGTCCAACCTTTGAAACTCTTCCTTTCTACAAAAAGCAAACGAAACACTCAAGCACTGGGCTGAGACTTTGTGTTTAGACTCAGGAGAAGGTATATTATCTGATTTACCTTCCCAACAGTCCTCTTTGATAGGTGTTGTCATCATTGCACAGATGGAAGTGAGATTTGGACAGTGAAGTAACTCGCCAGCAGTCACCACTAGAAAATGGCAGAGAAAGAATCTGAACACGTCTTTTGATTCAAGTCAAATGTTCTCTCCCTTTTTTTAAAAAAGTACATATTATATGCAAATTTAGAAACATTAAAAGATATAAAGAATAAAATAATGAATATCTACTTAGCCACCTCCCAGCTAAGAGATAAAATGTTACCAGCACACTTGAAATCCTCTGTCTCTCTTCGCCAGAGATAACTTCTATTCTGAATTTGGGGGTTATCATTCACATGTGTGCATATGTATGTGTGTAGTCCTAAATTTAAAACATAGCACCATTTTGTGTGCTACATTCTACATTTTGGTTTTTCCACTGAGCACTTTGTCTATGAGATTCATCTAGGCTAATACTATAGCTCTATTTTTTTAAATTCATTTTCACGGCTCTGTTTTTATGGTTTTGTTCTTCTGATAGGTATTTGGGTTGTTTCTAATATAGTATTTGCTCCTGTAAGCGATGCTGCAATAAGCATTATTACACAGGCCTCCAGGTGAATGGGTGCATGGTTTATCTGGCTTGGAATATAGGAGTTGGTCTCAAGGTACATATACGTATCATATTGACTCAATAAGGACAAATGCTTCTTCCGTGATTGTGGTAATTTATACTCCCCCTGCAAGTGTGTAAGAGCTGCCTATGCTCCACATCCATGCCCATGCTGTCAGGTTCCATAACTTCTGTCAGTCTGAGGAGTATGAAATGGTATACCATCATTACTAAAACCACTAAAGACTAATTGGAAATTTTATAATGGACGAATTGGGATAGTAATCCACTGATCAATCACAACTTTGACAATCAAAAAATACGTATCTCCTGTTATGATATATAAGCTATGAATTATATATGAATCTAATGGAGTCTCTAGATTTAAATACTGGTTTTCAAGAAGTACAGGTGTATGAGATAAAGGAATGTGTTAACACCACAAGAATACAATCAGCTAAATATGGAATCAAGGGAATTATGTAGGGAAAATAACTTACAGACTTTCAAAAATAAATTGCATAAAAGAGAGAGGATTCAGGGAACTGCTATAAATTTAAAGAGATTTAAGAGACACAGTACCCAAATGCAATGTTTGTACCTTGCTTGTATCTTTATTGGAACAAACCAATTGTAAAAGGACAATATCAGTATGATTGAGGAAAAGTTAACAAGATATTAAATGATTATTGGGTTTTTCTTTGAATAGGTTAGCAGTATTGATATGGGTAATTTGGGGGTTTTTATGTGTTACAGAGTTTATTGTGAAATAATATGATGTCTAGGGTTTGCTTTAAAATAACAATAAAAAATGTTGGAGAGTATTTTGAAAATAGCAGAATGTTGGTAGTTGTTAAGCTGGGTAACATACCTTCTTTCAGTTTGAAATTTTTCAAAATAAAGGTTTTTTTAAATAGAAATCATCACAAAATAAAATGATAGAAATAACACCAAAACATATTTCTACTGGTCAATTAATTGCTACACAATTCATCTCTGAAAAACAAAACAAAATAACCCCTGACTGCTATCAGCTGAGAGCCAACCTGACTCAGACTATTTGCTTCTCCAGTTGAACACAAACAATTTCACAGGCCACCCACTGCAGACCAGGTCACGATGCATCCATTATGGAATGAGATGCCATAATCGTGTCTGAGAACACACAAGAATGTTGTCCAAACCACAAAAAATAGTCTAATATCTCCCTCTCCAGGCTAAGCTGTGTAACTGCTTCACCTTTACCAATGACAGCCTCAGCCAGCTATCCATCAGCCTCCTGTATAATATGATTATGATATCCATCATAAATTTGCCCCTGCTTCCTACCAGCACCTAATCCACAATATTGTGGATTGAATTGTGTCCCCTCAAAATATGTTCAAGTCCTCATGCCTAGTATCTGAATGTTACCTAATTTGAGTCTTTACATTTGTAAAGACTCAGATGTTTAAAATGAGGCCATACTGGAAATCTATGGGCCCTAATCAAATAACTAACTAGTGCCTTTGTAAGAAGAGAAAAATGTGGATATAGACAGACAGACAGAAGGCAGCTAAGTGAAGATACACAGGAGGTAGAGATCAGAGTGATGCAGTACAAGAAGCCTAGGAATCCCAAAGGTTGCCGGCAACCACTAGAAGCTACCAAGAGGCAAGGAAGAATCCTACCCCCCAGAACCTTCAGAATGAGCATGGCTTTGTTGATACCTTTATTTCAGACTTCTAGCCTCTAGAACTGTGAGAGAATAAATTTCTGCTGCTTTAAGCCATTCAGTTTATGGCAATTTGTTATAGCAGCTCTTAAAAACTAATAGAGCAAAACCCTTCTTCACTGACCCTTCCCCAGAATTTTCTAACACAAGCCCAAATCCTGTGACAAGTCCTCCTGATACCCTTTTACTGAGAGAAACCTTGGTTTCCCACAGAGTGTGGTCTCCCTTGTTGCAACAAGTGGTAAACCCAATTGTGTCTGACTACAGGTGTGTTTCTGGTTATCTTTGGCCTGTAGGCATTGACCCTGTCCTTCACTTTTGTTGAAAATGAAGAATTGGAGATCACCTGACTCGAAAAAGTATTTGTTAACCAGCCAGTTATTGCAAGCATTCCTGCATTCATGATCAATATTTGGAACTGCTCCTTTGTTTGGCACCCTGGAGGTTTTTGCATCCTGGGGCAATGCACCATCGTAAGATCTGGTTTGGATAAGAGCAAGCCTGCTAGTATCATCTGCTGAGCCTCTACACCTGTGGCATACTTTCACCAAGTCAGCAGCCATGTCAGGGCTGGATTTCAAACCCCCCACCCTCCTCCTCAGACAGGCAAAAACTGCAGGGGTAGGAGTGGCAGAGAGAGAGGGTCATTTTTGAAGAGCAAATGGAAATGAAGAACCACCATGACCACAGACATGTTCTTAAAGAGAAAAATATTAGCAAAGAGTCTGTGTCACAGATGAAGATCTGGAATTTTCTTTGTTACTTCCTTTAAAACTGTTCATAAGTATCCCTTGGAAAGTCTCCACATATGCCAGGACTTACGTGTATCCTAAGTATGAAGACCATTCCCCTACAATATGGAAGCATTCCGCAGCTTTGTTGTACAGAACACCAACTTGGTCTTTAGTACTGTCCATGAGTATCATTTAGTACTATCATTCCATGAGTTCATTCAACTTCTCTTACCTTGGCTATATTATTACTAATTTCCAGGGACTGTTTCTTATCTCTGACTAATTTCTTTTTTTAGAGTATCTTGTTTTATTTTAGGAATGTGTTTCCCTCCCAAATCTCTCTGAGGATTCCATTTCAATTTTGTAAAATTACTTTCTGCTCCCTAAATTATCTCCACTTTCTCCAAAGTTGCTCATTAGTTTACTCTTCTCATTCCTTCTCTTTCTTGAACCTTCACCTATTGGTTCATAAGGATAGATGAAGGACTAATTTAATTAGTGCAAACAGCTTGTTTCCCCCAAATGCCCCTTCCTTGAATGAAAGAGCTACCAAGAGCTCTGTGGGAGTAGAGAATGTGTAGCCAGCAGGCTTCTCCATAGAATGTACGCACACCAAGCAGCCAGTAAGTGAGAAAGCCCACATCGAATGCCAAATAATAAGGATTTTCCTTCTAATGTAGTACATTTCAGTGGGTTTCACTTTCTTTTATTATTTTTGAATCTCAGTGACTGAAGTGGAAGTCTGGAACCGTCTTTCTCTCCTTGTCTCTGCTTTCCTTATCTCCCAAGCATAATGTCATCTCCCAGTATCTCCTAATATTAATATCTCCCCAAGGCAGATCTCCCCCTTTGTTTATGAGGCAGTCCTTCGTTTTAGCCTGGTGGGGATGTCAGCACTAAAATCGCAAGAGCCCTGTTTACTCTGCTTGGGGTGAGAGGAAGGAAGAACAGAGAGAGGAAGGAAGAACAGAGAGAGGAAGGACCCATAGACCCAATCATTCCAAGTGTGGATCTTTGCCTAATTTCCAAATATTTCTGTAGAGCCTGTGTCTGCTTTTCTACATGTATGTATTCATGTTGCATGTACTCCAACTTGCATGTATTGATATTGGGTTTGGAGTTTCTTGGAGGCATCATGAAGGGCATTACTCCCCTCCCTCTGTTTTGGGGCTGCAGTTCTCCCTTCTCAGTTGGACAATCTGTTTCCCTGTACTTTCCATATTCCAGCTTTTTTTTTCAAAACTTTCTTCCTGCTGGTTTCCCTTTCCATTATGTTTTTATCAAGCAGGTGCAGGTATAAGTGTGGACACAGAAAAGGAGAGAGAGATGCACATAGAACTATCAGTCTTTCTGTGATTTGTGGGAATCAGAGGAAGGGGAAGAAGTAGTATGTGTTCAGTTGACCACTTTGAAATTTTAAAACCATTAGTTCTACTACTAAAGAGATAGATATGGTATAACGCAAGATTTGTACACATGCTTAACCAATATCTCAAGTGCCCAAAAGAAATGCCACACTTTAGATGGCACATTCTTATTTTCCTCCACCATTAGGATTCTGCTGTAGAAGAAATTAAGAATCACTGCCATAATCTGCACAGGTGTGCCTTCTGCTCAGTAGTCCTTGTGTGTGTCTACCATGTAGAATACCTTCTAAAGACAATGAAAGCTTCCATTAGTAAAATTTTTCAAGTTTTTTTTTTTTTTTTGTACATTTCTGTGCCACAATTTTTTTTTATTATTATACTTTAAGTTCTAGGGTACATGTGCATAACGTGCAGGTTTGTTACATATGTATATTTGTGCCATGTTGGTGTGCTGCACCCATCAACTCATCAGCACCCATCAAGTCATCATATCATGTATAACTCCCCAATGCAATCCCTCCCCCCTCCCCCCTCCCCATGATAGGCCCCAGTGTGTGATGTTCCCCTTCCCGAGTCCAAGTTTCCTCATTGTTCAGTTCCCACCTATGATTGAGAACACGCGGTGTTTGGTTTTCTCTTCTTGTGATAGTTTGCTAAGAATGATGGTTTCCAGCTGCATCCATGTCCCTACAATGGTACCAAAACAGAGATATAGACCAATGGAACAGAACAGAGTCCTCAGAAATAATACCGCACATCTACAGCCATCTGATCTTTGACAAACCTGAGAGAAACAAGAAATGGGGAAAGGATTCCCTATTTAATAAATGGTGCTGGGAAAATTGGCTAGCCATAAGTAGAAAGCTGAAACTGGATCCTTTCCTTACTCCTTATACGAAGATTAATTCAAGATGGATTAGAGACTTCAATGTTAGACCTAATACCATAAAAACCCTAGAAGAAAATCTAGGTAGTAGCATTCAGGACATAGGCATGGGCAAGGACTTCAAGTTTTTTTAAAGTCCTTAAGTTTGTATGTTCCATATGTTAGATTATTTGACAATCTGTCAAGTATTTGCAGAGGTGAGTGGAGGTTATAAACAAGAAGGAAAATTGGTCACATTGTCATTTTGTTTAAAAATAAAACAGATTCAAATCACTTAGAGAGACTCAAAAAGATATTTCCTCTTGTAGAAAAGTGTTTACTTCTGACGTAGACCAGTATTCAAATAAAACTATTGCTTATTTGCAGATACCATCTGTTTTTTTCTTTAATATTTCAGCTCAAAATTTAATTTTTGAAGGAGTTGAACTATGCAATACAAAGTTGAACTGCTTTATTTTGATTTCAGATGATGGGGCGCTTCTTCAGTGGCTTGGCACAATCAGGGGCCTGGTGCTGCTTTGATGAATTTAATCGAATTGACATAGAAGTTCTGTCCGTCATTGCGCAGCAACTCATTACCATTAGGAACGCCAAAGCAGCAAAGGTAAGGCACTGGGCAGTCGACTTTCAAGGTAGCAATCCTTAAGTTTGTCATTAACTCACAGAATGTTACATTTTAGGAAGGAGATGCTGAAAATGTTAGGGAGGAATTCTGGGGAGCTCAAGGGGACTTGGCTCTCCAGAGCTCACTGGACTGGAAAAATCCAAGGAATATGGGGTGAGATGAAGATACTGAGTGGTCCTATTATTTAAAATTTGTTTGAGCCCCTTATAAGCATGCCTCTAGAGAAGGGATTTCATATTCAGAAGCGAATGGCAATGAAGGTTGGGACCAAGTCTCTACCACTCTGTGTTGACCTTTGGAGATCTGGTCACAATGGGCAGCACTGGTGTTCAGCCTCTACAAACCAAAACAGCACTGCTCCAAGCCCTGCGAGGGCCCCCACTACTCCCTTGGCCCTTTCCAAAGAGCGCCAGACCTCCTCTCAATCCACCAATAAGGGTTCATCCTGGCACAGCACGGGGGACTCTGGACTCAACTCTAGCTCCAGAGGCAGAGGCTATCTCATTGGAAGGTGCCCTGATAAGAGTTGTTAAATATTTTGATTATCGCCCTCTGCAAAAAAGCGAACTATAGAACTAATAAAAAGCAATCATGACTTGGACTATAGTGAGCTACTAAATTGTGTAAGTCATTGTGGTATGTGCTCACACTTCTTTCATCTTACACCAAACCTATGTGAAGTATATGTCATTTCCCCCAAGGTAATAGGTGAAAAGAATTCAAAGTTTAAAAACTATTTTCATATACATCAAAAATTATCAGACCCTAAAGTCTAAGCTCCCTTACCTGGACCCCCTCATGTTCCTGCATACTCTGGGGAGGCCTACATTAAACGCAAGATCTTTAAATACAGAGATAGCATACTCTGTATTATGCAAGTTATTATCATCTTGTTGAGCAGTTCAGCGACAGCAAAGTGTATGGAGTAAGGGGACGGGGACCAGAGAGAGTAGAGGCAGAATTGAAGCTTTGCCCCCTGGAGAGCAGCCACGTGAGGGCAGAGAAAGACAGGAGAGCATCTACAGATAACCAGCCTCGTCCTCAAGCTGCCAGTGCCAAATAAGACCGTTGGAGTGGGGTATATAGCTTGGAATAGATAAACTAAACCACAGAAATTGAGAGGTTTGCTAGCACAAGCAATCATTCAGCAGCAGCAGAAAAGGTCTCCAGTTGTACCATCCATTCTCTCCTCCAGGCTGCAGCACATCACCCTACTCCATCCTGATCTTCCCTGTATTCCTCATGTCTGTTGATAGCACCTTCATCTAGTGGCCCAACTAGAAACCTGGAACTCACCTTGGATTTGACCCATCACTGTCGATCCCAGAATCTAAGCCATCACCAAGTCCTGTTAATTTTATCTACTAGATGCCTCTCCTCCCCACTTACACCTCTTGAATTCTGGCTCTCATCATGTCCCCAGTGATCATTCCTTACTAATCTCCCTGTCTGTAGCCTGTCCAACCTCTCTGCTGCCAACTTCAATCCTATCACTCTGCTTAAAAGTCTTCTCTGCTTCCCCACAAACATGGAACAAAATCTAAATTACTTAGTTTAGTGTGCAAGACTCCTGATGCTCAGGCCCAGCCTAGCTATGCTTTCTGGAACTTTGCCCTTTAGCAAAGTAAATTGCCGGTCATTTCCGGAACATGCAGTGTTGTTTCTTGCTCCTGCTCCCTTTTCCTGGAATGGCTGCCCCTGTTCCTTCACCTGAAACATCCTTCTTCCTTCTTCAGATCCCAAGCAGGTTGCCTACTACCCCCATGGGCTTTGCACACACCTGCACTGAAGCATGTATTGTCCTGTGTGGTCATGGTTTCCAGGTTGATTGCAGACAGCAAGCCTGGGAGTTTCTGGAGATCTCAAGAGTGAGGCTCCTTCAGCTGTGTGCCTCCATGCCTTACCTATTGCCTCACCTGCAACAGGCACTCAACAAGTGTTTGCTGTTAAGTAAAAGTGAAGGGGTGGTAACAAAAACGGTGACAGTGGGGCCTCAACAACTCAAGAACTAAGATTAGGTTGAAATTTCTTGGGGAATACCAGAAAGTGAGAGTGGAGAAGGTTTAATGGTCAGTAAGTCCAAGATGAATTTAAAATTAGTGGGGTATGGCAGGGCATGCCTGTGGTCCCACCTACTTGGCAGGCTGAGGTCTGAGGTGGGAGGATTGCTTGAGCCTGAGATGTCAAGGCTGCAGTGAGCTCTGATCATGCCACTTACACTCCAACCTGGGAGACAAAGCAAGACCCTGTCTCAAAAAAAGAAAAAAATAGAAAGTTGAATTGAAGAGGCTCAGTAAATGTTCAGACCTAGAAGATTTCAGGACTTGACTAGGAAGGAAGAAACAATTTGGGCAAGTCAGGTGCAGGGAGGCAGAAATCAGGAAACACAGAGCCCAGAAGATATTGGAAGCAGACAGGACAGAATCAGAAATGTTCCCTATTGTCCAACAATAGTGTTCAGTAGTCTTTGCTTTAGTGCTTCATTACATGAGTCTTGCATTCGAGTGATAATTAGGTGAAAAATTTTACAAGTGTCTGGAAGAGTGTTAACATATATTCTATCTTCAAACAGCTCTCTAGATTCATGTTTGAGGGGCGGGAAATAAAGTTAGTGAAGACTTGTGCAGCCTTCATCACAATGAATCCTGGCTATGCAGGCAGAACTGAATTGCCAGATAATTTGAAAGCCCTGTTTAGACCATTTGCGATGATGGTTCCAAATTATGCCTTGATTGCAGAGGTGAGCATCACATTATAAAGCAGCAGAAATGTAAACTTGTTTCTTTTATTTACCGTTCAATTCTACCAAGGTACAAAGTTTCCTTTGTGAATGCCACAAGTAATGGTTATACATTATTTAGTGTAGATATGATTGTTATCACATGGAATGTTAAGTCCTGCATGTTTGTTTGTTTACTGCTATATCCGTAATACCCAGAATGATATCTGGAATATGATAGGCCCCTAAAACTGGAAAGAATCAATGAGTTTAATTAACCAGTTCATTGGGGTTTTTCAGTTCCTCTCTAGGAATTAAAATGTCTGGATTAGTTACAAAAACACAGATTATTTTTATTTCTCTTTGCACGTTATTTTTTACTGGAGTCAAGGGATGTTGAGTAGAAGCCTCCTCACTATGAGGTGGGTGGAGATTGGCTTATAAGTCTGTATCAACTTAGTCAAAAAATCGTAATCATTAACAAATTAATTATTTATAATCATGTTTGTTTTTTCTGTATCCACTTAGGCATCTTTCTATTTAAACTGGTTTTAAATAGCCAAGAATTTAAATGCTAGCCAAAAATTGATGTATTTGACCAAGCACAGTGGCTCAGGCCTGTAATCCCAGCACTTTGGGAGGCCAAAGCGGGAGGATTGCTTGAGTCCAGGAGTTAGAGGCCAGCCTGGGCAACATGGTGAAATCCCATCCCTACAAAAAATATAAAAATTAGCCAGTCTCATAACCCAGTCTCAAAATAAATAAATAAATATTTAATTAATTAAAATAAAATAAATTTTTAAAAAATTATTGATATATTTAAATTTTTCACTTTTTTTAAAAAAAAGAAATAGGGTCTCACTAGGCTGCCCTGGCTGGAACCAAACAGAGGTCAAGCAATCCTCCCACCTCAGCCTCTAGTAGTTGGGACTACAGGCACATGGTACTACATCCAGCTAAATGTTATACATATTTTTCATGGCACTTTTTATTGAGGTACAATTTATACACAATAAAGAGCACAGCTCATAAGGGTGTAGCTCAGTGAATTCTTACGCATGCATTCATCTGTGTGACTACGAAGACCAAAATATAAGGCATTTTTAGGACTCCAGAAGGCCCCTTGTGTGCTCAATGCTGCATTTCATAAGAAGGGACACTACCCCTTTAGGATGGAATTTCTCAGAAAATTCCTGTGATAACAGCTAATTTTAAATATTCTTCTATGTGAAATAAAAGTAATTGCTTAAGAATAGAATAGACTGTTCCAAATCCTATCATTAGAAAAATTACAACCTATATTAGTGTATTAGGTCTTTCTTGCATTGCCATAAAGAAATACCTGAGACTGGGTAATTTATAAAGAAAAGAGGTTTAATTGGCTCGTGGTTCTGCAGGCTGTACAGAATGGTGGTGCTGGCATCTACTTGGCTTCTAGGGTGGCCTTAAGGAGCTTTTACTCATGGTGGAAGGTGAAGCGGGAGCAGGCACTGCACATGGTGAAAACAGGAACAAGAGAGAAAGAGTGGGTTGGGGGGTGCCCCACACTTTTCAATGACCAGATCTCAGAATTCACT
Organism: Rhinopithecus roxellana; assembly: GCF_007565055.1. NCBI lineage: Eukaryota > Metazoa > Chordata > Mammalia > Primates > Cercopithecidae > Rhinopithecus > Rhinopithecus roxellana. Next base: position 21,113,534 of record NC_044565.1, on the reverse strand, counting down.
TACTATTGCAAAGCAGCACCAAGCCATGAGGGATCAAGGATCCACCCCCGTGACCCAGACACCTCCCATCAGCCCCACCTTCAGCACTGGGAATTATGATCCAATGTGAGATTTGGGCGGGGATAAACATCAAAACTATGTCAATTAGTATAATGCTTATGGCAGCTCAGGGGTCTGCCATACCCACTGTGGGCATGGTGGGGTGGGGGGCAGTTAAGGCAGGTAGTATCTTTACTCTTGACCCTCTCTGCAAACAGAAAATAAATGACTTGCTCAGTGTCCCAACCTGGTAGGAAGAAAACCAAGCTGAGAGCCCAGTCCAACATGTTGTCCACATCTCATGCTTTGTCCTATTGTTATGTTACTCAGTAATGGATTGGACAAATTTAAAAGTCTAGTCTTCTGAGTGCTATTCCTATTATTTTTAGAGTTTAAATGAATTAGATTCTGTTGTCAGTATTTTTTTTTTTTTTTTTTTTTTTTTTTTTTTTTTTTTTTGAGACAGAGTCTGGCTCTGTCACCCAGGCTGGAGTGCAATGGCACTATCTCAGCTCACTGCAACGTCTGCCTCCCAGGTTTAAGCAAGTCTCCTGCCTTAGCCTCCTGAGTAGCTGGGATTACAGGCTCCTGCCACCATGCCCGGCTAATTTTTTGTATTTTTAGTAGAGATGGAGTTTCACCATGTTGGTCAGGCTGGTCTCAAATTCCTGACCTCAAGTGACTCACCCATCTCAGCCTCCCAAAGTGCTGGAATTACAGACGTGAGCCACTGCACCCAGCCTGTCAGTAAATATTTTTAATCACCTACTGTGTGCAGAGCACTGTGTTAATCAGCAGGGATAGGTCTGTAAACAAAACAGACACCAGTAAGAACTCTGCATCATTCTAAATTCTGCATCTGAAGCCAACTGCAGTGTTTCAGGCAGATTATAAATAGAAAAAAGGGTCTGCATCCAGCTCCACTGTCAAAGACACTAAGCATCATCTGATTAATTTAACCAAGGATGCAGAAACTTGTCAGAAGAAAGGCAGAGGAGAGGCTGACGATCTTTGCATGGCTTCCCTTGACTCCTCGGGAAACTAAGAGAGCTAGTAGCAATCACCTTCCACTAGGGTGGTGTTCCTGTCGGATCAGAGAAGCTCAGTTCTTGCTTTTGTGCTCAGGCCTAATGACACCATCCAACTTTCACGATGGGAACATTTTCAAAAGCTGTGCTCTTCTGTTCCTTGAACCAAATGTTCCCAAAGCTACATCTTCATCTACAGATGGAAAACAGAATCAGTGCCTAGGTATCCCCATACAATAGTCTGCCTTCCAGTTTCCTGTGGCACAGAAAGCCTTTTTCCCTTCAATTTTTATGTTTCTTTATTAAAAGACATAACAACTTGGGAAGGTATAATGCTTAGAGTCAATTTTGACTATGTTGGTATCATGCTAATACATTGTTATCAATACAATGTAATAAGCATTGCATTATTTTTTCTATTCTAGGTAATCCTATATTCTGAAGGATTTGAATCCAGTAAAATATTAGCAAGAAAAATGACTCAGATGTATAAGCTTTGCAGTGAGCAGCTGTCTCAGCAGGATCACTATGACTTTGGCATGAGAGCTGTGAAGTCTGTCCTGGACTTGGCTGGGTAAGAAACCAAAGTAGTCGAGTGAAATCCCAAACCATGTGATCAAATGCATTAAATGGGTAACTCAGGAAAGGCTCTCAGACAGTAAGTGATTAGTAAATGTTGGCTGCTGCTGTTGTCATCATTCTTACCTTGACGCTCCTATGACAAAGTGACACAGGCTGTCTCTCCTCATCCCATGACAGTTCTTCACTGTGAGTCCTAACATGGTTGTCCTCGATAGAAACTGGCCTCCAACTAGGCTTTGGAGAACATTAACTTCCCCTGAACTCAAATTCAAACACTGGGTTTTTGTTTACAAAAGCCTTTACTACCTTAAGATGGTATGACTGGACTTAAAAGACACATAGTCTGTTATGCATATGCAACAAAGCCAGTCGTACATGTTGCCTGAGAAAGCCTCAAGAGTTTAAAGAAACTTCATCATTCCAATTCAGTTCAGCTTATGTCTTAGATTTCATCTCTGTCTTTATAATATAGCTCAAGCCTAAACTTTTTTCTAGTGTCTAGTAAAGAAAGAGTCTTTCCTCTTCTCAGGCCCCAACTTTTCTCTTTATAACTTCTTGAAACTACTATATATGGAATCCCCAACTTGTCCAGAGCCTCTGAGGAGACCTATTTTATCTCTAGTCCTTCCTTTCAGGCCATGACTCATTGGCTCAGGTTCTGCACATCCAGAAACCCTCTGCCTGGCTCCTGCATCACTGGGCTCTGCACGAATCTCCCTGCACTTTTCTACCCTGTTCTATATTTTAACCTCTCAGATATAGTATGTCCCCTCTTTACAGGATGGCCATTTAAGGACTAGGAATACTAAGAAGTTGAGATACACTTGCACTGAAGGAGCACAACTACAGTCCAGTGAGTCATAGAGACAGACCAATGTGCAGTCATGTAGCTGCGATGCAGGGAGGGCAGCAACAGGGCTGCACCCACCCAAGGTTCGCTGAGAAGGAGGATAGAGGACAGGAGCTTTCTAGCAAAGGGAGCCACTGGGCTGGGTTTTGAGGGGAAAAATAAGAGCAGGCAAAGAACAAGGCAAAATATTCTGGGCAGGCTGAAAAGAAAAGCACAGATATAGGGATCATCATGATGTATTCAAGGAATTATAAATTCAGGTTGAATAACATCGGGATTGGGGAGGATGTTGAGAAGATGTCCTTATCATTCTCGTCAAGGCTGCATAGCCATTGCAGGACTTGTCAGTGTGCTCTGATGGAGATGAACGCTGAGCACACAAGGGAACATGATCCTCTCCTTCTAGCAGGAATCCTCAGGGGAAGGTCTCTGCCCTCCCTACAGGTTTAGAAAATCACAGTCAACCTTATGTTCTTGTGATATGCCTTTAAATATTCCAGAGTATTCCTTTAAATTTAGATCCTTAAAAAGAGAAAACCCAAACCTAAATGAAGATGTGGTGTTGATAAGAGCTTTACGAGACTCCAATTTGCCAAAATTTCTAACAGATGATGCTCTTCTGTTCAGGTAAGTTTCTAGACGTTACCAAGTAAAGCGTGGCTATCACGTAGTGGCAAATGGTAGTCTTTCTTCAATTATTTCTTTCTCTAACAAACTGAAAACTTTCCCATCTTTTCTGGAGAAACTTATTTTGCAGTTTAAGAAATACTCGTTTAAAATAAAGATACTAAAGTTTGGGCATAATTTCAATCATTTGTGTTTTTTTATCAAAATATTAATCACCAGACTATGTGCTATACAAATTAGCATTTGGCCATAAGTTCCTGACCTAAGGGAAGTTTCTGACTCAAAAAAACTCAGACTTGGGACTTAACATAAATACAATTGTTTTTATCCATTTCATTTTTTGTTGTTTAGTTTTACATTTCTCTAAGTTATACATGTATATAGTTTTAAAAAGAAAATAGTTTCATAAATTAGTCACATAGAAAGCAACAGCCCCCAGCCTTTCACCAACTCCAGCCTCCCAAAGACAATCATTTTCTAACTCTTTTATTTATGTATTCTGCTATCCCTCTCCAGACTTCTTAATACCACATTTACACCGTTTCTTTTTCTTTTTTCCTTTTTTTTTTTTTTTTGACTTTTTTCAGTGGTTGCCCTAGATTTTGCAATATACATTTACAAATAATCTAAGCCCACTTTCAATTAACACAATACCATTTCATGGGAAGTGTTAGTGCCTTATAATAACAATTCTATTTCTCCCTTCTATCCTAATTCCTCCCTTCCATCCCTTGTGTCATTGCTGTCATTCATTTTACTTATATATGAACATACATAAGCACATATTAATATATACATAGGCATACATAATCAAATACATTGTTGGTATAACTATTTAGAACAAACTGTTATCTGTTAGATCAATTAAGACAAAGAAAAATAAAAATTTTCATTTTACCTTCAATTATTCCATCTTCCATGCTCTTCCTTTAGGTAGATCAGAGTTTCTGACCTATGTTATTTTTTGTCTCTCTAAAGAACTTCTTTTAATATTTCTTGCAAGGCAGGGCTACTGGCAACAAATTTTCTCAATATTTATTTGTCTGAGAAAGTCTTTATTTCTCCTTCACCTTTGAAGGATAATTTCACAGGGTACAGAATTCTAGGTTGGTGGGGTTTTCCTCATATGTTTCACTCCCCTCTCTTCTTGCTTGCATAGTTTCTGAGGAAAAGTCAAATGAAATTCTTATCTTTGCTCATCTATAGGTAAAGTGTTTTTTTTTTGTTTTTTTTTTTTTCCTTCTGGCTTCTTTCTATATTTTTTTCTTTAATTTTCTGTGGTTTTAAAATGACTTGCCTCGGTATAATTTTTAGGTATTTATCCTGCTTAGTGTTTTCTGAGTTTCCTGGATCTAAGGTTTGGTGGGTGTCATTAATTTGGGGAAATTCTGTTATTATTCTTTCAAATATTTCTTCTGTTCTTTTCTCCCTCTCTTACCCTCTGGTGTTCCTGTTGCACACGTGGTACTCCTTTTGTAGTTGTACCATGGTTCTTGGGTATTATGTTGCTTTTCCAGTCTTTATTCTCTTTACTTTTCAGTTTCAGAGGTTTCTATTGAGGTACCCTCAAGTTCAGAGGTACTTTCCTCAGCTGTGTCCAATCTACTAATAAGCCTATCAAAGGCATTCTTCATCTCTATTATAGTGTGCTGGTTTTGATAATGCATTTCTTTTTGCTTCTTTCTTTGGCTTTCCATATCTCTTCTTATATTGCCCAGCTGTTTCTGCATGCTATCTATTTTATCCATTAGAGCCTTTCACGTATTCATCATCATGGTTCTAAATAATTAGAATCTGTCCAATAATTTCAACATCCCTCCCATGTCTGGTTCTACTGCTTGCTCTGTCTTTTCAAATGATGGGGAGGGGTTGCCTTTTATTATACCTCATAATATTTTCTTGATGGCTGGACATGATGTAGGTTTAGAAATTAAAAAGAACTGGGCCAAAAGTAAATTGGCTATAAGTAATGTAGTGGTAAGGTGCAGCAGGAGGGAAAGTGTTCTATTGTCCTAGGATTAGGACTCAGTCTTTTAATGAGCCTATGCCAACTGTAAGCTTCATAAGTGTTTCTCACTTTTTTTCTCCCCCGTTAGGTGGTACACGGTGACTACAGTGGCCTAGAGTTTGGTAATTCCCTTCTCCCAGTGAAAGGCTAGAGCCAGCTGGAGTTGATGTTTCCCTTCCCCCAGGTCTGTTAGGCTCTGACAAAACTCTAGCAGGTTAGGCTCTGATTAATTATCCTGGCTTCTTCTTATTAGAAAAAGCAGGGTGCTCCAGCCTATTTCATAATGGTTTCTTTTCCCCTCCCCTGCCAGAAGCATGAAGAGATTTCTTTTTTTTTTTTTTTTCCAAATGTGATTTTTTTTTTTGTTTTCATTTCCAACTTTTATTTTAAGGTCCAGGGTACATGTGCAGGATGTGCAGGTGTGTTCCGTAGGTAAACACGTGCCATGGTGGTTTGCTGCACAGGCATTCACCCAGCATCCATTAGCTATTTTTCCTGACCCTCTCCCTCCTCCGACTCCCCACCCTCCGACAGGCTCTGGTGTGTGTTGTTCCCCACCATCTGTCCATGTGTTCTCATCATTTAGCTCCTACTTATAAGTGAGAGCATACAGTATTTGATGTTCTGTTCCTGCATTAGTTTGCTAAGGATAATGGCCTCCAGCTCCATCCATGTTCCTGCAAAGGATATAATCTCATTCCTCTTTATGGCTGCATAGTATTCCAAGGTGCATATGTACTACATTTTCTTTATCCAGTCTCTCATTGATGGGTTTTTAAGTTGGTTACATGTCTTTGCTATTTATAATAATGCTGCAATGAACATACACATGCATGTGTCTTTATAACAGAATGACTTATATATTTTTAAGCATATACCCAGTAATGGGATTGCTGGGTCAAATGGTAGTTCTGTTTTTAGCTCTTTGGGGAATCACTAAACTGCTTTCCACAGTGGTTGAACTAATTTACACTCCTACCAACAGTGTAAAAGCATTCTTTTTTCTCCACAGCCTCACCAACATCTGTTGTTTTTCAACTTTTTAGTAATAGCCATTCTAGGCCAGGCGTGGTGGCTCACACTGGTAATCCCAACAACTTTGGGAGGACAAGGCAGGTGGATCATCTGAGGTCAAGAGTTTGAGACCAGCCTGACCAATATGGTGAAACCCTGTCTCTACTAAAAATATAAAATTAGCTGGGCATGGTGGCACATACCTGTAGTCCCAGCTACTTGGGAAGCTAAGGCAGGAGAATCACTTGAACCCAGGAGGTGGAGGTTGCAGTAAGCCGAGATTGTGCCATTGCACTCCAGCCTGGACAACAAAAGTGAAACTCCATCTCAAAAAAAATAATAATAATAGCCATTCTAACTGGCATGAGATGGTATCACATTGTGGTTTTGATTTGCATTTCTCTATTGATCAGTAATGTTGAGTTTCTTTCATGTTTGTTGGCTGCATGTGTGTCGTCTTTTGAGAAGTGCCTGTTCATGTACTTTGCCCACTTTTTAATGGGGCTGTTTGTTTTTTCTTATAAATTTGTTTAAGTTCCTTATAGATGCTGGATATTAGACCTCTGCCAGATGCATAGATTGCAAAAATTTTCACATGATGGGATTTCTCTCAGATATTTACTCTAAGAACCTGGTTGAGCTCCTAGAGGTAAAACTCACAAAAGATGTGCCCCTCCACCCCATGACTGGATGCCCCTGGAGTTTTTAACTCTCAGACATCTCCACATCTAGCCTAAAGCAATTTATCAATTACAGCTCACATTTTCCTACCCTGGCACTGGCTCCTATACTAGTTTGTTGTGATCCTATGTATGTGACTGTCTGTGTCTCCAGTGTTGACGGCAGAGGTATCTACAGGCATACCTCATTTTATTTCACTTCATTTTATTGCACTTCGCAGATGTCATGTATTTTATAAATTGAAGGTTTGTAGTAACCCTTCATCAAGCAAGTTTATCAGCACAATTTTTCCAACAGTTTGTATTTACCATGTGTATATGTGGCAATTTTAGTAATTCTCACAATATTTCAAACTTTTTTATTATCATATCTGTTATGGTGATCTGTGATCAGTGATCTTTGATGTTACTATTGCGGTTGTTCTGGGAGCACCACAAACTGCACCCATCCATGACAGCAAACTTAACTGATAAATGTGTGTGCTCTGACTGCTCCACAGACAGCCGTTCTGCCATCTCTCTCCTTCTCCTTGGGCCTCCCTCTTCTCTGAGACACAATAATATTGAAATTAGGCCAACTAATGACCCTACAATGGTCACTAGTGTTCAGATGAAAGGAGGAGTCACACACCTCTCACCTTAAATCAAAAGCTGGAAACGATTAAATTTAGTGAGGAAGACATGTCTAAAGCCAAGATAGGCTGAAAGCTAGGCCTCTTGTGCCAAATAGCCTAATTGTGAATGCAAAAGAAAAGATATTGAAAGAAATTAAAAGTGCTACTCCAGTGAATACATGACTGATAAGAAACAGAAAGTAACCTTATTACTGATAAGGAGAAAGTTTTAGTGGTCTGGATAAAAGATTAAACCAGCCACAATATTCCATTAAGCCAAAGCCTAATCCAGATCAAGGCCCTAACTCTCTTCAATTCTATAAAGGGGGGAAAAGTGGTGAGGAAGCTGCAGAAGGAAAGTTCAAAGCTAGCAGACATGTGACTGAATTGCTGCAATCTCATAATAAAACCTGCATGGATGAGGAGATGCTTCTTATAGATTAGCAAAGAAAGCCATTTTTTGTTTGTTTGTTTCTTTGCTTTGAGACAGTCTCACTCTGTCACCCAGGCTGGAGTGCAGTGACACAATTTTGGCTCACTGCAACCTCTGCCTGCCAGGTTCAAGCAATTCTCCTGCCTCAACCTCCCAAGTAGCTGGGACTAACAGGCGCACACCACCACTGCTGGCTAATTTTGTATTTTTGGTAGAGGAAGAGTTTCACCCTGTTGGCCAGGCTGGTCTTGAACTCCTGGCCTCAAGTGATTAGCCCGCCTCAGCCTACCAAAGTGCTGGGATTACAGGTGTGAGCCCACCGTACCCAACCAAAAGTAGTTTCCTGCAATGGGATCTACTCCTGGTGAAGTAGCTAGCTTCAAACTTATTTTTCTAGCTAGCTTCATGAAGTTTCCTTCATGAAGTTGAAACAAAGAAGTTATTTCCATAACATATAAGGTACAAGGTAAAGTAGCAAATGCTGATGTGGAGGCTGCAGTAAGTTATCCAGAGCTAAGAACACTGATGAAGGTGGCTACACTAAGCAACAGATTTTTAATGTAGATAAAACAGCCTTCTATTAGAAGATGATGCCATATAGGACTTTCATAGTGAAAAAGGAGACACCAACGCCTGGCTTCAAAGCTTTAAAGGCCAGGCTTACTCTAGTTAGAGGCTAAAGCAACTGGTGGTTTTAAGTTAAAGCCGATGCTCATTTACCACTCCAAAAACCCTAGGGCCCTTAAGAATTACACTAAATCTACTCTGCCTGTGCTCTAAAAATGAAACAACAGGGCCTGGATGACAGCATGTCTCTTTAGAGAATGGTTTACTGAATATTTTACCCCTTTTCCCGTTTGCCCTGAGAGTACTCATTGGCAGCGCAGAATTTGTACTTGTGGCTGCAGAATTTAACCCGAGATAACTTTGTCAGGAATTATCTCACTTTTATTATTATTTTCACATTGCTCTAGTATACTGACTTTGGAAACAAAAGGCATCATTCTATAGCATTCTGTTTTTAGTAGTGGTATTTCCACTTACAAAACATAGTAATTCTTGATCACTGAAAATGTCAAATCCTAGAAGGCATAACATTCCTATGCATAATGTTAACATTGTTTTTTTAATAGTCGTTGGCCCAAGATTCATTTGATGAATCTGATTTTTCCAAAATAGATGACTCTGATGATTTGGATGATTCTAATGTTAGTTCTGTTAAGAAATAACTCCAAGAACAGTTTTTACATTTTATTTTCACACTGAAAAGCAATCAGATTTCTTTCAGCCTCACAGAGCATGTTTATATAAAATTAAATGAGCTGCCCTTTTTTGTTCTAAATGAGAAAAGGGCTAAATCACCATTGAGAGTTACTGCTCAGAAAAAAAGACTCCTTTTCAAATATTGCTGCTCATTGGCAATGCACCTGGTCCCTCAAAGCCTCTGAGGGAGATGTACAAGAAGATGAATGTTGTTTTCATGCCTGCTAACTCAACATCCATTCTGTAGCCCCTGGATCAAGGAGTACTTTAAACTTTCAAGTCTTATTATTTAAGAAACGTATTTTGTGATGCTCAATCTGCCATAGATAGTGATTTCTCTAATGGATCCAGGCAAAGTTAATTTTAAAACCTTCTGAAAAGGATTCATCATTCTAGATGTCATTAAGAACATTCATGACTCATGGTAAGACAGAATGTCAACATTAACAGGAGTTTGGAAACAGTTGATTCCAGCCCTCATGGATGATTTTGAGGGGTTTAAGACCTCAGTGGAGGAAGTAACTACAGATGTGGTGGAAACAGCAAGAGAACTAGAATCAGAAGTGGAGCCTGAAGATGTGACTGAATTGCTGCAATCTCATGATCAAACGTGAATGGATGAGAAGTTGCTTCTTATGGATAGCAAAGAAAGTAGTTTCCTGAGATGGGATCTATTCCTGGTGAAGATGCTGTAAATGTTGTTGAAATGACAACAAAAGACTCAGACTATTATACAAATATAGTTGATAAAGCAGTGGAAGGGTTTGAGAGAACTGACTTCAACTTTGAAAGAAGTTTTGCTGTGAGTAAAATGCTATCAAACAGCATCACATGCACATAGATATCTTTCACAAAAGAGTCAATGAACATGGCAAACATTATTGTTGTCTTATTTTAAGAAATTGCCACAGTCACTCCAGCCTTCAGCAACTACCATCCTGCTCAGTCAGCAGCTATCAACATTGAGGTAAGACCCTCTGCCAGCAAAAAGACTATGACTTGCCGACAGCTCAGATGGTCATTAGCCTTTTTTAGCAATAAAGCATTTTTAAATAAAGGTATGTACATTTTTTAGACATAACGCTATTGCATGCTTAAATGACTACAGTATAGCATAGCAATAAATTTTATATGCACTGAGAAACCAAAAAATGAGTTGCTTTATTGCTGTATTCACTTTATTGTAGTGGTCTGAAACTAAACCCACAGCATCTCTCTGAAGGATGCTTATATATAAATATACAATTACGTTTCACAATGAATGGTAATACCATGTTCATAATAGGAGCTCATATTTTTATTATCGTGTTCTTTCTTCCTTTCTGATGCCCCAAGTTTGCTTCTTTTCATCGTATCTTTTTGCTTAGGGAAATTCCCTTTAGCCATTCTTCATGGTAGATCTGCTGACTACAAATTCATTTCCTTTTCCTTTATCTGAGAATGTCTTTATTTTATATGCCTTCATTCTAGAGGGATATTTTCCCTGGGTATAGGATTCTGGAGTGACAGTTGTTTCAGTACTTGAAAGCTGTTGTACCATGTACTTCCCACGTACACCATGCAATTCTATGCAGCCATTAAAAGGAATGAGATTATGTACTTTACAGGGACATGGATGAAGCTGGGCACCATAAACTCAGCAAACTAGTGTAGGAACAGAAAACCAAACACCGCATGTTCTCACTTATAAGTGGGAGCTGAAAAATGATGGATTGATAGGTACAGCAAACCACCATGGCACACATTTACCTATGTAACAAACCTGCACATCCTGCACATGTACCCCAGAACTGAAAATAAAACATTTTTTTAAAAAGATGTACCACTTCCTGTCAGCCTCTATGGTCTCAGATGAGAATTTTGCTATCATTCTGTGTGGTTTTTTTTCCCTGTTGGTAAGGTGTCATTTCTTTTTTTTCTTCTGGCTGCTGCTAAGATTGTTTTCATTGTCTTCCGTGTTTAGAAGTTTGACTATGTTGTTTCTTCACATGGATTTCTTCAGGTTTATCCTGTTTGAGATTTGATCAACTTCTTAAATCTGTAGGTTCGTGCTTTTTGGCAAATGTGTGACATTTTCAGTCATTATTTCTCTGAATACTTCTTCAGCTCTTTCATCTTTCCCCATCGTTTGAGACTCCAGTAACAAAAATGTTAGATCTTTTGTTATATTTCCATAGGTCTCCAAGGGCTGCTCATTCTTTTTTCAGACAATTTTCTCTGTCTTGTTCAGATTGGGTAACTTCTATTATTCTGTCTTGCAGTTTACCAGTTCTTTCCTCTATCCCTTCCATTTTGCTCTTGAACCCATCTGTTGATTTTTTATTGTATTTTTTTCAGTTCTAAAATTTCTAACAGGTTATTTGTATATTCTTTTTTCTTTCTTTTTTTTTGGCTGAGATGTCCTTATATTCTTTTGTTTCTAATGTGTTCATAATGGGTTCCTAAAACATTTTCATGATGTCTGTTTTAAGATAACGATCTCACCTGTGTGTAGTCACATGCACCTATAGTCCTGGCTAGTCAGAAGGCTGAGGCAGGAAGATTGTTGGAGCCCAGGAGTTCAAGGCCAGCCTGGGCAGTATAGTGAGACCGTATCCCTTAAGAAATAAAATACATTTGTCAGACAGTTTTAACATCTCTCTCATCTCAGTGTTAGCATCTATTGATTGTCTCTCTTAGTTCAGTTTGAGATCTTTCTGGCTTTTGATATGATGAATGATTTTTATTGAAACCTACTTATCTGAGATATTATGTTATGAGACTCTAGATCTTATTAAACTTGTTTTAGCTGGCTTTTCTTGATGCCACACCAGCAAGAGAAATTAGAAATGCAACTTTGTTACTTCCAGGTGGGGATAGAATTCAAGTTTTATTGATGTCTGGTGGGAGCAGTCATTTCTGCTGTGTAGGGGTGGGAGTTCCAGCTCCCTGGCAGTCCTCCAGTGATATTGTCCTGGATACAAGAGTAGAAATACCTCATTACTGCTCCCCACGTAACCTCCACTGATGCCACAGGGAAGACAGCTTTATTACCCCTGGACAGTGGTAAAAAGTCCTAACTCTCCACTGAGCCTCCTCTGATGCCACGCATCAGAGAGAAGAAGGGGTGCTTCATTATTCCTGGGGAGGGCTGGGAGTCCAGGCTTCCCATATGGTCTCCACTAATACCAAAGGGAGCATCATTACTTACCAGTGAGGATGAAAGTACATCCCTATATGGCCTTCTCTGACACCATGGGGGAATGAGGAGAGGAATTTCAGGAGACTTTTTACACCCTAGCTAGAGTGGAAGTCTGGGCTCCATACTCAGTATCTGCTGGTGTGGGTAGGAATAAATACCCCAGGAGTTTTCAGTGGTGTTTGGTTAGAGTAGAGCAGTTATTGCCTAAAAGTTTTCTGTCTTGCTGGGCTGCCCCTTTCCTGGTCCTTTGGATAAAGGCGGTAAGCTTTTCCTGGGGCTTTTTTTAAAAATCTGTGCCCATTGGCATTTCTGGATTGCCAGGATGTAAAAGACAAAAAGACACAAGAGACTCGACGCTGTTATTGCTTGCATCTTAAGTACCTAGCCAGTCTGCCTTCTCTCTACCTTTCAGAGTCTTCTTTCATTTATCTTACTTAATGTACAGGGATTTTAGTTGTACTTAATGGAAGGAATAAGGAAAAGTAAGTCTGTTCCATCTTTCCGGAGAAATAACTTGGTTGACATTTCTTGATATCAGAGAAATGATAGATTCTGGTACAGCATGTAGGACAAACTAATACTGTACATGTTCAGAAGAGAAAGATCAAGGAGAAACAATAAGACTCATAATATTTAATTGATTGTAACATTTAATACATTTCTATTTTTACAGCTGTTGCTTTTTCAATTAGTTACATATCTTGAGCATCTTTTTCATGTTAGTATATATGCATGAGTCTATTTTTTTTGTACTGCTGCTAGACTGCTATTATATAAGATGGTACTTTGAGACATAATAAACCTATAGAACTATTTTAATGTGAAAGGTCTTACATATGGACATTTAGATTTTTTCCTAATTGTTTTCTATGCTAATAATGAACATTCCTATACATATATCTTTGCACAGGTATGATATTTCTACAAGGGAGATTCCTGAAAGTAAGTTTCCTAGGTCATAGGGTTTGCACATTTTTTATTTAAATAGATTCAATCTAATTGTCCTCCAAAGATGAGTTACCCTTTTACACTTACATACGTGGTTTTATGAAGGTGCCTATTTCCCCATAAGTGTTTTAAAGAGAGGCCAAATGTAGTAGCCTATTTTAATATTCATTTCTGTAACTATTAGAGTCATTGGCTATCATTTCCTATGTTCATTATTTATAATTATTATTCTTGGAGCATGTTCCTATTGTACTCTTACTTACTGATTTATAGAAACACATAACCTTTATCTGTTATAAACATTGGAAATGTTTTTCTAAGTCTCTCATTCATGCTTTAGGTTTGTATATAAAGCCTTTTATCTCACAGAAGTTTGATTTTTGTCTGTTTGTTTTTCTTTTTTCACTCTGTCAACTTCTTTTTACAGTTGTAGATATCCTGCCTTTCTTAGAAAGACCGCCTTACCACAATGTTGCAAAATTTAGCTCTTGTACTTTCTTCTAGTACTTTCTCGTCACTTTATGTAAGGTTTTAACTGTATCACAGATGTATTTGTGTATATAATGTGAGGTAAAGATTTAGCTTCTTTTTTCCCATGGAAACATCTCATATCAACTGTTTCCTATAGAAACAGTCACATTTTTCCTTCCTCCCTTCTTGCATAATACTAATTTTAATTCTATATTCATCTTATTTTTCTGAATAGCCACATACAGTTATGAGCATATGTAAGTGATTTTAGGAAAATTTGAGCTACAAATATAATTTTAAATATAATTTTAAAATAATTATAAATTTTTAAGTGAGATATTTTATAATTTTTTAAATAATTAAAAATAAGTTCATCACCTTCTATATGTTTGGTACTGTGCCATGTACTGTGAGAAATACAGAAAGAAACACAAGAGATACTGCTTACTCCCAAGAAGCTCCCAATATACTTATGAACATTGGTCTACTATACAGGAAACAAACAAAATCATACATGATATCAGAGAAATGATAGATTCTGGTACAGCATGTAGGACAAACTAATACTGTACATGTTCAGAAGAGAAAGATCAAGGAGAAACAATAAGACTCATAATATTTAATTGATTGTAACAAATATGGGAAAGTATCAATGACCAGTTGCTCCTAATTGATTTTACTTTTGTTTTAACAGTGGAATCATATCTGACCTTTTTCCTGGAGTCCAAATTCCAGAACATGATTATGGTATTTTACAGTCAACAATTGTGGATGTCATGAATGGGCAAAATCTTCAGCCTGAGATGTGTATGATTAGAAAGGTGATACAGTTGTATGAAACAATGCTAGTAAGGCATGGTGTTATGTTAGTTGGACCACCAGGAGGTGGCAAGACCACAGTTTACCGAATACTAGCAGAAACTTTAGGGAATTTACAAAAACTTGGGATAGACAATCCCTTTTACCAACCAGTTAAAACATACGTTCTCAACCCTAAATCAATTACCATGGGCGAATTATATGGAGAGGTTAATAATTTAACCTTGGAGTGGAAAGATGGTTTGATGGCACTAAGTGTCCGAGCAGCTGTGAATGATACTTCAGAAGACCATAAATGGATCATCAGTGATGGGCCAGTAGATGCTCTTTGGATTGAAAACATGAATACAGTGCTGGATGATAACAAGATGCTTTGCCTGGCTAACAGTGAGAGGATTAAACTCACACCTCAAATTCACATGCTTTTTGAGGTAAGTGTACACATTACTGTGGAGTGAAATCATTCATTAAATTGGCATACCATTATTACATTTTTTCTCACACTGATGTAGCCTTTACTATCTATAATGTCTATTATTATGTTCTGTTTACTTGTAAATTATCCTTTTGTAATAGATTGACAGTCAAAGTCTCAAATGTTCTTATCTCTAAAAATAGGAAGTACAATAAATTCTGGCTTCCCTGAGATAGGGAGAGAGAGGAAGAAATAGAGAGAGAGAGCGCTTTGTATCATTTGAAATGCATTTTAAATTTAAAAATTATTATATTTAATAAGAATAAATTATCCCACTGTGATATGAATATTTGATGAGGGATTGGGAGAGGAATGTGGACCAAGTACAGCTACAAACATTATGAAGAATGCCACCTGTGTTCTATTCACTCATCAAATACTGATTGGATGCCTACTATGTGCCAGGGATTCTAATACAAGAATGAAAAGGAGAAAAGAGAAAAGCAAAGAGAAGAAAGAAAAATAGCCCTGCCCATAGAATTTGATAGTATCCTCCTGTACTTGTGGGAATTTTTTTCGCCTTATACTCATTTAACTTTGTTCTTGCATTTCTAATTACTTATTGCTCTCCCACTCTCTTCCACACAAAGCCTTTCAATGTTAAGTTAGACTTTAAAAGTGTGAATCATTTTATAAGTGTGAACACTGAAGTTGGAGAAATAAGGAAGTATCGTATTAGCGGTTTCCTGCTCAACTTTCTTCAACTTTAGGTGCAAGATCTGCGGGTTGCCTCCCCTGCAACTGTCAGTCGATGTGGAATGGTGTTTGTGGATCCTGAAGAACTGAAATGGATGCCTTATGTTAAAACTTGGATGAAGGGTATTTCTAAAAATGTAAGTGCAATCAGATATTCCCCAATATCTCCATCTGTCAGGACTCACGTTGCCTTCTAGTGCACAAATAACAATATGTTAAGGACTCATGGTGCTTGATTGAGGGGACTCCATTATTTTACCTGGTCCTCCCTATGGATTCCTAGAATCCTCCAGGAATGTTTATATACTCCCCAAATCTGTCCTCATTTCTTGTTACCCCAGCCTGCCAGCCGGCGTACTCACACTGCCTCCTGCCTATTCTGTCTGGCTTCTCCCCAGACTGAAACACAAGCCACTTTTGTGAGTCCCTAAAAACACAACTACAACAGCCTGAGGCATTGAGACTTTGCAGAAAGCTTGGGAGTAATAAAACAGAACCAAAATGAAGAAAAAGAATATTTAAGTCTAGACCCTAACTGTCATTGTTTTTGGATTTTCAGAGCCCCTAACACCTATGACAGCCAAAGGTAAAAGAAAACCCATTTACATCCTACCCCAATTGTAGGTGCAAGACCTAAGACACATTCTAACCTCAGAGGTACAGTTCCACCCAAATTGAAGAAAAGCTTATACATTATTATTCAAAACAAATCAGTTTCATACTACTTTCTGTAGCTTCTCCATTCTAACACAGAATTTTTCTCTTTAGCTTAGCTGAACAAGTAGTCCTTTGAGATGTTTCCCCCACATCTCATCCCTACTCCAAATAAGCCTTCTTCGTCTCTGCCTCTCCCCCTCCAAAGATGAGCCAGAAAACTATTGTTTTCCTCCTTTCTTTGCATGAACATTTTAAGAATATTATGGTCTAGTCTCAGAGTACCTTATTAAAGACAGTAATTCTCAGAATTGAGAGTTTATCATTGGCTACCTTAAGACTTTTAACTTTTCTGAATTCACTTTTTTAAAAATTAGCAGACATTTTTATGCCTAGGGCAGTTTTAAGTTTATAGAAAAATTAAACAGAAATGAGGGTTCCCATGTACTCCCTCACCCCCATTATTCACACTATTATTCACCTATTATTAACACTGCATAAATGGTGAACCAGTATTCATTCGTTCATTATTATTAACCAAAGTGCATACTTTGTGTTAGAGTTCACTCTTTGTGTACAATTTATGGGTTTTTAAAAATGCATAGTGTCATGTTTCCACCATTATAGTATCAGGCAGAATAGTTTCATTGCTCTAAAAGTCCTCTGAGCTCTACCTTCTGAATATCATCCCTCCTCCCCATCCCTTAACCCCTGCAACCACTGATCTTTTTACTATCTCTGTAGTTTTACCTTTTCTAGAATGTCATACGTTGAAATTGTATAGTACATAGCTTTTTCAGACTGGCTTTTTTTTACTTGGTAATATTCATTTAAGGTACTTCCATGTCTTTCTGTGGTTTGGTAACTTACTTCTTTTTAGCATTGGATTTTTTTTTTACAATCTTCACATTGTATAAATATTTCATCTTCTAGTCTCATAACAGTGTGTTTCCCAGAGTAGAAGTTAATTTTAATGAAATTCAGCTTACCAGTTTGTTCCCTCATGGATGATGCCTTTGGTGTCATACCTAAGAAGTCATCACCAAGCCCAAAGTCATGTAGATTTTCTCCTGTTATCTTCTAAAAACTTCATATTTTGTGTTTTGCATTTATAATCCATTTTCAGTTAATTTTTAGGAAGGGTATAAGGTCTGTGTCTAAATTCGTTTTTTTGCATGTGTATATCCAGTTGTTCCAGCACCATTTGTTGAAAAGACTGTCCTTTCTCCATCGGATTGCCTTTGCTTTTTTGTTAAAAATCAATTGACTGTATTTATGTAGGTCTATTTCTGTGCTCTCCATTCTGTTCCATTGATCTACTTGTCCATTCTTTCACCAATAACCCACTGTCTTGATTACTGCAGCTGTATAGTAAGTCTTGAAGTTGGGTAGTGTCAGTTTTTCAACTTTGTTCTTTTTCTTCATTGTTGTATTGGTTATTCTGGGTCTTTTGCCTTTCCATATAAACTTTAGAATCAGTTTGTCAATTAATCCACAAAGTAACTTGCTGGAATTTTGACTGAGATTTTGTTGAATTTATAGATAACATCGGAGAAATTGACATCGTAAGACTTATTTAGTCTTCCTATCCATGAATGTGGTATTTCTCTCTATTTATTTAGTAGTTCTTTAGCTTCTTTCATCAGAGTATTATAGCTTGTCTATATAGATCTAGTACATATTTTGTTATATTTATAATTAATTTATTTTTGGCAGTAATGTAAATTGTATTGTATTTTTAATTTCAAATTCCAATTGCTCCTTGCTGGTGTATAAGAAAATGATTGACTTGTATATGTTAACCTCATATCCTGCAACTTTTCTATAATTACCTATGAGTTCCAGTTTTGTTTGTTTTGCTTTGTCAATTTAGGTAGATTTTCCACATAGACAATTATGTTATTTGTGAACAAAGACAGTTTTACTTCTTCCTTCCCAATCTGTATACCTTTTATTTCCTTTTATTGTCCTATTGCATTAGCTAGGACTTCAGGACAAAGTTGAATAAGAGTAGTGAGAGGGACTGAATTCACTTTTAAATATTTTATGTATTGGCAGCTTAAGAAATAATTATGAAATTAACACCTCTGAACCCATTGCCAGACCAAGAAATAGAACACAATCAACTACCCATAATTTTCCCCATGTATCCCTTCCCAGTTATAGAAGGTTTCCTTAAAATTTAATTTATTTAGTATGTTGTGATAGTTATAGCCTTTCGTTTAAAGATCACTGAATATATAGAAATATCCAGATTTTAACCAACCCAATTCTAAACTGAATTATGTATTTATCAGGTCTTGCTAAACTATCATTTGTTTCATTTTCAGCTGAATGAGGAAACCCAAGAATATATATTAAATCTTTTCCAACATTATGTTGATGAAGGTTTACATTTTATCAATAAAAAGTGCAGCCAAGCAATTCCACAAGTGGACATCAGCAAAGTTACTACACTCTGTTGCTTATTGGAGTCCTTGATACTTGGGAAAGATGGAGTTAACTTGACAATGGTATGAAGAGTTTTCTTACTGCTGTGAAGCTAGAAAAATTAGATTATTATATAAATTCCTTGCAAAGAAATGACTCCATTCTAAAATATAACCATTTGATTTTTAAGTTAATTTTTCAGGGGACTAATAGCTATGATTACATTCATAGAATCTCAAAGCTACAAGGAACGTTAGCATGTATAGTTTATTCCTCTACTCAATTTTGAATTCTCTTACAGTCTACAACATATTCCCAATACAAGATATTCTCAATCTGCTTACATACCTTCATGCAGGTATTTAAAAAATTATAATAATCAGTTGAAAGACAAAGTTGGACTTTTTTTCCCTTCATATTCCTTCTCATTCATTTTCTCATCAGTGATTATAATATATAACTATAAGAAAACACTACTCTGTGAACCATTGCATGAAGTGTAAGAAACATACACTGTGCCCATTTAAAAATGTATTAGTCTAAATGAAAGAAAAATACCTTTACACTTTGCAGCTTAGGATTCTTTTTATGTTTATATATAAAATATTAAGTCTGTCTCTCTTTATTCTTTCAGGAACAAACAAAACTGAACACTATACTATGTCAGACTTTTGTATTCTGTTATTTGTGGTCTTTGGGTGGAAACCTAACCGAAAACTATTGGGATTCTTTTGATACATTTATTAGAACACAATTTGATGATAATCCTGATGCCAGGGTAAGAACCAAATAAATTACATTTTAGCATAATAATTCTGAATCATTAAAATTAAATTTTAAGATTAAAACTTTAAAAGCTTTAGTTCTATTGAAAATATAACTTATACACTAAGCTGGTTCCTAAAAGTATTTATGTTTTTCTAACCATAGATAACATTTATCATATTTTTTAAGTTAGGAGCCCTCTCCTAGTCATATTTAAAAAGTAAGATGTATAAGTATATAAAAACTCTCTGCTGTAAACAACTATTGAATTCTAGTCAGTAAATTTATTTTTCACAGTGTGAAAATAACAGTGTGATTGGTTAGCTATTCTGAATTGCTGGAATGTACTTGGTATATATTCTAAGATTGACTAAATAAGTAAATATTGAGAATAATGGCAATGAATTTCTCACTGTTAGAGATGGGATTTAAAAATATGAAAGGAGAAAAATTAGAATGCACTCTGTTTTATTGGATTGGAATTGCAGGTCTCAGTACTCATTGATATTCAAAATGTTAACATACATATATATAATTGTATGAAAATTGCCTGGGCACATGGCTCACACCTGTAATCCCAGTATTTTAGGAGGCTAAGGCAGGAGGACCACTTGAGGCCAAGAGTTTGAGACCAGCCTGTACAATATAGCAAGACTCCTGTCTCTACAAAAAAATTTTTTAGTATCCAAGCTCAATGGTGCACACCTGTAGTTCTAGCTACTCAGGAGGCTGAGGCAAGAGGATCTCTTGAGCCCAGGAGTTTGAGGCTGCACTGAGCTATGATCTTACCACTGCACTCCAGCCTGGGCAACAGAGCAAGGCTCTGTCTTTAAATAAATAAGTAAATGTATGAAAATTGATGTGTGTATACATCAATTTTCTAGTCCATTTTATATATATATAAATTTTTATATACATATAATTTTCTAGTCCATGTGCTGAAAGGAACTAGACACAAAGACACCTTGATAGCAGCAATGAGCATATCTGGTATACTTATTTTTAAATACTATTGTCATCCTCCATTAAAGAAAATGAGAAATTCTTCGTAAAATAGTTGATTTCAAGACTGGATCAGGGAAAATACAAAACAACTCTTTTATGTTGCATAGTAAAAAAATGCTCAAAGAATGATGTGACATGTCAAAAGAACACAGAAGGCAGTTTGAAGAGACTTCCACTGGTCAAAACTGGATAGATTTAAGCATCAAAATCAATAATCATAGTATAGGATCATAACCCTTTTAGTAAAATAAAAATCTGTAATAAAATAAAAATAAAAATCCATACTCATAATAAAAATATGCATGACTAAATGAATAAGTAGGGAAGAAAGAAAAACTCTTTCTTATAGCTAATACCAACTAACCTATGCAGAAGGAATAATGGATAAAGTTAGAAAGTCATCACCTTGCAACCATTATTGTAATAATTGATTTAGGCAGGAATCATCAATGAATACTGAAATTAGTGGGTAGAGGTTTCATGATAAGCAGTACTTACATAGTTTCTAAGTATTTACTAAACAAAACAAAACAAAAAAAGCAAAAAAACAAACTTGTAAACAGCACCTTAGCTACATGATCAATTTAACTTAATTAGTGGGTAGAGATTTCATGATAAGCAGTATTTACATAGTTTCTAAGTGTTTACTTAAAAAAAAAAACGCTTGTAAACAGCACCTTAGCTACATGATCAATTTAACTTAACTAACATCAAGGCAAACCTGTGCCTGCTTCCTAATATGGGACACTGTGAAAGATGTAATCTTGCTTCTGTGATATTTATTTCAGAAATGTATAACTTGAATCTAATCATGAGGTTACACCTGGAAAACCCAAACCAATGAATATTAAACTGGACTATATTCTTCAAATATATCTATGTCATAAGAGACAAAGTTGAAAGACTTTTCTGAATAAAAGGAGACTAAAGAGAGATAATTAAATGCAATGCATGATCCTGGATTGGATCTTGGACTTGGAAAAATATAGCTATAAATTATATTATTGGAAAAAATGGCAATATTTGAATGTAGAATGTAAATTAAATAATATGTCAGTATTCAATAAATTTTATCACCTAAGTATTTTTTTTAAATATGTCCTTTTGTCTTCATCCTTGCTGCCTTTGGATAACCCAGATTCTTATTATTTCTTCCATGGGCTATTAAAATATCCTATTTATTATTCCTTTGCTTTTGCTCCAGTCATATCTAATTCACCCTCTCTACCAGTATTTTTAAAGTTAAAGGTCACAATCTATTAATTGGTCATGAAATCAAGTGAAAGGGTCACAACCCAGTTTTTAAAAAGGAAATATCCTCGACTACAACTATCAGTAAACACTATATTGGAGAGTCTAACTAGTGCAATAAGGCAAGAAAAAGAAATAAAACATATAAACTTTGGAAAGGAAGAAGTAAAATAGTCATTATTTGCAGAAAAAAATGACTGAATATGTAGAAAATCCTAAAAAATCTACAAACAAATGATTACAATTAATAAGTACATTAGTAAGGCTCTTGGATATAAGGTCCACAAAGAGTCAACAAATGAAAATTTAAAAGAATGCCATTTATAAAAGTAACAAAATACCAACTACTTAGGAATAAAATTAATGAATGATGTGAAAGACCTCTGCTGAAAAGTATAAAACATTGTTGAGAGAAATTTTAAAAGATCTGTATAAATGAAGAGATACACTATGTTCATGGATTGAGATACTTTTATCAAGTTATCAGTTCTTTCCAAAATATTTTGAAGATTCTAGGCAACTTCAGTCCCAAAAACCCCAACAAAATTTTTCCATGGAATCTGACAATCTCGTTCTAAAATTTATATAAAAATGTAAAATAACTGAGATAATCTTGAAGGAACACACATTTGGAGGACTTAAACTACATGACTTCAATAATTCAAGACAGTAAAACAGCAGCAGTTCAGAGTGTGGCATTGGTGAAAGGATATCAAATAGACAAACTAGTATTGACAAAGAAGTGGAAGAAAGAAGCCTTCTGAGGTGCTGTACATGTTCTGTATTTTAATCTAGGGTGGTTATATTAATATTTATATATATGAAATTATCTAAAAGAGACTCAATATTTGACAAAAAAGGTTATGTTATACCTTGAGGTTTAAAAAAAAAAAAAAAAGAATAGAAAGTAGAGTGAATTGAGGAGGTTCCAAGATGGCCAAATAGGAACAACTCCAGTCTACAGTTCCCAGCATGAGTGATACAGAAGACGGGTGATTTCTGTATTTCCAACTGAGGTACTGGGTTCATCTCACTGGGGCTTGTCAGACAGTGGGTGCAGCCCACAGAGCGGGATGGGGCATCGACTCACCCAGGAAGCACAAGGAGTTGGGTAATTCCTTTTCCTAGCCAAGGGAAGCCATGACAGATGGTACCTGGAAAATCGGGACACTCCCACCCTAATACTGCTCTTTTCCAACAGTCTTAGCAAACGACACACCAGGAGATTATATCCCACACCTGGTTCAGAGGGTCCTATGCCCACAGAGCCTCGCTCACTGCTAGCACAGCAGTCTGAGACTGAACTACAAGACAGCAGCAAGGCTTGGGGAGGGGCGTCCACCATTGCTGAGGCTTGAGTAGGTAAACAAAGCAGCCAGGAAGCTCTAACTGGGTGGAGCCCACCGCAGCTCAAGGATGCCTTTCTGCCTCTGTAGACTCCACCTCTGGGGGCAGGTCATAGCTGAACAAAAGGCAGCAGAAACTTCTGCAGACTTAAACATCCCTGTCCGACAGCTTTGAAGAGAGTAGTGGTTCTCCCAGCACAGAGTTTGAGATCTGAGAACAGACAGACTGCCTCCTCAAGTGGTCCCTGACCCCTGAGTAGCCTAACTGGGAGACATCTCCCAGTAGGGGCCGACCGACACCTCATGCATCTGGGTGTCCCTCTGAGATGAAGCTTCCAGAGGAAGGATCAGTCAGCAACATTTACCATTCTGCAATATTTGCTGTTCTGCAGCCTACACTGGTGATACCCAGTCAAACAGGATCTAGAGTGGACCTCCAGCAAATTCCAACAGACCTGCAGCTGAGGGTCCTGACTGTTAGAAGGAAAAAAACAAACAGAAAGGATATCCACACCAAAACCCCATCTGTACATCACCATCATCAAAGACCAAAGGCAGATAAAACCACAAAGATGGGGAGAAACAAGAGCAGAAAAGCTGAAAATTCTAAAATCAAATACCTCTTCTCCTCAAAAGGAACGCAGCTCCTTGCCAGCAATGGAACAAAGCTGGACGAAGAATGATTTTGACGAGTTGAGAGAAGAAAGCTTCAGATGATCAGTAATAACAAACTTCTCCGAGCTAAAGGAGGATGTTCGAACCCATCGCAAAGAAGCTAAAAACCTTGAAAAAAGATTAGACAAATGACTAACTAGAATAAACAGCATAGAGAAGACCTTAAATGACCTGATGGAGCTGAAAACCATGGCATGAGAGCTACATGATGGATACACAAGCTTCAGCAGCCGATTCAATCAAGTGGAAGAAAGGGTATCAGTGATTGAAGATCAAATGAATGAAATGAAGTAAGAAAAGAAGTTTAGAGAAAAAAGAGTAAAAAGAAATGAACAAAGTCTCCAAGAAATAGGGGACTACGAGAAAAGACCAAATCTACATCTGATTGATGTACCTGAAACTGATGGGAAGAATGGAACCAAGTTGGAAAACACTCTGCAGGATATTATCCAGGAGAACTTCCCCAACCTAGCAAGGCAGGCCAACATTCAAATTCAGGAAATACAGAGAACACCACAAAGATACTCCTCGAGAAGAGCAACTCCAGATTCGCCAAAGTTGAAATGAAGGAAAAAATATTAAGGGCAACCAGAGAGAAAAGTCGGGTTACCCACAAAGGGAAGCCCATCAGACTAACAGCGGATCTCTCGGCAGAAACTCTACAAGCCAGAAGAGAGTGGGGGACAATATTCAACATTCTTAAAGAAAAGAATTTTCAACCCAGAATTTCATATCCAGCCAAATTAAGTTTCATAAGTGAAGGAGAAATAAAATCCTTTACAGACAAGCAAATGCTGAGAGATTTTGTCACCACCAGGCCTGCCTTACCAGAGCTCCTGAAGGAAGCACTAAACATGGAAAGGAACAACCAGTACGAGCCATTGCAAAAACATGCCAAATTGTAAAGACCATTGATGCTAGGAAGAAACTGCATCAACTAATGAGCAAAATAACCAGGTAACATCATAATGACAGGATCAAATTCACACATAACAATATTAACCTTAAATGTCACTGTGCTAAATGCTGCAATTAAAAGACACAGACTGTCAAATTGGATGAAGAGTCAAGACTCATCAGTCTGCTGTATTCAGGAGACCCATCTCACATGCAGAGACATACATAGGCTCAAAATAAAGGGATGGAGGAAGATCTACCAAGCAAATGGAAAACAAAAAAAGCAGGGGTTGCAATCCTAGTCTCTGATAAAACAGACTTTAAACCAACAAAGATCAAAAGAGACAAAGAAGGCCATTACATAATGGTAAAGGGATCAATTGAACAAGAAGAGCTAACTATCCTGAACATATGCACCCAATACAGTAGCACCCAG
The DNA here is from genome assembly GCF_007565055.1 of Rhinopithecus roxellana. Taxonomy (NCBI): domain Eukaryota; kingdom Metazoa; phylum Chordata; class Mammalia; order Primates; family Cercopithecidae; genus Rhinopithecus; species Rhinopithecus roxellana. The sequence continues at coordinate 21,088,347 of NC_044565.1, read as the reverse complement.
TTTCATAAACCAAGTCCTTAGAGACCTACAAAGAGACTTAGACTCCCACAAAATAATAATGGGAGACTTGAACACCCCACTGTCAACATTAGACAGATCAACAAGACAGAAAGTAAACAAGGATATCCACGACTTGAGCTTATCTCTGCACCGAGTGGACCTAATAGACATCTACAGAACTCTCCACCCCAAATCAACAGAATATACATTCTTTTCAGCACCACATCGCCCTTATGCCAAAATTGGCTACATAGTTGGAAGTAAAGTACTCCTCAGCAAATGTAAAAGAACAGAAATCACAACCAACTGTCTCTCAAACCACAGTGCCATCAAACTAGAACTCTGGATTAAGAAACTCACTCAAAACTGCACAACTACATGGAAACTGAACAACCTGCTCCTGGATGACTACTGGGTACATAACAAAATGAAAGCAGAAATAAAGATGTTCTTTGAAACCAATGAAAACAAAGATACAACATACCAGAATCTCTGGGATACATTTAAAGCAGTGTGTAGAGAGAAATTTATAGCACTAAATGCCCACAAGAGAAAGCAGGAAAGATCTAAAATTGACACTCTAACATCACAATTAAACGAACTAGAAAAGCAAGAGCAAACGCATTCAAAAGCTAGCAGAAGGCAAGAAATAGCTAAGATCAGAGCAGAACTCAAGGAGATAGAAGCACAATAAACCCTTCAAAAAATCAATGAATCCAGGAGCTGGTTTTTTGAAAAAATCACCAAAATTGACAGACTGCTAGCAAGACTAATAAAGAAGAAAAGAGAGAAGAATCAAATAGATGCAATAAAAAATGATAAAGGGGATATCACCACCAACCCTACAGAAATACGAACTACCATCAGAGAATACTATAAACACCTCTACGCAAATCAACTAGAAAATCTAGAAGAAATGGATAAATTCTGGGACACATACACCCTCCCAAGACTAAACCAGGAAGAAGTTGAATCCCTGATAGACCAATGACAGGCTCTGAAATTGAGGCCATAATTAATAGCCTACCCACCAAAAAAAGTCCAGGACCAGATGGATTCATAGTCAAATTCTACCAGAGATACAAAGAGGAGCTGGTACCATTCCTTCTGAAACTATTCCAATCAAAAGAAAAAGAGGGAATTCTTCCTCACTCATTTTATGAGACCAGCATCCTCCTGATACCAAAGCCTGGCAGAGACACAACAAAGAAAGTGAATTTTAGACCAATATCCCTGATGAACATCAATGCAAAAGTCCTCAATAAAATACTGGCTAATCAAATCCAGTAGCACATCAAAAAGCTCATCCCTGGGATGCAAGGCTGGTTCAACATACGTAATTCAATAAACGTAATCCATCATATACACAGAACCAATGACAAAAACCACATGATTTTCTCAATAGATGCAGAAAGGGCCTTCAACAAAATTCAACAGCCCTTCATGCTAAAAACTCTTAATAAACTAGGTATTGATGGGACATATCTCAAAATAATAAGAGCTATTTATGACAAACCCACAGCCAATATCATACTGAATGGGCAAAAACTGGAAGCATTCTCTGAAAACTGGCACAAGACAGGGATGCCCTCTCTCACCACTCCTATTCAACATAGTGTTGGAAGTTCTGGCTAGGACAATCAGGCAGCAGAAAGAAATAAAGGGTATTCAATTAGGAAAAGAGGAAGCCAAATTGTCCCTGTTTGCAGATGACATGATTGTATATTTAGAAAACCCCGCTGTCTCAGCCCAAAATCTCCGTAAGCTGATAAGCAATTTCAGCAAAGTCTCAGGATATAAAATCAATGTGCAAAAATCACAGGCATTCCTATACACCAATAACAGACTAACAGAGAGCCAAATCATGTGTGAACTCCTACTCACAATTGCTTCAAAGGATAAAATACCTAGGAATCCAACTTACAAGGGATGTGAAGGACCTCTTCAAGGAGAACTACAAACCACTGCTCAGTGAAATAAAAGAGGACACAAACAAATGGAAGAATATTCCATGCTCATGGATAGGAAGAATCAATATTGTGAAATTGGCCATACTGCCCAAGGTAATTTATAGATTCAATGCCATCTCCATCAAGCTACCAATGACTTTCTTCACAGAATTGGAAAAAACTACTTTAAAGTTCATATGGAACCAAAAAAGAGCCCACATTGCCAAGACAATCCTAAGCAAAAAGAACAAAACTGGAGGCATCATGCTACCTGACTTCAAACTATACTACAAGGCTACAGTAACCAAAACAGCATAGTACTGGTACCAAAACAGAGATGCAGACCAATGGAACAGAACAGAGCCCTCAGAAATAATACCACACATCTACAACTATCTGATCTTTGACAAACCTGACAAAAACAAGAAATGGGGAAAGGATTCTGTATTTAATAAATGGTGCTGGGAATACTGGCTAGCCATATGTAGAAAGCTGAAACTGGATCCCTTCCTTACACCTTATACAAAAATTATTTCAAGATGGATTAAAGACTTAAATGTCAGACCTAAAACCATAAAAACCCTAGAAGAAAACCTAGGCAATACCATTCAGGACATAGGCATGGGCAAGGACTTCATGACTAAAACACCAAAAGCAATGGCAGCAAAAGCCAAAACAGACAAATAGGATCTGATTAAACTAAGGAGCTTCTGCACAGCAAAAGAAACTACTGTCAGAGTGAATACGCAGCCCACAGAATGGGAGAAAATTTTTACAATCTACCCATCTGACAAAGGGCTAATATCCAGAATCTACAAAGAACTTAAACAAATTTACAAGAAAAAAATCAAACAACCCCATTAAAAAGTGGGCAAAGGATATGAATAGACACTTCTCAAAAGAAGACATTTATGGAGCCAACAGACACATGAAAAAATGCTCATCATCACTGGCCATCAGAGAAACACAAATCAAAACCACAATGAGATACCATCTCACACCAGTTACAATGGTGATCATTAAAAAGTCAGGAAACAACAGGTGCTGGAGAGGATGTGGAGAAATAGGAACACTTTTATGCTGTTGGTGGGACTGTAAAGTAGTTCAACCATTGTGGAAGACAGTGTGGCGATTCCTCAAGGATCTAGAACTAGAAATACCATTTGACCCAGCCATCCCATTACTGGGTGTATACCCAAAGGATTATAAATCATGCTGCTATAAAGACACATGCACATGTATGTTTATTGCAGCACTATTCACAATAGCAAAGACTTGGAATCAACCCAAATGTCCATCTGTGACAGACTGGATTAAGAAAATGTGGCACATATACACCATGGAATACTATGCAGCCATAAAAAAGGATGAGTTTGTGTCCTTTGTAGGGACATGGATGCAGCTGGAAACCATCATTCTTAGCAAACTATCACAAGAACAGAAAACCAAACACCACATGTTCTCACTCATAGGTGGGAACTGAACAATGAGAACATTTGGACACAGGGCAGGGAACATCACACACTGGGGCCTATTGTGGGGTGGGGGAGAGAGGAGGGATAGCATTAGGAAATATAACTAATGTAAATGATGAGTTAATGGGTGCAGCACACCAACATATATGTAACCTGAACATTGTGCACATGTACCCTAGAACTTAAAGTATAATAAAAATAAAAAAATAAAAAAATAAAACCTTTGATTCTGGATAACAATAAAAAAAAAGTAGAGTGAATTGCACATAGTAGAGGTAAATATTTTACATGTTTGTAGATACACATATATATGTATGTACAGAGTCACAATGAAAAATGAATTTCTTACTAAAAGTCACTGTCAAATGACCTTGAAGCAATAGTGCTCTGTACAGCTGCCAGAATGAAACTTCTGAAATGCAATCTGATGATGTTACCTACCTGCTTAGAATCCCACACTGAATTGTTGCTCTAAGATCTTTAAAAAGTAAAGCTTTTAAAACTTGGCCCATCTCTATTTCCAGCCTCATCTCACTGTATGCAGCGTTCTCGTGCTTCCCAGTATACACCATATTTTCCATGGCATCAGACTTCTAATTCTATTTTTTTAGTCTGAATCCTGAACCCGTTCTTTCCCACCCCATGCCATCCCTTTTTTGCCCATCTGACTCCAGCTTGTTCTTCAAGTCTGAGTTGTAGCATTACCACCCCTGGAAGCCTTCCTGAATCTGTAGCCATCACCATAACTCCCCTGCAAGTAGAAATGAGCCATTGCTCTGTGTGTGTGTGTGTGTGTGTGTGTGTGTGTGTGTGTGTGTGTGATTGTAATAAACTCCTTTAGAGCCCTTATTTCCCCATGGGTATTAACTGAAGTGCTTATGTCCCTCAGGGGGATTACCAGGTCATTGAAGACAGAGGCTGGATCTCATTCAGCACTTGTCCTCAGCATCAGAGATAGTATTTGACATAGAGTAAGCCCCTAAATGTTAAATTTAATTAAAAATGCTTTACAATTCTGGCATGGGTTTTAATATAATCACTATAACAGGTATTTTCATGCATTGTGTTACATGATTTGGTTTAAATCACTAGTCTCAGATACCTAAATAACTATGTATCTACAAAGAAAAAAGAAATCCAAATCCATTTAGGTTTTTTGACTGCCTTTGTTTCTATATAAATGTATCTACTACTGTGTGTCAATATTGCTTATTCCCTATTGAAAGTGGTGTTTAATTTTGTACTTTAGCTTCCCAGTTCTGGTGATCTGTGGAGCATTCATATGGACTTTGACACCAAACGGTTGGATCCCTGGGAACGAATCATACCTACCTTCAAATACAACCGAGATGTTCCATTTTTTGAAATGCTTGTCCCCACAACTGACACAGTGCGCTATGGGTACCTAATGGAAAAACTACTGGCAGTCAAGCATTCTGTGTTGTTTACTGGAATAACTGGAGTGGGCAAGGTAGGAAACTTACATCAAACAAGAAGTCCTCTCCAAATGTGAGGGCATGGTGGACTTCAAATTGTTAGCACCAGAAGTAATATTATTTCTGAGAGGAATTTTTTTTTTAGCTTTTAGCGTTTTTGCAGGAAGAATGTTATGCTGAATCTATATTGATCCTAGGAATTGTTCTAAAGTTTGCCGGTTTCTGAATGCATTCTTGGAGTTGATACTGTATGAACTAGAGAGCCCTGTAGGCCAGCATTTGTGTTTAGGGGCTTTTATGTTTTATTCCTTGGTATTTTGGGGGCTGCCACTGCACTGGTTGGATGGGAACTGGCCAGAGGAGTTTGCATTCCCAAAAGACTGTTGATAGAGATCAGCCCATCCCCTCCTGCCTGTTCACTTGTATCTGACACAACAATGGTATCCTTGATTATCTGGGGTTTTTTGTTAAAGTAGAATGGAGGGAGGAATACTGATGAGGCTTGTAAGTTTTGGAGAATCCACATAAAATTTCACTGTTTCCCAAAAAAATTTATTCTAAAAGGAATTTGCATCTTTCTGTGACTCTTTCCATAAATTGGCTTGAAGAGTAGCCAAGATGGATTTTGGCATGAAATTAAATTAAAACGTTTTGCTAAGATAGTGCAGATTAGAATATCTCTTTGGTTCTGAAAAATGTAACTAAACGGAATCTCCAGTAAGAGAAAGCAGACATTTCAATCTGGCTTTAACCTCTCTCTTTTTATCGTGTTTCTTACTTATTGTGCCAAATTATTACAGATATAACTGAAAGAGATTATATTGATGTGACATTAATTAACTTATTTTAATTTAAGTCTGTGATTGCAAAAGGATTGCTAAATAAAATTCAAGAATCAGCTGGTTATGTCCCTGTTTATCTGAATTTTTCTGCTCAAACTTCATCTGCAACGACACAGGAGATCATTGAGTCAAAACTGGAGAGAAAAAGAAAAAATATTCTAGGTAAGAATCATTATTTTAGTTTGTCCCACAGAAATTATTCATTAAGCTAATAAATGACATAAATAGTACATGTAATAAAATGACAATTGGATATTTTATTTGCTTAATTTACTTGTAAAGGTGATTCTGTTGATGGCGTTTTTATGCTAGCTATGTAGATGTCTTAGTGTTGCCAAGCAAGTCATTTATTTCTATCATCACCTTCAACTCAGAACATCTTCAATCTCTGCCACTCCATGGCTCTCCCTCTCTACACCCAGGTTCTTCCAACATGCACTGATTTCACCTTATTTAAAATAAACAAACCTCTGTATATTTGGCACATTGGATTATCTGAACTCTGAGGAATAAGTATAGACTGTTTTGGTTTTTTCTTCAGTCAGTGCTTTCAGCCAGGTTTTGTGGTAGCTTCCCCACCCTCCCTTATTAACTGCTTAGATAACTGGCATAACTTTCTGGTCACCTTCAGACATTTGGAGTCTGGGCCAGTCTAAGCCTCAATCCAATACCCAATTCAAAGTTCCTCCTCTCCTCTGTCATAAGCCAGGTTTGTGGCCGCAGGTACATACTGGTGGTGAAGGGGTCATGGGATGCTCGTCACTCCTCCCCAACCTCCCTGTAGGAGGCTGGAGTATGCGGGGAATGGAGAAGAAGAAGGAAAGGACAAGTTTCTTGTATCTAACCAGTGCTCAGATGGGCCTCTCTGTGGCTGGTCCCTGCTTCTGTAGCTGGCACTGAGTGGTGTCCATGCTGTCTGTGAGGCAGGCTTTCAGGAGGGGGCTCTTGTAAGCAACTCCCAAAAGAACTGTAGGTCAGGCATTGGCCTCACCACTGGAAGTTTCCCTGTGGGTGGGAGTCAGGACCTCAGCCCTCACTCTCCAGCAATCCATCTGCAGCCTCTTGCAACTGGGGCCTACTTGCTCAGTCCACAGTCTCTGGGGTGGTGCACCAGTCAGGGCTCAGGCTTGGCTGCCTCCCACATTGCCCACCATCTAGCAGGCCGTGTCATGCCAAACAATGGTGCTGCCAGCTGCTTCACTGCCTCCTCTTTCTGTCCCCTCTCTCCTGCTCAGGTAGGCAAGGGGCAACAGATGCCATTCTATTTTCTGGTGGAGGCCCCAAATTTTTACAAAGGTTTCTCTTAGACCCCTTCCTTGGCCCCCCCATCCTGCTACTTGGCTTCCAGGGGACCACAGGATGGAGTGAATCACTCAGTTTGCCTTGGAATCACCTCCCGTAATTATCCCAACCACAGAGACATGGCTATTTGCCCATCGGGTTTCTCTTTCCTCTGCTATCACTCATTCCTTTTTCTAATGTGTGTATTTCTAATGTGTGTATATTTATTTAAATGTGGTATTGTGCAGCCCCACTGCACTGGATTTCCCTTTGATGTGATCAGGACACTTTTGAATATCTAATCTGTTTTCCCTGTGAGGGTGCCGTGATGACATTTATGAAAGGAAAATTTGGCATTCTTCCTCTTCCTACTATGGAAAGAAACTGATGTTCCTCACTCATGCCTAAGCCGCACAGTTGCTGGGGGCAGTGGCTGAGACAGAGAAAAGTTCACTCCTTGCTGGAGAGAGGCCACCATCTTGTGCCCTGACAGTGAGGATAAGGGGCCACCTGGCATGACAACGTGGACGTCCTGACCAGGAGCACATCTTCCTGCAAGGGCCTGGGTGGGGCCAGAAGGAAGTCTCTTCCGCCGGGCAGGACTCAGAACTGAGCTCTTTATGACCTATAGGATGTCATTGAGTCCAAAGCCATACCCTAGCTTTGTCTTACATTTTCTAGGGGAAAATCATAATTCTTAAATTCATTTTATTTCCCTAGGAGCACCAGGAAACAAACGAATTGTGATTTTTGTTGATGATTTAAACATGCCCAGACTGGATCGCTATGGCTCTCAGCCTCCGATTGAATTACTTCGGCAGTATCAAGATTTTGGGGGATTTTATGACAGAAACAAATTATTTTGGAAAGAAATACAGGTTACTTTAGCTTTTAAATTACTTGGTGTGCTTAAATTTAAATGTCAAGGAAGTATGATGTATACTTTGTGAGACTGCCATAGCAAAGTACCACAAATGGGGTGGCTTACACAACAGAAGTTTGTTTTCTCATAATTCTGAAGACTAGACGTCTAAGAACAAGGTGTCTGCAGGATTGATTTCTTCTGAACACTCTTTCCCTATGTCTTTATATGGGCTTCCCTCTGTGTCTGTCTGTGTCCAAATCTCTTCTTATAAGCACACCCGTCATGCTGGATTAGGGCTTACCCTAGTGGCCTCATTTTAGCTTATCACATCTTTAAAGACCCTATTTCCAAATACAGCCACATGCTGAGACGCCGAGTTAGGACTTCAACATATGATTTGGGGACAGGGGACACAATTCAGCCCATAACATGTGGCTGCAGTTTTTCCTCCTTGTAATTCAATGCATTCAGTCTATATTGAGTTTTTGCCATGTTTGATTCAGGAGATCCATGAACAAGTGAAACAGTCCCTGCCTCCCAGAGAGCTTCAGAGGGTGGACAGACATTTCTTTTTTTTTTTATTTTTTTTTTTTATTTTTTTCTTATTATTATACTTTAAGTTCTAGGGTACATGTGCATCACGTGCAGGTTTGTTACACGTGTATACTTGTGCCATGTTGGTGTGCTGCACCCATCAACTCATCAACACCCATCAACTCGTCATTTACATCAGGTATAACTCCCAGTGCAATCCCTCCCCACTCCCCCCTCCCCATGATAGGCCCCGGTGTGTGATATTCCCCTTCCCAAGTCCAAGTGATCTCATTGTTCAGTTCCCACCTATGAGTGAGAACATGCGGTGTTTGGTTTTCTGTTCTTGCGATAGTTTGCTGAGAATGATGGTTTCTAGCTGCATCCATGTCCCTACAAAGGACACAAACTCATCCTTTTTTATGGCTGCATAGTATTCCATGGTGTATGTGTGCCACATTTTCTTAATCCAGTCTGTCACTGATGGACATTTGGGTCGATTCCAAGTCTTTGCTATTGTGAATAGTGCCGCAATAAACATATGTGTGCATGTGTCTTTATAGCAGCGTGATTTATAATCCTTTGGGTATATACCCAGTAATGGAATGGCTGGGTCATATGGTACTTCTAGTTCTAGATCCTTGAGGAATCGCCATACTGTTTTCCATAATGGTTGAATTAGTTTACAATCCCACCAACAGTGTAAAAGTGTCCCTATTTCTCCACGTCCTCTCCAGCACCTGTTGTTTCCCGACTTCTTAATGATCGCCATTGTAACTGGTGTGAGATGGTATCTCATTGTGGTTTTGATTTGCATTTCTCTGATGGCCAGTGATGATGAGCATTTTTTCATGTGTCTTTTGGCTGTATGAATGTCTTCTTTTGAGAAATGTCTGTTCATATCCTTTCCCCACTTTTTGATGGGGTTGTTTGTTTTTTTCTTGTAAATTTGTTTGAGTTATTTGTAGGTTCTGGATATTAGCCCTTTGTCTGATGAGTAGATTGCAAAAATTTTCTCCCATTCTGTAGGTTGCCTGTTGACTCTGATGGTAGTTTCTTTTGCTGTGCAGAAGGTCTTTAGTGTAATTAGATCCCATTTGTCAATTTTGGCTTTTGTTGCCGTTGCTTTTGGTGTTTTAGACATGAAGTCCTTGCCCATGCCGATGTCCTGAATGGTATTACCTAGGTTTTCTTCTAGGGTTTTTATGGTATTAGGTCTAACATTTAAGTCTCTAATCCATCTTGAATTCATTTTCATATAAGGAGTAAGGAAAGGATCCAGTTTCAGCTTTGTACTTATGGCTAGCCAATTTTCCCAGCACCATTTATTAAGTAGGGAATCCTTTCCCCATTTCTTGTTTTTGTCAGATTTGTCAAAGATCAGATGGCTGTAGATGTGTGGTATTATTTCTGAGGACTCTGTTCTATTCCATTGGTCTATATCTCTATTTTGGTACCAGTACCATGCTGTTTTGGTTACTGTAGCCTTGTAGTATAGTTTGAAGTCAGGTAGCATGATGCCTCCAGCTTTGTTCTTTTTGCTTAGGATTCTCTTGGCAATGTGGGCTCTTTTTTGGTTCCATATGAACTTTAAAGCAGTTTTTCCAATTCTGTGAAGAAACTCATTGGTAGCTTGATGGGGATGGCATTGAATCTGTAAATTACATTGGGCAGTATGGCCGTTTTCACGATATTGATTCCTCCTATCCATGACCATGGTATGTTCTTCCATTTGTTTGTGTCCTCTTTTATTTCACTGAGCAGTGGTTTGTAGTTCTCCTTGAAGAGGTCCTTTACATCCCTTGTAAGTTGGATTCCTAGGTATTTTATTCTCTTTGAAGCAATTGTGAATGGAAGTTCATTCATGATTTGGCTTTCTGTTTGTCTGTTACTGCTGTATAAGAATGCTTGTGATTTTTGCACATTAATTTTGTATCCTGAGACTTTGCTGAAGTTGCTTATCAGCTTAAGGAGATTTTGGGCTGAGACGATGGGGTTTTCTAAATATACAATCATGTCATCTGCAAACAGGGACAATTTGACTTCTTCTTTTCCTAACTGAATACCCTTGATTTCTTTCTCTTGCCTGATTGCCCTAGCCAGAACTTCCAACACTATGTTGAATAGGAGTGGTGAGAGAGGGCATCCCTGTCTTGTGCCAGTTTTCAAAGGGAATTTTTCCAGTTTTTGCCCATTCAGTATGATATTGGCTGTGGGTTTGTCATAAATAGCTCTTATTATTTTGAGATATGTTCCATCAATACCAAATTTATTGAGCCTTTTGTAGCATGAGGGGCTGTGAATTTTGTCAAAGGCCTTTTCTTCATCTATTGAGATAATCATGTGGTTTTTGTCTTTGGTTCTGTTTATATGCTGGATTACGTTTATTGATTTGCGTATGTTGAACCATCCTTGCATCCCAGGGATGAAGCCCACTTGATCATAGTGGATAAGCTTTTTGATGTGCTGCTGGATCCGGTTTGCCAGTATTTTATTGAGGATTTTTGCATCGATGTTCATCGGGGATATTGATCTAAAATTCTCTTTTTTTTGTTGTGTCTCTGCCAGGCTTTGGTATCAAGATGATGTTGGCCTCATAAAATGAGTTAGGGAGGATTCCCTCTTTTTCTATTGATTGGAATAGTTTCAGAAGGAATGGTACCAGCTCCTCCTTGTACCTCTGGTAGAATTCAGCTGTGAATCCATCTGGTCCTGGACTTTTTTTGGTTGGTAGGCTATTAATTATTGCCTCAATTTCAGAGCCTGCTATTGGTCTATTCAGGGATTCAGCTTTTTCCTGGTTTAGTCTTGGGAGAGTGTAAGTGTCCAGTAAATTATCCATTTCTTCTAGATTTTCTAGTTGATTTGCATAGAGGTGTTTATAGTATTCTCTGATGGTAGTTTGTATTTCTGTGGGGTCGGTGGTGATATCCCCTTCATCATTTTTTTATTGTGTCTATTTGATTCTTCTCTCTTTTCTTCTTTATTAGTCTTGCTAGCGGTCTATCAATTTTGTTGATCTTTTCAAAAAACCAACCTCTGGATTCATTGATTTTTTGGAGGGTTTTTTGTGTCTCTCTCTCCTTCAGTTCTGCTCTGATCATAGTTGTTTCTTGCCTTCTGCTAGCTTTTGAATGTGTTTGCTCTTGCTTCTCTAGTTCTTTTAATTGTGATGTTAGAGTGTCAATTTCAGTTCTTTCCTGCTTTCTCTTGTGGGCATTTAGTGCTATAAATTTCCCTCTACACACTGCTTTAAATGTGTCCCAGAGATTCTGGTATGTTGTATCTTTGTTCTCATTGGTTTCAAAGAATATCTTTATTTCTGTCTTCATTTCATTATGTACCCAGTAGTCATTCAGGAGCAGGTTATTCAGTTTCCATGTAGTTGAGTGGTTTTGATTGAGTTTCTTAGTCCTGAGTTCTAGTTTGATTGCACTGTGGTCTGAGAGACAGTTTGTTATAATTTCTGTTCTTGTACATTTGCTGAGGAGTGCTTTACTTCCAATTATGTGGTCAATGTTGGAATAAGTGTGATGTGGTGCTGAGAAGAATGTACATTCTGTTGATTCGGGGTGGAGAGTTCTGTAGCTGTCTATTAGGTCTGCTTGCTGCAGAGATGAGTTCAATTCCTGGATATCCTTGTTAACTTTCTGTCTCGTTGATCTGTCTAATGTTGACAGTGGGGTGTTGAAGTCTCCCATTATTACTGCATGGGAGTCTAAGTCTCTTTGTAGGTCTCTAAGGACTTGCTTTATGAAACTGGGTGCTCCTGTATTGGGTGCATATATATTTAGGATAGTTAGCTCTTCCTGTTGAATTGATCCCTTTACCATTATGTAGTGTCCTTCTTTGTCTCTTTTGATCTTTGATGATTTAAAGTCTGTTTTATCAGAGATTAGGATTGCAATCGCTGCTTTTTTTTTGTTCTCCATTTGCTTGGTAGATCTTCCTCCATCCCTTTATTTTGAGCCTATGTATGTCTCTGCATGTGAGATGGGTCTCCTGAATACAGCAGACTGATGGGTCTTGACTCTTCATCCAGTTTGCCAGTCTGTGTCTTTTAATTGGACCATTTAGTCCATTTACATTTAAGGTTAATATTGTTATGTGTGAACTTGATCCTGCCATTATGACATTAACTGGTTATTTTGCTCGTTAGTTGATGCAGTTTCTTCCTAGCCTCGATGGTCTTTACATTTTGGCATGTTTTTGCAATGGCTGGTACCGGTTGTTCCTTTCCATGTTTAGTGCTTCCTTCAGGGTCTCTTGTAAGGCAGGCCTGGTGGTGAGAAAATCTCTAAGCATTTGCTTATCTGTAAAAGATTTTATTTCTCCTTCACTTATGAAACTTAGTTTGGCTGGATATGAAATTCTGGGTTTAAAATTCTTTTCTTTAAGAATGTTGAATTTTGGCCCCCACTCTCTTCTGGCTTGTAGAGTTTCTGCCAAGAGATCTGCTGTTAGTCTGATGGGCTTCCCTTTGTGGGTAACCCGACCTTTCTCTCTGGCTGCCCTTCAGACTTTTTCCTTCATTTCAACTTTGGTGAATCTGGCAATTATGTGTCTTGGAGTTGCTCTTCTCGAGGAGTATCTTTGTGGAATTCTCTGTATTTCCTGAATTTGAATGTTGGCCTGCCCTACTAGGTTGGGGAAGTTCTCCTGGATGATATCCTGCAGAGTGTTTTCCAACTTGATTCCATTTTCCCCCTCACTTTCAGGCACCCCAATCAGATGTAGATTTGGTCTTTTTACATAATCCCATACTTCTTGTAGGCTTTGTTCATTTCCTTTTCTTCTTTTTTCTTTAGATTTCTCTTCTCACTTCATTTCATTCATTTGATCCTCAATCGCTGATACTCTTTCTTCCAGTTGATCGAGTCGGTTACTGAAGCTTATGCATTTGTCACGTATTTCTCGTGTCATGGTTTTCATCTCTGTCAGTTCGTTTATGGCCTTCTCTGCATTAATTATTCTAGTTATCAATTCTTCCACTCTTTTTTCAAGATTTTTAGTTTCTTTGTGCTGGGTACGTAATTCCTCCTTTAGCTCTGAGAAGTTTGATGGACTGAAGCCTTCTTCTCTCATCTCGTCAAAGTCATTCTCCGTCCAGCTTTGATCCGTTGCTGACGATGAGCTGCGTTCTTTTGCAGGGGGAGATGCACTCTTATTTTTTGAATTTCCAGCTTTTCTGCCCTGCTTTTTCTCCATCTTTGTGGTTTTATCTGCCTCTGGTCTTTGATGATGGTGACGTACTGATGGGGTTTTGGTGTGGGTGTCCTTCCTGTTTGTTAGTTTTCCTTCTAACAGTCAGGACCCTCAGCTATAGGTCTGTTGGAGATTGCTTGAGGTCCACTCCAGACCCTGTTTGCCTGGGTATCAGCAGCAGAGGCTGCAGAAGATAGAATATTGCCGAACAGCGAGTGTACCTGTCTGATTCTTGCTTTGGAAGCTTCCTCTCAGGGGTGTACTCCACCGTGTGAGGTGTGGGGTGTCGGTCTGCCCCTAGTTAGGGATGTCTCCCAGTTAGGCTATGCAGGGGTCAGGGACCCACTTGAGCAGGCAGTCTGTCCGTTCTCAGATCTCAACCTTCATGTTGGGAGATCCACTGCTCTCTTCAAAGCTGTCAGACAGAGTCGTTTGTGTCTGCAGAGGTTTCTTCTGCTGTTGTTGTTGTTGTTGTTGTTGTTGTTGTTGTTGTTGTTGTTTAGCTGTGCCCTGGGGTGGACAGACATTTCTAATGCAGAGTGGTGAGAGGGGAGAGACAGGAGAGTTTCAGGGGTGGGGCTGGGTTGCGGATGGGAGAAGCCTCCCAGAAGTGATGTTGGAGCTGGATTCTGAAGGCATGCATGCCAAAGCAGAGAAAGGGAGTGTTTTATACCCCAGAAGCGGGAATGTAAAATACTAAGGTGGTGTGAAATATGAGCACCAAAGCAACAGGAGAGGCAGAGGTCACATCCCATGGTGCTGTGGGTCCATGAGGAGGAAACTGGATTTATCCTGTAAGTGCTGAGGAGCTGCTGAATGAAATTTTATGGAAAGATTCCCTTGGCTGCAGGGGAGGGATGGGCTAAAAAGGAAGCAAGAACAGAGGCAACTGCAGTAGCCTAGAGGACAAGAGATGAGGGTCGAACCTCCTGGGGTGATGCGTGTGGTCAGAAGGGTTTAGAAGCCAGAAGGCAGATCAGCAGGACTGGTGGTGTGTTAGTCAGGGTTCTTGAGAGGGACAGAATTAACAGAATAGATATATATACATAAAAGGGAGTATATTAAGTATTAACTCACATGATCACGATGTCCCACAATAGGCCATCTGCAGACTGAGAAGCAAGGACAGCCAGTCCAGCCTCCAAAATTGAAGAACTTGGAGTCCGACGTTCAAGGGCAGGAAGCATCCAGCATGGTAGAAAGATGTAGGCTGGGAGGCTAGGCCAGTCACTCTTTTCACATTGTTCTGCCTCCTTATAGTTTAGCTCCATGGGCAGCTGATTAGATTGTGCCCACAATTTAAGGGTTGGTTAAGGGTGATTCTGCCTTTCCCAGCCCACTGACTCAAAAGTTACTTTCCTTTGGCAACACTCTCACAGACATATCCAGGATCAATACTTTGTATCCTTCAATCCAATCAAGTTGATACTCAGTATTAACCATCACAGGTGGGGTATGGAGTCAAGAGGGAGAAGGGGGAACCTAGGCTGACTGCCCCATTTCTGTTCTGGAGAGCAGAAACCAATACGCTTGACAAGAAGAGGGCAGGGGGCATGTTTAGTTTTGCTCACAATAAAAACAAGTATTTGTACCAGGCACTATTCTAAGTGTTTCCCACCTGCTAGCACCCAGCATCCCTACAAGATGGATAATGCTATCAGCCTTGTTTTATAGATCAGGAAATAGGCCAAGAGTATGGAGTTATGTGACTGGTCCAAGGTCATACTACTCGTATGTGGCAAAACTGGGATTAGAGCCCAGGCCGTTCAGCTTCTGAATATGTGATTTCAGCTAAGATTCCTCCCTGCCCACGTTGCTAAGCTCCAGTTCCCTGGGAAATCCAGGTAGAGCACTTTCTGTCTATCAAAATGAGAGCTTAAATAAGGCACAAACATTCTTTGAAGTGAAAAATAAGATGAGTGTAAGAGGCAGAGGGATAAATGGAGACTGAAGAGAGGGTTCAAGCTGTGCAGAGGTGAAAACTGATGGGGGCGGAGGTAGTAGGTCCTGAGAAAGGGGCCTCATTCTCCAACACAGGAAGTCCCGGATGGAAGATGAACCTGTATTCAGTTCCTGGAAAGCAGTCAGCAGTTTTCTTCTTCCAGACTGTATTTACAGCCTGTATTAAAACAGGAAAACCTTTCCTAAAAAGAGAATGTAATTAGGCCTCTTTATAAAGAAAGCAGTCTTTTGCGTATAAGGTTTTTTTACTTTCCAAATAATTTTATCTAACTTTATCTTCCCAACAACGCAGTGAGGAGAGAATATCACATGCCCTTTGCAGGTTTAGAATTCCCCTGACTCAGTGCCATGGGGATGAGGGTGGGAAGGGAATGACTGCCAAACCTCCCACCAGGCCAGTGCTCAGTGGCTCCTCTCTGCCAAACAAATCACATGGAAATGCCTTGCCCTGGCACTCTGAGGCTCCCACATATGGCTGTGAATGGCTGCTCTGATTCAAGGGTCTTTTGCTGCTCCCTGCACATGTCCCACAGTCCCACTGAGGCAGAAGGCTTTATGTCTCCTGAATGCACCCATATCCTCCACCGCATGCCTTTGTGATAGTGTCCTCTACCTGAAAGGGCCCTTCTCTCCAGCTCTTCCCTTGTAATCCTCCTACTCCTTCAAGGCCCATCTCCAAATTGCCTTGCTCACAAGGTCTTTCCTTAAACCCCCATTTCCAGTGTGAGCTCCTCTTTCATCTGCGTGGAGCACTGTGTGTGTCTTTATGGCCTTTACATTCCATCTTGAGTCACAGCTGTTGATGTGCTCATCTTGTATTGCATTCCTTCATGTTGGACTCTGAGCTCCTGACCTCCATCTCCCTCATCTTTATGGCCCCTGCTAAGCTTAATACCTTGTACGTAGTAAGCTGTTGTTTATTGGAACTGATTCACATAGAGACAGCCTTGGTACCACCTCAAGCCTTGGTACTGTAGAGCTGAGATCAAGAGTGCCTTCCTCTTGGTCTTCAGATTCTTCCTCCTACCAAAGGAATTGGCATACACTCTTCCCTTTGCCAGAAATGCATCTGCTCTCTTCACCCCTTATGGCCTTGTCTTCTGCTCCTGTCAGCTTCCAGCTCTCCACTGCAAGTACCATTTCCTTGGCCAAATCTTCTGTGACCCACAGACTAAGTAAGGTTCCCCCATCAAGCATTGCCTCAGCATTATATCCCTTTCCTTCAAAAACCTTACTGTGATTTTTATTGCAATTTTATTTTATTTTATTTTTGAGACAGGGTCTCATTCTGTCACTGAGGCTGGACTGCACTGGCACAATAGAGGCTCACTGCAGCCTCAACCTCCAGGGCTCAAGTAATCCTCCCACCTCAGCCCCCCGAGTAGCTGGGACCACAGGCTCATGCCACCATGCCTGGCTAATTTTTTGAATTTTTAGTGGAGACAGGATTTTGTCATGTTGCCCAACCTGGTCTTGAATTCCTGGACTCGAGTGATCTGCCTGCCTCAGCCTCCCAAAGTTGCACATTTATTTTTAAGATCATTGATTTATTAACCTCTGTCCTTCCCACTAAAGCTGCTTTCAGATGGAATAGGTGGCATGTTCTCTCCATTAGACCCACAGGGCTTTTGCTTTCCATTTAATTCACAATAGCCCAGGCTATTTGTGGATTCCATGTTTGAAGATTCACCTGCTCACAAAAATTTGTAACTGCAAAATCAATATTCATAGCACTTATTCTGTCTTTTGCAGAAATGTACGGAGTGGCGAAAAATTCTACCATCCAACCCACAGTTCCCCGATGAGGTGGAACAAGACAACACTCTGCCTTCTTTTTCAGCTCTCATGCTGTAAACAACTGCCCTTTTCACAGTCTACTGGAGGCCACATTTTCACATTTTTATGCCTTCTGTTGGTGATTTTGACATTTAAAATGGCCCAAGTGTAGTGCTAAAGTGCTGTCTACTATTCCTAAATACAAAAAGGCTGTGATGTGCCTTACTGAAAAAAATGAATGAATTTGATAAATTTCATTTAGGCATGAGTAATAGTGCTGTGGTCCATGAGTTCAATGTTAATGACTCAACAATATAAAATAAGGCGTTTTAAACAGAAACGCACATAAAACAAAGTTATGTATTGGTCAGTTGACAAAAATGTCATCACAGAGACTCACAGAAACCTAACCCTAGGAGCGATGGTTCAGTATCCACCAATCCAGTGCTCCAGCCAACTTTACTAAACTTAACTACCATGAATAATGAATATTTGTTGAAAGAATGACTATATTTTATCTTCAGATAACAAAGTTTTTAAGATTACAGTTTCACATAAAGGTATTTATATAAAGTAGATGAATCAGCTGAGTGACCTTGAGCAACTTATTTAACCATCCAGGGCCTTGGTTTTTTAATCTATAAAATAGGTGTAATTATAGTGGTCTCTTGGAGTGATTGTGAGAAGTCATTTAACATGCACAAAAAATGTAATGCAATGCTGGCATTTGGGAAGTCCTACCATTGGGATAGGCAGGTGGCATTTCGTTCTCTGCTGAGTGATCCAAGTGGATTTCTCTGCACACAGGATGTAACAATTGTATCGGCATGTGCACCTCCAGGCGGTGGCCGCAACCCTGTGACTCCCCGCTTCATCAGACATTTCAGCATGCTGTGCCTCCCAGTGCCCTCAGATCACAGTCTGAAACAGATTTTTCAGGTGAGTGTTGATTCTAACTTAGGCAAAAGGGGGAAAAGAAAATATATGTGTTCCAAGCCTCCCACAATCAAAGTGGTGTCTTGTGTTTCTAAGGAGTCCATCTATCCATCTCTTTCCCGAGCAGGAAGCAGGTAAATATGGACTCCTGGAGAGTAGCTGGCAGGCATTTGCATCACTGCCTTCTGTATCTGTTGGTCTCAGAGAGTTCTAGAAATGCAGAAAGATTGTGCAAACAAAACCCCTACCTTTAGAGAAGGCTGCATCTTAGGTCCCTGCCACTTAGCACTGCACACACAGTTCTTAGTAGATCTCATCACTACCCAGCCCCTGCCTTTGTGCTCATCTCATACCTAACCACCAGGTCTGTGTGTCCACTTGCCACCAAACTTGGCACGTGATGTGCCAGAGAGCTCAAGCTTAAGACACCTAAAACAGAACTCATCTTCTTGGCCACTCTCACAAAGAACAATAACCTATATTTTGTCCACCTGTACTAACTTCCCTAAAGGGCTACTTCTCCATCCTTTATATGGGAAAAATAATAGCACCTGCCCTACAAGTGCTCAACAGATTGTGAGGCATTATTTTGAGTAGAACAATAAGAGAATATGAAGCAGCATGACTAAAGCCCCACATACCCAACCTGCAAAGGTTTCTTAGACAAGAGAGATTGTGAGCTGAGGCTTGGGGATGCTGGGAATTGACAGGGAGGAACGGATCTTAGGAACAGGAAGTGCCGGGTGAATGCAACTGCAGAGGCAGGAAATGGTAAGGTGTGTGCAAAGGTAGAATAAGACAGTTCAGGTGACTGGCCTGGAGAAGCTGATGACAGTGATGTGGACAGTGATGCCCAAGGATGTGGCAATTACCAGCATCGACTTCTTCCAATGGAAGCCCTCTCTCAAGAGGGACAGACTCCACATGTATACAACCTTCAGTACGTGGAAAGGAGTTTTCTGTTTGTATTTAAATAGCTTATTTCTGTGGGAAATTATTTTTAATAAATTGAAGTAGTTCCAATAAGCTGTTTAGGAGCAATGCCACAAAGATATATAAAAACTGCCACATTTTGAAGAACTTTGGGAGAGTGTTTTAGAAAATATGAAAGGATGGGAGCTTAGCTCCTATAATTAAGCACCAGAGTATAGAACAAGACATAACAGGAACCACCAAAGCCATTAGAGGGGTTGTCTAAGCCCCTGCACACTTTTTCTGAGAACTTTTATATTTATATTTTGAAGTTGGAAGTGCGTGATTCCCAACCACACCACAGATCCACTGTGATGTGATGAGTGGTAAGGGGTGTCTCAAGAAACTTATGCCTGGTTAGAAGAAACTGAATTTGCAAATTGTTTCATTTTTTATTAAGTTAAAGCAGATTCAGGGTAATGACTACAAAAATGTCATTCTTCATCATTCCAAAATGGAATGATTTCTATTTTGTGGGTGAGAAGAATACAGTGAAGTCTGGGCCACTGGGAAAGACATGGTCCCCAACTCTCAACCTCCTGTGGGATTATCATGTCCATGGAAATGTGTCACCCATGGGAACATCGTCCAGCAAGCACATCACAGCTGAAAACTGGCTGTGATAGAGCTGCTTCTTCCCACTATAACTTTACAGGTTTACATTTTAAACCCACACTAACTATAAGGGGAAATAGAAATGATACGTTGCAAAACTGCGAGATTCTGGGGGCTACCGGGTTGGACTGAATTCAGGTGGGAAAGAATATTGCTGTCATTACAACGGACAGGGTATTTTGCCTGTAGGAAAAAAGAACTTGCTCTAGGCCCATGGATCTCAAACTTCATTTTTCATCACAGCTCACCTAAGCAGGACCCAATAATTCATCACCCATCTGTCCTGTCCTTCATTACTGTTTGGAGGAGAAAGAACTTGGATGTAGTCAAGAATTGAAGAAGAGCAAAATCAATAAGCTAATTTATTGTTAGCAACATATATAAATAGATTTATTTCTACTATATAAAAGAAGCCTATAAATCTAAATAGTACATGTATATTATATATAATGTTTTCAATCACCTATTAGTGTTAACACAATTAGTCCTATCATTGTACTTTCTTTGATAGTCTATTGCAAATTAGTTAATCAGTGCATATATGCAGGGAGTGCATCACTAATAACCAGTCACGGTTTGCTCAGTTGGAATATGTACATTATAAGTGACTCTTTCTTGGACCACACAGTTCACACAAACCTGAGTGTTTACTTATTGGAAATTTATGTGCCAAAATATGCATCACTATACACTCCAAGGGTGAACTGAACAGCACACAACCAGGTAAATTAAATTTAATGAAATTTCTAGTTAGAAAGCTATAACAGCAGTAACTGAAAACCATGATTGGCTCCATAAACTAGTGATAATGTGCTTATGCCAAAGAATCCTTCTCCCAAAACTGACAAATCTGGCTGTGTCTTGTGTGCATGTTCTTAGTAAGAGTTTTGCAAAGTTGCCAGGCAGATCATGTAAGCCAGATCCTTAAGTAAAATATCAGGCTGTGGTCCTCAGTACATTTTATAATGATATGCTAATTTTAATGTATGGATACCAATTTAGTAGCCTTTAATTCATTCATTAAACAAATATTTGTTGAGCACCTTCCATACGCCTGACATTGGTATATCATCCCTGTCCTCATGGATCTTCTTCCACGGACGCAGATAATGAATAGATGAATGAGATATCTAGATACAGGCACACAGTTACTCATGCATATGTTAGAAACTGTATTTGTATTTGTATTTGTGTCATGGAGAAGAGAAGGCTGGAGCTTTTTACCTACCTATAACATATATATAGATAAAATTATCAGCTTGTCTATTCTCCATCATACACATACAAATGGACAGATTTTCATCAAATTTAAAGATTGGGTTTGGGATGGTCCTACATAAAATACAGACCATGTGGAGTATGTTAAACTCATGTTGGGGTCCCAGGAGGGGATACCTAAAGAGGTCATCCTCACAAGTTAAAGCAAATGTTAAACAGGAGGCCCACTGAAAACAAATACTCAGGTTTATTTCAAAAGATCTCATATATGACACCAAATCTGAAGTCACAACTTCAGATTGGACTAACTTGCAAACATCGATATGCATTCTGGTGGCTTCTCCCATGAGTTACCCCAGGGTTAATGGTGATAAGAATTTATCTATTTAAAAAACAATAATGATTTTTCCAAGCACTTGGGGGTCAAGGACTAGCTAATAAATACACATGTTCAAGTTGTGATGTTATGGATGAGAAGATCAGAGAGATTGATGGGAGGACTTGTTTTAGATTGAGTGATCAGGAAAGGCCTCTCTGGAGAGATGGCATGTAACCTAAAACATGAAGGCTGAAAAGGCACCTGCCAAGCGGAGAGGGCTAGGCACAGAGACAGGGGAGCAGTAGTGCAGGGGCCTGAGATGGGAAGGAGCGCGGGTGTTCAGACTAGTGTGGCGGGGACACAGGGAGCAATGGAAGGGAGGGGTGAAGTGAGGGAGCTGGGGGAAGGGTGGACCGGCAGGGAGACCAGGATGGAAGTGGAGAGGCCAGAGTGAAGGAGAGAGGGGAGAAACCCAGATTTAAAAGAGTGTAGCCCAGAATGGGGTGATGTCCGGGGAAACAGAGAGAAGCAAATAGACCCAAGAAATGTGTTCAAGATTGATTGTGCGGGACAGAGAATGGGAGGTGTCTACAGAGACTTCCAAGCTCCTGATCTGAGCTTAGGAGGGAATGGCCAGCTACTGAAATGGGGAAGCTGAATGTGAAGGAGTTCACCATTGTAAGTAAGTCACATTTGAAATATACATGAAGATGAAAATCTTTGAGAGTGGTGGTCATTCGTCCATAAAAGTGAGAGAGAGGGTTTCTGTTCTTTTTCAGGTGGGTTTGTGCCCTTCTTGATGACCCCTTGGACTCACCTCAAGCAGAGGTCTAAATCACTTGAGAGTACATTCATGTAAATTCACTAGTCAGATATGAATGCCACTCAGGCATCACAAAACAATCACAGAAGACAGGAGTGAGTGCATCCTCGAGAATGTTTTCTGAAATAAGCAGAAGAGCTTTGATACCAGAAGACTTTGTGTTGGAATTTGGCTTTCTGTTATTAGAAAATATGTCATCTGGAGTACTTAAAAGATAGATATTTGGTTTAAAATAAATCTAATCCTCTCATATTATGTTTCTGATTCTAGGCCATCTTAAATGGTTTCCTGAGTGACTTTCCACCAGCTGTAAAGCAAACTGCATCAAGCATTGTCGAAGCCTCAGTTGAGATTTATAAGAAAATGAGTGTTGACCTCCTGCCAACACCTGCCAAGTCCCATTACATCTTTAACTTGAGGGACTTATCCAAATGTGTGCAAGGTAGAGTACTGAACCCTCATTTTCTGATCTGCACCCTCCCTTCTTTTCCATTGGCCCCCAAATCTCTCAGTAACATTGTATGTATGCAGTTTTCTGTGACTCACCCAGAAATCCCATCACCTGTTCCTGTTCAGGCTGAGTGCTTTACAACTATTTTACATGGCCAACACTGCCTCCCATTTCTCACTCCCTGTTGATTACTTGTCTTTCACTGAAAAAAAATAGAAGCAATTGGACCAGGGCTGCCTCTAAATCTCCCAGACAACCTGCATCTTCCTTCCCTGGGCTGAGCTGCCCCTGCATCTATCAGTGCCAGTGCTCCTTCTAGTACCGAACCCAATACCCTCCTGTCTATTCAAGGATTTTGCTATTGTTCCCACTTCTCTTCTCATCTTCAAAGTTTCCTCTTTTATTGGATCATGCCTAATGGCATAAAAAGCCACTATCATACTTCCCATCTGAAAAAAAAAAAATTTTCTGTAAGTCCCATATCCCCTGATGGTACCCCTCCCATTTCTCTGCTCTTTCTAGAAAGACCTCTTAAAGTATGGTCTCTCCTCCCTGTCTCACTTACTACCTCCAGTTCTCCCTTCAATATATGTCAATCAAAGTGTGATACCCAACACTGCACTCTACCTGAGTCCTGTCTCCATCTGCTCAGATTCACTGGTCAGCTCTCAGTGGCACCTTAACCTCACAGCAGTGTCCACACAACTCACCCCTCCCCACCTTCTCCAGTGGTCCAGGGCAGGCTCTCCTGCGGTCCCCCCTCACTGCCTGCTGTCGCTCAGTCTGTTTTGATAGCTGCTCCTCCTCTTCCCTACCTCAAAATGTTGGGGCCACAGGGCTCGGTCTTCAGATCTACACACATATTCCCTCAGTAATTTTGGTCAATTCTATATCGTCAAATACTGTCTACTCAGAGATGGCACTAGAGTGCCTGCCTCCAGCTCCCACCCCTACTCTAAGAGTCTGACTTGCATATCCACCTTCCTTCTCAGTGTGCGCCCTCAGGCATCCAGCTGGCCTGCTACATTGGCATGTCTAAACGGAACTCTTGCTTTTCCCCTCCACCTTGGCCATACGTACCCCAGCCCCAGAGGAGACTACCATTAGTTGCTCTCGCCAGGAACCTTGAAAACCCCTGTGCAATCTATGAATAATCCTGACAGCTTTATTTTCAGGATATATCCCTAATCTAACCACTCCTCACCACTCCATCCACTACCCCTCGAACCTCCTCTCTAATCTCCTGCTTCCAGTTGTCCATTTACCCTGTTCAAAGGGACCAAGCTCTGCCCTCTGTACAGCAGCCAACCATGGGCCCTGCTGAGACCCTCCTGAGGCTGCTTCCAGCACCTGCCTGTGTTGAGTCTCTGAGTGATCTGGATCCGGGTTCCCTCTCCCTTTCATTGCCTACCACTTTCCTCCTTGCTACTGCCACCTCCTTGCCATTCCTGAAATCGGGCCTGCCTGGGGACCTCTGTATGTCACTTGCAATGCTCTGACACCAGATATGCACATGGCTCACTTTCCCTGCTCAAAGTCACCTCCTCAGCAAAACTTTCCCGTGTCCCTTCATAGCTCCTATTACCTGTAATCATATCACACATATTTCTCTGCATATATGTGTGTTTATGTATCTGTCTCTCCCATTAGGACGTCAGCTCCCCAAGGGCTGTATGCTTAGTTCACCACTGTATCCCAGTGCCTAACTGGGCCTGGCACTGAATGAATGAATGTCTAGACGAATAAACAAATCTCCCCTGATTTTGTATACAAGGACACTAACTCTTAGTTGCTCCATGATCTGCTTCATTCCTTGACTCCCCATCCAGTGCCCTTTGTTCTACACCACTCTTAATTTTTTTTTTTTTTTTTTTTTTTTTTTTTGAGATAGAATTTCACTCTTGTTGCCCAGGCTGGAGTGCAGTGGCGCGATCTCGGCTCACTGCAACCTCCACCTCCTGGGTTCAAACGATTCTCCAGCCTTAGCCTCCCAAGAAGCTTGAATTACAGGTGCACACCACCATGCCCAGCTAATTTTTGTATTTTTAGTAAAGACGGGGTTTTGCCATGTTGGTCAGGCTGATTTTGAACTACTGACCTCAGGTGATCCACCGCCTCGGCCTCCCAAAGTGCTGAGATTACAGGCGTGAGCCACTGTGCCCAGCCAATATTTTTTTTTCTCTAAAAAGATTCTAACTAACATTTATAAGTTTGTTTTCAATATCTGCAAAGTAGCCAAAGTAGAAGCTGCGGAGTGCTTTCCTGTGAAGCAATGACTGGCCTCTTTGAAAGCTAGTTCTCCTTCCCGTCTTCATCACAATCTAAGTCATTACCTGTTGTGCATTAACAACTCTGGGAATGAACTAAGAGATGCTGGCCCATGGCAGGAGCTTAGGCATTAAGAACCCTGCAAACCCCTCCTGCTCCTCTCTAATGCACAGTTCTCACACAGGTTCCTGATCTTCCCAACTCCCAATTTGAAAGCTCTGTCACTCTTTTCTTTTTCTTCCTCCTTCAAGAGCCTGAAGGACTCTCAAAGCTGGCACACCATCCTTGCCACAGGATGACAAAATAATTTGTTTTCCTCTTCCTCCACTGAAATCATGCCCTCTTATAAGCAGTTTAGTCCTGCTATTCATGAACTCAATTTTCCTAGAAAACATTAGACTATGACTTCGTTTCTTTCATGAACTGCTTCAGACTCACTCACTGATCCTCAGACATTGTCTAATCTTGTCATTTATTTATTATCCTTCCCCATTGCCTTTCTATTCCTATTTTTAAGATAATTTTTGAGCTTCAAAATTCAGGATCCACTTTACTTCTGAAATGACACATCCTAAAATACACAGGAAATTCCAATGTTGAATCTCTTTCTCCTTGGTTCCACATTTCATCAAAAGTCCTAGAAATTTCCTTATTTCTACAAATATTAACTGAAAATAATTAAAACTTCAAGCATTTGGGAGGGGGGAGGGATAGTATTAGGAGATATACCTAATGTAAATGATGAGTTCATGGGTGCAGCACACCAACATGGCACATGTATACATATGTAACAAACCTGCATGTTGTGCACATGTACCCTAGAACATAAAGTATAATTAAAAAAAAAAAACTTCAAGCATTTCAAGAAACATATATGTCAAACACACACACAAACACAAATGTGAGATGCAAAAAACAGGTAGCATCATTATCTACAGAAATACCCTAGTATTCCAAAGCAACATGAGCAGTACCTACCATGCTGTGTGGTACCCACTCTCTGCTGCGTGTGTCCACATGCACAGTAGACACTCTCCCTGCCCCCGTCTACAGTGTCAGGAGCCCCATATTGGTGGTCTCTGTGGAGAAGTACCATTTCCAGGAATTCCTGTACATTGTTGCTTTGATTGTAACTTGAAATTATTAGAACTGTGTTTGCAATAACAATTTACACTAATGAAATCAGTCCTCAGAATAATCTTAGTAGAAGCCGGAAGGGCCAGGGGCATTTGGTGAGGACTGACATTGGGAAAGAGAGAGAAATGGGAGTTTCAAAAACAGTATAAGCCTTGGGAGGAGGAAAGTTGCAAGATAAGTAAATACATATACTTCAGTCTATTTTAAAGTAAGGTGAGGCCCTTCAGTTAGCATACTGCAGCTCATGTAACAATGGGATCCACTTGCTTACATGGTGGAGTCTGACCACTTCACATGCTCAGTTAAAGAAACATCACAAAACAGGGACAGAAATGTCTTTGTCAAATAATGTGTCCCAATGTTGTTATCGATAAATGAAGTCACTATTCGTATATGTGTATATCCACCGGGGAAGCAGTCATTTTTGGCAATGTGAGGGTGAAGTTGTACTTAAGGATTTCCTAATTAAACTATTACTGGAGATTCTACAAATGTAGAATTTTTCTTTTTTTTTTTTTCTTTTCTTAAAAAACAGGTATCCTTCAATGTGATCCAGGAACAATAAGAGGAGAAATTCAGATCTTTAGACTCTTTTGCCATGAATGCCAAAGAGTCTTCCACGATCGCTTGATTAATAATGAAGATAAGCAATATTTCCATGTTATTCTGACAGAAATGGCCAGTAAATATGAATCTTTACCTATTCTTTTTTTTTACTCGAGTAGAAAAGCAATTTGGTTTCCACAAAGAACAATTAACACAAAAAGAATTTTCATAATTTATGAGTAAAAGTTATTTTCTTTGAAGGTTCAAATATATATTAAAATATATGAAATATTATGCAATATGATAAAATAATTTTATTAAAATTCAGGAAGGGTCAGCCGGGCGTGGTGGCTCATGCCTATAATCCCAGCACTTTGGGTGGCTGGATACATGGATCCCTTGGGCTCAGGAGTTCGAGACCAGCCTGGGCAACAAGGCAAGACCCCATCTCTACTAAAAATACCAAAATAAATAAATAAATTCAGGAAGTGTTAGTATTTTAATTTATTATGAAGTTTAAAGTAGAGGAGAGAAAGTAGGAGAAAGAGCATTTTGTCTGATAAGAAGCCAGGATAGGCCGGGCACAGTGGTCATGCCTGTAATCCCAGCACTTTGGGAGGCCAAGGCGGGCAGATCACAAAGTCAGGAGTTCAAGACCAGTCTGGCCAACATAGTGAAACCCCGTCTCTACTAAAAATACAAAAAATTAGCCAGATGTGGTGGTGTGCACCTATAATCCCAGCTACTCAGGAGACTGAGGCAAGAGAATCATGTGAACCCAGGAGGCAGAGGTTGCAGTGAGCTGAGATTGCATCATTGCACTCCAGCCCGGGTGACAGTGCAAGACTCCGTCTCAAAATAAAACAAAAGCCAGGATAATTTTAAAATACTTCTTATTTCTTAAATAAGTATCCAATATTCATTATTTAGCAAGTGTTTTAAATTATTTGTTAAGTATTCTTAATCTTAAACTTGGGAGATTATCAGCTAAACTAAAGCGGCATGGAGTTAACACAGCATTCTCTCAGTTTTTATATATATTAATTAAGTCTTCTAAGTAAAGTAGCAGCTGTTATTCTGTATGTTTTATCACTAAAATATTCCATTCAAGATTATCATTATATTAAAAACTTGGTTTTGTTCTTTAAATAGACAAACATTTTGGAATTGCAATTGACCTGGAATATTTTTTGAATAAGCCCATCATATTTGGAGATTTCATTAAGGTAAGTATGTTAAACTGACTTGACCTCATTTGAAAATTATAAAGCATTATTTTCCAATTCAAATTTATATTCTATAAAAACTTCACATGTGTGAAGAGTTAAGATCTACGCCAGATGTCAGCAAACTATGTCCCATGAGCCAAATCTGCCTGCCACCTATTTTTGTAAACAAAATTCTTTGGAACATAGCCACAGCCATTTATATATATATATTTTTTTATATGATTGCTTTTGCTCTACAACAGCAGAGTGCAGTAGTAGTGATAAAGACCATATGACCTGCAAAGCCTAAAATATGTACTATCTGGCCCTTTGCAGAAAAAGTTTGCTGACTCCTGGTCTAATTACATTCATTTTGGTAACAGTTTGAATCAGAGAGCTATCAGGTATTCAGTTTGGAAGGAAGCAGAGAGGTCTAGTCTCTTAACTCAGGACTTCCCCCTTATTGTACTCTACGTAGTGAAGCTACTTAGTTAAGAGAATTGTTCTCTTCATTTAAGAGTAACTCTAATTAGTAGCAATTTGTTTATATATTTAACTTCCTTTTATTCCCTTATGAGTTCCTCAAGCCCATCTCTGCAATACTTTCTGTCTAATTTTTACCCTCTGGACCTAATTTTACCCTCTGGTAAATTTTACCCTCTTGACCTGCCTAGAATAAATCTGCTATCTCACTGTCCTGCCTACACTGGCAGATAGCCATGTTGTTTTACTAAGGTGCCTCTTGTTCGAGTAAAACATTCCCAGTGTCTCCAAGAGGGCAGAGACCATGTCTGGTTTTGTTCATCTTAAGTTCCCAGGTTCCTGCACAGAGGTACGTAGCAGGCTCTCAATCAATGCTGGTTCAACACATGAAGGAACTCATCATTATATTATATGTATGCAATACCTCACCACTCTGGTAACTCCACTCTAGATAAGTATTACCACTGACAAATAAAAAAGATAAACTATGTATTTTTGTAAAGTATATATTTATGTGTATTATTAAAAGTATGTCCAAAGTTTGTTTTCGAAGATTCTTTTCCTGTGTGTTTCTAGTTGATTGTATTATCAGATGAGGGACTAAACAGAAAAGGAACAGCTAGACTCTTCTTGCATTGCTTGTGTGTGTTTTAGTAAAACAGTCCAGGAGAAAGTGCCCCTGGGGCAGTTGCCACATACGATAGAGAAGGGACATCATCAATAGATTAAAACAAGGACTCGACTCCCTGCAGTTTACACCTGAATTTAATTTTCAACAATTTAGGTAACCCTAGATGGCTGCTATTTAAAAACTACAAATAGTTCTGGCATGATTTTTTATAATAATAGCAGTCTGCTATGCATAGTTTTTAACCAGTTAGCTTTTCCAATGTCAATAACCTAACAACAAAAAAATGAAACTAGGTCTGGCACAGTGGCTCACACCTGTATCCCAGCACTTCTGGAGGCAGAAGCGGGTGGATTATTTGAGGTCAGGAGCTCAAGATCAGCCTGGCCAACACAGTGAAACCCCGTCTATAATAAAAATACAAAATAAGCTGGGAGTGGTGGTGGGCATCTGTAATCCCAGCTACTCAGGAGGCTGAGGCAGAAAAATCACTTGAACCTAGGAGGCGAAGGTTGTGGTGAGCTGAGATCACTCCACTGCACTCCAGCCTGGGCAACAGAGAGAGACTCCGTCTTAAAAAAAAAAAAAAAAATGAAATCGGAATGTAGCATTGTGAGAAATACCAAAACCCTGTTTCTGAGCTCCTATGTAAATTTTATTGCAAAGACCTTCAAAATTCCAGTGTAGCTCTTGAAGAAGTTAAATGAAATGGATTTTCCAGGTTATGTGTCTATCAGAATTAATCCAACTTGGTTCTTCTCACATAAATTATAGTTTGGAGCAGATAAAGCTGATCGGATTTATGATGACATGCCTGATATACAGAAAATTGCAAATGTTCTACAGGACTATCTTGATGATTATAATCTCACAAATCCCAAAGAAGTAAAGTTGGTGTTCTTCCAGGATGCTATAGAACATGTTTCAAGGTATAGTGCTATAAGGCGCCCAATAATGCATTGATTTAATATTTTTTGTATTAAAGGGTAAAAAAATAAGTTGTATAAACTCTTTAAACAGATTGCTAGATGGTCAGAGGTCTTTTATTAATTCTCACCATAACTTAAGAGTTATTGTTTAAAATATTTTAAATATTTGTGGAATGAGCTTTCTATGGAATCCCCAGAGTCATTATTTTTGCTAAATATTAATTGATGGTTTTTGTTTGTTTTTATCTGTTCTGTCTTGTTACAAAAAGGATGTGGGGTTGTTTACAGAGATACACGTACAGTATAACAAGGCTAATTCCATGCATGCCTAAAGAAGAGGAACTTCAAAATTATAGCAAAACAGGTTCAATCCAGGATCAGAGATTTCACCTGCTTGCGAGTCTGACTCTTACCCACTGCAAGTGTCCTGTGGGGGACACCCTTGACACATTCATAAGCATCCAGCCTAAATATCTGCAGTCCTTGGGGCACACTTTCTGAAGTGGCTCCTGTTCTGTTTGACAGTCCTAATGCTAAAATGGTCTTTCCAGGATAAGCCAACATCTGCCTCCTGTGCTTCTGGTATCCATCCCATCCTGTGAAGCAGTCATGATTAAGTCACTCAGTGTGGGTATGAAACCATGATATGGAGCATCTCATTTACTTGGTACAACACTCTCTCTGTAGCTTAGGATCATAATCTCTTTACAAGTAAGGCTCAGAGAATGTCCCAGTGCTCTGTTGCTACATAATAAGCCACTCCTATCCTTAGCTGATTCATTTTATCATCTCTCAATTTTCCCAGCTATTCTCTCTGAGCATCTCTCTTGCAGTTGCAATCAGACCGTCGCTGAAGTGCCTGGAGCATCTCCGCCTCCACGTAGTCTCTCCACTTGTCTCTCAGCATGGCAGCATCAGGGTGTCTAGGTTTCTCAACATGGTGGCTCAGGGCTCCAAAAGCAAGTACCCCAAGACAGAGAGTGAGGCAGAAGCCAAACAACCTTTTTGACATAGTCTTGGAAGTCACATAGCATCATTTCTACTGTGCTCTTCTAGTCGGTGCAGTCATACAGGCCCACTCAAGGTCATAAGAAGAGGACAGAGACCCTATCTCTTCATGGAATCAAAGAGCAAGTAGGACCAGAGGCATTATTGCAGCCACTTTTTGGACAACGCAATGTGCCACAAAGAGATTAGGTAAATGGTCCAAAGTCCTCTAGTCAGTGAGTGGCAGGTGGGGATCACAGCCAGTGCTTCGGCTCTAACTCCACCGCAGGTACCCCTACCCAAAATGGGCTCACTTTTTTCATAACAGCCCTCCAAATATTTGAAGACCATTCCCATATTCTTCTTAGCTTTATCTTCTCCAGGCAAGATTATCCCACATCTTTCTTATTGCCTGTTAGAGATTATTTCCAGTCTTCACATCTGAGCACTTTATAATTTTTCAATGTTCGACTTAAAATGCAGCATCCAGATTTGATACCATATTCTGTGGAATAAATACAGTAAAATACAGTGAGAGTAGGATTTCCCATGGTCTATTGCTGTAGCAAGATTTTCATGGCTTTGGTTTTTTTCCTGTGTCAACTGCATTTTAGCATTGGTCCTTGTTAATACTGACAGTTAAATCCCTAAGATTTTTTTCACATAAACCATAAGCAAATAAAGTCTTCACCTGTTGCATATTTCATCTCTTTAGCCCTAATTCAAGATTTGTGTTTGTCACAGCTTAAGTGTTATAACATAGGTCGTTTGTCATTGGCTTGTCCAGATGCCACTTGCTTCCCCTCTGTCCCCCAGGTAGCATACCCACATGCTATCCCCTAACAACTTTTATTCCCATCGCTCAGGCAGGCCCTAAGCCTACAAGGAAAAAAATAATGGAAGCATTTTGGTCTGAGAAACTTCCTGGAGAATAGACCAGACCATAGGCAAAGTTGGCTTAATTCTATTTATAATCTTTCTTATTTTGTGAAAGAGAATTACCAGGCCCCTCAAGGTTTGCTTAAAATATTATAGCAGGAAATTAAAAACCATTTGTAGAATGGTGAAGATTTGGTTTTCAGATGCACAAAGGACTGCCATGTAAATAATGATGTAGACTGTCCTCTTTTATTCAAGAGAGGATCAGTAAGGAATCAGAGAAAACATATTTCTGCTTGTAAGAGCGTTCAAACACCTAATGCTGATTGGCAATGGAAAGGACTTTGTTGTGAAAGTGAGTTATGGATTAATTACTAAATACTCAGTAATTTAGCACATACTACATTTCCATTTGTTGGTGACATTTTAGTTTTTGGCTTTTTAACACGAGGTAAGTAAAAGTCTTCTAACTCAGGGGGGAAATTTTTGCTTCAGAGCTTGTACATTCAAAGAGCAAATGCACCAGGCAGTTTCTACCCATTGTGTGCCCCAAAGTTGTCACCACGCTCCAAGGATAGTAGAACAAATCTATTAGTATTTAAGCCACTAATTAGGGGAACCATCTCTTGCCTGCTACGTGAGAGAAAATGTAACTTACCTACTAAATTAGAGAATTCTTACTAGGGGAAGTTTTCAATCCATTTATAAGTAAATTGCCAGAAAAAAAGATAATACTACAAAGCAGAACGGACAAGTAATTTGTTTCCAGTAGTTTCTGATAGAAATAATCAAACTACTATTAATAATAATGTACATGAAATAAGGAAAGAGTGACATATAAAGTGCAAGATTTTTATCATATTCAACATTTCATCAACTGTAGGACACTTGTGCATTATGGGAAAAATAAGAAAACATTATTATCTATTCATTCTTCCCTCAATTTTTTACTCGCCTGGGCAGCTGAAGGGAAATAAGCAAACAGACATCTGATGTGTCTCTCAGTAGATATGTACTGTGGCAGACACATAGCAATCACAGTGGTGCCTATGGGTCTTCGTTATCCTAGTAGAGGAGTTGGCCAAAAGTTCTGGGGAAGAGGTTGACAAACTGCTTTGGTAAAGGGCCAGATAGAAAATATTTCAGGCTCTGCAGATCATACTGCAGCTACTCAACCCTGCTGTCATAATGCATAAGCAGCCACAGACAGCAAGTGAATGAATGAGCTTGGCTATGTTTCAACAAACTTTACTTATAGACACTAATATTTGAATTTCAAAGGATTTTCACATATCATGAAATATTACTCCTTTTTTAATAATTTAAGTTCTAGGGTACATGTGCACAACGTGCAGGTTTGTTACATATGCATACATGTGCCATGTTGGTGTGCTGCACCCATTAACTCGTCATTTACGTTAGGTATATCTCCTAATGCTATCCCTCCCCCCTCCCCCAACCCCACGACAGGCCCAGGTATCTGATGTTCCCCACCCTGTGTCCAAGTGTTCTCATTGTTCAGTTCCCACGTATGAGTGAGAACATGAGGTGTTTACTCTTTAAAAGTTGTTTTCAACCATTAAAAAAAAAATCTAAAAACCATTCTTAGCTCATGGGTCATTTAAAAAACCACATGGTTAAGGGGCAAGATTTGGCCTGCAGGCCATAGTTTGCTGACCCTGGTTTTAGACAAAGCCGTCTTACCTAGTCACTCAAGGTATGGAAAAAGTGGACCTGTCTGAGGAGCAGGAGAGGGTGTACAGGTGGAGGAAACAAATTTCAGTTTGATTCTTATTTCAGAAGATCCTAAATAATGACTGGGAGTCTGTGCCTTGTCCTGGAGGAAGACTTTTTAAATAAGTCCTCGTAGACTCCCTGTTCTATTCTTACACTACATAGCTCCTATCTCGTGCCACCAAAGATGACGTGTACAGTAACTAACTGTTACAGTCTCTAGAAATTGGTTACTTGAACGTAGAATTGATGGAGCACCCACCAAATGCTATGCACTGTTCTCACAGAGAAATGGACAGTATCCACGCCCCCATGATGGAGCTTATATGTGGGAAAGAGTTAGCAATGGTTTTCTCTCATGAGTTACAGTGACCATGTGATGTTTTCATAATCAAAAAATAATAAAGTCACTATAATTTTAAAATATTTGGACATTGTTTTCTTCAATTATCAGCAATATAAATAATCTACATAGATTAGATAGATAGATAGATAGATAGATAGATAGATAGATAGATAGATAGATAGATAGATAATTTGCCAGAATAAGGAAGGGGAAGAAGAGGAAAAATCATTAAACCTGCTTTTACATTTCTCCCATGATTTCTAGATTTTAGACAATGGTAATGATAAGTTTTAAATTATGTTTATATTTTGTGTCTTCCTAAGAAGAATTTATTGACATTATCACCCCCTTTTCTATCATCTTAACAACAATGTATAGAATTGATTCTCATACATACTGGTCACCTTTATACTGATATCCCTTCCCCCTTCCCAGGTTTTTAAATTTCATTCATACTTCTGTATATCTTCAAGGAATCTTTTAGGGAGGCTCTGCAGATTATTTACTCTCTGAGCCATAACATGGTATTTTTCTCCCTCTAACCACTGTCTTGTAAAATGTCATCTTGTCGAATAGATGCCTGAAGCCAGCCTAAAATTATTTGTTCCTTTGGGGATAATCCATTATTCTGCATTAGATAATCATAAACTTTTCAGTTATGTTTAAAACATAGATTTCTACTATAAAATTTCTACATGTAAATTACTTATAGATCTCCTAGGAAATATTTAGTGTTTTGTCTCTCCTCTAGTTTTCTGTCTTGATCTTTGGGGCTGTGGGTTCAGCCCCAGTAGTTTATTCTATCATATCAGTCACCATTGCCTCAATTCTATTCCTCCTTCTCATTCCTGTAATTTCTATGATGTGGCCTCTGGGATTCCATTTGTTTCTCCTAGATTTGCCCTCCTTATCTTCCATTTTCTCTCCCATTATTTTAAGATTGCTATCTTTTTTCTGAGTTCTGGGTATATCCTGGAGTTTGACCTCTACTTTTCCTGTTCAACTCTCCACGGTATTCTATTTGTGAGACTCATCACCTTTCACTCAGGTTTTCAGTTTAGTGGATTTTCCATCTCTACTCAACTTTTCCTAAATTTGCAAGGGGAGGGTTTACTCCTTTCTGAGTGCTCTCTCTCTAGTATCATCATTGCAGTGCTTTTCAAAATTCATGTTAACATGAATCAGAAACTTTCTAAAATTTTGTTGGTATCCTGCAGTAAATCCATTTCAAGGTGTTCTGTTGATCTCTCCTTCTGCACTATGGTGTCTTTTTCTAGGTTTAGTGATTTTTTTCTGCTTGCTCATTCTTATAAATGGAAACCTGGGCTTGCCAATTGACAATATAAGTTGTGGCCTAGATCGAGTAGGGTCTCCAACAAAGTCCTTCAGACTTCAGGGAAAAGAGATTTTACTTTATTGTAAATTTGTACGACTAGGGCCGAGACCGAACAGCCTGTTAGGAATGAGGGAAAGGATGGAAAAGAGAAAAGCCAAGCAGTGCTGTTCACCAAACCCTGGCCTCAGATGCAGCCTGCTCTTCCCTTGCAGCATCCTGCCCCGGGAGGAGACTCCACTGGCTACCAGCCTTCAGTTCTGGGGCAGGCTCTCCGAGCAGGAGCCATGTCTGTGAACTTGAAATAAACCTTTCTCTGCTCTGATGTTTGCAGGATTGCTCGGATGATACGTCAAGAAAGAGGCAATGCCCTGCTTGTC
Source organism: Rhinopithecus roxellana (assembly GCF_007565055.1). NCBI lineage: Eukaryota > Metazoa > Chordata > Mammalia > Primates > Cercopithecidae > Rhinopithecus > Rhinopithecus roxellana. Next base: position 21,052,833 of record NC_044565.1, on the reverse strand, counting down.
GGAGTAGGAGGCACAGGAAAGCAGTCACTCACGAGACTTGCAGCTCATATATGCGGTTACAAATGTTTACAGATTGAACTCAGCCAGGGGTATAATTATGATAGTTTTCATGAAGACCTGAGGAAGTTGTACAAAATGGCTGGTGTAGAAGACAAGAATATGGTTTTCCTTTTCACCGACACCCAGGTGTGTGTTTAAATAGCCCATGGGTAAGAACAGGAAATGTATGGGTGTTACAATCGGGTGTGTGCTTTGAACAGTTTGTAGGATGAAGTTCAAGGGATTGCTCCCTTTGATAACACATTTCCCGCAGCTTGTAAAAGACTTTTATAATGCATTTTTATTTATTTTACCAAATATTGTTTCCCTTCTTTAAATTCTTAGTAATTAAATTTGATCAAAGGTCAAGGAAGTAAGTTTTTAACTTTTCTTTGAGGGATACGGCAAAGATAACAGAAGGTAATAAACTGTATAAAAGTGCATATAAGAAAATAATTTACCAAAAATTCAATTAGGGAAACATGCCTTTACTTACAGAAAGGAAAAACGAAGGGCTATCTTCTGGGTTAAATTACCTTTAAAATTGAAGTAGGATTACATCTATATCTATGACAGCTAATTTAACTGATCTCGAATTAGTTCTATAGCAGAGGACTTTCTACATTGATTATTCCTGGATATTTTCTCTTTAGAGAAAATAAATCTGTCTAGAAATTAGCCAAGGAATAAAAACGTGATAGAGTCGATGCATACCTTTTTAAAAAAAAATATTGTAAGCAGAATTAAATACAACCAAATAATTGGAAAACTATTTTTAATATCTATGACATACAATGAGTTTGTATCCTATTATAAAAATACTTATTACAAATGAAAAAGGAAAAGTCAAGCACATCTATAGAAGAAATAGAAAAAATGTGGTAGAATGTGAATACACAGTTCCAGAAAACAAAGGGCTTTAAACACCTGAAGAAATTGTCAACCTCACCATTAATGAAGGGAATTATAATAAATAAAAATGTCAGTGACTTGGCCTTGCAAGTTGATAAAGGTTAAAAATTATAATATACAGTGTTGGCAGAGGTGTGGGAATAATAGGCCTGTTTATTCTTCACTGGGAGATTATAAATTAGCAAAATCTTTCTGGAAAGTAGTTGGCAATATGTAGGTAAAGCCTTTACATTTATTTTACATTATAATCAAAGCTACATACAGTTGCACTTATGAGAATATCTACTGTAACGTTTTTAAATAATAACCTGAGAGAGTATTAATGTCCACTGAGAGAAAGTCATATACATAATATCTGATATAACCATATACTAGAGCACTATGTAAAAACTTTAAAATTATAGAAACATACAAATTTTAATGTATATCTAGACATGTATGCCCCATGTACAAAGAGAAAACATTTGAATCATGGGATTGTGAGTGATTTTTATTTTCTTAGTTTTGCTTATCTGTAGTTTCTGATTATCCTAAAATTAAGATATTTCTGATAGTGTTTTTAACATTGCTTTAAAAAATCAAACAAGTTATGTAAAAAGTCTCCAAGTATTAAAGCTCCAAAGATCAAATCATATTGTGTTGCTTCTCTTTAGACAAAAAGTTATTGCATTCTGTTGAAAGCCCCAATCAATCTCAAATGTTCTGCAGTAATGAAGAGTAAACGTAACAAAAAGAAAAGTGCATGTGTCTATACAGGAACTTATATATATACACAAAACATTACAAGTGTGAGAAGAAATTGAGAGAAGCAAGATGTTAAAAATAGAGTTTAATTGGTTGTAACTAACAAATACAAAGTAGAAATAAGTATGATTAGATATTTTGCCTAATGTAATTTCTAAGCTACAATTAATAGCTATATACTATATTTCATATTTTACAGAGAAAGCAAATATTTTCTACTACTGAATGTTTATAAAACTTAATCACATACTAGATTTAAAGAAATTTTTATTAAATTGTGAAAAGCATAAGCCGTACTCATTCTTTGCCCATGCTTTAATCAAAGGAGAAATTAATGATGTGTCTTAGGACTTTAAAATATTCATATAAAAATCAAGAAAGTCAAAATCTCTTAGAGACTAAGAAAAATGAACTTAATATAAATAAAAATCTATGGGATACAACCCAACAGTTCTCAAATTTACATTTATAGATCTGAATCAAAAATTAGAAGCTACACAAATCAGTTTACTTAAAACTTTAGGAGGGAAAAATGTCACAAGACACATAAGAAAACGAAACAAGATAACAGCAGAAGTAAATTAGAACACAGAAAACGACTGTTTATTCTTGGGGAAAATTGACAGACACAATTATACCAAGTTCATTAAGAAAAGCAAAAAGTTTCAAATGAAGAAAATAAAATAACAGATATCTTGTCATAGTTAAATGTATAGTACTCAAACTTCTATATAACTAAAAAGTTAGCTGAAATAAAGGGTGAGAGATTACTTTTAAATATGCACCAATGTTGAGAGACAAAAAGTCTATTTCAAAATATGTAAATTACTCATACAAATTTGAAAGAAAACTCCAAGATGCAGATGGTTGCAAAGTTTAGGTCAATTTTTTTTTTTTTTTTTTTTTTTTTTTTTTTTTTTTTTTATTATACTTTAAGTTCTAGGGTACATGTGCATAACGTGCAGGTTTGTTACATATGTAAACTTATGCCATGTTGGTGTGCTGCACCCATCAACTCGTCAGCACCCATCAATTCATCATTTATATCATGTATAACTCCCCAATGCAATCCCTCCCTCCTCCCCCCTCCCCCCTCCCCATGATAGACCCCAGTGTGTGATGTTCCCCTTCCCGAGTCCAAGTGATCTCATTGTTCAGTTCCCACCTATGAGTGAGAACATGCGGTGTTTGGTTTTCTCTTCTTGTGATAGTTTGCTAAGAATGATGGTTTCCAGCTGCATCCATGTCCCTACAAAGGACGCAAACTCATCCTTTTTTATGGCTGCATAGTATTCCATGGTGTATATGTGCCACATTTTCTTAATCCAGTCTGTCACAGATGGACATTTGGGTTGATTCCAAGTCTTTGCTATTGTGAATAGTGCCGCAATAAACATACGTGTACATGTGTCTTTGTAGTAGACTAATTTATAATCCTTTGGGTATATACCCAGTAGTGGGATGGCTGGGTCATATGGTACATCTAGTTCTAGATCCTTGAGGAATTGCCATACTGTTTTCCATAATGGTTGAACTAGTTTACAATCCCACCAACAGTGTAAAAGTGTTCCTATTTCTCCACATCCTCTCCAACACCTGTTGTTTCCTGACTTCTTAATGATTGCCATTCTAACTGGTGTGAGATGGTATCTCATTGTGGTTTTGATTTGCATTTCTCTGATGGCCAGTGATGATGAGCATTTTTTCATGTGTCTGTTGGCTGTATGAATATCTTCTTTTGAGGACAGTAATAAATATGGGATAATATTTTCCCTTGCCAATAATCAAAAACATCCAAACTAAATTCTCCAAAAGAAAGCATTTATTATACCTTCCAAATTAACAAAAATAAAGGTAAAAAATCGATGAAGTCACACTGGAATTGAATGAGAAATAGTAAAATCTTCAAAATCCAGAAAATATTTATGCATTTAATTGGTAATCTCACTCCTGGGAATTTGTTTCAAGAAAATAATCCAACTAAGGAGAAAAGCTATATGCCTAAAATTGTTCTTATAAACAAGAGTGTAAGCTATCTCTGTCCATGTAAATGTATAGTGCATCAGCTCAATGGTGCATTCTGCTTCCATATTTGTGATAAATATGATGAGTACATTACAGAACTATGGGTTAGTATTAATGATAAAATGGTAACTGAAGGAGGCAGAATATAAAATACTTGCACATATGACTTGACCCAGGTAAAATGGGAATGCATGCTAAGAAACAAAACACAAAGGAAAAATGAAAAATCAGTGCACTTACTATGTTAGAACTTCAGGGTTCCGTGTAATTTTTAAGATTATATTCTCTTAAAGATACAATCGATTCCTGTGAATTTTAGAATAAATATTTGCTTAGTAATAAATGGAAAATGATTGAGCAAGTTGTAATGATCACTGCCTTCTTCTACAGATTGTAGTGGAGGAGTTCCTAGAAGATATAAATAACATCCTGAACTCAGGTGAAGTGCCTAATTTATTTGAAAAGGATGAACTGGAGCAGGTTTTAGCGGCCACCAGACCAAGAGCAAAAGAAGTAGGAATTTCCGAGGGGAACAGAGATGAGGTAGGACATGCCAGAGTAGTTATGTGGCTTTATCACAAAAAGGTTTCTTCACCTTTTATTTAACCATTCACTGATCCCCTGAAGGGGTCCATGAATAGAATATTTTTCAATATAATTGGTTTCCTTTGTGTTCTATGTATTTTATTTTCGGTGTTTAAAGCATTGGTGCACCAGACTTCCAGAAAGTTCTGTGGGAAGCAGAAAACAGAAATCCCACTGTCCCACGGAGGTCATAGTCTTGTCCAAGCTGGCCAGCCTCTCTTATTCCTCTTTAAGCACCAGTTTATTTCGCACACTGCAGCATCCTCCTGTGGAGAGCTGAAGGCTTAGGTCTAGTATTGTTGATGCCCTTGCCTAGCAGCAATGTTACAACACAACAAAGCAGGAATGTGTTTTCTCTCACTCTCTCAGGAACAGTGGCTGCTGCACGCTTCCATTCTCCAACACCATGCTAGATCCCATACACCGTTACTTGCTCACCCCAGCTTTTTTCCTGGTTTCTGCACCTTCTTTAACTTTCTGGCTGTTCTTTCTTATATCTTTACTGTTTCCCTTTGTGGGAATTGTCTCTCCTGCTAGGTCGGAGATTATAGGTACAGATGCAAGTCTACTTCTGCTAATGTAAGCAGGAAGGGATTTATTAAAGGGATACAGAATCATTGGAAGGGCCAAAGAAAGAAACTCCAGACTGAACTCCTTGGAATGAATATAAAATGTACACTGTAGAAGTCAATGGTCAAGGAGGTAGCTGCCTCTGCCACAACCATTCCTGCTGAAGCAGGGAGCCACTAAACCAGTCAGTGTGCCTCTGTGTCAACTGTCAGCTCCAGAGCCATGTGTCCTCCATCACATCAGGAAGCAGCTGAAATCAGGAGCCACTTCCAGAGATAGTAGCTCCAGGATAGTTTCTCGAAGAACTAAGAATTGAACTACCATTTGATCCAGCAATCCCATTACTGGTATATACCCAAAGGAAAATAAATCATTCTACCAAAAAGACATATGCACCTGTATGTTCACTGCAGCACTATTCACAACAGCAAAGACATGGAACCAACTCAGGTGCCCATCAATGATGGATTAGATAAAGAAAATGTGACATGTGTATACCATGGAAAACTACATGGCCGTAAAAAGGAATGAAATCGTGTCCTTTACAGTAACATGGATGCAGCTGGAGGTCATTATCATAAGCAAATAGTGCAGAAACAGAAAACCAAATACCACCTGTTCCCACTTACAGCTAAACATTGGGTAACATGGACATAAAGATGGGAACAATAGACACCGCAGAATAAAAGAGCAGGGAGGGAGGGAGGGATGAAAGGGTTGAAAACCTGGGTGACAAGATCAGTCACACTCCAAACCCCAGAATCATTCGTTATACCTTTGTAACAAACCTGCACATGTACCCCCAGAATCTAAAATAAAAGTTGAAAAAGAAAAAAAACCTCCCATACCATGCGACTTCTGCCAGACTCTGCACTTGTAAAACCTGATGCTGTGCAGCACCCTGGCCCTCTCTCCCAGATGTCCTCTGCCCCACAGCAAAACCTTGTATGAATGGCCCTTTATTCAAATGATCTCCTCAAGTACACGGGTGAAAGGGACCTAAATCACATCCAGAACCCTAGCTGCGATGGAGTTTGCAAAACGACATTTTTAATCTTTCCAGACTGTGTGAGAGAAAGAGGTTGGAGTGAATGTTGAATAAGAAAATTTAAATGTCTACTATACTGACATTTTATATTTGATATTGGGAGCCTCAGATGCATTGGCCAACACTGATTTTCATTGTTGCTTAATCATTATTTTAAATTGAAAAAATATCTTTCTTTTTGTCAGGTGTTTCAATACTTTATCAGCAGAGTGCGTCAGAAGCTGCACATTGTTCTCTGCATGAGCCCAGTTGGGGAGGCCTTTCGGTCCCGGTGCAGGATGTTTCCATCGCTTGTGAACTGCTGCACCATTGACTGGTTTGAGCAGGTTGGTGACATCCCAGGATATCTGTTTGAGAAGTTGGACTTGCTTGACTTTAAAGGGGTTAACACATTGTCCAAGAGTAACTCATGGGTACTTGTATTAGCTTTAAAGCCTACTAGGAATTTATTCATGTAGGGAATGACCATGGCAATCATAGAACAAAGACAAAACAGAATTTGTAAAGGAAGAGGAGACCATTAAATTTAGCAATGTGGAAGTTATCAGCAATCTTCACAAAATCTGTTTCAATGGACGGTGGGGGAAAGGGTTCAAGAGAGAAGAGGGGAGAGAAATCTGAGTCAATGATTATAGGCAACACTTTCGAGTTTTGCCCCAAAGGAAAGCAGAGAGATGGGGCAAGAGCTAGGGGACGTGTGAGGTCAAGAGAGAAGTATTTTTAAATGTGAAACACAAGCGGCATGCATGTGTACTGATGTAAATGATCCAGAAAAGATAAATATGTTGATGATGCAGCATACCGAGTTAAGCACTGTGGGACCAGTGACCTTGATTAAGCAAGAAGGGATGAGAATGAGTCCTCAAAGAAGGGGCTGACTTGGTCAGGGAGCATCCACAGCCTACCCCTGAGTAACAAGTGGGGAGGCAAAATGTATGAGCACAGATGCAGGTAGTGGGAAGATGTGGGGATAAGAGCTCATTGAAGTTCTGTTTTCATTGCTGTTATTTTTTAGTGATATGGGTAGTGAGGTCATCAGCTGAGAGTGAAGAAGAAAGACTAAGTGTTAGCAGTTTAAGGAAGTAGAATCGGGTGTGAAATACTCAGGAGAGCACAAAACTGATGTATTAAAAAAGGTAGAAGCATTTCTGGGCTGCACTAAGAGCTAATTATCATAAATTTAAAGTGATACTAATCGGCAAGGTTGTGCATTTTTCTCCAGCCATGCTCAGCTGCACAGTTGCAGGCATGGAGTAAGAGAGTTGCATTTGACCAATGCTCAGGTGAGTTCAAAGAAGCAAGAGAGGAGCAAAGGAGTTGAGGTGTGCAGGACAGTAATATAATGAAGGACGTGAGGTCCCAACTATGTAACAAACGGAGTGAGAGCATAAGGTCCCTATAACATATGATTTATTTATGGAATACTAGAAACACCCAATCATTAATTCATTCAGTCAACAAATATTTATTGAACAACTTCTGTTGTGCATGATAATGTGGAGACATACTGGTCAGTAAATGCAGACCCAGGCACCCCTCAGATGGACAGAGCCCTTCAGTTCATTAAGCACCATGGACATGAGTAGGAGTTAACTAGGTGAAGAGGGGACTGGGCAAGGAGGAGTTCCTGAGAAATATGTTTTTCTTGGTATTAAACTATGTTATTGAAATGACACAATAGATTTTCTAGATTTTTCCTTGATTCACAGTGGCCCAGAGAAGCACTTCTTTCTGTGTCACAGACATTTTTCTCGCAAGTCAATACTGGAAATGAGGATCTGAAAGAAAAGCTTCCCTTGATGTGCGTGAACGTTCACCTGAGTGTCTCCAGCATGGCAGAGCGCTATTACAATGAGCTGCGCAGGCGGTACTACACAACACCCACCTCCTACCTGGAGCTTATCAATCTTTACCTGTCTATGCTGTCTGAAAAAAGGAAGCAGATTATTTCAGTAGGTTCAATATTGTCCATGAAAATATTGTTTTCCTTGAACTCGGAACTTTGAGAATGCATGGAAACTCTATGCACTGTCTTACCTGTCAGGGCCCTGTATTAGTCCATTCTCACACTGGTATAAAGAAATACCTGAGACTGGGTAATTTATAAGAAAAGAGATATAATTGGCTCACAGGTTGTACAGGAAGCATAATGCTGGCATCTGCTCAGCTTTTGGGGAGGCCTCAGGAAACTTTCAATCATGGCAGAAGGTGAAGAGGAAACAGGCACATTTTATGTGGCAAGAGCAGGAGCAAGAGAGAGAGGGGGGTGGTGCCACAAACTTTTAAACAACCAGATCTCACAAGAACTCACTATCGTGATGACAGCACCAAAGGGGGGATGGTGGTAAACCATGAGAAACTGCACCCATGATCCAATTACCTCCCACCAGGACCCACCTCCAGCATTGGAGATTACATTTCAACATAAGATTTGGGTGGGGCACAGATCCAAACCATATCAGGCTTTCTCCATCCTGACATGTGCCCCTGACAACCTAAAATATGACCAAAAAGGGTTTCCTGCTGTCGGTCTGAGGGCCTTCTCCTTTCTCAAGAATCGTGTGTATGTATGTATGTATGTATGTGTGTATATATATATATATATATATATATATATATATATATTCCTTCTGTCATTTATGCAAGTATCCTTACTCAGTAGAATGATATGGGCATCACAAGACCATCAAAGTTATGCAGTGAACTTGTCATCTCTGTGGTATTTAATACAGAGGAAAACATTTTGTTAAGCAATACAGATGGTGTTTTAAAGAACATGTGCCAGTGGTATCAGCCAAACTATGTACAGCCTGTGTTCTGCCTCTGGCTGTGCAACTTTGAGCACATTAGTCATTTCTCTAAGCCTTAGTAGAAAATAAGGCTAAACAAAAATCTGTGTCTACCTGTTGGCTTGTCGTGGAATTTAAGACACTGTTAGTGAATTCCTGAAACTATGATCTGACACATATAAAGTGCTCAGAAAATAGAAGCTGCCATCATCATCATCATCAGGATATTAATACGACCTACAATTTTCTACATTTTAAACACACCAAAAAGGGAAGCACTTACAATACAGATATTTAAATTTTTTGGAGGATTTTTACCTGGTAAAATGCCTGCCTTGTGAAATAACTTGACCAATATTTTTGAAATCTGCCCATTTTAACCAAGTGTTCTTTTTTTTTTTTTTTGAGATGGAGTCTCGCTCTGTCGCCCAGGCTGAAGTGCAGTGGCACTATCTCAGCTCACTGCAACCTCTGCCTCCCGGGTTTGTGCCATTCTTCTGCGTCAGCCTCCCAAGTAGCTGGGACTATAGGCACCCGCCACCACGCCCGGCTAATTTTTGGTATTTTTAGTAGAGATGGGGTTTCGCCATAGCCAGGATGGTCTTCATCTCCTGACCTCATGATGCGCCCACCTCGACCTCCCAAAGTGCTGGGATTACAGGCATGAGCCACCACACCTGGCCATGAGCCAAGCTTTCTGACTCACTTTAGAAAAACAGTTCTTCCCAGGTGTTTCCTTTACCAGATACCACCCCTTTGATCATGGTCAAGAGTTTTCTACCACAGGGAAGTGGGTTCAAATCCAGCAGCCAGAGCTAGACCCTCTGGACCTCATCTCCCTAGGGGTCCTCAGCCCTGCTAGCCAGAGCAAACAAGCTTCCAGAGCTTCAACCTCCAGGGATTCACATCTGGACCTGTTCCTCACTCATTCAACATGCTACCACGGAGAATAAAAACAGCAGTACCATGTGGTTCTCACTCATTCAACATGCTACCACAGGGAATAAAACCAGTACCATGTGGTCCTCACTGTCAGTGAGCCACAGCCCAGTGACGTCCCACTGCTGTGGCCAGAGGGCATGGATCCAAACAACTGTGATGAATGTCATGGCCATTTCTAGAGTTCCATTACCTGAACATTTCCCAGTTTGTAATATGTTCACAACCTGAATTATTACAAACTGATTTACCAATTCTGTAGATGTAAAAGTCTAATACATGAGTAATACGTGTTTGATACCAGTAAACTTAGAGTTATAATACTCATTATAATAGAAATTTTCATTGTCACTTAGGCACAAGATCGGGTGAAGAATGGTCTCACCAAGCTACTAGAAACAAACATACTAGTAGATAAAATGAAATTAGATCTTTCAGCTTTAGAGCCCGTACTTTTAATAAAATCACAAGATGTTGAAGCCCTGATGGAAAAATTGGCAGTGGATCAAGAAAGTGCCGATCAGGTATGCTGCAGTTCCTGAGAATGTGGAAAAGGCTTTAGTCAGCAACTGATTACTTATATACAGTGAGACACAATTGGATTTGTAATTATATATATTATTAAAATAATTAAATGATAGATTTAGCAAAGTTTTTTTTTTTTTTTTAGCAATTAGAAATGCTTTTAAGTTGTAAACAATCTCCCTTTACTAAATCAGTTTGGCTCTGTCCCCAAGAATTAATGCAGCCCAATGAATGGGACAGAGAATTTTGAGAAAAGCACCACCTACAAATGTAAAGCAACTGCGTCTCTCCTAAGATGGAACTGTTTGTTATAAGTTTATATTCATTATGCTATTGGCATGACATAGATGGACAAAGGAGAGCATAAAATGCAATCTAGCTAATAGCCTTTCATCATTACTCTAATCCAAAGGACAAATATGATTCATTATTATTGACTTTGTTTTAAACATTAAAATTCAAATAATGAGGCCACTTAAGCAGTCATGTTTCAATGGTTAGGTCCGTAACACCGTGCAGGAGGACGAAGCAACAGCAAAAGTCAAAGCTGAAGAAACCCAAGCAATAGCTGATGATGCTCAAAGAGATCTTGACGAGGCACTACTTGCACTGGATGCTGCCAACAAAGCACTGGATTCCTTAGATAAGGCAGATATATCTGAAATCAGAGTTTTTACAAAGCCCCCAGCTTTGGTCATGACAGTAATGGAAGCAATCTCCATTCTCTTGAATGCCAAGTGAGTAATTCAGAATCACATATTGCCATGATACCTAGTAAGAGTTCTTTACTGTTTTCCTCCATGGTAATTTATATATTCATTCCCTTCTCCACCTTCTCATTGCTTCAACTGGTCATTCAACAAATTGATTCAAGGAACATTTTCTTCCCCAACATCTATTTTGTACTAGATGGTGGAAGATATGTTTTTCTCTACAAGATATACACAGGCTAGTGGGAAGCAGACATGAAAACTAATAATTTCATTACAACGTGAGAGTTGTATAGTATTGGGAGTGCTGAGCAAACAGTGCCTAAGTCCAGCTGGGGATGTGCAAGCAGGTTTCTTGGAAAACAATGCTCAGTTGGATAGTGGGACCATAGGCAAGCTCAGGAATGAGCTTTGATGTTCTTGGAATGGGATGGGGCTGGGCAGGAGACCAGTGATTACATCCTGAAAGGTCTTGAATGCTGCACTAAACACTTCAGATTTCATCTTGGAGATACGTAGTTTTCAAACTTTCTTTAGCGATACAAACTTTTTTTCAATAAAATTATGTTGTAATGAATCTTTCTATGTAAAACTGGGCAAAGGGCTCAGAGCACCACATCACCACCAGGCCTCCAGGAGACAGGGTGGAGAAGTTCCCACTGACCCTTAAACTGGTACCTCGGTAGGGCCCAGAGAGCTCTGCAGAGCACAGAGAGAGAGCTGTTGGGACTGAGAATCGTTGAACGTTTTTTATCTAATCAGATTTTCATGGTAGAAAGATCAATCTGGCAAAAGTTCAGAAGAGCAAAGTTCAAAGAGACGTTAAGCCCAGTTAGAAAGCAATTGCAGTGTCCTGGCAGGTGATTTTAAGGGTGGGAACTATGACAAAGGACGTAAAATGTGAGTGCCTGCGGCATTTTAAAAATAAAACTATTGTTTCTATAATGCCTTACATTTCTAAAACTACGATTTTGTAATTCTTTCTCTACCAAAGCTGGGTTGCATGGAACCTTAGTCACCCATTTTCTTTTCGCCCCATGAATTAATTGTGGTGCACCTAACTACCAATTACTAGAATTACAGTACCGAGATTAAAATTACCCGCTTATTGGGATAATATCATAATGTTTTCAAAGAAATACATTTCTTTTGTTCTTACATTGCTTCATTTCAGTGCTATTAATATATCATGTCTGTCTTTCAGGCCTGATTGGGCATCAGCAAAGCAACTTCTTGGTGACTCTAACTTTCTAAAAAGGCTTTTAGAATATGATAAGGAGAACATAAAGCCTCAGATATTGGCAAAGCTTCAAAAGTATATTAATAATCCTGATTTTGTGCCTGAAAAAGTGGAGAAAGTGTCCAAAGCATGTAAATCTATGTGCATGTGGGTAAGAGCTATGGATTTGTACTCTCAAGTGGTCAAGGTCGTTGAACCAAAAAGACAAAAGCTCCGTGCCGCACAGGTACATTTTCTGTAATGTGATATTTTGTAGAATTGAAGGCCATGATCGCCAATCATTCAAGTTCTCTGTATAATGTTACTATGGTCCTACGCAATATAGACAGTGACAAAGCTCTTGGAAATTAGCTTTTGTTTTAAACAAGAGCTAGCAATTGTTTTTCAGAAATTGCCTCTGAAATCAGCCTTCTTTCAGCATAGGAGGAACATGAGTTCCTCAGTATATTCATCTGAAAAAAAGGGAATTAATCTGTTATTTTTAAGGTACTTTTTAGCTCAAGCATCTGCTGGTCTGTATTTCTGTTTGCTAAATACTTCCATGCTTGATGGTGTCATCTGAGGTTTTAGAACCACCTTTAACCCTGTCATTGGATGTGAGGCCCTTCATCTTCCCAAGAAGAAAAAAGAATGATCATTTAGTGGAGCAGCTTACTGAAAGAACTATGGCTATAGAGCAGGGGTTGGCAAACTTTTTCTATAAAGACCCAAAGAACCAATATTTTATGCATTGCAGACTATATGGTCTTTGCGGCAAGCACTCAAAGCCTGCTGTTGCAGCGCAGAGATAGTCATTGACAATACATAGATGAATAAGCGTGACTATGTTCCAATATAACTTTATTTATTGACACTGGAGTTCAAATTTCACACAATTATCACAGTTCATTAAATATTATTCTTTTAAAGATTTTTTTCTAATTATTTAAAAATGTAAAAACCATTCTTAGCTTGCAGACTGTACAAAAACAGGCAGCAGGCTAGATTTGACCTGCAGGCCATAGTTTGCAGACCTCTCATGTGGAGAACTACTTAGGAAATATTAGTTTCCACTATGGCATGAATATTTAATTTGTTGCATCATTTAAAATTAATAATCCATTATGATACCTAATTCATCCCAAATGCTCAGTATACCTGTTTTTCTATTATGATTTATTTTGTTGGGCTTTATTATTGATTTTGTTTTGTTTCATTTACTTCTGTTCTTGTATTTTACTCTAATTCATATTTGTTTTAACTTTATATATCACATCAAAGTCTTTGGGCATGAAAAGAGGAACATATATAAAAATTTTTTTAGATCTGTATTATTAATGGGCAAATTCAGCCTTCTTTTTGGGCCTGTTCTTAAACAGTTGCTTGATTTTATTAGGCTGAACTTGACATTACCATGGCTACCCTGAGAGAAAAGCAGACATTACTAAGACAAGTAGAAGATCAAATACGGGCCTTACAAGATGAGTATGACAAAGGTGTAAATGAAAAAGAAAGCCTGGGTAAGTAACTCATAAAATTTACATTGGCCAGGAAATGCCTGATTTTCAGAAGTAGGAAGAATTTTTTGGGAATCAGGTTTTAGCTTTTATCCAATGTATAGAATGTATTTTCATTAGCCTTCTAGGATCAAATAAGAACTCATGTGTTTTATATATTCAACATCCTGTACCTGAACAAGCCTTACTGGAGCATGTTACATTAAAACACAAAACAGTATGTGAATTTGATCCGGAAACTAAATACTACAAGAATACAGAAAACACTGTCTTCAGAGTTCTTGATATGGAAAAGGCAAACTTAGACTTGATTCTGAAATGGGAATGAATGCTGAATTGGTGTAAGGTTTCATAGAGATGTATTGACATCATTAGTTAAATAATGCTGTTCTGCTCTAAAAAGAAACAGGTAAATAAGCTTTTAATACTTTATGAAAATATTGAATAGTATAATCTGATTTTCTTAAAATTTTTCTAGCAAAGACTATGGCCCTGACAAAAGCACGTCTAGTACGTGCTGGAAAGCTGACGGCAGCATTGGAAGATGAGCAGGTTCGATGGGAAGAAAGCATACAGAAGTTTGAGGAAGAAATCTCAAATATCACTGGGAACGTGTTCATAGCAGCAGCTTGTGTGGCCTACTATGGGGCTTTCACAGCCCAGTACAGGCAGTCAGTGAGTAACCCTGCTTTCTGTAAGGAGGGATAAGAAGCAGCTGAAACTGGAGCCAGGGGTGGTTCATTTTTCTGAGTTCAGATGGAGGCTCTACCCTGTAGAGGTTCTTCATGGTAGAATTTCCTTATATATTTCACAGTCCTTCACTCCCCCATCAGCCAGTGATGGTCTACCCCTAGGCTTTCCTTAACACGTTCCTCCCCTTCTTTCTCCTGTCTTAGAAAGCTATTCATCATTTACACAGCTCAAAAACCTGGGGGAAGGAAAAGAGACAGTGAGTCCCCTACCCTTATGATCAGAAGTGGCACGTAAAGCCAGCCTGGATGAGATGTTCTCAATTGGTGAAACTGCAACAGAGGGCCAGTCAACAGAAAGGAGCAGGCAGGACCAGGAGGAATCTGTGCTTCCTTGGGCTTTTATCTTTATACGAAAGAAAGCCTCAGCCGGGTGTGGTGGCTCACGCCTATAATCCCGGCACTTTGGGAAGCCGAGGCGGGTGGATCACCTGAGGTCAGGAATTCAAGAGCAGCCTGGCCAACACTGTTAAACCTCGTCTGTACTAAAAAAAAAAAAAAAAAATACAAAAATTAGCCAGGCAAAGGGGCGGTGCCTGTGATCCCAGCTACTCTGTAGGCTGAGGCTAGAGAATTGCTTGAACCCAGGAAACGGAAGTTGCAGTGAGTGGAGATGGCGCCATTGCACTCCAGCCTGGGCAACAAGAGCAAAACTCTGTGAAAGAAAGAAAGAGAGAGAGAGAGAGAGAAAGGAGGGAGGGAGGGAACGAAGGAAGGACGAGAGGGAGGGAGAAAAAAAAGAAAGACCGGCCTCTTATTTATCAGAGAATAAAAGTTTCATCTACATGCATTTTCCAGGAAATGAAATTATTTGAAAGAATTTTACAGTCATTTTTTTGAAATGTCTTCCTAAAAATGTTTACCCTTGTCCTTGAGTTATAAAACCTGATGTAGTACCCTCATATAGACTCTCCAGGAGCTCTCAGGTCTTAGGGTGCCATATTTCTCACTGGGGCCAGTTGTGCTTTTTGGGGACAGACAGGTCTCTATTGTGCACTCATTGAAGGAGGTAATATGCCAACATCCCTTTCCCTCATCTACTGACTGCTTGTATACCCTCAGTCATTGTGATAACCCCAAACTTCTCCACGTGCTTTCAGACTCTCCCAACAAGGAAAATACAAACCTGATTGAAAACCACTGTGACAACCCAGTCATTTACACGTGAGATAACTGAGGTCCAAATAGAGGGAATGATGTTTCCAAAGTCACATGTAACTAATGGTATAAAGTACCTAGGCCTCCTGATTTTGGTCTACTTCCTGTGTCCCATGCTCTGATGCCAGCACATCTGTGGAGACTGGGAGGATTTAGCTCTTGAGCCACTCACTTACTGCTGCCCACCACATTTTGCATGTGCCCTCATTTACTGAGTTTTCCTGGCTCTACTCAAGTAATGCTTCCTCCTTCTACAGCTTATAGAGTGTTGGATCCAGGACTGTCAGTCTCTGGAGATCCCAATCGATCCTTCCTTCAGTCTCATTAACATTCTTGGAGATCCCTACGAGATACGGCAGTGGAACACTGATGGGCTGCCCCGTGACTTGATATCAACAGAAAATGGCATTTTGGTTACTCAAGGCAGACGATGGCCTTTGATGATTGATCCCCAAGATCAGGTGTGTAGCAAATACTTCAGAGAGTGACTTTTGGTTCTGCTTAATGTTGAGCTAGCTATTAAAAAATATAAAAGTGGGCTTCAATGTACTTTGAGATTTAGATTTGACGTATGTGGAGATTTAGACCCAAAAGAGAGTGTTAAAGTCCTCTAGTCCAGTTCCCTCATTTTGTGGATGAGAAAGTAAGAAAGAAAGAATTGAAGTTCTCCCATGCTTGATTTTGATTGGTTTTGTTTAGGGGACTGACCATTTGTTTTTTGTTTTCTGTGAGGGCAGAAATCCACAGATCTTCATTCTTCTGTAGTCCTTGTTCCTAAAAGGTCTGAGGAATGAGATTGAAGTCAGGATATGATCGAATATTAGGGCAAGCCTGACTGGAATTTACAATTGACAGCATCCCATTTTCTGACTCCCTAAGTTCATGGATCAAGTTGTACTAAATAGGGTTTGGAAGAGGGAGCCACTGTGTAAGCAAGGGAGACCAACTTGAATACCATAAGCATGATCTCTGTTCCCAGATGACTCTTTTCTTTATTTCTTCCACATCTAAACAAAAAGAAGAGTCCCAAACTTTGGGCTTAAAAGATGTCTTTATTGCCGGGAGGCAGGGCAGTATAGTTTATATATTTCCAATTTGTTTCTAGATTGAATAACATTTCCACACTTTCTTCTAAAGCTTTCGCTTTCTAGCCATTTATTATGCTCTGAAGCAAATGTTCTGCTCTGTGCTTTTCCAAACAGGCAAACCGTTGGATAAGGAACAAGGAAAGCAAAAGTGGTTTAAAAATCATTAAGCTTACAGATAGTAATTTCTTACAAATACTGAAGAATTCAATCCGACTTGGTTTACCTGTCTTACTGGAAGAGGTTTGATTTTCACTTCTTTTTCTCATGTTAGTTCCCAACTTTCAAATCATATCTGGAATCCTGTATAGGCCACATCCCTGTCATGCTAAAGACACCAGTCAACTCCATTTTCAAATTGGTCAAACCGGTTCCTCTTCTCCTTAAACAATACATTATCACATTGCAAGAGGGGTAGGAGGGAGGACCTGTTGACTTTCAGACATTGTTTTAGTGTTAAGAGGGCTGGCCTCTGTTTCCCGACACTGCTGTTTCACAGGCCTCATTATGGCCGTTGATGGTGAGCTGCCCTGAAAATTCACAACAGTAGTGCGGTCAGGATTATGTACATACACTAATGATATGAAGCCAGTAAAATATTCTAGTGGGTATAAACATTATTTTTTTACTTGGGTGTAAGTCAGAATTGGATTGAGTGAATTAGATAAGAATGAACTTTTGTTAAAAAAAAAAAAAAAAAAGGAGGAGGAGGAGGGAGGGCAGTGTTGTTTGTTGAGTCTAGGTGCTCCATTTCTTTGGCTATCATTGCAAGAATGGATGTTTTTTAAATTGTTCCCTCATTCAAACATTATTTGAGAACCAGTGGCAAAAAATATGGATGTGGTTTCTGTCCTCAATAGCTTACAATCGAGGTGGGGACAGAGACAGTGAACAGAGAAAGAAAGAGAGAAGAAATGAGAGAGAGGGAGGGGAAGAAACTTGTGATCAAAGATTTGAAAGAGTAAAGAGGGGGCCGGTAGTCACCAATGGGTAGGCCACCAAGGCTGGTCTGATTTAGATATGTGGGTAAAGGGAGTAATTTAAGCTGTGACCTATGTGATGGGCTCAGCCATATGCCAGGCTTAGAGCGAAGGACTTCCCAAGCAAAGGGAACAGCACAAAGGCCCTGGGCACAAAAGAGATTGGTTAATGATCATGGTTTATTTTCCTATAAGTAATAAAAGAACGAGCGAGCAAAAACATGGGCTGTGAGTTGAGTCTCAGTTTAACCGTGCCTAGAAGTATCACTGCTTCATCAGAAAGAAAGAAAGCTCAAAAAGACCATGGACCAGGGCAGTTTAGCTGCAGCACCTGCATGATGACTAGGAATTATAATTAATATGTTAGCATTAACTAATATTTGTTGCATGTTCACTCCATGCCAGACTCTGTTCTCAGTATTTTATGTATATTAACTCATTAATCCTCACTGCCCCATCACAAGATAGTTACTATTGTTATTCCATTTTGTCAATGAGGAAACTGAGGCATGGAAGGGTTACATAAACTATCCAAGCAGCCTTGCCTGCCTAGGAAATCCGCAAGTTACACTATTCCCCACTCAAGCCACAAAGAGCACAAGGGGCCTCAGTGTGACCAAGCTTGGCCTTGACCAACACGAGGGTGGTTCTGTAATGGATCCCAGTCACAGGAGAGAATGAAGTCTCTAGAAAACTTTGGCACAGGTATTTTAGCCCCAAACTGGATTCCTGAACTCAGGTTTACTTCATGACATGCGAGATCCTGAGGGACTTTCCTCTTTCATGGCAGCGGACAAAAGGTTTTCTGTGATGTTCTGCCTCTGGACAGAAGAGTGTTTTAACTGTAGCGGACTGCTCTTGGGAGAGTGGATGGGCCCTTGTCAGAGCCCCAGCCAGGAACAGGACACTCTGACTGGTTCTTCCCCACTCTCTGTGCCTTGGGGTCATCAGCATTATACACCTAGCTGCTTTCTACTTTGCTAGGGTGATATATTCAAACTTTGTCTCCACCCATTCATGGGCATGAAATCAGTTGCGACCATCTCAATCAACATTTTCAAATGAAATAGAGTTTTTTTGAATCCCAAAATTATATTGAATAAAGGTAAATTTTATCTCATAAACTTTTGTTTGAAGAATTTACATGTGTGGGTACCATGTCACAATGTAAAATAGATGTGTTACAATGGATGACAGTCAAATTTTGAAAGCCCCAGGCCACGGGACCCCATCACATATGTCCTGACATAAAGATGTTTCTGATGGGATCCCTGGGCAATGTCTGCATGCCCACATTCCTACCAACAGTCAGATTCACTTTGAGGAAAAAGGCATAATGGTCATGTAGAATAGGGGTTCATAGACTTTTTCTGTAAAGAGCCAGGGAGTAAATATTTCAGTTTTTGCAGGCCTCATGCAGTCTCTGTGCATATTCTTCTTTGTTTTGTTTTGGTTTAGTGTTTTTTTGTTTGTATGTTTTTACAACCCTTAAAAAGGTAAAAGCCATTTGTAGCTCAAGAGTCATAGAAAAATGGCCACATGGGGCCAGATTTGGCCTGCAGGCTGTCATTTGCCAATCCCTGGTTTTAAACAACCATGAAACTGAACAGATCTTCATTTGTGTGGGGCCTGTTGAAGTCCAACCCACAATGATTTAATCTACCCAGCTTCTCTCTTCTTCTCAATGAAATGAATAGTGTGTAAGATTAATGTAAATAGATATATTGCCTTCAGATGCTCTTATTTCCTTAGATTGCTAATAAAATGCTCACTGGAAAATGGGTACTGTTAGAGGTAGTGTGAGGATGTTAATAAAGATCCATCAGATCACTGGAAAATTGTTCATTCACAGTACATTTTGAGGCCTAAGGAATTTTGTGAAGTTGATGCTATCTATTTTAATTGCTTCTTTTTGTGTTGTCCTGTTTTGTTTTAATTTCTAAGCTTAAGGAAACCTTGGATCCAGCTCTAGAACCCATTCTTTTGAAACAAATTTTTATCAGTGGTGGCCGACTACTCATCCGTCTTGGAGACTCAGACATTGATTATGATAAAAACTTTAGGTTCTATATGACAACCAAAATGCCAAATCCCCACTATCTGCCTGAGGTATGAACTACTCGTCTAGAATTCTCAACTTAACTGGATTATCATGGTGTAATGAATCTCTGAAGTTTGATGGGCTCCCACCCGAAGGGAAAGCTCTCCCCCATTCTCCCCTGTCTGCTATACACTCCCCTTTCTTCCACCATCCTCCATTCTTGCTTCTCTTCTGAGCTTTGATTCTGATTCCAATCACCCTTGTCATCACCATCTAGTTAGGCTGCAAGCCCCTGCCCACTGGGGCCCAGGCCGATGCTCTGTCTCACCCCACTGCACACCTCTCCAGTGCCCTCGCCATCTCCCTTCTGGTCCACAGCCACTCCTTCTAAACACAGGACATCCCCCTTTTAAACTCTCTCTTTCCTCCATCAGCAAAGACTATTTTTGTCCCTGTTATTATGACTAATAAATGAATCAGAGCTTAGTTGGGAGTCCATGGGGCTGGGGTGTGGGGGAGGAGGAGGTGTCATTATTTAAATGTGCAAATGCCCACAGCATACGTGCCCAAATAAAGAGGTCACCCATTTGAAAACTAGGAAGAAGACAACACTAGAGAATCATGATCTAGAGGTCCAGTGTCTACACTTAGAGTTATGGGTGGTGGGGGTATCTTGTCCCCTTCTCATGCTCTTAGATTCTTTGAGATGAGCTGTGTGAGCTCCACTCCATACATATGTCCCTGAGACTCAGAAGACTGTAGAAGAACCCCTACTCTAGTACTACAGTGTCCAAGGTAGTTGCAACAGAAATGAAGACAGCTGGAGCTCCATTGCCCCTCCCACAGATCTCCCACGGGACTCTCCCTGGCCACAACCCCCCTTACAACCCCCCTCACATGCCCAGGTGCTGCCCCAGCTCCTGGCACATCTGTGCACTCTGCAGGCTCTTACCTAGGAAAGGAACTTGACCTCAGAACTTTACTTCTTACCACCACAACCCTCCCAAAAATATCCTTAAATATACCATTCCAAAGAGTGTCACTTTCATTTTGACTG
The DNA here is from genome assembly GCF_007565055.1 of Rhinopithecus roxellana. Taxonomy (NCBI): domain Eukaryota; kingdom Metazoa; phylum Chordata; class Mammalia; order Primates; family Cercopithecidae; genus Rhinopithecus; species Rhinopithecus roxellana. The sequence goes on along the minus strand of NC_044565.1, from coordinate 21,032,141 downwards.
TTGAATTGCTCATAGCTATCTGTCTTCACCAGATGTGTTCAGGTTGAATGAAATTGACACACTTCTTGAATCAGATGGGGAAATATCATTGAAAGTTTAAGTTAGGATTTTCCTCGTCAGCCTCAAGGAGTTTAATTACACAGCCACTACCGGGGCTCATGTCCCAAGTCCCATTTCAGAGTTTAGACAAGTGACCAACATTACCAGAGGCTGGGAAGGAGAATGGAGGGGAGCAGGAAGGTAGGGATAGTTAATGGGGACAAAAATATAGTTAGATAGACTAAATAAGATTTAGTATATAATAGTGCAACAGGGTGACTACAGTCAACAATAATGTATTGTACATTTTAAAATAACTAACAGAGCATAATTAGAATGTTTTTAACTCAAAGACATGATAAATGCTTGAGGTGATGGATACTGCCCCCAAAAAAGAAGTGCGACCAATGTGCCAACTTTCACTCTTTGATTTCTCACTTATTTAACTTTTGAGAGGGTGTATTGCCCACATGACCCAAGCCTAGCTATGTCACGGGGTCAAATTATCCCATTTCCAGGATCCTCAAGTCAATCATCTCTAAAAAGAGATCAATCCTACTTCAAGGATTTTGTAATAAGATAAAGATTACAAACTTACAATATGTAATTTTACCATATTGCAAAATCCTTGAAGTATGATGCCATGTGTTCATTCACACACCCTTGTTATACTTACTGGTTTTTGCTATTGACTTATCGAGTGATGTCAGTGTTTTGTTTTTCTAAGACCACCAGAGTGGGTACAAAAGAACCAGCGACTAGGCAAGGGTAGGAGCAAAACCGCAAGTTTATTTTGGTCACCTAGCTTCAAGGGAAGAAGGTGGGTAGGGAGAGGTCTGTTGGCCCCCCGACAAAAGGGGCCCCCAGAGTCACCCGTACAGCTCTCGGACGGAGTTCCCGCAGTCCTAACATCCCGACAGGAGTGGAGGACTGAGGAAGGCCGCGCGTGGCATGCCTCTGGAGCGGCTTTTCTAGGAGTGGGAGGGCAATAGGCGGGGCACGGGCGTGTCAGGGGCGTTCCACAGGTGCGACCAGGTAAATCTTGGTCTCTTCAGATTGACATCACCTGGCGCATGCCTAGTTGGTCTGCACCTTCCCGGGTCGCCGGCTGGATTTTCGCGCGCGCGGGAAAAGTTGGGGGGGGATGAAGAACCCGGAAGTGCGCCATCTTGCCTCCGTTCATCCAAACAGTCCAACCTTTTATTGATAATAGTGATAAGGGGCGCCGTGGTCCGTCTGGCTACTTCCTGCTGTTAAGGGGCGCTGTTAAGGTCGGGGCCCATGGTTGGCATTTGGACGTACGGATGAAGAATAAAATAAAGCACAGTATTAGTATAGGAACGAGGTATGGAAGCATTTGAGGGTTTGAATGTTAGTGTCTGCTAGGCCTGACTTGCTAACATAATAGCAGCACTCTTCTCTAAGGAAGAGACAAGTGCCTCCTTTTTCAGCTGTAAACAAGCCTAGGGCTTGCCTGTTTTGGGCAGCTACTTAGGCTATTGAGGTAGTTCGGCGCTGCAGGGAGGCCAGGCTTTCAGCTGATTCCAATAACTAGAGGGAGGAAAAACAGCCCGTTTTGACGGGAGTGGCGTAGTGGCATGGAAAGTTGCTGGAAAAGCTCTGCTACTTCTGCCTGGCTGTATAGAGTTAGACTGGGGACCAAGGACACGGGGACATAGAGGGATCAGTTAGTGGCTGTATGGTTAAGAGTTTTAGAGAGAGATCAGTTGCATGAGAAATAGCCTTCAATGGGGGCCGTTTTGGCCTCCATTGGGTGCCTGAGTATGATTACCTCAGGATGAATTTGGAGTTGAATAACGGAAAGGAAGGATTGGGCAGTTGCACGAGAAATAGCCTTCAATGGGGGCCGTTTTGGCCTCCATTGGGTGCCTGAGTATGATTACCTCAGGATGAATTTGGAGTTGAATAACGGAAAGGAAGAATTGGGCAGTTGCACGAGAAATAGCCTTAAGGAAGACAACTGGCAGAACTATGTACTACTGAGTGTGTTCGGCTATCTTATGGCCAAGTTTCAGTGATGAGAAAAAAATTGCCATACAGTAGGTGGACTAGCAAAGGTCTGAGTGTATGAGTGAAACAGCAATATAAGTATAAAATGAGACTTCATTTTCAGTGTAGTCACGGAGTGTCCCTTGCCACTGGAGATGTGTCTGGGTCCTCCCATGTGAAAGCAAAAAGGAACTGGCAGTCTGTGTGTAGGGGTATGGTAAAGAAAGCATCCTTAAGGTCTAGCACAGTAAAATAAGTAGAATTGGTGGGGATATGGGACAGAAGGGTGTAAGGGTTGGGAACTACAGGGTGCGTGGGACGGGTGGCTTCATTGACTAGCCGAAGATCCTGTACTAACCTATACGTTCCATCTGCCTTTTTAACTGGAAGTATTGGAGTGTTACAGGGGGAATGTGTGCGGACAAGAATATGTTGGCTAAGTAGTCGCGTGATAATTGGCTTTAAACCTTGTAGATGTGTCGGAGAGAGAGAGAATTGGGGGCGGTTTGGGAAACGAGTGGGATCTTGGAGCTTGACGAGAACTGGTGGGTGGTGAGCAGCTATGACCGGGGTGGAAGTGTCCCACACTTGAGGGTGTACAGAAATAGGGAAGATGGGGGGTGGGGGCGACATAGGAGGAGCCTGTGCACTTGCACAAAGCATGAGCAACAGGTCATGAGGGGGTTGAAGGAGAGTGGATGAGTTGGTGGGAATGTATATGGAGGCCTTTAAGGTGCTCAGGATGTCTCGGCCTAGTAAGGGGGTAGGGCATGAGGGTATAATGAGGAACGAGTGCGCAAAGTAGTTGTTGGCCAGGCAGCAATTAAGGAGTGGATTTTTTCGTGGGGTGGATGGCTTTCCGTCTACTCCTACTACAGAGATATCGGATGGAAGGCTAGGTCCAGAGAAGGACGGCAAAACAGAATAGGTAGCCCCGCTATCTATTAAAAAATTAATTGTCTTACCCGCTACCAGGAGAGTTACCCGCGGCTCGGCGAGGGTGATGGGGGTCCCCGAGTCTCGGCACCTTCAGTTGTCGTCATCGTCCAGATGTAGGAGCTGGAAGGAGCTCCCAGGATCCTGGGAAAGGGGGTCACGTGGAGACGCAGCACCTGTTCTCAGGGTGGGGCAATCAGACTTCCAGTGTCCTCCCTGCTGGCAAGCAGGGCAGGGGGTTGCTGGTGGACGAGGCTTAGGACATTCATTGGCCCAATGTCCTGACGCCTTGCACTTATGGCAAGGCTGCGTTGGGGCTCGGGGACCTTGCGGACACCTGTTGGCATAGTGTCCCGCCTTGCCGCACTTATAGCAGGCTCCTTTTGTAGCCTTGGAGTCTGCGGAGTATGTGCTCTCTGGTCTGGGGTTACAACTGGGCCGTAAAGCCGCTGCTAGGAGCTGGGCCTTCTGTTTGAGGCGTGCCTGTCACACTGCCTCAGCCGTCTCCTCTCTGGAGTTATAGACCTTAAAGGCTAATTTAACCAGGTCTTGTATTGGTGCCTGAGGACCATCCTCTACCTTCTGAAGTTTCTTACGAATGTCAGGAGCTGATTGAGAAATGAAATAAGACGCCAAAATGGTGGCCCCTGTAGGGGAGGCCGGATCTAACCGGGTGTATTGGGTTAGAACCTCAGTCAGCCTATTTAAGAATGCGGCTGGATTTTCTTCTGGATTTTGAATAATTTCTTTTAATTTGTTAAAATTTACAGTTTTGTTTGAGGCTGTTTGCATACCAGCCAACAAACACTGAACCATTATGTCTCGCCTACGGCGCCCAGGCTGGTTTGCTTGATAGTTCCAGTCCGGGTCTGCCGAGGGGACTGCTTGCTCCCCTAGTGGGATGGTGGCGTCAGTTAAATGTAGTTGGTTGGCGTGCAGCCTGGCGGCCGCTAGGATGCGCTCTTGCTCCTCAGGGTTTAGGGTGGAGGTTAGGATAACCTGGAGGTCATGCCAAGTTAAGTCATAGGCCTGACAAAGGTATCTAAATTCCTTTATGTAGACGGTGGGATTAGCTGAGAAATCCCCTAAACGCTTCTCAATTTTGGAAAGATCGGCCAATGAAAAAGGGACATGTACTCTGACTACCCCCTCCGCCCCAGCCACCTCTCGCAAAGGCGCTAATACTGTAGGAGGGTGTGGGGCAGGAGTGGAGGCATCAGCAGGGCACTTAGAGCGGGTGTGTGCAGACAGGAGACTCAAGACAGCCAGTTGGGGGCCCCGAAGGAGGCACGGGACCGAGTGGATTACTAGTAGGTAAGGAAGAGGAAGGAGGAGCCCGGGCGGAGGGAGGAGAAGTATAGGGCGGAAGTGAGAGAAAGCCTAGATCCTCCGGCTGAACAGAAAGGAATGAAGACTCCTCTTTTTCGGGTTCCTGTGGGCCGGCGTCCTTGGCTAACATAACTTGGGCCAAAGAGCATCGGCTACACAGGTCAGGACAAGAGCGTAAGGCCCAAAAGCCTTGTACGTAATTAATTTCAGACCACTTGCCTAGCCGCTGGCAGAAATTGCTGAGGTCAATCACGCCACAGTGGAAAAGAAAATTAACCGCTTCCTCCTAAGGTCTTGTTCAAGCTGTAAGGTTTTTAAATTGGCTAGGAGGCACCCTAAGGGGGTGCTCTTTGGAAATTTGGACTGGGGGTTTCCCATTTGTTTCCTCTTTACTTACACAATGGACCCAATGGACATGGGAATGGATCCCTGCCTGGCTTCAAAGCGTCCTTTGGAACCAGCAGAGACAGACGAGAGGCTCTTGAAGCCTAAGTGGAGATTACCTTCAGGCGGACGTCTCCGTCCTGAACGGGTCTCCCGAGCCACGTGGTGGCTCCCGAGCCACTTGGTGGCTCCAAATGGACCCCGGACCTGCGCAGGATTTCTGGCCGAGGGAGGTAAAGAGGAGACAAGGGCACTTACCCCAGAGAGGCCGTGAGAGTGAGGGAAGCGGGTCTCAGGTCCTGGTCCGTCTGCCGCGTGGGAGCAGGAGGAGGTTCCTCAACCCTTAGAGGCCTGAGGAGGGGTCTCCTCCCGGGTCTTCGGCACCAACTGTTTTGTTTTTCTAAGACCACCAGAGCGGGTACAAAAGAACCAGCGACTAGGCAAGGGTAGGAGCAAAACTGCAAGTTTATTTTGGTCACCTAGCTTCAAGGGAAGAAGGTGGGTAGGGAGAGGTCTGTTGGCCCCCCGACAAAAAGGGCCCCCAGAGTCACCCGTACAGCTCTCGGACGGAGTTCCCGCAGTCCTAACATCCCGACAGGAGTGGAGGACTGAGGAAGGCCGCGCGTGGCGTGCCTCTGGAGCGGCTTTTCTAGGAGTGGGAGGGCAATAGGCGGGGCACGGGCGTGTCAGGGGCGTTCCACAGGTGCGACCAGGTAAATCTTGGTCTCTTCAGATTGACATCACCTGGCGCATGCCTAGTTGGTCTGCACCTTCCCGGGTCGCCGGCTGGATTTTTGCGCGCGCGGGAAAAGTTGGGGGGGGATGAAGAACCCGGAAGTGCGCCATCTTGCCTCCGTTCATCCAAACAGTCAGAATATATTATAGTAATAATTTTCCTTTTTTTTTTTTTTTTTTTTTTTTTGAGACGGAGTCTTGCTCTGTCGCCCAGGCTGGAGTGCAGTGGCCAGATCTCAGCTCACTGCAAGCTCCGCCTCCCGGGTTTACACCATTCTCCTGCCTCAGCCTCCCGAGTAGCTGGGACTACAGGAGCCCGCCACCTCACCCAGCTAGTTTTTTGTATTTTTTAGTAGAGATGGGGTTTCACCATGTTCGCCAGGATGGTCTCAATCTCCTGACCTCGTGATCCGCCCGTCTTGGCCTCCCAAAGTGCTGGGATTACAGGCTTGAGCCACCACGCCCGGCCATAATTTTTCATTAAAATGTTATTAGACAAAATATATAAAACTTTGTTTATTATCAGTAATAGCTTCTTTCAAGCAAAGACACATTGCGTCATAAGTAACTAAGTGATTTTATTACCTCATTTAGTTCTCACAGCTACCCTATGAGTTTTCACTATAATTATCCAAATTTTTAAATATCAGAAACTAAAGCTCAGCACAGATGAGTGGCTCGTCCAAGATGACACAGTCACTAAAGGGTGCAGCTCAAATTTGAACGCAAGCTATCAATTCCAAAATACTGCTTTTAATCCTTCGCTGGCTCACCTTTCCATAAAACACGATCTAGGATTCTATAACTGTGGTGTCTGAGGAACAAGATTGTTACTCATACTGGCAGCGAAAAAATATGAGGATTTTATAAGCGACATTACACTTGAAGTATGTGTGGGGATAGGTGTGTGTGCAATTAGACCTGAGATACATCCACCTGGGTAGTAATGAGCCGTGTTCTAATAAAGAAAGGTATTTTATTAGTTTGCACTTAAGCATTTTTATGCACTCTGTACTTCTCTTCCAGGTATGCATTAAAGTTACCATTATCAATTTCACTGTAACAAAATCAGGTCTGGAGGATCAGTTGTTAAGGTAAAAAAAACAGGGAGTTGGGGGGAGGGAAGGGAGTGTCGTGGGTTTCCTAAATATTTTGTTTAGAAATATTGACAAAAGGCCGGGCGCGGTGGCTCAAGCCTGTAATCCCAGAACTTTGGGAGGCCGAGATGGGCGGATCATGAGGTCAGGAGATCGAGACCATCCTGGCTAACACGTTGAAACCCCGTCTCTACTAAAAAAAAATACAAAAAACTAGCCAGGCGTCGTGGCGGGCGCCTGTAGTCCCAGCTACTTGGGAGGCTGAGGCAGGAGAATGGCGTAAACCCGGGAGGCAGAGCTTGCAGTGAGCTGAGATCTGGCCACTGCATTCCAGCCTGGGTGACAGAGCCAGACTCTGTCTCAAAAAAAAAAAGGAAATATTGACAAAGAAAATTTTCTGCTGTGTGAAAACGCTACACATGAAACCTTAATAAAAAAAAAACACAAGTAAGTGGCCAAGTTCTTTACCATTTCCATAGCTGCTCAGACAGCTGATCTTGTCTGCCGTCTTCTCAAGGACGTCAAGGATAGACCCTTAATTCCCCACCCCCACTGTTTGAACCAGGCTGGCAGCCCAGCCCTGCCTCTTCCCTTCACTAGGATTTCCATCTTGGGCAAGTGAACGAAGTCAGTCTTTCTGTTGTTCCTAGAAATGCAGTGGTCCATACCTGTGAAAAAGCAGCTTCTCCAAACATATTTGTTCCAGCTTCACTGGTCTTTAGGTGGTTTCTTTGTGTATTTAACTGTCCACTTCAAATATATGTGTGTGTGTATATATGTATTCTTAGTATATTCTGTATGTGATTAGATCCCTATTTCCCAAATATTGGATTATGAGTTGTTAATATTAATCATCAGAATTAGCCAAGAGGTTCAGGAAACAAATTTTTTAAATATTTATTAAAATAATAACATTGATGTTGATTCAAAATTAATTTTATATTAATATATATTTAGCCAACAGATATATACACATATGTATGTATATAGGAATACATACATATGTATTTTTATTCACTATAGAGAAACATATAATTTAGACCCATGTTCAAAAGAATTATCCCTTATATTCAAGTCAAGATCATCCTGACTTACCCATGTTGTCACTAATGAGCTTGAGTCTTATTTCTCTAGCTTGTTTTAGGAATTATTTTGCTAGCTGCTAACTTGCTTACCTTCCACTAGGATAACTTCTTTCCAATTAAAGGTTATTTCACCATATTTTATGAATACATTGTAAGGACTTGGCTGAACATTTTGCATACCAGTTTATTCCTGTGCATAGTTAAGCTCAGCTGTGTCACTAAGCTCCCTGCATGTTAGGCTGCCTGGGACAAGAAGGAAAAGTGCCCTGATAAGAACACAGGAAATGCTGGGACTCAGTCATGGTGCAGTATCTCCCTGCTATTTTTCCTAGATTTATGGTATTGCAAAGGAAAGCTAACAGCCCTCAGCCAGGGTGAGGATGGAGCTGGGTCTGCCTGTGTTCTGACAGGCTGTCACCTATTTCAGTTGCCCTCTGCTCTGCTGAGCTCCTGAACAGGCAGTGATACTCATTGTGCTCAATTGCTCATTGCAATTTTCCTCAGATCCTCTCAATTTTGAACACCACAGTTCACCTCCCTGCCTCCTGGAGAATGCCAACCACAATGCCTTAGTCCTTCTGAGGCAACACAAGGCCATTTTTCAACTTCAAGGAATTCCATTCAGCCACCCAGACTGTCCACTTCCTTCTGTCTTCCTTTCTATTTCCAGAAACTCTAACTCACCTCGCAGACTTTTGGCAGGCTTTTTTGATTCTTAACTTGACTAATTTGATTAATGTTTCTCTCAAACTGTTTCCTGAGCTCACCTTTATCTTAAAATATTCCTTAAACTACTGTCTTCTGAAAAACTTATTTAAACAATTGAATTTGAGGTTATGATTTTTAATATTCTTTATATAATAATTTCAGGGTGTCTGAATTCTGCATGTACATAACAAGTAAATAATGAGTTGTTACTTGAGGCAGCATACTAGTAACAGTGCATGCTGGAGCCAGCAGACCCAGGCACAAGCCCAGCTTCTCATAGCCATGTGATCTCCGGAAGTGACCCACTAGAGTCTGTTTGTTCATCTGCAAGCTGGGGGTGATAACCACAGTGCCCACCTTATGGGGGCATTCAAAGGATTAATAGATAATCCACATAAAACTTTTAGCAGGGTGCATTGCATTGAGTAGTGCTTAATAAAGATTAACTCTTGCAAATGGAGACTGGGAGCAAATTGTGAACGAACAAGTGAAGGGAGATATAAACTCACATGTTTATACAAGGGTGAAGCTGGAGTTAAGGCTCCTTTTTCATATGCAATCATAAATCATTTCATGGAGGTGATGTGATTTCAGAATCTCCCATGTTGGTACAGAAAGACTATTCAAGGCATCATAAATATTCCAGGCACCGTTTTCTTCTTAGCACAAGCAAATGTTAGAGAGAGAAATTGAATGATTAGAGAGATCAAGTATTAAGCAGGTCTTCCTAAGAGATGAGCAGAAGGTATGGAAACTTCAGTAGTGTGCATCTCTAAAATACAAGATAAAGGATCAGAATTGACATGTAGTTGAGTCAGAAGCTTCTGTGTAAACCCAGCAAAAGAGACATGGTGTGCATTCAGATTCGGCCATCAGCATTAATGCTCAGCTAAATAGTATTAAGAATAAGAACAATTGGCCGGGCGCGGTGGCTCAAGCCTGTAATCCCAGCACTTTGGGAGGCCGAGACGGGCGGATCACGAGGTCAGGAGATCGAGACCATCCTGGCTAACACGGTGAAACCCCGTCTCTACTAAAAAATACAAAAAACTAGCCGGGCGACGTGGCGGGCGCCTGTAGTCCCAGCTACTCGGGAGGCTGAGGCAGGAGAATGGCGTAAACCCGGGAGGCGGAGCTTGCAGTGAGCTGAGATCCCGCCACTGCACTGCAGCCTGGGCGGCAGAGCGAGACTCCGTCTCAAAAAAAAAATAAAAATAAAAATAAAAAAAATTAAAAAAAGAATAAGAACAATTACAAACAGAGAAAGAAAAATAGAAGCAACTTTGAGGCACTGGCAGAGACATAATTTAGGTATCTAAACTTTGGTTTTAGTGATGTGGTGCGACTTGAAAAACCCAAGTTGGAAGAACAAAGAATCAAGCTCATCGTGAGGATCAACACTGATAAAAACCAGTTGAAAACTATTGAAGAGAAAATCCTGAGAATGCTCTTTACCTCTGAAGGAAATATTCTGGACAATGAAGAACTTATTGACACACTGCAGGATTCAAAGGCAAGTAAAATATTTTTAGTATTTATGGAAAGTGTGTTACTTCAAAAGTTATAACAGCCTTTGAGGGTCCTGTAAGGGCTTTTAAAGCAAGACGGGGGCCACACTGGGCTTCCATGGACACACAGACGGGTGCCTGCCTGTCAGGGCTCCTTGCCAACCACAGAAACTTGGAGAAACTGTAGACCACCACTCCTCTTGTCTTGTCTGCATTTCTTAAATAAAACACATAATGTAAAGAACTGGGACAGGATATAAATTGAAAGGAACAAGCACAACAAACTTTCATATGAATGCCATCACCTGCAGGAAGCCTCTCTCTGATATTCCCAGTTGGAAATAACTTCCTCCTCCTCAGAACTTCTATAGTGTCTTATCTGAATCTCTACTACAGCACTTGTCACTGTTTATCCTATGTCACAGTTACCCAATTACATGGCTTATCTCTTCTGTTGGGTTGTTAAGTTCCATGCAGTGGGAATCTGTGAATAGTTCATTTTGATATTCCTTCTCCAAGGATTACACATGGTGGTTGCACACAATTGGTACTCAACAAAAACGTGTTGATAGTAAGATGAAGTTTTACCTTAAACTTAAAATTCTTCAGTAAATTATTTCTCAGATTCAAACCATCATTTAAGGAGTGTATACTAAGAACACAGCTTACAAAATGATTTTCATCCACTTGTGAGAAACAAAATAATTTACTAAAAAAATCCCCTTGACTTTATTAAGCCAGAAGCACATAGGTTATCTTTTTTGCTTTTGTTGACATCAAAACTGGTTGACTGCTTTGTATTGTACAGTCCCTTGAGATTGCAGTATTAAAACAGTAATAAGCAAGTAATTTGTTTTCTTCCTCTCTCCTTTTGCTTTTCTGTTCATAGGTCTCTTTATCCTCCTCTCATTTATTCTTCCTTGGGATTTTTATTTCTGGCAGTTGTCTGTTAACCCACTTGTTTTTATTTTTAGCAAAGTTTTACATGCCAACTCTTTAAAGAATGAAATATTTCTACAAAGCTTATTATGAAAAATAGCATTCCCTGCCTTCTCTTCCCACCAGCCACCCATGCCTCCCTTCACAGAGGCAGCTTTCTTGATTTTTTGTTTTTTGTTTTTTATTTTGTTTTGTTTTGAGACAGGGTATCGCTCTGTCACCCAGGCTGGAGTGCAGTGGCATGATCATGACTCACTTCAGCCTTTATCTCCTGGGCTCAACCCATCCTCCTCCATCAGCCTCCTGAATATCTGGGACCACAAATGCACAACACCATGCCCAACTAATTTTTCACTTTTTTATTTTTTGTTTTTTGTAGAGACAGTGTCTCACTATGTTGCCCAGGCTAGTCTTAAACTCCTAGCCTCAAGTAATCCCCCTGCCTTGGCCTCCCAAAGTGTTGGAATTACAGGAATGAATCACTCTGCCGGCCAAGGGAGCTACTTTCATTTTGCATCTTAACTGTTATCTGTACCCCTAACACACACACACACACACCTTCCCATCCTCTGGCCTCCCACTGTAGTTATATCCTGATTATAGCTGAACATTAAATGTTAACATTGGCTAAGGGTGAAGATCTGGCTATAAGATTTGGGGTCTGAGAGGAGAAGGGCTAGGGTCTCAGCATCCAGTGTGCATACAGTCACCCAGTCACTCTGTTTTAGTTCCTTCCTTCCATCAAAAATCCCTCTGTCTTACTTTCTCCAAAGGAAATTTCTATTTTTTCTGCCAGGGTGAGAAAGGGACAAACCCCTGGCTGTGGGTGGCGTAGGAAGATGACCTAGGGAGTCTTACCACCAATTCTTATTTTAAGCCCTTCCCACTTCCAAGAGTGCTTCTTGCACTAATTCTTAAGCCTTTGAGGAGGATTCTGTTTTATAAATTGGGTGAGTTCGTGGCTCTCCACTTTTGCCAGTGTAGGAATCCATTTTTATGGGTGTGCTAAGTCATTGCCACCCTTCTGTCTGCTTTCGAGCTCCCAAAATTCATTGATATTTCCTCTCCCGTTCTTCCTATCTTTATGGGTTTACTCTGCATTTTTAAGCCTTTTCCTACAATTTTAATGTAACTTCAGTAGGAAGTAAAGGTAGATACACATGCGATGACTGCCATCTTTATCTATAAGCTGGCTTATTTGTTTTGCAAGAAGCTGCCTTGGAGTCATCCTTTCTATAGAGCAGGGATCAAACTGATCCTTGGCTGCATTTCCTGCCACTTCTTGGCTACAGTTTATATGCCTCTCAACTCTCAGAATCCTTACATAAAAATATGTCTTATATTCTCTCAACATGGCTGAAACCTCAAGTCTGTAGGGCATAATGTCTACAAGTAGTTGCCAAACTCAACAGAGGCATATAGTATTCTAATATTCTTTGGCAAAGAAAAGAAAATGATCCACTTTCCTTCTCTTTAGCCCTGGGTTCTACATTATCAGTGCCTTGTGCTCCCTAAGACATAAAGAATTATTTGTTAGTGGGCCTGCACGATCCACCAGCTGCTCCCATATCAACTTTTTTTTTTCTACTTGGATTTGAAAGCTTTAGTTGAGTCCCATATTAAGATAGGGGTTTCCTACTCAACTCTGCCCTTTATTTCCCCTTCAGCTCCCTAAGGGGATATTACAGGGAGAGTTTGAACTTTCTGATTCCTGGAAACAGTGTCTGCACTGAATCCTTCCCCTCCCTTTCCTGGTGGGCTGGGGTAAACAGTCTAGACTTATACTCTTTATTATGGTAGGTAGCCACTAGCCATAGGTGGCCGTTGAGCACTTCAAATATGGCTAACCTGAATTAAGATGTGTTGGTAGTGTAAAATACACAACAGATTTCAACAGATTCCAAAGAAACAAAATATCTCAGTAACTTTCACGTGGATTATATGTTGATAAAATATTTGGGGTATATTAAAAATATATTATTAAAATTAATGTCACTTATTTTTTATTTTTTTTTTTTTTTTTTTTTTTTTTGAGGCGGAGTCTCGCTCTGTCGCCCGGACTGGAGTGCAGTGGCCCGATCTCAGCTCACTGCAAGCTCCGCCTCCCGGGTTTGCGCCATTCTCCCGCCTCAGCCTCCCGAGTAGCTGGGACTACAGGCGCCCGCCACCTCGCCCGGCTAGTTTTTTTGTATTTTTAGTAGAGACGGGGTTTCACTGTGTTAGCCAGGATGGTCTCGATCTCCTGACCTCGTGATCCGCCCGTCTCGGCCTCCCAAAGTGCTGGGATTACAGGCTTGAGCCACCGCGCCCGGCCTTTTATTTTTAATAAGTTTAGAAAATGTATGATTATGTGGCTCACATTCTATGTCCATTGAAAAGCACTGGTCTATACAGGAACTTGATGATTCCTTTTAGCTTTGATGGAGCAAATACTGAGCAGTCACTTCCCTTGATGATTTTTCATGGTCCCTGCTCTAGACCCTTTGACTTTCTAGAGACAAAAGGATCTCCCAACCTAAGGATATCCACCTCTGGAAAACAATGGGGGAAGGGAGGGGAGGCAGGGACAGACAGCAGTAGAAAGAGAGAGACTGAGAGACACAGAGAAGGGAATCTTGAAGGTCCATTGGGCAGAGGGCTCCCCAGACCCACAAACCCAAAATGCAGAAAGCCAAAAGACCTTGAAAGCATCTCTAACTCACTTAGGGTTATAATCCTCCACAAACAACAGCTTCTATCCCATATGTCTATACCTGGGAATACTAGGTAAAGAACAAGAATATTAGTCACCCTTGTTATTCCAGGGAGGGATGTGGTACCACTCATTGCCTCCAAGCCACTCTCTAGTCCCATCTTTCGGGCATTTTCCTGGGTATCCCTTCTCCTTTCATTCCTTCATTCATTGTGCGAGCCCTGGACTGCTCACAAAGAAGTTCGGGAGCAATTCAGAGTGCTACAATAGTGTTTGCATTGCAGAAGTAACTCAGATTGAGTCTCAGAGACGTGCTCCTTCTATGTTTTCAAAGCTACTTGTATTGCTTGCTGCCCTCTGCCTATTCCTAACTCTGGAAGGAAGAAAGGTCAGCTTATTCAGAAGGTCAATGAACTCTGAGACTCAGTCATTCCACCTGGGGACCCCTTACCAAAATCACCAACTCATTCTATCCTTGTTTCTTCCCTAGACCTAACTGGATACATTCCAGATGTCCCACTATTTTTCTGGAACAGATCCCTAAGAATTTGTTATTGTATGTTTATTCAGATCACTTCTGGTGCCATTAAAATCAGGCTGGAAGAAGCAGAGTCCACTGAGCAAATGATCAATGTGGCTCGTGAGAAGTATCGTCCAGTGGCCACTCAAGGCTCTGTAATTTACTTTGTCATTGCAAGCCTCTCAGAAATAGATCCTATGTACCAGTATTCATTAAAATATTTTAAACAGGTAAGTGTGTTCTTGTTGTTAATGAAAGTCATCTCTTTGGCCTCCATTACACCGTTGAATTACTTCTTGCCTCACACAAGCCATAAGTCTAGTTATCAGGTAGAATCTCCCAGGTGCACACATGGTTCAAGGGTGGTTCCAGTCAGGCATGGTGGCTCACACCTGTAATCCCAGCACTTTGGGAGGCCGAGGTGGGTGGATCACCTGAGGTCAGGAGTTACCCTGGCCAACATGGGGAAATCCCATCTCTACTAAAAACACAAAAATTAGCCAGGCATGGTGGCAGGTGCCTGTAATCCCAGCTACTCGGGAGGCTGGAGCAGGAGAATTGCTTGAACCCAGGAGGTGAATGTTTCAATGAGCCAAGATCGTGCCACTGTACTCCAGCCTGGGTGACACAGCAAGACTCTGTCTCAAAAAAAAAATTAAAAAATTTTTTAAAAAGAGTGATTTCACCAGCCCTTCCAAAGATGCAGTTTTTAGAATAGAGTTAATGATTATTATATATATATGTGTGTATACATAAAATTTAGAATTTTTTTAATGATTTGATTGCCCAGTATGCACAGAACACTGTAGAGGAAGAGAAGAAAGCTGCTTTGCAAGTTTCATTTGCTCCTGAATTCCTCAACTAACTAGCATGCTTGTTTTCCTTCATGCCTGCCTTTCTTTCTTAAGAGTCACAGCTCAGTCCCATTTCTTTAGACATCCTCTGCAGTAATCTAGATTCCCTTCCACTGTTAGTGTTTTTTGTTGTATCTCAAGTTCGAACAGCACTGACCTTAACCAAATTGGTTTATGTATCTTTTATTTCCCAAACCTTTTATGCAACAACCTGTCCCTCTTCCTTCCGTGCGCCCACTTTTGACTTAGAGGGATCTCTTTCCTTTGTTCCTGTCCCACTTTCACCATATGACTATGAGACTCTTGTTTTATTTCACCCTCTCTTCTTTATCTCATATTCACAGTTGAATTTCATCTGCTGTCTCGTGAGTAGGATGTTTTCACTCCTTATCCTCTTTGTAGCAGCATTCATTTTTTCCAAAAGCAAATTCAATGCCACAAAGCTTCAGCAGGCAATGTCAATTTTGCCAAAGACTTCCAGGGAAGACAGAGAGTTTGCATTACTCACTACACAGCAAGACTTACCAAGCATCTGCATCAGAGGTTCTCTCCAGAGGTTCACTCCAGAGGTTCTCTCAGGTGCCAGTGACCTCCTCTCAGCCCACCCGACCACAGCCTCCCTGGCTCAGTCTTCCCATCAGCTCCTACTTCTTCTTGGCAATGCTATCTCCTTTTCTGGGCAAAACAGTTTAACTTACTCTCACTTTTCTGTTTATCCATGCTTATACCCTACCCATGACATAACTCAGTCAACAAAGGCCTCTCCCTCCATACGTGCCACTCAGTAGAAAACAGTGGAGAATAGTAAACATAAAGCTCTTTCCCTGCAACACATTTCCATTTCCTGTTATATGCCCCTGTATAGTCAATGCTGGCTCACACACCTGCAAGCCAGGCCAGTCTAGGCCTAGTGTTTTCAAAACACTGTTCCACAGACCTAGGTCCTAAATGAATTTTCACAGATATTGCCCATCAACACAATTTAGACTCTATAGCCTGGAATTCAAAGCCACATCCAGCCTGTTCCTGTTTCATCTCTCCAGTCACATTTCTCACAACTCCTGTGCAACAGCCAAATTGATCCATTTACATTCCCAAGACTAACTGGATGCTTTTGTGTTTCTGACACTCCCTCTGTTTGGAATGCCCTTCCTCCCAACCCAAATGCCACCTTCTCCACCAAAGCCTGCTACTGGAGCTGCAAACATCTAGCGGCTGACTGGAATGAACATCCGAAATGGCTGACTCACATGGCTGGGCTGTCACCCATGGCACCTGCAGTGGCCTCTCCATGTGGCTTGGGTTTCTCACTACAGGGCACCTGGGTTCCAAGAGGGCCTCTCCCCAAAGTAAATGTTCAAAGAAACCAAGATGGGAGCTCTAGGACTTCTGACCTAACCTTGGATTTCATGCAACATCAATTCGGCTACAGTCTATTGGTCAATCAAATCACTAGGATAGTCCATGTTTGAGAGAAGGGGATTTAGACTCCACCTCTCAATGGGAAGAGTAGCAAACAGTTTCATCAGTCTTCATCCAAAACATTTGATATGCTTCATCTGGCATAATGTTATCCCACGTTGCCTTGTGTGGTTGGCTTCTGTCTCCTGCTGGAGCCTGAACTCCCAGGAGGAAAAAATGAAGCCTTACCCATCCCATATCCCCTATGGTGCTTAGTGCCACATAATGCTCATGAGTGTTTCATCAATGAAGAGTCTGTTTTGATCTCTGCATATAACATTCCAACAATTCTTCTTGAACTTCAAATAGTCAAACAATTCTGATGACAGCTTGATTTTTTTCTCTAGAGGTCTTATTTAGTACCCTTGATAATGGTTGGAGGTCCAGGAACAATTTCTGTTTCCAGGAGAGAATGGAAATGAGGAATTGAAAGAAATGGGAGTCAAGTTGTTTAGATAGGCCTGGGCTGTCTTTCAACAAGATGTTCATTTTAGCAGCCTTTAAAAGCCATCTGTGCTGGGTTCAAACCTCAATTCCTAGAGGCAAGGGTTTGGGTTCTCATATCTCTGCTCCCTTCCTTTAGTTGACAGGTATTAACCCAAGCAAAATAAGGATTACCAAATCCTGTAATGCCACCTAAATGACTTTTTGATAATACTTTTCTTATCCTGGGTGTTTTGGAATTTATGCTCTTCAAGGTTTTAAAATCTCCTTCAAGAAATAAAAGTGAAAAGGCCCTAGAATATCTTGGGCTGAAAGTAAAAGCGATACAGGATGAATCATCAAAGCTCTGGAGTTCTACAGATTAGAAGGGAAACCAGAAATCCAAAACATATTTGTAGATGACAGTCTTGGCCAGGATACCCTCTACCAAACCCATTTCACAGTGAAATTCTTTAGAGAATTTTGAGATTTACCGGTTGTATTTTGGTACCATATTTATCACATATTCACTGGGCTTTAACCTCTATGCTTCTTGTCAGGTTGTTAAAGAGGGCTGAGTCCTCTTTTCTCCTGTGTGTTAAAACAACACTCTATTACCCTTGTCAACCAAACTTTCAGAAGAATCAACAAGGACTTTCCCAATTCCCTATAATAATTGTAGGCTTCCTCTAAGCCCTTTTAACGTAGGGGAATTGAGACCTATTTTGGTGAGGAGACTGACACAATCGGGCCCTTTCCCTTTGTGCTCCATCCTGTTAGTAGAAGAGGTGGGTAGGAGAGGCCTGCACAGCCTCAGCACAGTTATTTCTAGGAAGAAGTAGAGGACACGTCTTGACCCTGATCTGCTTTGGTCCTTAGCAGGCTTCTAGCTGCCAGTCTGTTTTGATCGGTCTGCCCTCACCATGAACATATATCTTGATCCCAGGGATTGGGCAGGTACTACCTCACTTCCCACTTTACCCCTCAGGCTGTGGATCCTGAGACCACAAACACATGCTCCTCGGGGCCCTGATGGGACTATCCTGAGTCTCTGCTGCAAGATCCCTCCTTGCTCCATGACTTCCATGGAAGGCCACACATTCAGGTTCTGCTCAGCTTCCTCACACAGCTTGGGACCTTTAGAAATTTTTTATCTTCCTTCCACTCCACTTAGAAGTTGCAGAAAATGGGTAGGACTACATCAGGCCTCATCCCTCAATGCCACCATCTCTACTGCCTTACCAGTATCTTTATAATATGGGGCACCTTTGCAGTAGTGATTCTCCTTTCAAAATTTACAGGTAGGAAACAGGGTAGAAATCTCCTTTAAAATCACCAAAATCAGTTTCTCTTAAATTTCAAGGAAAATTCTAGCACATTATTTCTACACCCTAAGAATTATCTTGGGGAGGTGCTAAGAAATAAGCATGAGCTTACCTTGCTCTTACATCTCTCACCCCAAAATACAGGGCTTATCAAATCTGGGTTGAAGATGTTAAAAAAAACTGGTCCTGCCAGCTCACCTCCATTTTCCAAAGTTTCATGTCTCACATCAAGATGATGCTTTTGAATATTGTCAAGAACTTGGCATTAGTCCATTTCTTAAAAATAGGAGAGAAAGGGGAGTGTAGAAAACAAATATCATATATCACTTTGGGATGAATTCTAGACTTTTTCATAGTACAGTAAGTCCTCACTTAATGTTGAGGATCGGTTCTTGGAAACTGTGACTTTGTTAACCAAAATGACATATAATGAAACCAATTTTTTTGGTCTCATCAATGTAATAGCAAAATGACTTTGAATGCAAGGTTGTTCATAATTCAAAGACCTGCTGTGCATAATTTCACTTAAAGTCTCGGTTTCCAAGAACCTATTGGCCACATTGAGGACTTACTGTATTCATCTCCCATGCTGCCATTTACTCACTGAATGCAAACAAGAGAGACAGAGATTTTTTCTTCTCTATAGAGAATGAATTAAATCAGAGACATTGATAGAGCTCTCTTTCACACAGTTGTTCAATACCACCATTGAGACTTCTGTAAAGACGGAAAATCTACAACAGCGCCTGGACATACTACTAGAACAAACTCTCCTAACTGCTTATGTCAATGTTTCAAGAGGACTTTTTGAACAACATAAACTCATCTACAGCTTTATGCTCTGTGTTGAGATGATGCGTCAGCAAGGAACCCTAACTGATGCTGAATGGAATTTCTTTCTCCGAGGTTCTGCAGGATTGGAAAAGGTACCTGATTCCCATTTAGATGATGATTCATATGGTCTGGCTGTGTCCCCACCCAAATCTCATTTTGAATTGTAGCTACCATAATTCCCATGTGCTATAGGATGGACCTGGTGGGAGATAACTGAATCTGGGGGGCAGTTTCCCCCATACTGTTCTCGTGGTAGTGAATAAGTCTCATGAGACCTGATGGTTTTATAAGGGGAATCCCCTTTCACTTTGTTTTCATTCTCTCTTGCCTGCTGCCATGTAAGATGTGCCTTTTACCTTCTGCCATGATTGTGAGGCATCCCTAGTCACATGGAACTGTGAGTCAATTAAACCTCTTTTTCCTTATAAATTACCCATTCTCAGCTATGTCTTCATCAGCAGCATGAAAACAGAATAATACTATGATCGTTATTCTAGATAGAGCCCACAAGCACCTACCAGTGCTCGGTGGTGACTCTGGTTGCTGAAGGCCATACATTTGGCTATGTGGCCCAGTGGAGGGGAATTGAGGTCAGGAGGCACATGTTATAACTCAGCTCTGCCTCCAACTAACTGTATAATGTATCATTTAGCCTCTGTATGGAGCACTGTCCTCACCTATAGAAAAGGAATGTTGGGAGTAACCAATGAGCTAATAGAAGTGAACATGTTTTGAAAAGCTGACCCTCTTACAAGTGTAAAGAGTTAAAATCCAGTAAAAGTTGCAATTCACAGACTTAGCAATAGTTTTTTTTAAAAACCATGACCCTCTCTTGCCTGGAGATACATCTCATTATAAAGCATGGGAAGTGACAAAATGACTTGTCACCTTCTGTAATACTGTAAAACGAGTTCTGCTGCACTTCCCTTCTTCGTGTTCATCTGCTTGTCCTGCTTGCTCCAGTCCCTTAAACTGGCTTAACCCACACACGTACCACAAAGCTAGTGGCCCACAGAGGTGAGCCTCTAAACCTTGCCTACAATTTGGTCTCTGCTCCACTCTAAATTCTTGGCTCTGTCCAACTCTGCAAGTCTCAAGTCCTGTCCTTGGCCCCTGCAGACCTGACATCTGCACCTGTTTGCCAGTATTTGAACCCCAGTGTATCACTAGGAGGTTGAACCTGATGCTTTTATTTGACTCGCTGCTGCCAGACAAGACGTCTCCACCAGATGTTCCTTCCTCCCTGACCCCCATCCATCTTGCATACACACATATTCTGTGACTCCTCTCTTAGTGTGTCTTATCCTTGTAATCACAGTTCATATTCACAGAGAGCTTTCTATGTGTTTTATGTATATCAACTCCCTTATTCCTCTCAGTATTCTTCTTAGGTAATTTCCTAATTTGTATCTCTAGTCTATGATGAGATAGTTAGGCACAGGAAGGTTAAGTAACTTGTCCTGCTCACACACTTAATAGGACCTGGAACCAGGATTTGAACACTTGCAGTCTATAAAGCCTGCTCTCTTAGCCAGTTCACTCTACTGCTGACTGTTAGCCACTCAGCCAGGCCCTGCCCAGTGTGCTTTCGCCCTTCCTTCCTCACTGCAGCCTTGTCAACAGCTCTTCTTACAGTTTTCTCACACAGAGACTCAAAGAAGTTAAAGAGCTTTCCAAAATCACACTAGTGCATGACACAGTCTGATTCAAACCTGTGTCTGAGCTCCTAAAGCCCATGTCCATTCCAACACCACCTACTTCTCATGAACAGCATATTTTGAAAAGTGTAAAATATGTTTTAAATACCATAAACTCAAAACTTAAAATTACCATAGTCAGAAACTTCTCTGAATTATTTTTAATTAAACTGTCTTTTTCCTTATGGTAGACATAAGGAAATTGGAAGGATTCTTGACTAATAATTATTTTCAGAAATGTATTTGGGGGCATATTTTATATGGTCACCTCATTTGACATTTTGACACTAGTATTTTCTATTTTTATCATAAGTGCTACATTGTTTTTTGCTACATTCATTAGGATCTAAATTAGATTTTCTGGAATAATCTTGGAAGCCAACTTCCATGTATAAAACTTTTCCTGTGGAAAAATGTGCACTGAGTTCCAAACACCTAAGACAAGATTGTGTCATTATGCAAGGAGATGGTACAACAAAAGGGCTCTGGAAGAGACCTAGAAAGAATAAAAGATGAGTGTCCAGGATGGGAGGAGAGAGAGGAAGGAGATACATGCCCCGTGGAATCTGGAGTTGACTGGATGCACTAGATGAAGAAAATCCAGATGAGCAAAACACAGATTTCTAGAAGGTCACAACAACAAAAGGCAGGGGGAGATGCTGTGGTCTGCAGCTGGAGACTGGCTGGTGTGAGCAGAAGTAGGCATTTCCAGGATTGAACCACAACAGTTAGAATTTAGGGACAAATAGAAACAACTGGAACCAATACACAAAGCCTCAAGCATCTGCAGGTTTCTATTACATGTGGACAAGGTAAATGGATTTCTGCAAATTGAGGTCTCTAGGCTATTCTCATTGGTTATATTCAGTCTGTACAACTAATGTTTTTAAACGATGATATTTTAAACAGGGGTGTCCAGTCTTTTGGCTTCCTTGGGCCACGTTGGAAGAAGAATTGTCTGGGGCCACACATAAAATATACTAACACTAATGATAGCTGATGAACTTTAAAAAAAATTGCAAAAGAAAAAATCTCATAAGGTTTTAAGAAAGTTTACGAATTCGTGTTGGTCCACATTCAAAACCGTCCTAGGCTGCATGTGGCCCGTGGACCATGGGTTGGACAAACATTTTTTAAAGCATTTTCTCTTAATGCTAGGAATCCAAAAAATGATGCTAGCATGTAATAATAGCATAACCAGAAAACTTTACATGATATCTATTTCCTGGAAAATTCATTAAAATTTGCGCAGAGACCAGTGATTTGTTTTACACATTATTATTAGAGATCAAAATATAGCAAAACCACTCAGAATTCTGCATTAGATATTTGTAAATGCCTGTGAACATTAACTAATCTAAGAGCTCTTTGAGGGGTTTATCTAGGATCAAGATGTAACACAGGGAAATGCCACTTCCAGCATGACAGTGTGAGGATCTTCACATACCTGCTCCCCAGCAAAACTGTTGAAAATTATGTAAGGATCATTTAAAGTATCTGGAAATGGTCCCAGGCACATACAGCAAATGAATAAACATTTATTTGAGATAATTTATTAGAGGCTCAGTAAGGACAGCAAGAGTCTGTGGTCTTTGAACCTAGACCCACTGCCTCCCTTCCTGCTCCCAGCTTAGGGAGATAGGAACTGCACTCCAGACTGATGCAGCTAAGAGCACAGGGCTCCTGCCTGCTCCCCACTGCCAGTTAAAGGGCCATATTCCTGAGAAAGACAGGACATCAGCATTTCTCATCCTGCCCACAGCTACCTACTGCTGAAGCTAAGTTCCAGTTGAGTGCAGCCAAAAGGTGGGGCTGCCTTCTTCACCCAGCCCCCACTGGGGAGACTGAGGCTTCATGTTTGGTGCAGCATCATGGTTGTCCCAGCTCCTAAGATAGTAGTTCATCAATGGCAGAGGCAAGCTGAGGAGACCTGAGGCTACTGTCTTCCCATCCATGGCGTACTCAGCTCCTGGAATATGCCTCTGCGAAAAGTGCAACATTGTCATGCCCCTGGCTTGGAGACTTTGCCTGAATGGGAGAAGCAACCCATAAAACAGATAGTTCCTTATCTCCTCACAGAGTGACTGACTTCATTTCCAACACAGTATGGAAAAGTTTAAGCCTAATGATGCTCTCTAAAACTATAAAGGTTGTAGTGAAAGGCAATTGAAAGGAAACTGATGGAATTACCAGACAGAGAGACAACGCTATAAGCCAGCTGGTTTGCCAGAGATTAGGAGAAGGCACTGAAGCCTGCCAAAGACCAGAAGAAAACCCAAACACTGACCTTAGCAACTCCTTCAAAGGGGCCCAAATTTGAATGTTTTAGTCTGAGGAGAAATTTATGTCCCCAAGAGCATTGTTAAAAACATTAGAGCAATCAGCCCACAATTAGTGGTGCTTAACAGCTAGATGCAGTCAAGGAAAGAAACTATCAAAAAGAGCCCTGAAAAAGCTATGAACATCCCAGGGTAACTGTGGGCATTCCCAAGGCTGCACCTCTTGAGGAGCAACATTAGAGGCTTAATGTTGTGCAGGGGTTGTGGGGAGACTCCACTAAAATAATCCAGTCAGTTATTAAACAAATAAGCAAGTAACAATAAGAAGCCTTTGGGGAAAGGGTGCATGCTCAGAGTTGCTACAGTGCATTACAGGTTGAGTATTCCTTAATTCAAGATGCCTGGGCCCAGAAGCATTTCAGATTTGGGGTTTTTTCAGTTTTTGGAATACTTCCATTATACTTACTGGTTAGGCATATGTCTGCACAAAAAGTTGGACATGAATATTCATAACAGCATTGTTTATACTAGTCAAAAAGTGGAAATGTCCAAATGTCCAATAGCCCAAATGTCCATCAACTGATATGTAAATAAAATGTGGTATATTTATACAATGGAATATTATTCAACCATAAGAAGGAATGAAGTACTGATAATGTGCTACAACATGGATGAAACTTGAAAACACTAAGCTAAGAAGTCTGTCACAAAAGCCCACATATTATATAATTTGATTTACATGAAGTGTCCATAATAGGCAAATATATAGAGACAGTAAGTAGTTTAGCAGTTGCTTCAGGCTCAAGGGATGGGATTAACGGGGAGTAATGGCTAATGGGCGCGCAGTATCTTTTTGAAGAAATTAAATGTTCTAAATTGTGATGGTGGGTGTACACATCTGTGAATATACTGAAATCATTAGATTATATGCTTCAAATGGATAAATTGCTTGGTATGTGAATTGTATCTCAATAAACCTGTTTTTAAATGTAGTAAGGAACTTTGGGCAAATATTCAGGAAATTTTGAAGAACTAGTTTCAGTCTTACAATCACAGTTATTTCTCTGTCTCTTTTAAAACTGTTTACCCACATGTAAGTGCTTCACGGAATATTGCCAAATGGCATAACACTTCTCCCAGAAGTTTCTGAGAATATCTAAAATAATTAGACAAACGCTTACCAGAGCTGGAATAAGGTTGCCATTTGTCTTGCTACTGATACTGCTCCATACTCAGCTTTCTCTGTCTCCTAGGGGTGAGAACATCTGGTAATCTGATTTGAAGACTCGTTCTCTAGAGAAAAATTATTAACCATAGGAATATTTGGCGAGTGGGGAAAGATTGGTGTGGGGTGTTGGAAAACAGGCTGAAAGTAGCAGATTTAATTGATCAACTTTGTTTTCTGTAAATGTCAATCTGAAAAGTTTTTAGCAGCTGTACTTCTGTGCAAAGGTCCACAATTAGAATTGATTCAACACCGTTTCTATTTCACCATATTGTACTACTTGTCCTAGGAAAACAGTTATTTTAACATACTATTAGAGCTTGATTTTTCACTTGGACAAAGTGAAAGTATATTTTGTGATTGCCTTGTGAATTGTTATTCATTTTCTTTCTGTCTTCAAATAGGAACGCCCACCTAAGCCTGAAGCTCCTTGGCTACTTACTGCTACGTGGTTCGCTTGCTGTGACTTGGAAGAATCATTTCCAGTTTTTCACGGACTTACCCAAAATATATTGTCACATCCTATTTCCATACGCTTAGGTAGTGTGACAAAAAGAACCTGCTGAGGAGGCTTATAAACAGGCTCTTGAATCCTAATCTTAATGTTTTCTTTAACCTCTTCTGCAATGTCAATATTTTTCACTAGGAACTTCCTTCATTTCTAAGAAACTGTAAATTATTTGTTTTTACAATTTCTTGAGTAGAATGCTTGGCCCATGAATTTTCAGTATTTCATGTTTACTTTATATGTGTTTTATTTTATGTATATATTTGAGAATATAAACATACATTTGTGTATTGCTTTAGCTGTATCCCATAGGTTTTTTTTTTAACTTTTTATTGAAGGATAACATAAATCCAGAAAAATGCACAAATCAAAATTATACAATTTGATTAACTATCACAAACTGTGTAGATTTATTTATGAACCATCACTGAGAGTAAGAAATAGAACAGTACCAGCATCCCAGAATCCCCTTATTCTCTCTCGCTTCTCTTCCTCAGAGGTAACAACTACTCTGAATTATAATATTCTGTATTAATTTTTCCCTACAAGTTTTAATATATAGCCCTTTCAATTCTAAAACTACACTTACTAGTTCAAAGCCATTTTAGGATTTAGGGGGCCATCTTTTTTTGTTTATAATTTAATTACATTATGGAAATTATACTCATGGTTTTCATGAAATTGACTCTTTGGAATTATATACACTTCCTTTGCAGCCTGGTGCATGTTTTGTTTATATAAAATATTCCATGCATGTCATTTCTTGAATGCAAGGCTCCATATGTGACCTTTAGCTCAAACTTACTAATTGTGGTATTTATCTTACTAACGTTCTTATACTGGATCTGTCAGATTCTAAGAGAGCTATATTAAGGTATACCACTATGATTGGCAACTTCCCTTTGTAATTTTGGAATTTTTCCCATTATACTTTGTGAAACTATGCCAGTATATAAAATAGGTTTAAAGTTAAGTTCTTAGTAATTATTCCTTTTTATTAAATAATAAATCCCTCTTTACTCTGAATAATGCTTTTTGCCTTAAGTATATTTCCTTTTTAATGTATTATTTGTATTTGTTAATCAGGGAGTACATGTGCAGGTTTCTTACATGGGTATATTGCATGCTGGGGAAATTTGGGCTTCTAATGATCTCATTGCCCAGGTAGTGAACATAGAACTCAATAAGCAGATTTTCAACCCTTGCTGCCTCCATCTCCTCTTTTGGAGTCCTCAGTGTCTATTGTTCCCTCTTTTATGTCTTTGTGTACCCAATGTTCAGCTCCCACTTATAAGTGAGACCATACAGTATTTGGATTTTCTTTGTTCATTCACTTAGGACAATGGCCTCCAGCTGCATCCATGTTGCTGTAAAGGACATAATATCATTCTTTCTATGGTTGCATAGTATTCCATGTGTATATGTACCACATTTTCTTTGTCCAGTTCACTGTTGATGGGAACCTAGGGTGATTCCATGTCTTGTTGTTGTAAATAGTGCTGCGATAAACATATGAGTGCAGGTGTCTTTTGGTAGAATGATTTGTTTTCCTTTGGGTATATACCCAGTAATGGGATTGTAGGTCAAACGTTAGTTCTATTTTTGGCTTTTTGAGAAATTTCTAAACTGCTTTTCACAGAGGCTGAACTAGTTTATATTCTCAGCAGCCGAATGTAAGCATTCTCTTTTCTCCACAATCTTGCCAAAATCTTTTTTTTTTTTTTTTTACTTTTTAATAATAGGCATTCTGACTGGTGTAAGATGGTAATTCATTGTGGTTTTGATTTGCATTTCTCTGATGATTAGTCATGTTGAGTACTTTTTCATATGTTTGTTGGCAGCTTTATGTCTTCTTTAGAAAAGTGTCTATTCATGTTCTTTGCCCACTTTATAATGGGCTTATTTACTTTTTATTGATTTGTTTAACTTCTTTATAGATTCTGAATGTTAGTTCTTTGTGGGATGCATAGTTTGCAAATATATTCTCCCATTCTGTACATTGTACTCAGTTGATATTTTATTTTGCTATGCAGAAGCTCTTTAGTTTAAATCCCATTTGTCTATTTTTTATTTTGTTGCATTTGCTTTTGGACTCTTCATCATAAATACTTTGCCTAGGCCAATGTCTAGAAGAGTATTTCCTATGTTTTCTTCTAGGATTTTCATAGTTTGAGGTTTTTCTTCAACCTTGAGTTAATTTTTGTATATGGTGAGAAGTAAGGGGTCCAGTTTCATTCCTCTGCATATGGTTAACCAGTTTTTCCAGCTCATTTATTGAATAGAATATTCTTTCCACATTATTTTTGTTCACCTTGTCGAAGATCAGCTGGTTGTAGGTGTGTGACTTTGTTTCAGGGATCTCTGTTCTGTTCCATCAGTCCATGTGTCTACTTTTGTACCAGTACCATGTTAGTTTGGTTACGGTAGTCTTGTAGTATATTTACATGTTGGATAATGTGATGCCTCTGGCTTTGTTCTTTTTTACTAGGATTGCCTTGGCTGTTTGGGCACATTTTTTGTTTCCTATGAATTTTAGAATAGTGTTTCCTAATTCTATGGAAAATGACATTGGCAATTTGATAGGAATAGCATTAAATCTGTAGATTGCTTTGGATAGCATAGTCATTTTAACGATGTTGATTCTTCCAACCCATAAGTGTGGGATGTTTTTCCATTTGTTTGTTTCATCCTTTCTTTTGGCAGTGTTTTATAGTTACTCTTATAGAGATCTTTCACTTCCTTGGTTAGATGTAATCCTCAATATTTTTGTGGCTATTTTAAATGGGATTCCATTCTTTATTTGTTTCTCAGCTTAAACATTATTATCCTAAGGATTTGACACCTAGACCTGATAAATGACTTCAACAAAGTCTTATGATATAAAACGAATGTACAAAAAAATCCTTAGGATTCTCTAGGGTCAGAATCATATTGTTAGTGAAGAAAGATAATTTGACTTCCTCTTTTCTTATTTGAATAAATTTCTTTCTCCTGCCTGATTGCTTTGGCTAAGACTTCCAGTACTATGTTGAACAGGAGTGGTGAGAGTAGGCATCTATGTTTTTTTCCAGTTCTTACGGGGGAATGCTTCCAGCTTTTGGCTGTGCGTTTGTCATTGATGGCTCTCATTATTTTGAGGTAAGTTCCTTTGATGCCTAGTTTGTTGAGGATTTTTATCATAAAGGGATGTTGAATTTTATCAAATGCTTTTCCTCATCTATTGAGGTGATCATATGGTTTTTGTTTTTAGTCCTGTTTATGATGTGAATCACATTTATTGATTTGTATATGTTGAATCATCCTTGCATCCCAGGAATAAGGCTCACTTGATTATGATGAATTAACTTTTTTCAATGCTGCTGGATTCAGTTTGTTAGCATTTTGTTGAAGATTTTTTAGTCTGTTTTTGAGTCTATTTTCATCAGGGATATCGGCCTTTAGTTTTCTTTTCTTTTTATGTCTGTGCCAGGTATTTGTATCAGGATGATGCTAGCTTCATAGAATGAGATAGTGAGGAGTCCCTCCTCCTCAATTTTTGGATTAGTTTCAGTGGAATTGATACCAGCTCTTCTTTGTACATCTGGTACAATTTGGTTGTCCAGGGCTTTTTTATTTTCTGTTGTTTGGTTTTTTGGTAGGTTTTTATTCCTGATTGAATTTCATTACTCATGTTTAGTCTGTTCCTGATTTTTGGTTTTTTCTGGTTCAATCTTGGGAGGTTGTGTGTTTCCAGGAATTGATCCATTTCTCTAGATTTTTCTAGTTCATGTGCATAGAAATGCTCATCATAGTACCCTCTGAGGATCCTTTATATTTCTGGGGGATCATTTGTGATGTCACTTTTGTTATTTCTGATTATGCTTATTTGGATCTTCTCTCTTTTTTTCCTTGTTAATCTAGCTTATGGTCTATCAATCTTGTTTATCCTTTCGAGAAACCAACTTTTTGTTTCATTGATCCTTTGTATGGTTTTTGAGGTCTCTATTTTGTTCATTTCTGCTCTGATTATAGTTATTTTATTTCTTCTGCTAGTTTTTTTTTAAATCCTGTATTTTATTTATTTTTTTTATTATACTTTAAGTTCGAGGGTACATGTGCATAACGTGCAGGTTTGTTACATATGTATACTTGTGCCATGTTGGTGTGCTGCACCCATCAACTCGTCAGCACCCATCAACTCGTCATTTACATCAGGTATAACTCCCAGTGCAATCCCTCCCCCGTCCCCACTCCCCGTGATAGGCCCTGGTGTGTGATGTTCCCCTTCCCGAGTCCAAGTGATCTCATTATTCAGTTCCCACCTATGAGTGAGAACATGCGGTATTTGGTTTTCTGTTCTTGTGATAGTTTGCTGAGAATGATGGTTTCCAGCTGCGTCCATGTCCCTACAAAGGACACAAACTCATCCTTTTTTATGGCTGCATAGTATTCCATGGTGTATTTGTGCCACATTTTCTTAATCCAGTCTGTCACAGATGGACATTTGGGTTTATTCCAAGTCTTTGCTATTGTGAATAGTGCCGCAATAAACATACGTGTGCATGTGTCTTTATAGCAGCATGATTTATAATCCTTTGGGTATATCCCCAGTAATGGGATGGCTGGGTCATATGGGACTTCTGGTTCTAGATCCTTAAGGAATTGCCATACTGTTTTCCATAATGGTTGAACTAGTTTACAGTCCCACCAACAGTGTAAAAGTGTTCCTATTTCTCCACATCCTCTCCAGCACCTGTTATTTCCTGTCTTTTTAATGATTGCCATTATAACTGGTGTGAGATGGTATCTCATTGTGGTTTTGATTTGTGTTTCTCTGATGGCCAGTGATGATGAGCATTTTTTCATGTGTCTGTTGGCTGTATGCATGTCTTCTTTTGAGAAATGTCTCTTCATATCCTTTGCCCACTTTTTGATGGGTCTTCTGCTAGTTTTGGATTTCATTTGTTCTTATTTTTCTATTTCCTTTAGGTACTACAAGATTAGTTTGCTAATTAGAGAACTTTCTAACTTCTCAATGTCATTTCTAACTTCTCGATGTAGTTTTTTAGTGCAATAAACTTTCCTTTAACACTGCTTTGCTGCATCCCAGAGGTTTTGATACATTCCATGTCTGTTTTCATCTATTTCAAAAAAGCTTTTTTACTTCTGCCTTGATTTCATTGTTTACCCAAAAGTTATTGAGAACAATTTGTTTAGTTGTTTCCATGTAATTTTATGGTTTTGAGAGATCTTCTGTCTAATGATTTCTATTTTTATTTCACTGTTGTCTCAGAAGATGCTTGGTATGGTTTGGATTTTTTTTATTTGTTGAGACTTGCTTTATGACCAAGCATGTGGTCAGTTTTAGAGTATGTTCCGTATGCAGATACGAAGAATGTGTATCTTGTGGTTGTTAGGTAGAGTATTCTGTAGGTATCTATTAGGTCCAAATGGTCATGTTGAATTTATGTCCAGAATTTGTCAATTTTCTGCCTCGGCGATACATCAAATGCTATCAGTGTTGTATGACTATTGTTGTGTACTGCCAAAGTCTTTCATTAAGTCTAGATGTGCTTGTTTTATGAATCTGGGTGCTCCAATGTTGGATACATATATATCTAGGACACTTAAGATGTTTTGTTGAATTGAGCCCCTTATCATTATTTAATGCCCTTCTTTGTCCTTTTTTATTTTTGTTGGTTTAAATTCTGATATAGAAACTGTAACCCTTGCTTTTTTTTGTTTTCCATTACATGACATATCTTTCTCCATCCCTTTACTTTGAGCCCATAGGTATCATAACATGTGAGATTGGGTCTCTTGATGATAGAAGAAGAATGAGTCTTGTTTTTTCATTCAATTTGATACTCTATGTATGTTAAGTTGAGCATTTAGGCCCTTTATGTTCAAAGTTAAAATTGATATATGAGGTTTTGTTGCTATCATAATGCTGTTAGCTTAGTTACTCTGTAGTCTTTATTGTATAGTTGCTGTATGTGTTCTGTGGGCCATGTGCTTACATATGCTTTCATGGTAGCAAGCATTATTCTTTCGTTTCCACATTTAGAACTCCCTTAAGCATGTATTGTAGGGCCAGTCTGGTGGTGGAAAATTCCCTTGGTGATTACTTGTTTAGGAAACACTTTATTTCTCCTTCATTTATGAAGCTTAGCATGGCAGCATATGAAATTCTTGGCTGACATTTATTTTCTTTAAGAATACTAAAAATGGGCCCCCAATTTCTTCTGACTTATAAGGTTTGTGCTGAAAAGTCTGATGTTAGTCTGATAGGTTTCCCTTTATAAGCAACATGACCCATTTTTCTAGGTGCCTTTAAAGTTCTTTCTTTCATGTGGACTTTGGTTAGTCCTATCCCTCCTATCCATCCCCAAGTCTGTCTTGGGAATGGTCATCTTGTGTAGCATCTTACAGGAGTTCTCTGGATTTCTTGTATTTGCATGTCGACCTCTCTAGCAAGATTGGGGAAATTTTTCTGAATTATATCCTCAAATATGTTTTCCAAGTTGCTTACTCTCTCTACTTCTCTCTCATGAATGCCAGTAAGTCATAGGTTTGGTTACTTTACATAATCCCATATTACTCAAAGGCTTTGTTCATTTTTTTTTAATTATTTTTCACTTTTGTCTGACTGACTGGGTCATTTTGACAGATTGATCTTCAAGTTCTGAAAGTCTTTCTTTTGCCTGGTCTAGTCTGTTATTAAAGCTTCCATTTGTATTTTGAAGTTCCTGATGTGAATTTTTCAATTCCAGAACTTCTGTTGGTTTGTTCTTAATATAGCTATGTTGTCTTTCATATCTTGGATCATTTTTCTGGCTTCTTTGTGTGGGATTTCAACTTTTTCCTGGATCTCATGGAGTTTCTTTGCATCATATTCTGAGTTCTATATCTGTCATTTCAGACATTTCATTCTAGTTAGGATTCATTGCTTGGGAGCTAGTGGAATCCTTTGGAGGTGATGAAACACTCTGGCTTTTTGTATTGCTGGGGCTCTGCACTGGTTACTCCTTATCTGAGAGAGCTGATACTTCTCTTTTTTTAATTTGCTATCATTTGGATGGGGCTTCTTATTTATTCTTTTTCCCTTTGAGGGTATGACTGTGGTGTATATTGTGTGTGATTAATTGGCTTCGTTTCTAGGTGCTTTCAGAGTGCCAACTCTCTGTACAGGTTCCTTGGTTGCAAATAGGTTCATGCAGTGGCTTTCTCAGAAGTTCCTTGTTGTAGCAATGTAATTTTATTTGGTGGTGTAATCCAGGATGCAGTCTAGTAGATGGTGCTTAAGAGTAAGAATTGATGGATACAAGCAGGGGTGGAAGCACTAGAAAGTACAAAAAGCACCTCCGCAGAGCACATTCACCCTCAGTAGGGTGGAGCTGCTGGAGAAGCTTGACACACAGACTCTTTCAAACCTCATTCCCCAAACCCCAATGTGAAGAGTCACTTCCAAATCCTTGACAGGGCACGGAGAAGAAGGGTAGCGGAGCAAGTGTGACCCCCCTCTCCATGTCCATTCCCAGGCTTTGGTGGTACCACCTTCAGTGGCTGGCACTGCACTCACATTTTCTTTTATCCCCTCCTTTAGGGACAGTCTGCATCAAGAGTTAGATCTCCAGGTGAGTGGAGTCTGCCTCCCTCCCACTCCTCAGAGCTGGTGGGGCACTGTTCCCCAACTGACCAAGGAAACAGGCTGGGACACCCCATTGTGACCCATGCAGACCAGTTCTAGGTTGCAAAGCTGTCTCTGGCTGAAAGTCTTGCCCTCTGGGAAAAACCTCAGCTTCTCCAACTCTCCTCCCACTCCAGTCTTGTGATGGGAGAGAGCGTAATTCCACTACCTACTACTGGGGCACTCTCCACACTTGCTGCTCAATTCTGCCTGTGGGGACCCTTCTTCCCTTCCACTTTAATCTCACCTAAGACCAAAATGCTTGCTGTGGCCACCGCTGCCAGGTCACCAAACAATGGCTCTAACCTCTCAAAATGGTGCCAGCCATGGGCTTGCACCTAGAGAGGGTGGAGCCCCTCTCAGGCAAGCAGCACGGACGAGAAGCTGTGAGGAGTGTGGTCCACTCAAGTCTCGGTCTCATAGCAGCTCATAGTAAGGCATTGGGCATTGGCCTAGGTATATGTAGGAGAGCCTTGGTCCCCTCTCCCTGCTTGGCTGGGTGGCAGCAGCAGCCACATCAGCCCAAACTCAGGCCAAGGATGGAGCACAGCTCAGCACTACATTCTCAAAGCGGTACCTTGGGCCTGAAAACAGGGAGGGCGGGTCACTGCCCAGGCAGGCAGCATGATCAAGAAGCTGTGGGGAGTATGTTTCATTCACAACTGTCTCACAGCAGCCTGCTACAGAGCTGTGAGTATTGTCCTAGATATGAGGAGGATGATCTGATCTCCCTGCTCTTCCTTAGTCAAGCAGAGGCTACAGCCACATCAGCCCAAACTGCATGGAGCTCAGCCCAGCATTAAACTCTCAAAAGGGAAACTTGGGCCTGGGGCTAAAGAGGGTGGGGCACCATTCAGGCAAGCAGCATGAGCAGGAAGCTGTGAGTAATGTGGTCCACTCCTATCTCAGTCTCAACAGCAGCTCCTAACAGGGCAGCAAGTACCCTCTAGGGGGTGCGTGAGTGTGCCTGTTCTCCCCTCTCCCTCCCTGGAGCAGCACAGTGGCTACAGCTGTGTCTGTAAATCCCCAGGATCTGGGTTCTCAAAATGGCACCCAGCTGAGGCTGTGCCAGGCTCAGATTCCTGTGGGATTCTGTGTGGGTTCCCTTTCTAGAGCAATGTATCTGTACAATCTTTAGGCAGTTCCATATGTCAGGCACAAGGCCCTGGTGGGTCAAGGGTTTCTCCTGTAGCCAAGATCATAAAACCCTGTTTTGGAGCTCCAGGGATTTCTCTCTTACTGTTTCCCTGCATCCAGGACCATCTCCCAGCCCAGTCAGTTCCTGACTGGGCAAGCTAACGTGAACCCTCTCCTTACGTACTTCTGGTACTTCATGTCTCTTCTCTAATGAATCCAAGCATTCTCTCCTAGATGCCCTGTTTGAAATGTATCTGCTTATTATTCTGGCTCTTCTCCATGGAGGCAGCACACAATACCTGCATCTAGTCAGCCATCCTGACCTAAAACCTCAAAATATTATTACAGCAAGCCTCTCTTAGTCAGTACCCCCACTCTATATATTTCTACATTCTTTACTTTCCATTTCCATTTTTTGTGTGTCATCATCATGGTTTTGGCGTATCTTAGTTGGGATTTTGTTGTTGTTTTGAGGAGCATGAAAGTCTTTCTTTTAACAGGCAAATTTCAATCTGATTATATTTATTATGGTTATTGATTTATTTCAGTTCCTCTTGACTGGGGAAGATTTCCATTTGACAATGTCTGGAGACATTTTTGTTTGCCACAACTGGGGTGGTGCTACTGGCATCTAGTGCGTAGAGACCAGAGATGCTACTATACCTCCTACAGTGCTCAGAACAACCTTCCACAACAAATAACTACAGCATCCAAAATGTTAATATTAGTAAAGTTAAGAAACTCTGATCTATTTGGACTACATTGGTCGTCTTTATTTTGGGCATGTTTTTCTTGCCAGCTTTTTCTTTGCTTCCTTTTTTCTTCTTTCTTCTTCCTTTCTTTTTATCCTTTATTTCTCCTCTCCTTCCTTTCTTCTTCAGGTGCATCATCCACACTCTTTATTTTCCCCTCTACTGATTTGAAATTCTATTTTTATTTTTTGGTAATTACTCTTATACTTCTAATATGAATATTTATTTAACTAAGCATACCCAGCAAGTGTGGTGGTTTAAAGTCCACATGAACCAGAATTTCTAAGATCCTAATATATTTATTGGATTTCTAAATGAAGACTAGGGAGGGGGGAAGCTTTTCAATAAATGCATTGACTTACTGAAAAGTGCATTCCCCCCTAGTATTTTGTCCCCCCTAGTAAAAATTGTTTCTATATTATGCACCAGTTAAATGAGACAGCTAGAGGTAGAAATAGAACACAAGAAGAAAAATATTCATAGAAGAAACCCAGAGATGCACAGTTAGGGACAGACCCGAAACAAAAAGGGCTAGATGGAGCCTCATCTACACAGAGACAAAGGAAGAGGGAAAGTATGGAGGTTGAAAAGCAAAGTAATTAGGGACAACTCATAATTTTTTTATAAAAAAGCACCGTGTGTTATCCATGTCTTTGAGACTAAAACTGCAACAACTTAAAAAAACTTTCCTGTTTTTAATGTGTTAGATTTCAAGGTTTATTCCAGAAATGCTACAGACTTATGAAGGTTTGTACATGTTTGATAGGATAGCTGGTATTCTAAAAGTGAGCTTTAGATCTTTGCAAGTGATGTTTAATAATTAATCCCATTGTCAATCTTACCTTCAGAAACTTCCTAATTGCCTTAATCTTTTGTCTTTCATGATTTCTTAGTGTTTCATGTCCTATTAGTTGGGAGTTATTTAAAATATGCATTATTAGGCCAGGTGCGGTGGCTCACACCTGTAATCCTAGCAGTTTTGGAGGCCGAGGCAGGTAGACTGCCTGAGTTCAGGAGTTGGAGACCAGCCTGGCCAATGTGGTGAAACCTTATCTCTACTAATACAAAAAATTAGCCTGGTGTTGTGGTAGTCCCAGCTATTCGGGAGGCTGAGGCTGCAGAATTGCTTGAACCCGGGAGGCAAAGGTTGCAGTGAGCCAAGATCATGCCAGTGCACTCCTGCCTGGGCAACAGAGCAAGACTCTCGTCTCCAAATGAATAAATAATGCATTATTAGATACCATCTTCTAATGCATATTTTATGCATTATTTTGCCCCATCATCAGCTGGAGTCCTAATGATTACCCAAAAAATAATGAGAACCTCACTGGAAAAGTAGTCCTTTTGCAATACATGGTTCTGCTACCTGGTCTTCAGAATAATGCAAACACCTTTAACTAAAGAGTATTGTGGCATGGTATGCCTTGTGGTCTCATACCTTGTAGTTGTCTATATTCCATATATAAATTAGAAATCTTGCAAAGATGAACACTGCCCCAAGGCCATGGTCAGAAGTGTTATTAAATTTTTGTGTCACTAGCTTTCTGATTGCTCTGATTAAACTCCCAGAGGAGAACCCCTGCAGACAAGCTAGAGAAACTTGTTTTCTAGCCTGAAATGCAAGCCAACAATTGTGCCTAATGGCCAACCCAAGAAACGTGTTTCCTCACTGGAGAACACACTCGTTATTTTGGCTTTCTGAAAGGTTTACACCACATGCACTCTGTACCTACAAAAATTTAAATGCAAATTCTTAGTACATGTTATAACCATTGTAAGAGCTAACTATGATCCTAACTTTCTTACAAGATACAAAACCATTTCTTATAAATATTCTATAGCCAGGGAGCAGGGGATGATGTATTGTTTATTAGGGCATAATGTATATATGTCAATGTATTCAGCTATTATTTATGTTGTTCAAATTACATAGGCCAGAACTTTCAGTTTACTTCATTTATCATAGACTGATTTTATTTTTTTTTTTTCTTCCTTTTTCTTCTACTTCTAACAGTGACTATTTGACATATTTTTATGCTATTTTCTGGCACACATGGGTTCATTTTATTGTGTTTTTATTATGGACTTGTTACTTTAATTAATATAATAACCTACTTTGTCCCATTTAATTATGTTTGCTTTGAATTCTAGTTAACCCAATATTACTCTTATCACTTCAATCTTCTTTTCGCTCACATTTGTTTAAATACCTCTATGCATCCTTTTATTTTTAACCTTCCTATTATTTTGTTTTTGTCTTTTGTAAGTGGTTTGCTGCTATTTTCTCATTACATTTTAAATTCTTTACTTTTTAATTAATTAGGTTGGGTAGCAGGGGAGACTGATGTATTTACAGTATACTTGTGATTAAAACTGATAGTAAATATAGAGATATTTTTAAATTACCAAACATTATTTAATTTCAAAGCCAAAACAAATCTAATTAAATTATCTTTTTAAAATTGTATTTCCAGGATCTTTTGAGACCTATATTAACCCACAGGAATGGGAAGGCTATTCTAAAATGAAACACGAAGAGAAACACCTGAGACAGGAAAAGGAGGCCGCACACCAGGATCCATGGAGTGCAGGATTGAGTTCTTTCCATAAGCTAATTCTTATTAAATGTTGTAAAGAAGAAAAGGTAGGGCATTTTTTTAATTAAAGGACTGTGTTACAATTATTTCTACTAAAGCTCACTAGCCAGTTATGATTTATAAATTTATTTGAGAATAACAGTGGCCAAGTTTGGGAGATGACTCAAAAAAATGAAACATGGTTCTGTGTATTACTAAAACATAATGTTTTATATAGAGAATTTTGAAAGAGAGCCAGCCAGGCCCATGGTTATCCTTTCCCTGGTGTGTGCCATTAGAGTACCATGCTCTCTGCCGGAGGGATGGGGTCTGTTGGGAAACTTTAGAAGGGAAATAATGGGCCTTTCAGATCTTGACAACAATGGAGAGGAGACATTTGAAGGGTTCAAAGCCATAGTTACCAGGACCTGTTTGAAGATGAAAGAAATTATGGTGGCCTGAATTAAGACAGAGGTAGTAGTTTAGAGAGATAAAGAGGGGTATGGAGATGAGGCAACTGATACGGCACCCAGTTTCTGTTTGCATGCCAAAGGGGATAGTTGTGCCAACCACTAAGCAGGTGTGAAAGGAGTAATGTGTGAGAGAAAGATGCTATTGACTCTACAGCTATCAGAGTGGATAGCAGTCTGGAAGTCAGCTCATATGGAAGTAGGAAACTGTAGAGAGATATATTAATTAGAAATAGAGATTTGGAAATCAGCATTCAGTTGGGAGTTGTGGGATTGCAGAGGTATAAGACATATAGAATAAGAGGAAAGATAGGCAAAAAATGAAGCTCTGATTACCACCAACTTTTAAAAGGCAGAGAGAAAGGATAAGTAGCCCATAAGAAAAAATAGCAGACGGTCAGGAAAAACACTAGGAGAAAAGAAAAGTGTCATGGAAGCCAAGGAGGTGCAAGTTTCAACACAGCACAAGTTATCAATAGAATGAATGAAGCATTCAGGACAGTTCCAGTTTCTGTGTATTTAGATATAATTCCTATTTTTATTGTTAATAAGGGAATAATATTATCTGCTAAAGATTTGAGTGGTGAGTTTCAGGGAGCATTAGAGAAAAATGGAGATTGTTCCTTTGGGAAAAGGGAGAAAAAACTAACTGGAAAAGACGAAAGCATATTTGGGAGGTGTTGATGCTATGTTGAAGAATTTTCTGCTATCTCTGTGTGTTAGTCTGCTTTGCATTGCTATAAAGGAATGCCTAAGGCTGGGTAATTTCTAAAGAAATGAGGTTTATTTGGCTCACAATTCTGCAGGCTGTACAAGCATGACACCAGCATTTTCTTAGCTTCTGGTGAGACTTCAGGAATCTTTTACATATGGTGAAAGGCAAAGGGGGAGCAGGCACATCACATGGTGAGAGAGGAAGCAAGAAAGAGGGGAGGGAGACCCCAGACTGTTTTAAACATCTATCTCTTGTGTGAGCTACTAGAGCAAGAATTCACTCATTTCTATGGAGAGGGCACCAAGCAATTTTTGAGGGATCCACCTCCATGACTCAAACACCTCCCACTAGGCCGTACCTTCAATATTGGGGATCACATTTCAACAAGAGATTTGGAGGGGACAAACATCCAAACTATATTATTCCACTCCTGGCCCCCAAAATCTCATGTCCTTCTCATATTACAAAATACAATCATGCTTTCCCATGTCCTGCATTAGAGAAAAATGGAGATTGTTCCTTTGAGAAAAGGGAGAAAAAACTAACTGGAAAAGACGAAAGCATATTTGGGAGGTGTTGATGCTGTGTTGTAAATTAGGAGGAAAAACGTGTCATGGAAAAAAGTGTCATGGAAAATGTGGGGTTAGAGCCCCCACACAGAGTCCCCACTGGGATGCTGCCTAGTGGAGCTGTGAAAATGGCAGAGATATTGGCAGTGTGTCATGGAAAATATAGGGTTAGAAAAAAACTCTCCTCACCCCACATGTCTAATGCAGGACATGGTGTCAAGGATTATTCTGGAGTTTTAAGATTTAATGTCTTCCCTACTGGGTTTCAGACATGCATGGAGCCTGTTGTCCTTTCCTTTTGGCTGATTTCTCCCTTTTGGAATAGGAATGTTTACCCAATGCCCAAACCACTATTGTGTCTTGGAAGTAAATAACTTGTTTTTGATCTCACGGGTTCATAGGTGGAAGGAACTTGCCTTGGGTCTTAGATGAGACTTTGGACTTTGAAACTTTGAGTTAACACTGGGATGAGTTAAGACTTTTGAGGACTGTTGGGAAAGCATGATTGTATTTTGTAATATGAGAAGGACATGAGATTTTGGGGGCCAGGAGTGGCTCCTAAGCACACTGGTGCAAGATATGGGCTCCCAAGGCCTTAGTAAGCCCTGTCCTGTGGCTTTTTGGTTAGCTGTCCATGTTGACTGCCCTACTGGGTTGTAGTTGAATGCCTATGGCTTTCCCAGACTGAGGGTGCACACTGCCAATCTCTCTACCATTCTCACAGCTCCACTAGGCAGCACCCCAGTGGGGACTCTGTGTGGGGCTCTAACCCCACATTTTCCCTTGGCACTACTCTAGTAGGGTCTCTCTATGGGGGTCCCACTCCTACAGCAGGCT
Organism: Rhinopithecus roxellana; assembly: GCF_007565055.1. NCBI lineage: Eukaryota > Metazoa > Chordata > Mammalia > Primates > Cercopithecidae > Rhinopithecus > Rhinopithecus roxellana. The sequence continues at coordinate 20,992,828 of NC_044565.1, read as the reverse complement.
TCTTCCTGGGCACCCAGGCTTTCCAATACATCTGAAATCTCGGTGGAAGCTGCCAAGCATCCTTCACGCTTGCATTCTGCCCAACTGCAGACTTAACATCCCATGAAAGGCACCAAGCCTTATGGATTATGCCCTCCAGAGTAGCAGCCCAAGCTGTACCTGGAGCCCTCTGAGCCAAGGGTAGAGTTGGAGCTATGGGGATTTGGAAAGCAGCTTCCATAGGTGGCTCAGGGCAGCAATGCCAAAGGCTTGTCTACTGAGACTATTCTTGCCTCCTAGGGCTCTGGACCTGCAATGGAGGGACTACCTAGAAGAGTTCTGAAATGCCTTTGAAGTCTTTACCCCTTGCCTTGAATGGTAGCACCTGGCTCCCGTTTAGTCATGCTAATCTCTCTAGCAAGTGGTTGTTCTGCAGGCTTCTTCAAATCCTTTCGTCAAAATGCTCTTTCCTTCCCTACCACATGAGCAGGCTACAAATTTTCCAAATGTTTACCTTCAGTTCCCCTTTTAATTAAAAGTCCCAACTTTAAGTCATTTCTTTCCTTCTATATCTGATTGTAGGCTGTTAGAAGGAGCTATGGCACTTATTGACCACTTTGTGGTGAAAAAATTAGATTATGAAAAATTTCAAATTTCTTCCACCAGATAACCTACATCATCACTCTTAAATTCAACCTTCCACAAACCCCTAGCGCATGGACACAATACAGCCAAGTCCTTTGCTAAGGTATAACAAGGATGACCTTTGTTCCAGTTCCAAATAAGTTCCTTGTTTCCATCTGAGACTTCATCAGCCTGCCTTTCACTGTTCATATTTCTGTCAGCATTTAGTCACAACTTAGACAGTCTCTAAGAAGTTCCAGACTTTTCCTCATCTTCCTGTCTTCTGAGCTCTCCAAACTCTTCCAGTCCCTTCTCATTACTCAGTTCCAAAGCTACTTCCACATTTTCTGGTATCTTTATAGCAATGCCCCATTCCTCAGTACCAATTTTCTGTATTGGTCCATTTTGCATTGCTATTTAGAAATACCTGAGGCTGGATAATTTATAAAGAAAGGAAATTCATTGGGCTCACAGTTCTGCAAGCTGTACAAGTATGGCAGTAACCTCTTCTTGGCTTCTGATGAGGCCTCAGGAAGCTTTTACATATGGTGAAAGGCAAAGGGGGAGCAGATATGTCACATGGTGTGAGAGAGAGCAAGAAAGAGGGGAGAGAGGCACCAGACTCTTTTAAACAACTAGCTCTTATATGAACTAATAGAGTGAGAACTCCTTCATTTCTGTGGGGAGAGCACCAAGCCATTCATGAGGGATCCACCTCCATGACCCAAACACCTCCCACTAGGCCCCACCTCCAATATTGGGAATCACATTTCAACATGAGATTTGGAGGGGACAAACATTCAAACTATGTCACTCTGTAGGAACACAGAAACCAAGTTACATGGTTGACCTTAAATACAGATGATTATAAGAAAAGAATAGAGAATGCAAGACCATTGAGAGTTTTGGTAAGGGTAGTTATAGGAAAAAGAAGAGATACAGAAAGGGCTTATAGACTGGGAGAAAAGGAACAACAAGTAGGTGGAAATGTCTTTGAAACATGATGTAATTAGACTAAGGATGTGGCACAGCTGGAAGGATGGGAGAGGTTATAATCAAAATTGAGCTTAAAATTTCTAATGGGGAGCAGTTCCAAGTGATGACAATGTTCTGAGGTTGACCATGGGTATGGGTGACTGAAAGAGATAAGAGGATGTGCACTGGAGTTAGAGGCCAAATAACTGCAAGGTTAGGATGTTGGATGTCCACATGAACCCTGAACTGGGGTTGTGTCACCTCAGATGGTGCCTGGAATGCAGTAGATAACTCAGTAACACTTTGTTCAGTGGAACAGACATGTAATAGAAAGGAAGGTGGGCTATGATCCAGGTGGAAAGTCTCCAGTGAATATGAACAATAGCTACCAGGTTGGATGGTGAAAACATGAGAGGATGACTAGATGCCATGAGTCAAAAAAAGGAGTTTTCCAAATAAAGACATTGAAGCTAGAAAATTATAGACTGGAAATTTTTGCAAGACCTACAATCTGATTTCTTTAACAACACATTTTATTTGTTTGTTTTTCAAGGGTAGATAGGAGATGATGAAGTTTATAGATTAGAAGAGACTTAGGAGACAAAATGATCTCTGTAAGCTTTGTTTAGATCCTAACTTAGCATACTAAATATACATAATTACATACTGTTAAATATACACAATAACATACTATTATTTAAACATATGCTCACATATATTTATAATTTATTCAGGGAAATGTGAACACTACATACTTGCTGATATTAAGGAATTATTGCTAATTTTTTAGATGTAATTGTGGTACTGTGATTATGGGTTGTTTTGTTTTGTTTTGTTTTTTTGGAGATAGAGTCTCTTTCTGTTGCCTCGGCTGGAGTGCAGTGGCATGATCTCCACTTACTGCAGCCTCTGCTCAAAGGATCCTCCCACTTCAGCCTCACAAGTAACTGGGACCACAGACATGTACCACCATGCCCAGCTAATTTTTGTATTTTTTTTTAGAAATGAAGTTTCACCATGTTACCCAGGCTGGTCTTGAACTCCTGAGCTCAGGTGTTCCTCCCACCTTGGCCTCTCAAAGTACTGGGATTAAAGGTGTGAGCCACCATGCCTGGCCTATGTGGTTATACTTTTTTAGAGAGTCTTTGTCTTGTAGAAACATATTAAATTACTAAAGGATAAGATCATATAATGCATTAAATATTAAAATAATCCTAGAGGCTGAGGGAGTGGGTGGGTGTATTAATGAAATAAAGAGTGGCCTTGTTCTAAAAAATATTGAAGGTGGGTGAAGCATCAAGTTCACTATTCTCTCACTTTATATGTACTTGAAATTTTCCATAGCAAAAAAATATTTTGACTCTTAGTTACATCCTTCAACACCTAAACTCTCTTGCAACATGTGTAGGATGGCTGTCCGCATGTGACCAAAGCTACAAACAGTAGACACTGTCATACCAAATTCACAGAGGTTTCACTGAAAATTCTTATCAATGCCTTCAACCAAAAACCTTACCCAGGTTATGATACCAAGCAATTGGTAGCATATATTCACAAAGCAACACTAATCAGAACCCAGATTAGGTTTCAGAAATTAAGAGCTAGACACCCATTTCAGAGAAGACAGGAACCTGGATCAGCTAAGACCAAGGACAGTCTCACCTGAAGAAAAGAGTCAAGTATGACAGTGTTGTCCCAGCTATACCTCCTACCAATCAGAGCCCTCATCAAAGCATTTAGGAACAATCCTTACCCTGCTATTGATGCCAAAGAACAACTTGCTGAAGAAATTGGGGCTCAAGAGTGAAGAATCCAAATTCCATTTCAAAACTGAAGATCTAGATTCCCTGACTAGAGAAAAAGAGTATGTAAGGAAGCCTTAGAACTAAGACAAGACCAGAAATAAGACCTTTGTGATGAGAGAGTTCCGGGTAATCCAACTGTTGTTTCCAGGTCAGTTCACAAGCAGAGCCTATTGTGTGTCCAGTGCCTCTATATGGTGCAATCAGCTGCTCTATTGGGAGAAGGAAGATAGTCCAACAAAATGGCTTCTGTGCAAAACTATAATTTTACACAAAAACCAAGCCTTCTTCATGAATAGTGTGTTTAGACCTAAAGATAAAATTTCATTTCAAAAATTCTTAGTAAGCCACATAATGTAGGCTCATTAGGACTGCGACAGGAAATAGAATGCTTGTCATCCCAATAATTCTTTCTTTGGCATCAATAGTATCAACTTCTCAGGAAAAGGTTATTAGGAATTTGAACTAGAAAGAGAAAAAAACTACCATAATTCAGAGATGAATAAAGCTTGCTTGAGAGAGAATAATTCATCACCACAGAACGAAGCTAAGACAAGCTCTCTCCACCAGTGTTCTCAAATTTTGGTGTGCATCAGAATCATTTGGGGTTCTTGTTAAAACAGACTCCTGGGGCCCATCCTCCAGTTTCTGATTCAGTAGGTCTGGGCTACAGACCAAGAACCCACATTTCTAATAAGTTACCAGGTGATGCTAATGCAGCTGATTTTGCAAACATACTTTGAGAACTACTGTTTTAAGGTGATTAAATATACATAAGGAGAAACTGTTTTCAAAGCTATCAGAGAGATGAGGTTATACATCGTTCCCTGAAGCATCTTGGTTTCCAAGGCTAAATCCACTAGGAACTCAAATGTTGGCAGGACTGGTGTTTCACTCCAGGTTTCCTCCACCTCCCAAAGAAGGCAGTTTCTTTGACAGCTGGTTTTCTCTGTTGAAAACCATAGAGTAACCAGAATTATGATTAATCTCACTTAGAGAAACAATTGCAAGCTTTTCCCAATTTGGTCAACCCCAGATGTATGAAAGCAGTGTTAAGTTCTGCCATGTGCTGACTATTTAAGCAGAATATCCCATGGAAAAAAATTCACAAGAGTCTCATTGATACTTGGCACAACTGCTTGCTAAGTAAGAAAGATCTCTATGTCATACAGATTAAGCAAGAGTTACTTGAAAATGTTAAAAAAGCCACGTTAGCTGTCACAGACATATTCTCTGATCATGTGTAGTAACAATTTTAACAACTTTATTGAGGGATAATTTACTTATTATACAATTCACCCAGTTAAGATATTCACTTCAATGGCATTTAATATCTTCACAGAATTGTGCAACCATCACCAGATCAATTTAGAACATTTTAATTACACCCCAAAAAAAAAATGCCATACCCATAGCCCTCATCCCCCAGTGCCATCATCACCAATGCTAGGCTACTCCTGTCTCTATAGATTTGCCTATTCTGTTTTTTTGTGTCCTGTCCTCTCATTTAACATAATATTTAAAGATTCGTCTCTGTTGTGTCAAGTGTCGGTACTTCATTCCCTTTTATTGCAAATAATATACTATTGCATTGATATGCCACATTTTATGTATTCATTCTCAGCTGATGAACATTTATGTTGTTTCCACTTTCTGACTATTATAAATAATGCTGCCATAAACATTTGTGTACAAGTTTTTGTGTGGACATGTGTTTTAATTTATCTTACGTATTTACTTAGTGAAATTGCTGAATTATATGATATGTTTAACTTTTTCATGAACTGCCAGACTGTTTTCCTAAAAGCCTGTATCATTTTACATTCCCACCGTCAGTGTGTAAGGGTTCCAATTTCTCCACACCCTCACAACATTTATTGTTATCTTTTTTATTATAGCCATCCTAGTGGGTATGAAATGGTACCTTATGGCTTTTATTTGCATTTCCCTAATGATAATGAGCATCTTTTCTTGTGCTTCTTGGCTGCTTGTGGAACTGTCTGTTCAGATTCTTTACCATTTTAAACTGGATTATTTGTCTTTTTATCATGCAGTTGTAAGAGGCTTTTTTAAATATCCTAACTACAAGTTTCTTATCAGATATATGATTTGCAAGAATGTTCTCCCATCCTATGGGCTGTCTTTTCACTTTCTTGGTAGTGTCCTTTTGAAGCACAAAAGCTTTTAATTTTCATGATGTCCAGTTTATCTATTTTTTTTCTTCTGTTGCTTGTGCTTTTGTTGTCACAACTAAGAAACCATTGCCTAATCCAAGGTCACAAACATTTACACCTATGTTTTCTTCTGAGAATTTACCCAGCACTTTGGGAGGCTGAGGCGGGCAGATCACCTGAGATCGAGAGTCTGAGACCAGCCTGACCAACATGGAGAAACCCCGTCTCTGCTAAAAATACAAAATTAGCCAGGTGTGGTGGTGCATACCTGTAATCCCAGCTACTCAGGAGACTGAAGCAGGAGATTGGCTTGAATCCAGGAGGCAGAGGTTGCAGTGAGCCAAGATCGCACCATTGCACTCCAGCCTGGGCAACAAGAGCAAAACTCTGTTAAAAACAAAAAAAAAATTATATAGTTTTGGCTCTTACATTTAGGTCTTTTACATGTAGGTCTTTGACACATTTTGAGTTAATTTTTTTTTTTTTTTTTTTTTTTTTTTTTTTTTTTTTTTTTTTTTTTTGAGACAGAGTCTCACCATGTCGCCAGGCCAGAGTGCAGTGGCACGGTCTCAGCTCACTGCAACCTCCGCCTCCCAGGTTCAAACGATTCTCCTGCCTCAGCCTCCCGAGTAGCTGGGACTACATGCGCCACCACACCCAGCTAATTTTTGTATTTTTAGTAGAGACGGGGTTTCACCGTTTTGGCCAGAATGATCTGCATCTCTTGACCTTGTGATCCACCTGCCTTCACCTCCCAAAGTGCTGGGATTACAGGCATGAGCCACCACACCTGGCCTTGAGTTAATTTTTGTATATGGTGTGAAGTAAGGGTCCAACATTCTTTTCTTTTCTTTTCTTTTCTTTTCTTTTCTTTTCTTTTCTTTTTTTTTTTTTTATGGAGTTTTGCTCTTGTCACTCCGGCTGGTGTGCAATGGCACAATCTTGGCTCACTGCACCCTCCTCTCCTGGGTTCAAGTGATTCTCCTGTCTCAGCTTCCCAAGTAGCTGGGATTACAAGTGCCCACCACCACACCTGGCTAATCTTTTTGTATTTTTAGTAGAGATAGATTTCACCATGTTGCCCAGGCTGGTCTCGAACTCCTGACCTCAGATGATCCCCCAACCTTGGCCTCCCAAAATGCTGGGATTACAGAGGCATCATGCCCAGCCCCAACTTCATTCTTTTGCATGTGACTACAAGTTGTCACAGCATCGTTTGTTGAAAGACTATTCCCTACCCATTGAATGATTCTAGCAGCCTTGCTAAAAATAAGTTGACTACAATTGTGAGAGTTCATTTCTGAATTCTCAGTTCTATTCCATTAGCCTATGTGTCTATCCTTATTCCAATATCACACCATCTTGATTACTGCAGCTTTGAAATAAGTTTTACAATCCAGTAGCATGACCCCTCCAACTTTGTTTTCCTTTTTCAAGATCGTTTTGGCTATTCCAGGTCCCTCAAACTTTCATATGAGTTTTAGAATAAGCTTGTCAGTTCCTGAAAAGAAGCCAGTTAAGACTTTGATAACAATAGCATTGAACCTGTAGATCAATTTGGGGAATATTAACATCTTAACAACATTAAGTCATCTGATCTATGAACATGTGGTGTTTTTCCACTTATTTGGATCTTCTTCAACTTTATCCAACAATATTTCATAGTTCTCAGAGAAGTTTTGTACTTCTTTTGTTAAACTTATTTTTAAGTAATCTATTCTTTCTGATACTATTGTAAATTGAATTACTTTCTTAATTTTTGCCGTGATTTAAATGTATTCCCCAAAGTTTCTTTATTAGAAACTTAATCCCCAATACAGCAGTGTTAACTAGTGATTAGGTCATGAGGACTCTGAGCTCATGAATGGGTTAATGTCATTGCCATATGAGTGGTTTAGTTATCACAAGAGTGGGCTTGTTATAAAAGCAAGTTTGGGCCTCTCTTGCTGTCTTTCTCTCTTGCCCTCTCTTGCCTTTCTGCCCTCCACCGTGGGATGAGTCAGGATAGAGGCCCTTGTCAAATGCCATATCACGCTCTTGGACTTCCAGCCTCCAGAACCATAAGCCGAATAAATCTATCTTTATAAATTACCCAGTCTCAAGTATTCTATTATAGCAGCACAAAACAGGCTAAAACCATTTTCTCATTTCTCATTACTACTGTGTAGAAATACAGTTGATTTTTGTACATTTTTGTATCCTGCAACTGTGCCAAACTTGTTTATTGGTTTTAATAGTTTTTGAGTGAGTTCCCTAGTGTTTTGTATATACAAAATCATGTCACCTTCAAATGAAGATAAATTTACTTCTTTTCTAATCTAGATGCTTTTATTTTTCTTGCTTAATTGCCCTAGATAAAACCTACAACACAATGTTGAATAAATGTTATAAGAGCAGATCTTTGCCTTGTTTCTGATCTTAGAAGAAAAGCATTCAGTCTTTCATCATGAAGTATGATATTAGCTGTCAGCTTTTCATAGATATCTTATATGGTTTGGCTGTGTCCCCACAAAATCTCATCTTGAATTCTCATGTATTGTGGGAGGGACCCAGTGGGAGGTAATTGACTCATGGGAGCAAATCTTTCCCATGCTGTTCTCGTGATAGTGAGTAAGTCTCACGAGATCTGATTGTTTTAAAAAGAGGAATTCCCCTGCACAAGCACTCTCTCTTTGCCTGCTGCCATCCATGTAAGAATGTAAGACACGACTTGCACCTCCTTGCCTTCTGCCATGATTGTGAGGCTTCCCCAGCCACATGGAATTGTAAGTCCAATTAAACCTCTTTCTTTTGTAAATTGCCCAGTCTTGGGTATGTCTTCATCAGCAGCGTGAAAATGAACTAATACACTCTCCCTTATCAGATTGAGGAAGTTCTCTTCTATATTCCCAGTATGTGGAGTGTTTCTCTCAAGAATTTTTAAGCCACTACTTGGATCGAGTGAAGGAAGACATAGAAAAATTAAATCGTGGAAGACAAATATTGAACTTGAGAAAGAAAGTTTACCTTGATGGATTTTTCTGATAATACTGCTACAGGAATATGCAATAATTATTATCAACTTAAAGTTTGAGCTACTGTAATTCTCATAACCCATTTAATGACCTATCCATTAGCCTTCTAAAGGAAAAATACACTTCCTTATTCCACTTAACATTCTCTTATTTTTTCTTTAAGTCTCAGGAACTTGAGTATGATGCTAAGAAGTGTGAGGACAAGGGTTCTGTTATATTGCACAATTTCAGTAGGTTACCCAGGGTCCTGATAGGTCACCTAATACACTATGGCTTTAATAAGATTTGTCACTAGTGAAGGATGAGCAGGGAATCCTTATTCCCAAATATTTAAACTTATCTTCTCATCCAAAGAAAACACAGAACCATGCCCTTCCTCTGGGCTGGGAATTTCCAGTCACAGAGAATTTTTCGATGGTGAATTTGTGCACTCACCCATCAATACCTTCAGAACAGTATTCCTCTGAGGTCAGGAATTGCCTTTGGAAATGCCAGATGGCTTCTGATGGAAAGGATAAACTGAAAAATGCTCTGAGGGCTTCAGCCAGCCAGAGACTGCGTGAAGGATCAAGCAGCAAAGCTAAAAAGAGGGTTTTGAGCAAAACATAATAGAGTCACATATATCATAATGGGAAATTCAATTTTATAAAAAGGAGAGAGGAGCTCCTAGCAAAAAACTTGGTGATAAAGAGGGAAGAGACTGAACATTCTCTAATGATCCCACAATACAGACATGGGATTTTGCAGAGGGTGATCTTTAAGAAATGCCTGGATATCTAGGCTTTATAGATTATAAGAAATCCAAGCCATTTGCACAGAAAATTTTTGCCATCACTACCATCAAAATCTCCATGAGAATAGGACAGAAAAATACCCAAAAGAGGCACAGGGAGAAGTTGATCTGTTCCAGCCATGTGATATGAAGAAGCCCTTGAGGACCAAGCAGGTCAGTGTCACTATCTAGGAACCTAGAGCAGCCCAGTACAGGGGAGCACAGAGAGAAAGACCTCAGCATAACTGCAGAGTTAAGTCCACTGCAAGTCCACTGCAAATCCACTGCAGAATGGCAAGACTTTCTTGGGTAGAGTGGGATCTGATAAGGACTTTGAAAGTCAGCAAATGTATATACAGACTGTACAAAAGCTAAAGCTGAAGAACTGATCAAAAATGTCAAGCCAGGAAATCTTCTATACTCCTGCCATGTCAGCATGTTGTCAGTCATAAGGAAACACTCTCTATTCAGGCCATTATGCCAGTGATGGTTTCAACATCAGGAAGGAGGCCTGGTTCGTTTATACTGACAAGAATAGCTAAAATCAAAGAAGTGAGTAACTAAGATAGGAGTTACTGTTATCTTTTGTATGAACAAGATCTTTAATACACTATTGTAAACAGCAGAGAACTCTAAATCACTTAATGTGAAAGTGGGGAGAACCATTTAGCAGTGATAGTGAGATACAACTCTTGGGCTGGCATGCCTACATAACTCACTTCTATGGTACAGCCCCTTCTTCTTCCTGAGAATCATTCACTTCCACCTTCCTGGAGAGACAACTAGCACTAAGGACAAATCAAAGAACAAGAAACCGCATGCTAATTCTGCAGGAATCCTCCTGTCCATAGCTTTAATTGATGCATCTCCTTTCTGTATTCTATGTACTTAACCATGTTCTTGGATATATGTATTGGGTGACTAGCGCCCAAATGAGGGTGTGTTTTATGCACATTTATTTTCTGCATATTTAAAATGTTTCATAAAGAAAATTAGTTCACACACATGAGAAACTGCACATGTTACATATGCTTGTAACAAACCAAGAACTTGTGATAAAGCCACTGAGAACCAAGATCACTATGCAATATTAGTGACAGTTTGTCCTGTTTGCGAGAAAAATATTTCTCCAACTTTTTAAGTTCAAAAGCATTTCATGAGTGTGTTACCATTTTGGTATTTAAATAGCACCCCCAATAAATAAGTTATTGGTGTTTTGTATATTGTAATTCATTGTAAACTCTTGGGTCACGTTTTAGCACAGTAAAAAGCAAGTGGTTTATATAATCAAAGCCTTTTGAAATAAAAGCGATAAAAGAAGTTGTTCCAAAAGTAGAGAAGGAGGGAATTTTCTCTAACACGTTCTATGAGGCCATTATTATCCAGATACCAAAACCAGATAAGAATACAACAAAAAAAGAAAACTATAGACCAATATCCCTGAAAAATGTAGACTCAAAAGTCCCCAACAAAATACTAGCAAACCTAATTCAATGGCACATCAAAAAGATAATATAATATAAAGATAATATCAAAAAGATAATATGAAGTGGGTTTTATCCGGGGATGTAAGGATGGTTTAACGTATACAAATCAATAAATGTGATACATCACATAAACAGATTTAAGGACAAAAATCATATGATCTTCTCAATAGACTCAGAAAAGCGTTTGATAAAATTCAGCACCCCTTCATGACAAAAACCCTCAATAAATTAGGCACAGAAGGAACATATCTCAAAATAACAAAGCCCATATAAGATAACCTCACAGCCAACATTATACTGAATAAGGAAAAGTTGAAAACATTTCCTCAAAAATCTGGAAGAAAACAAGGATGCCCACTTTTACTGCCTCTCTTCAACATAGTACTAGAGTCCTAGCCAGAGCAATCAAGCAACAGAAAGAAGTAAAAGGCATACAGTTTGGAAAAGATGAAGTCAAATTATTCCTGTTTATTGATGATGCAGTATGGTATGACATATCCAAAAAATGAAATTTAAAACTTCACCAAAAAACTGCTAAATTTGATAAATGAATTTAGAAATTTGCAGAATACAAAATCAACATATGAAAATCAGTAGCCTTTCTACATATTGATAATGATCTAGCCGAGAATGAAATTAAGAAGGAAACCCATTTTTAATAACTACCAAAAACAAAAAAACAAAACACAACATACCTGGCTGGGTGCACGCCTGTAATCCTTGCACTTTGGAAGGCCAAGATGGGTGAATTGCTTGAGCTCAGGAGTTTGAGACCAGCCTGGGCAACATGGCAAAACCCCTTCTCTACTAAAAATACAAAACATTAGCTGGGTGTGGGGGTGCTTGCCTGTAATCCCAACTACTTGGGAGGCTGAGGCTGGAGAACTGCTTGAACCCAGGAGGTGGAGGTTGCAATGACCTGAGGAGATTGCGCCACTGCACTCCAGCCTGGGCAACAGAGCGAGACTCTGTCTCAAAAAAAAAAGAAAAAAAAAACAGTACCTAGAATATATAAACAAGGAAGTGAAAGATCTCTACAAAGAAAACTACAAAACACTGAAGAAAGGAATTGTGGATGACAGAAATAAATGGAAAAACATCCCATGCCCATGGATAAGAATAATTACTATCAATAAAATGACCGACCATACTGTCCAAAGCAATCCACAGATTCAACATAAACCCTATAAAATACCAACATCGTTTCTCACAGAATTAGAAAAAGCAATCCTAAAATTATAGGGAACCAAAAAAGAGCCCAAATAGCCAATGCAATCTTAAGCAAAAAGGAAAAAGCTGGAAGCATCACATTATCTGACTTTGAATTATATTACAAGGCTATAGTAACCAAAACAGCATGGTACTGTTATAAAAATAGATACATAGATCAATGGAACAGAATAGAAAATCCAGAAATAAAGCCACATATTTGCAGCCAACCAATCTTTGGCAAAGTCAACAAGAACATACAAAAGGAAAAAGACACCTCTTTCAGTAAATGGTGGTGGAAAAATTGGATTGCCATTTGCAGAAGAATGAAACTGGACCCATATCTTACTCTATATAAAAACCAACTAAAGATGAATTAAAGACTTAAAAAATAAGACCTGAAGCTGTAAAAATACTAGAAGAAAACCTAGGGAAACTCTTCTTGACATTGGTCTAGGCAAATAATTAATGACTAAGACCTCAAAACACAGGCAACAAAAAATAGGCAAATGGGACTTAATTAATCTAAGAAGCTTCTGCTTGGCAAAAGAAATAATCAGCAGAATAAATGAATAAACTGCAGAATGGGAGAGAATACTTGCAAACTATGCATCTGACAGGGGACTAATATCCACAATACACAAGGAACTCAAGGAACTCAACAACAATAACAAAGAAAAGAGATAATCCAATTAAAAATGGGTGAAGAACATAAATAGACATTTTTCAAAAAATATACAAATGGCTAACAGGTTATATGAAAAATACTCAACATCATTAATCATCAGAGAAATGCAAACTAAAACCACAATGAAATATTATCATACCCCAGTCAGAATAGCTATTACTGAAAAGTAAAAAAATAACAAATGTCAGTGAAGATGCAGAGAAAAGGAAATACACATTCCCACTTTGGTGGGAATGTAAATTAGTGCAACCCCCATGGAAAACAGTATAAATTTTTTTGTGTGTGTGAGATATGATCTCACTCTGTCACCCAGGCTGGAATGCAGTGGCACAATCACAGCTCACTGCAACCTCAAACTTCTGGGCTCAAACAATTCACCTGCCTCGACTTCCTGAAGTGCTGGGGTTACAGGCATGAGCCACCATGCCTGGCAGAGATTTCTCAAAGAAGTAAAAAGAACTATCATTTGATCCAGCAGTCTCACTACTAGGTATCTACCCAAAGGAAATGAATCAATATATCAAAAAGATAATTGCACTCATATGTTTATCACAACACTGTTCACAGTAGCAAAGATATGGAATCGACCTACATGTCCATCAATGAATGATTGGATAAAGAAAATGTGGTATATACATAATCGAATACTATATTCAACCATAAATATAGATAAAATCATGTCTCTTGCAGCAACATAGATGAAACTGGAGACCACTGTCTTAATTGAAACAAGTAAGACACAGAAAGGCAAATATCACATGTTCTCACTCATAAAGGAGAGCTAAATATTATGTACACATGAATGTAGAGAAAGGGATGATAGACAATGGAGACTCAGAGGGGTGAGAAGGTGGGAAGGGGATGGATGATAAAATAAATTACTTAATGAGCACAGTGAACATTATTCAGGTGATGGAAACCCTAAAAGCAGTGACTCAACCATTATTGCAGTTTATGCATGTAACAAAATTACACTCTTACCCCATGAATTTATACAAAAAGGAGTGTCCACCTGAAACAAAATATAAAGAAATTGATGCTGGAAAGGTTCAGTGAATTATACTTAGCCACACATCAACACAACTAGAATTAGAACTAAGCCCCAAACGTGATGGCCCTATTGCATGGCTGTTCCTCCTAGACCCTGACACCTTTATAGTTAGTACCATAATACATCCCCACTTAAAGGAACAGGCATGTGAACACCATCTTTTCCCAATGGCCACAGAAGCATGTGATCCAAGGCCATGGCCCTAGACCAGGTTGGGACACTTCCCTGCCCAACAGCATTACATACACACAGATACACACACACACAGTAAGGCTTGTTTGGACAGAACGGTGTTGATAGCTAGTGGAGGGCTAAGGGGAGGGCTGCTGTTTACAGTTGTGCAGGATGTACACTGAACAACCCATGGAGGAGTCATTCACATTGTAGATATTATAGGCTGTATATTTATCATGACGGCTTTCTGGTACATTAGAAGTCCCTTGAAGAGGAGACACCTTTTTCTGTCTCACACAAAGGCTCCATATGGGTTGGGGAGGGACAAGGCCGGCAAGAACAGGAATGGGGTAGGTAAGGTAGGGTAGGATCAGTGAAATAACCAAATTGATGTAGGAAACGGCCAGGCCTGGGCATAATCATCAAGGCTGAGGTTGGTTCCAGAGAAGGGTCAGAAGGGGCTGGTGAGTGAATGAGATGAAGAAAGGGAGACAATAAACTGAGCCAATTTTCTGAAAAGTTGGCTTGTGAGTGTTTGCAAAGAAATGAAATAGTGGCTGGAAAAGTAGCTGCCATCAAGGGAAGATCTTTGTTTTGGTTTTATTTTTAAGGATGGAATATAGTAATGCTTAATTTATGATGATAGGAATATCAAGGAAACAGATCAATAATGCAGAAAGAGACAATGTAGGGGCTGAAAGTAAAGTCCACAATAATGTGAAACAGGCCAGAAGAAGCAAGGAAGGGGAGACAGCAGTTTCATAAATAGAGTGAATGTTGAGGGACTTCCCTCTTACCTAATATTTCATCTTGCCTGTGAGTCATGAGAACCATAGCTGTCTACAGATGTTTGCTGAACAAATCCACCAAATAATACCTATAAAAAGATGTATACCCTCATGCTTGTAATCCCAGCACTTTGGGAGGCCGAGGTGGGTGGATCACGAGGTCAGGAGACTGAGACTATCCTGGCTAATACAGTGAAACCCTGTCTCTACTAAAAATACAAACAATTTGCCTGGCATGGTGGTGGGCGCCAGTAGTTCCAGTTACTCGGGAGGCTGAGGCAAGAGAATGGCGTGAACCCAGGAGGCGGAGCTTGCAGTGAGCTGAGATCGTGCCACTGCACTCCAGCCTGGGCGACAGAGCGAGACTCCATCTCAAAAATAAATAAATAAATAAATAAATAAATAAATAAATAAATATGTATACCCAATCAAGACAGAATAAGTACAAAAACACAAGGCACCATCCTCTGAGGAGCTGAAGGAGAAAATTAGGATAAAATTATGAAGGATCCTCATTCAACGTACTTTTTTTTTCTTTTCAAGGTTGTTTTTGCTCTTACAGGCTTTGTGATAGAAAATCTTGGAAAACAGTTTATAGAGACACCACCTGTGGACCTGGCTACCCTGTATCAAGACATGTCATGCAACACTCCCCTGGTATTCATCTTAAGCACAGGCTCAGATCCCATGGGTGCATTTCAGAGGTTTGCCCGGGAAAGTGGATATTCAGAACGGTAAGGTCATGTTGTGCAGTTGTAATAATGCATATACGTATGAACATCTCTTTGTTAAAATTTGCCTTTGTTCTTCCCCTTGTGGAGCATAAACTCTTACATTCAGGTATCTCTTACTAAATAAATTATGTTAATAGTTAGCTATTGTTAAAATAGGGTCAAAAATCATAAAAGTAGCTGTAAATGTTATTTAAACAAAGGAGAAATTGCTTAAAATGTTAAAGTATAATAATCTGGTGGAATAATGATTGAAATTTGTTTGGTATTAACACAGGATTTTAACATAACCAAAAAGGTGCTGAAGTGTATGCTCTATAATCAAATATACAAAAGAAGAGCTCTTTATGTTCCATTATTAATCTCATCTTTCTCATGAGTCTTCACTCTGCTGGGTAATAGGGACAAGGGGAATGTTTAAACTTACCCATTTACATTATTTTCTTCTGATTTAAATGTCTCCTTTACAGTAAGCTGATTTGGGTTTTTTTTAATGAAAGTTCAGTCTTCCTGGCTCCTCTTTCTATCCCTAATCCTCTCCAAGATGTTATCCAGGTGAGTAAAAAAGTACGCAAGACCACACAGTGGCAGAGGAGAATAGGGGTCTGAGATCCACAAGGTAGCCTCCAGCTCTGATGGGTTCCTTCATGGAGTGGCTGGTCTGGCCTGGTCCCTGGACTAGGAATTAGGGATGGGTTCCATTAAGGATGGGTTCCATTTCTTCATTTGGAGTTCATGTTCTGTACTAGTCAGAAGTCTCCAGAGAAATAGAACTAATAGGGGGTGTGTGTGTGTGTGTGTGTGTGTGTGTGTGTGTGTGTGTATGAAGTTGCAAGATTTGCAATCAACAACTGGAAACTCAGCACAGCTGATGTGTAGTTCCAGTCTGTGTCCAAAAGCCTGAGAGCCAGGAGAGCTAATGATATAAGTACCAGTCCAAAACTCAGCAGGCTTGAGACACAAGAAGAGCCAATGTTTCAGTCTGAGTCTAAAGGCCAGAAAAAAAAAACCGATGTTCCTGCTTAATGGTCAGGCAGGAGAAGTTCTCTCTTATTTAGCCTTTTTTTCTATTCAGGTCTTCAATTGATTAGCTAAGTCCCAGTCACTTAGCTTAGGAAGGGCAATTTGCTTTACTTCGTCTATTAATTGAAATGCTAATCTCACCCAGAAACACCCTTACAGACATACCCAGAATAATGTTTGACCAAATATGTAAATATCTCATGATATTTGACACATAAAATTAATCATCAAATGATCCTAAACGTTTGCCTTTGGTTCTGAAATCTCAACAAAGTATTACTATAGACTTATTAAGAGTTTCTGTGAATCAGTAAGAAAAAGAAAACAACCCAATAGGAATAAAGACAAAAAATACAAACAGAATTCTCAGAAAAGGAAAACTAAATGCCCAAGAAGCATATGAAAATACGTCCAACCTTACTAGTAATTTGGAAACAATAAATTAAAACCATGAAAAGATGCCATTTCACACCTATCCAACTGGCAAAATGGTGGCAAAGATATGGAGCTATGGAAACAATTCATATTGCAAGGGGAGTAAAAAATAAGCAAAAATTATCTGGCAGCATATGTTAAAGTCAAAGAGGGCATCTTCAAATATCTCAACAATTCACTACTGAATTTGCATCATCGAGAAAAAAATCAATCATGTTTGTATAAGAAACCACATTCAAGTCCTTTTTTAAATAATTTCAACTCTTAGACTTGTGTGGTATTTCATTTTCTGTTCCAGCATTAATTCATTTTAGAAAATGGCCTCCCACTGCATCCATGTTGCTGCAAAGAACGTATTATTCTTTTTATGCCTGCATAGCGTTCCATGGTGTATGTATACATTTTCTTTATCCAATTCACCATTGATGAGTACCTACCTAGGTTGATTCCATATCATTGCTACTGTGAATAGTGTCAAGAACATTTACAGAAACATTGTTTGTAATAACAAAAGTTGGAAAAAACCTAAATTTCAATCTAGAAAATGAGTATATAAATTGATACATTCATAAAATGTAATATAATACAGTATAGCCATGAAAATGAATAAACTAGAATAATATCTATTAATATGACTATGTCACACAAACTAATATTGAGCAAAAAAGTTACATTTCAGAACTTAAATATTCAAGAAGTAGAATAAAATATGTAAAATTATTAAACAAGCAAATAATTGCATGTAACATTATTTAAGAATTCATATTTTTTTTCTTTTTTTTTTTATTATACTTTAAGTTCTAGGGTACATGTGCATAACGTGCAGGTTTGTTACATATGTATATTTGTGCCATGTTGGTGTGCTGCACCCACCAACTCGTCAGCACCCATCAATTCATCATTTATATCATGTATAACTCCCCAATGCAATCCCTCCCTCCTCCCCCCTCCCCATGATGGCCCCAGTGTGTGATGATCCCCTTCCCGAGTCCAAGTGATCTCATTGTTCAGTTCCCACCTATGAGTGAGAACATGCGGTGTTTGGTTTTCTCTTCTTGTGATCGTTTGCTAAGAATGATGGTTTCCAGCTGCATCCATGTCCCTACAAAGGATGCAAACTCATCCTTTTTTATGGCTGCATAATATTCCATGGTGTATATGTGCCACATTTTCTTAATCCAGTCTGTCACAGATGGACATTTGGGTTTATTCCAAGTCTTTGCTATTGTGAATAGTGCCGCAATAAACATACGTGTGCATGTGTCTTTGTAGTAGAATAATTTATAATCCTTTGGGTATATACCCAGTAGTGGGATGGCTGGGTCATATGGTACATCTAGTTCTAGATCCTTGAGGAATTGCCATACTGTTTTCCATAATGGTTGAACTAGTTTACAATCCCACCAACAGTGTAAAAGCGTTCCTATTTCTCCACATCCTCTCCAACACCTGTTGTTTCCTGACTTCTTAAGGATTGCCATTCTAACTGGTGTGAGATGGTATCTCATTGTGGTTTTGATTTGCATTTCTCTGATGGCGAGTGATGATGAGCATTTTTTCATGTGTCTGTTGGCTGTATGAATGTCTTCTTTTGAGAAATGTCTGTTCATATCCTTTGCCCACTTTTTGATGGGGTTGTTTGCTTTTTTCTTGTATATTTGTTTGAGTTCTTTGTAGATTCTGGATATTAGCCCTTTGTCAGATGAGTAGGTTGCAAAAATTTTCTCCCATTCTGTAGGTTGCCTGTTCACTCTGATGGTAGTTTCTTTTGCTGTGCAGAAGCTCTTTAGTTTAATTAGATCCCATTTGTCAATTTTGGCTTTTGCTGCTGTTGCTTTTGGTGTTTTAGACATGAAGTCCTTGCCCATTGCCTATGTCCTGAATGGTACTACCTAGATTTTCTTCTAGGGTTTTTATGGTATTAGGTCTAACATTTAAGTCTCTAATCCATCTTGAATTAATCTTCGTATAAGGGGTAAGGAAAGGATCCAGTTTCAGCTTTCTACTTATGGCTAGCCAATTTTCCCAGCACCATTTATTAAATAGGGAATCCTTTCCCCATTTCTTGTTTCTCTCAGGTTTGTCAAAGATCAGATGGCTGTAGATGTGTGGTATTATTTCTGAGGACTCTGTTCTGTTCCATTGGTCTATATCTCTGTTTTGGTACCAGTACCATGCTGTTTTGGTTACTGTAGCCTTGTAGTATAGTTTGAAGTCAGGTAGCGTGACGCCTCCAGCTTTGTCCTTTTGACTTTGGATTGTCTTGGCAATGCGGGCTCTTTTTTGGTTCCATATGAACTTTAAAGCCGTTTTTTCCAATTCTGTGAAGAAACTCATTGGTAGCTTGATGGGGATGGCATTGAATCTATAAATAACCTTGGGCAGTATGGCCATTTTCACAATATTGATTCTTCCTATCCATGAGCATGGTATGTTCTTCCGTTTGTTTGTGTCCTCTTTTATTTCACTGAGCAGTGGTTTGTAGTTCTCCTTGAAGAGGTCCTTTACATCCCTTGTAAGCTGGATTCCTAGGTATTTTATTCTCTTTGAAGCAATTGTGAATGGAAGTTCATTCCTGATTTGGCTCTCTGCTTGTCTGTTACTGGTGTATAAGAATGCTTGTGATTTTTGAACATTAATTTTGTATCCTGAGACTTTGCTGAAGTTGCTTATCAGCTTAAGGAGATTTTGGGCTGAGACAATGGGGTTTTCTAAATATACAGTCATGTCATCTGCAAACAGGGACAATTTGACTTCTTCTTTTCCTAACTGGATACCCTTGATTTCTTTCTCTTGCCTGATTGCCCTAGCCAGAACTTCCAACACTATGTTGAATAGGAGTGGTGAGAGAGGGCATCCCTGTCTTGTGCCAGTTTTCAAAGGGAATTTTTCCAGTTTTTGCCCATTCAGAATGATATTGGCTGTGGGTTTGTCATAAATAGCTCTTATCATTTTGAGGTACGTTCCATCAATACTGAATTTATTGAGCGTTTTTAGCATGAAGCGCTGTTGAATTTTGTCAAAAGCCTTTTCTGCATCTATTGAGATAATCATGCACTAAATGCCCACAAGAGAAAGCAGGAAAGATCTAAAATTGACACTCTAACATCACAATTAAAAGAACTAGAGAGGCAAGAGCAAACACATTCAAAAGCTAGCAGAAGGCAAGAAATAACTAAGATCAGAGCAGAACTGAAGGAGATAGAGACACAAAAAACCCTCCAAAAAATCAATGAATCCAGGAGTTGGTTTTTTGAAAAGATCAACAAAATTGACAGACCGCTAGCAAGACTAATAAGGAAGAAAAGAGAGAGGAATCAAATAGACGCAATAAAAAATGATAAAGGGGATATCACCACCGACCCCACAGAAATACGAACAACCATCAGAGAATACTATAAACGCCTCTACGCAAATCAACTAGAAAATCTAGAAGAAATGGATAATTTCCTGGACACTTACACTGTCCCAAGACTAAACCAGGAAGAAGTTGAATCCCTGAATAGACCAATAGCAGGCTATGAAATTGAGGCAACAATTAATAGCCTACCCACCAAAAAAAGTCCAGGACCAGATGGATTCACAGCTGAATTCTACCAGAGGTACAAGCAGGAGCTGGTACCATTCCTTCTGAAACTATTCCAATCAATAGAAAAAGAGGGAATCCTCCCTAACTCATTTTATGAGGCCAACATCATCCTGATACCAAAGCCTGGCAGAGACACAACAAAAAAAGAGAATTTTAGACCAATATCCCTGATGAACATCGATGCAAAAATTCTCAATAAAATACTGGCAAACCGGATTCAGCAGTACATCAAAAAGCTTATCCACCATGATCAAGTGGGCTTCATCCCCGGGATGCAAGGCTGGTTCAACATTCGCAAATCAATAAACGTAATCCAGCATATAAACAGAACCAAAGACAAGAATTCATATTTTTTTTAAAGTGTAAAGAAAGGTAGAGAAATTATTTGAAATCCAGAATATAAATGACCTTGGGAGTGGAGGTTAGGTGATGAGAGAGAAGTAAACAGGGAGAGGCAGACTGCAGTCTCAGATCTTGTAGATAATGTTTTATTTCTTAAGCTGGGTTGTGGATACATGAATACGCGTTGTATTAACTTCATCACTTTTGTGACTCTTAACTATTTCATAATAATTTTTAAAGTAAGGGTAGAATTCAAGATGACAATTAGAAAATTAAGAAGGTTATTAATCAGTAACTAATGAGTGCTAATTTCTTGATATATTCAGGAGGACAAAAGAAGTATAGAATCACTATATTCCCTTAGGAAAATTAGTGGTTTAATGTATGTGTTAAAATTTTAGGGGAAAAGACTAAAATGATAAATGATCTGCAGCTTCCAAACAAGCAGAGGAGAAAAAGGATATAGTCCAATATTTCCATCCAAAAGCAGATAGGAATGAAGAAAATAAAAAATGAAATATAGTAAGCCAAAAAGTCAAACTAGAGAGCAGAAATTCATGCAAATACCTACATAGGTATAAATATCTCACCTAAGAACAAATAAAAGTGATCAAGTTAGATTTCAAAGACAATTTTTATTTATATGCTATTTAGAAATCACATATACAATATAAAAACAGTACAGAAGGTAGAAAATAAAGAAATTCAAAAGATACATGCCATGCAAATACTAATGAAAAGAGAGCTAGTAATAGTTCCAACGTATATCACAAAACAGAGTTTGAAGCAAAACATTTTATTAAAGATAAAACGGAAAACTACATGATATACAAAATGATCCACAAAGAAGAGATACCAATTGTGAAATTGTACACAACTAACAACAAATGTTGAATTGTATAAAGCAAAAACTGGAGAAATTTATACAAGAAAAAATTGATGAATCAACATTAATATGGAAAATTTTAACACACCTGATAGAAACTGTCATGAAGCAAACAAAAGTTGCAAAATTGGTAAAAATATAAAATATTCAGAGAGTGAAATTAAGAACTTTGATTTCTGTACTTAACAAATGTAACAAATGCAAGATTTTCAAGTATCCATGGAACATTTACAAAAATTAGCCATGTGTTTAGAAAGACACATATTTCTAAAAGAAGACAGACATTTTCTCTGACCACAATAAAATCTTAGGAATCTATCTTAAAACATTATTTTTTAAACATTTTGGGAAACAAAAAAATGCACTTCTGCACGTCCATGTGTTAAAGAGAAAACATAATGGGAATTTCCATAAGTGGAAGTAGATGAAAAAAAAATATAACATATAAAATCCTGTAGGATGTAGTAATGTGGCACTTAGTGGTAAATTGATACATACTTGTGGACTTCTCATTCCAGTAACAACAAACTAAGGACTCAGATCAATATTTCCACTAAGAACACCCAGAAACCATAGACAAAATATTTAAGAGAATATATGTTTGAAGGTCTGGAGAATTAATAAATTAGTGAAGAATATTTAGGAGAAAAGGAAAACCTAGAGCAATGAGCCCAGCACTCAAGGCCGTTTTTTCCCTAGAGGCACCAGAGGAGGAGGCCAAAGGGCTGTGAAGCTGAGCAGACATTTTGATTACTACAAAGGACAAAGGAGACAAAATAAGAACCCAGAGCCCACTAAGTAAACCCCCCCTTACTTTAGGTTTGCACTCCAAGGAGATTTATCAAAACAAATAATGCCAGGTAAGAAATAAATGGTTTGGGAAAGAGGTTAAGATGATCCCTGACTACTAGTATGTCTGGATGCCTGCCAGAAAACATAAATCTTATCTGGGGGAACAGAACATTTTAGCTGCATAAGAAAATATGTACGAGAGAACCTCGGACTACGTGTTTAAAAACCAAGAAAAACAGTATATATTAGAAACAGAGCACAGAGTATCCTGATAGTGGATACATGACATTTATTTTAAGATAACTTTAAAATGTTCAAGGAAATAAAAAATTGAGAAAATTGCAGACAATTTAAATTACTTAAAATAAAATTCTAGAATGTAAAAATATAACTGAGCCAGTCACAGTAGCTTATGCCTGTAATCTCAGCATTTTGGGAGGCTACGTAGGAAGATCACTTGAGCCCAGGAGTTTGAGACCAGACTGGACAACATAATGAGACACCATCATTACAAAAAATTAGCCAGGTGGAGTGGTGCACACCTGTAGTCCCAGCTACTCAGGAGGCTGAAGTAAGAGGATCACCTGAGCCCAGGAGGTTGAGACTGCAGTGAGCCATGTTCATGCTACTGCACTCGAGCCTGAGTGACAGAGTGAGATCCTGTGTCAAAAAAAAAAAAAAGTATATATATAGATACACATATTTATAAGTGTGTGTGTATGTATATCTATGTATATAACTGAAAGAAAGAATTCAATATATCAATTTGATGACTTGAAAGTATAAAGAGACAAAACAATGGAAAAGATGGAAAAGAAGATAAGAGACAGAGATACAGTGGCAAGATCTATTAAAGTGTAGTTTGAGTCCCAGAAGGAGAGAAGAGTGCAGAATATTTTAATAAACAATGGCTGAGAATTTTCCAAAACGGAAGACATCCATCCACAGATTATATAAACTCTACTAAACTCCAAGCGTAATAAATGCAAAGAAAATTCTCTACCTAGACCCCTTACAGTGAATTGTGGGGGGAAAAAAAGAACATATTAAAAACAGATTAACTTTAAAGATGCAACAAATATGCCATTGACTGATTTCTCTGCAGAAATAACGAAATCTGGAAGACATATATTCTAAGTGTGGAAAGCAAATTACTGTCAAAACTTCTCTTAAAAAATGAAGTCAACATTAAGCCTTTTTTAGACAAAAAAGAATTGAAAATAGAAACCCAAAAATAAATTAAGCAGAATAACGGTGGAACTATATCAAAACTTGTGAGATACTCCTAAAGCCAGAATAAGAGGGAAATTTATAAGCTTAGATATATATGTTATACAAAAAAAAATCTAAAACTTAGTAATTAAATTCTACTAGAATTTTAAAAATAAAAATAAGAGCAAGAATTAATGACTTAGGAAACATACAATAGACAGGATCCAAAAGACCAAAAGTTAACTTTTTAAGCTTAATAAAACTAATAAATTCATGCTGAAACTGATTAGAGTCTAAAAAAATTTATCAAAATGAATAAGGGAATATCATTACAGATCAGCAGACATTAAAATGATTATATTATTAAAAAAAACTTTTGTCATTGAATTTGAAAATTTTAGTGAAATTTAAAGTTCCTCAAAAAACATAATTTTGAAAATTGATAAGCATAAATAGCATTGCTGAATAGTCCAATAATTTTAAAAGAAATTTATTATTAGAACCCCTCCCACAATAAAAGCATAAAAAGTCAAATACTTCAAGACAAATATAATAAAAGACATGTAAGATCTCACCACAGAAAAGTATATAATATTACTGAAGGAAATCAAAAAGACCTAAGTAAATGGATGGATATGCCATATTTATTAAGTGGAAGACTCAGTATTGTAAAGATATCAATTCTTTTCAAGTTGATCTATATATTCAATGCCACCACATCAAAATACCATTCAGTGTTTTGGGTGGAAATTGACAAGATACTTCTAAAAGTTACATATAAACACAAGGACCAAGAAAAACCAAGCCAAGTATTATATCAGCAAACAATGGCAGAGTAGAAATTCCAAAAATCTATCTCTACACGTGTAAAGAAAATGTATGTGCTAAGTTCAAGAGTTCGTTGAGTCAGATATCTGGGCCAATGTGACTCAGCAAGTTTGGAGCACAGGCACAAAACTCTAATTGTTATATAACCTGTTTGTGTAAACTCATACTTGGCTCTGAACCACTATTTGTAAAAGGTACAACTGCCCTGCTGATGCTGTACATACCGTTCACACCCAGAGAGAGAGAGTGGAGTTGCTGACCCTGTAAGGGAGAGCCATGGGGGCGGCAGGAGCCGTGGAGCCAACCGCTGAGAAGGGCTGCAGCCAGAGCGGGCAACCAAGATAAAGACGGACAGAGCAGCCAGAGAATAAAAGCCATATTTTACCTGCCTATGGCCCCCCGAATGTTCTTTCAGCTATCTGCCACCCGTCCACCCCCTCCCCCTCAGACCTCAGAATGGGCTGGAACCTGACACTTGGTGTGACAACACAAAAATAACAGTCTAGCAAAAACTGTCCTAGTTAACTTTATCAAAACTCTGGAAAATAACCAAAGGTTTCAGCAACCAAGTGAATGCTTAATAAAGAAAAAACAGCTGAATCTAGACAGGAGAGCTTTGTGGCATTTTAATTTACCCCAACCCACATTCTCTAGCTGAGCAGTGGTGTGAGTTCCTGGTGCCATAGTGAACAGAAAATATCTTGTTCTTGGGGGGTTGTAGCTGTTTGTTTTGGCCTGTCTGGTGTTTCTTTGAAGGACTAGGTCACAGGTCTTGATTTTATTTCATCTAACTAGGAATGCTCCAGGAGAGAGTTATTACCCTGGAAGATTTTGTCAAAATTATTTAAAGGTAAAATGTATGAGCCACTGCCTCCTGGCCCAAGGGATAACAGTTGAGGCAACAAGCAGACAAAGCAGAAAGCCTGGGAGGAAAGGTGAGAGTAAGATGCTTTGGGAAACAAAAAGTTTGAAAATCTCCCACATATTTTTGGGAATCGAGAAGGCCACACTCATGTTCTCGGTTGGGTGTGTACTCACAAAAGACATGAGAAGGAACTAAGCTGTAACCTCTGGCTGACCTTCAGGCTTGGCCCAGCCAGGAAGTGAAGGCTAATGCAGATTTGTAAACTGCTCAGCTGAGTGTTGAAATCAGACCCCAAGGCACACACAGAGCCCATCTGCAAAATCTGGGAAATTTTTGTTGTGGTTATTTCAGACATTTAATGAAATCTCTGTTGAATTACTAGCTAATCTAGTAACACTAAACTAGTTGAATAGAGACATACAAGAAAAAATACTGACCTTACAAAATTAGTTCACAAAAGTCATTAAAAAAACCAAAGACAACAACAAGAAACACTGGGAAGTGGGGACAGTCTAATTTCCAGAGTTGTGACATTATAATATTCTAAATGTCTGCTTTACAACAACAACAAAAAATACAAAGTATCCAAAGAAATAAGAAATTATGACCCATTCAAAAACAATAAAAACTGACCCTGATGAATGCCAGACATTGGGCTTACTAGACAAAAACTTTAAATCAACTATTTTACATATGCTCATACAGTTAAAGGATACATGAACAAAGAACTAAAGGAAAACATGAGAATGATGCCTCACCAAAATAGAGAATATCAATGAGATAGAATTTATTAGAAGGAAACAAGTAGAAGTTTGGAGATAAAAAGTACAATAATTAAAATGGAAAATATACAAAAGGGATACAACAATAGATGTTAAGAAACAGAAGAAAGAACTATGAACAACAGATAGGTCTGTTGAGATTACTCAATTTGATGGGCAGAAAGAAAAAAATACAAACAGAACCTGCCAGGTGTAGTGGCTCATACCTGTAACCCTAGCACTGTAGGAGGCCAAGGTGGAAGGATCATGTGAAGCTAGGAGTTACAGACCAGCCTAGGCAACAAGGCAATACTCTGCCTCTGCAAATAATAATAATAATAATAACAATTTGCCTGGCATGGTGGCATGTGCCTGTAGTCTACTTGGGAGGCTGAGGCAGGAAGATTGCTTGTGCCCAGGAGTTTGAGGCTCCAGTGATCTAAGATCATGCCACTGCACTGTAGCCTATTGGCAGAGCAAGATCCTGTGTCAAAAAAAAAAAAAAAGGTGGGCCAGGCACAGTGGCTCACACCTTTAATCCCAGCACTTGGGTAGGCCAAGGCAAGTGGATCACCAGAGGTCGGGAGTTTGAGACCACCTTGCCCAACATGGAGAAACCCTGTCCCTACTAAAAATACAAAATTTGCTGGATGTGGTGGTGCATGCCTGTAATCCCAGATACTCAGGAGACTGACGCAGGAGAATCGCTTGAACCTGGGAGGTGGAGTTTGTAGTGAGCTGAGATTGCACCATCGCACACAAAGAGCGAAACTCAGTCTCAAAAAAAAATAAATAAATAAAAGTTGACATAACTAAGATACCTGAGAGATACCATCGACCATACCAACATACACTAATGGAAATCTGAGAAGAGGAGAAAGAGGGGGAAAGAAAGAACATTTGAAAAAATAATGTCCCATACTTCCCAAATTGATAAAAGATATGTATCTACACATCCAAAGACCTTAATGATTCTAAGTAGGATAAACTCAAAGAGGGCTATACCAAGACACACTATAATCAAACTATCAAAAGACAAGACAAAGAAATAATCCTGAAAGCAGCAAGAGAGAAGTGAACTTTCACAGATAAGAGATTCTCAGTAAAATTAATGGCTGTTTCTCATCAGAGTCCATGATATCAGAGGCAATGGAATGGCATATTCAAAGTGGTGGGGGTGAAAGAGGGACTGTTAACCAAGAATTCTATATCTGGCAAAATGATTCTTCAAAAATGAAGAAAAATTTAAGATATCCCCAGGTAAACAAAAACTGAGAAGGTCTGTCACTAGTAGAACTGCCCTACAAGAAATACTAAAATGAGTTGTTCAGACTAAAATGAAAGGACACTAGACAGCAAATTGAATTCACACAAAGAAATAAATAACCCAAGTAAGCATAACTACATAGGTAAATATATGTCACTAATAATATACCTTTGGCTTATAATTCCTCTTTTCATTTTGTATATAATTAAAAAGGCAAAAGCATAAAACAATAATTATAAATATATGTTGGTGGTCATACAATGTATAAAAACGTAGTTTGTGACACGATAACAACACAATAGAAGGCAGAGCTATGTAGTAGCAAATTTTGCATACAACTGAAACTAAATTGGTATTATTTCAAATTTAAATTTTTATGAATTCAGATGTTAATTCTAATCCATGACATGATCACTATGAACACAATTAAAAATATATACAATATAGTAAAAGAAATGAGCAGAGAATCAAAATCAATATCTAACTAACCAAAAGAAGGCAGTGATGGAGGAATTGAGGAACAAAAAGGATATGACATGTAAAAAAATCATAAAAGTACATTCTTCCTTATTAGTAATTATATTAAATGCAAATGGATTAAAGTCTCCAATTTAAAGACAGAGATTGGCAGAATGGATTTCAAACACACACACACACACACACACACACATACACACAATTAATTCAATTACATGCTGCCTACAAGAGATTCACATTAAATCCAACGAGTAACTAAAAGAGCTGAAGTGGCTATAATATCAGGAAGAAAAATAGACTTCAAGACAAAAGTTGTTACAAAAGACAAGGATATAATTTAATGATAAGACAATCATCAAAAAGACATAACAATTGTCAGCCAAGTCCCAAAACATATAAAGTAAAAACTGACAGAATTGAAGGCAGAAATAGTTCAATGAAAACAGTTAGAAATTTCAATGTCCCTTCTTTAATAATGGATAGAACAATTATGAAAAAAAGATAAGGTAATAGAAGACTTCAACAACATTAAAACTAATATTAACAGATTTGACAGACATATATAGAACACTGTACCCAACAATATCAGAATAAACCTTCTTCTCAAGTACACATAGTACATTCTCCTGGATAGTTTATATGTCAGGCCACAAAGCAAGTCTCAATAAACTTAAGAAGATTGAGCCATAAAAAGCATCTTTTCAAACACTAATGGAATAAAATTAGAAATGAATAACAGAAGGAAATATGGACAATTCAAAAATATATGGAAATTAAATGATACCCTTTTAAGAAATCACAAGGGAAATTAGAAAATGTTCATTTTTTAAAACTTCAACTTCTACTTTAGATTCAGGTTTCTTAACATGTGCATATTGCATGCTGCTGAAGTTTGGATACAAATGATCCTATCACCAAAGTAGTGAGCATAATGCCCAAGAGTTAGTTTTTCAACCCTCTCTTCCTCCCCTATCTGGTAGTCTCCAGTGTCCATTTTTCCAATCTTTATGTCCTTGTATACCCAATGTTTAGTTTCCCCTTATAAATGAGAATATTCAGTATTTGGTTTTCTGATTCTGTGTTATAGTAATGACCTCCAGCTGCATCCATGTTGCTGCAAAGGACCAGATTTTATTCCTTTATGTGGTTGCATCATATTCCATGGTTTATAGTACCACATTTTCTTTATCCAATCCACCATTATGAGAGAATCTAGGTTGACTGAATATCTTTGCTATTGTGAATACTGCAAGTGCATGTGTATTCTTAGTAGAATAATTGATTTTCTTTTGGATATATACCCATTAATGGGAATAGTGGGTTGAATAGTAATTGTTTTAAGTTCTTTCATAAATCTCCAAATTGCTTTTTAAAGTGGCTGAATTAGTTTACACTGTGAATGAATGCATAGTTTATACACCGACAGTGTGTAAGTGTTCCATTTTCTATGCAGCCTCACTAGCATCTGTTAATTTTTGACTTTTTAATAATAGCCATTCTGACTGGTGTGAGATGGTATCTCATTGTGGTTTTTATTTGCATTTCTCTGATGATTAGTGACATTGAGCATTTTTATATGCTTTTGGATGCCTGAATGTCTTTTTTTGAGAAGTGTTACTCATATCTTTTGTCCACTTTTTAATGGAGATTTTTGCTGTTGAATTAACTTTCCTATGGATTCTGAATATTAGACTTTTTCAGATACTTATTTTCTCCCAGTCTGTAGGTTGTATTTACCCTGTTGATAGTTTCTTTTTCTGCACAAAAAGTCTTCCACTTAATTTGGTCCCATATATCAATTTTTGATTTTTTGAAATTGCTTTGGAGTACTTAGTCATAAATTCTTTTCCAAGGCTGATGTCTAAAATGGTGGTTCCTAGGTTATCTTCTAAGATTTTTATAGTTTGAGGTCTTACGTTTAAACCTTTAATCCATCTGGAGTTAATTTTGGTATATAGTGAAACATAAGAGTTCAGTTTCATTCTTCTGCGTATAGTCAGTCAGCTATCCTAACATCATTAATTAAGCGGAAAACCTTTTCCCCATTGCTTATTAGTGCCAGTGTTATCAAAGATGAGATGACTGTAGGTGTGCGGCTTTATTTCTGTGGTCTCTATTCTGTTCTATTGGTCTATGTGTCTGTTTTTGTACCAGTACCATGCTGTTTTGGTTACTGTAGCCTTGTAGCACAGTTTGGAGTTGGGTAATATAATGCCCCCGCTTTGTTCTTTTTACGCAGGATTGCTTTGGCCATTCAGATTCTTTTTTGGTTATATATGAATTTTAGAATAGTTTTGCAGTGAAATGGGTAGTTTGATAGGAATAGTGTTGAATCTGTATATTGCTTTGGGCAGTATGGTCATTTTAACAGTATTGATTCTTCAAGTGAATTAGCATGGAATGTTTTTCTATTTGTTTGTGTCATTTATGATTTCCTCTGGTAGTATTTTGCAGTTCTCCTTGTAGAGATCTTTCACCTCCTTGGCTAGATGTATTATTCTTTTTGTGGCTATTGTAAATGGCATTCCTTTCTTGATTTGGCTCTCAGTTTAAATGTTATTGTTGTGTAGAAATGCTATTGATTTTTGTGCATTGATTTTGTATCCTGAAACTTATTGAAGACTTTTATCAGTCTTCCAGTTACAAAACCAAATGATTGGAGAAGAAAGATAGTTTGAGTTCTTCTTTTCCTATTTGGATGTATTTTATTTCTTTCTCTTGCCTGATTGTTTTGGCTATGATTTCCAGTACTATCTTGAAAAGGAGTGGTGAAAGTGGGAATCCTTGTCTTGTTCCAGTTCTCAAGGGGAATGATTCTAGCTTTTGTCCATTCAGTATGATATTGACTGTGGATTTGTCATAGATGATTCTTAATATTTTGAAGTATGTCCCTTCAATGCCTAGTTTCTTTGTTAATAATTTTTGTCATGAAGAAATGTTGGATTTTATCAAAAGCCTTTTCTGTGTCTATTGAGATGATCATATGCTTTTTTTATTTTAATTCAGTTTTTGTGGTGAGTCACATTTACTGATTTGTGTCTGTTGAACCAACATTCCATCCCAGGAATGAAGCCTACTTGCTTATGGTGAATTAGCTTTTTAATATGCTGCTGGATTCACTTTTCTAGTATTTTGTTGAGAATTTTTTCATCTATGTTCATCAGGGATATTGGCCTGATGTTTTCATTTTTGTTGTGTCTGTGCCAGATATTGGTATCAGGATGATGCTGACTTCACAGAATGAGTGAGAGAGGAGTCCTTGCTTTTTTAATTTTTGGAATAGTTTCAGTAGGATTGGTACCAGCTATTCTTTGTATATCTGGTAGAATTCCACTGTGAATCTTTCTGGTCCAGGGCTTTGCTTGGTAGGATTTTTATTCCCAATTCAATTTCATTACTCATTATTGGTCTGCTTAGGATTTCTGTTTTTTCCTGGTTCAATCTTGGGAGGTGGTGTGTCTCCAGAAATTGATCCATTTCCTCTAGACTTTTCATGTTTCTGTGCAGAAAGTTATTAATAATAGTCTCTGAGGATCTTTTGTATTTCTGTAGGATTCGTTGTGATATCACCTTTGTCATTTCTGATTGTGTTTATTTGGATCTTCTCTCTTTTTTTGTTTGTTAATCTAGTTAGCATCTATCAATCCTGTTTATCCTTTCAAAAAACAAACCATTGGTTTTATTCGTTCTCTTTTTCAGTGGTCAAGGTTTATTAGGGATTTTAGTTGGAATGACACTTGGATAGTTGGTTGCATTGTTTATATGTAGATCTTTTCACATTATATGGTAATGTACACTACTGCTATATATAGAGATCACAAAATAAGATCCTTTGGAACAATTATGCACAAGACATGCGATATTAGATTTATACACTGGATCCCAGGATGTGACTGACTGGGAAAGAATGTTGAACTAGGAATGTCCAGTGAAGGAGCCAGAAAGTTATATACACACAGTAAACATCCATCTGGCTCAAGGGGCAACTGCAGCATGTGCAGCATTGGCAGAGCTGCCTCAGAGTTGGTAAAACTATTTCACACTGACCAGTTTAGGACTACACAAGATTAATACCATCTAGCATCAGGATATAGCTGTAGGATTTTACAAACCATTCCTATGTCCAACTTCAGGAATTGATGTTTTTCCCAGTGCATCTTAAAATATTGCTGCTTTGATCACAGATCAGATAAAAAGGACAACAGGCACAACCTCCAACTAAAATCCTACTGTAGCCTAGACAGTGAAATGGTATGACATCAGAAGACTTTAAAATTGCAGGTCTTTTTAGAGTCCCCAAAGTATAACTGCACTCTTCTTCAAACAGGCCTCTTCCTCAGGAGTCAGAGTCACCTTCACACAAGGTCGGAGATTCCATTTTGTCCCAAAATGCAAGGAACACTAAGGAAGACATTATCCTTTATTCCATAGAGACCCTTAATCATGGTGGAAATTAGGTGCACCCACCTAAGATTCTTCATTATACTCCCTGCCAAATCTGCCACAGAGGGTCCAATCCCTCAGCCTTTGAGTTTGATCACCTCATAAGCACTCTCAACCACCTACTTGTGAGTCTCTTTCCACTGTTACTTATCTGTATCAATCCCCAAATCTGGGTGCAGAGTCTTCAAGGAGGCACCAGCAACATTCACTCCACTCCATACAGACACACTGGAATCTCCATGTTCCCCAAGGACCTACCCCTGACAGCTTAATGAGTGAACTCCCAGCCTTTCCCCCATCAGGTAACGGAATTGGGCTGAATCCAGATTGCAACCATTTTCAATAACACAGTTTTGGGGAAAGCCACTTATCTTCCAAGCTACATGGGTCAAGATATCCACTAGATTTGAAACAATAAGCAAATTGCAGTTCAGCCTATATTTTACAACATTAGGAATGATGAATTTAAAGATGTTCATGTTATGCTGGACCAAATTAAGATGGCTTTCTCCCTCTTGCTGATGTGCCCAAGCAGTGAAAATGACCAGCTTGGAGTTTGCAGTTACATTAGTCTTTGCCAGAGACAATCTTTGGTGTTCTAAAGAAAAGGCTGCCATGTTGGAGATCCATCATCTTTCCCTTCAATTTATCTTCCATGACATCAACAAGAGCAAGTTCATCTACTGAGTCCTTTGTGGACTTGTTGGCATGGCCTGTGCCATGCCAACAGCACCAATCCCAGCAACTATAATCTTATTCTAAGGGGGTCTCTTCTTCCTCTAGAAGATTATGAATCAGCTGATCCTTGAGAGTTGCCATATTGAACTTGGAACCAAAAGGAATTGGGAATGCACATCCAGCAGGTGTCAGGGGCACATGACAATGAGATCCGGACTCGGCGGCAGTGGCTCCAGCACCTGGCTTTATTAATTCTTTGTATGGATTTTGGGGTCCCAATTTCATATAATTCTGCTCTGATTTTAGTTATTCCTTTTCTTCTGCTAACTTCAGGATTTGTTTGTTCTTGTTCTAGTTGCTCTAATTGCAATATTAGATTGTGAATCTAATTCTCAGTGTAAGAATTTAGCACTACAAACTTTTTTTTTTTTTTTTGAGATAGGATCTCAGTCTGTTGCCCAGGCTGTACTGTGGTGGAGTGATCATGGCTCATTGCAGCCTCAACCTCCCCAGAGTCAGGTGATCCTCCCTCCTCTACCTCCCAAGGAGCTGGGACTACAGGCACACATCACCATGCCTGGCTAATTTCTGTATTTTTTTGTAAAGACAGGGTTTTGCCAGGTTGCCCAGGATCATCTCAAACTGAGTTCAAGTGCCCTCCCCCTCAGCCTCCCAAAGTGCTGGGATTACAGGCACTGCATCCAGACATACTGTAAACTTTTAACGCTGCTTTTACTGCATCCCAGATATTTCAGTATGTTGTCTCTCTCTTTTCATTTGTTTCAAAGAAGTGTTTTATTTCTGTCTTAATATGTTGTTTACCCAAAAGTCACTCAGAAGAAAGTTGTTTAGTTTCCATGTAATTGTGTGGTTTTGAGAGATCTTGGTATTGATTTCTATTTTAATTCCACTGTTGTCTGAGAGTATGCTTGGTATGATTTTGATCTTTTTGAATGTATCAAATCTATTATGGTTAAGCTTGTGGTTGATCTTAGACTATATTCCATATAGAGAAGAGAAAAATGTATATTCTGTGGTTGATGGGTGGAGTATTCTGTAGATAGCTCTTAGATCCAATTGATTAAGTGTCTAATTTATGTCCAGAATTTTTTTGTTAGTTTTCTGCCTCAATGATCTGTCTAATACTGTCAGTGGGATGCTGAAGTACCCCCACTATTATAATGTAGCTTTCCAAGTATTTTTGTAGGTCTTGAAGTAGTTGTTTTATGAATCTGTGTATTCCAGTGTTGGGTGCATCTATATTTAGGACAGTTAAGTCTTTTTGTTGAGTTCAACCCATTACCATTATGTAATGCCCTTCTTTGTCCTTTTTTACTGTTGTCAATTTAGTCTTGTTTCTGCAATATAAGAATAGTCACCTCCTCTTCTCTTGTTTTCCTTTTGCATGATAGATCTTTCTCCACCCCTTTATTTTGAGCCTGTTGGTTTTGTTACATGAGAAATGGATCTCTTGAAGATAGACGATGGTTGGGTCTTACTTTTTTATCCAACTTGCTACTCTGTGCCTCTTAAATGGGGTGTTTAGACCACTTATATCCAACGTTAATATTGATATGTAAGGTTTTGATCCTGTTGTGATATTTTTAGCTGGTTGCTTTGTTGTCTTGATTGTGTAGTTGCTTTATAGAGTCTGTGGGCTCTGGACCTAAGTGTCTTTGTGGTAGCAGGTATCACTCCTTCATTTCCGTGTTTAGAGCTCTTTTATGAATCTTTTGTAATGCTGGTCTAGTGGTAAAGAATTGCCTTAGCAATTGCTTATCTGGAAAAGCTTTTATTTCTCCTTTGCTTATGAAGCTCAGTCTGACAGGATATGAAATTGTTGGTTGGAATTTCTTTTCTTTAAGAATGCTGAATATAGTTATGTTATCTCTTCTGACTTGTAATGTTTTTGCTGAGAAGTCTGCTGTTAGCCTTATGGGATGACCTTTGTAAGTGATCTGACTTTTTCCTCTAGCTGCCTTTAAGAATTTTTTTTTCACATTGATCATGGAAAGTTTGATAACTATGTGTCTTGGGGATGGTCTTCTTATATAGTATCTCCTAGGGTTTCTCTGAATTTCCTGAAATTGCATGACAACCTCTCTAGCAATATTGGGGAAACTTTCAAGGACTATATTCTCAAATATGTTACCCGAGTTGTTTACCTTTTCTCTCTCAGGAATGCCAGTATGGCATAGGTTTTATCTATTTGCATAATCTCATATTTCTCATAGGCTTTATCCATTTTTTAAATTCTTTCTTCTTTATTTTTGCCTAACAGGGTTGTTTTGAGGTACCAGTCTTTGAGCTCTGAAATTCTTTTTTTGACTTGGCCTAGTATGTTGTTAACGCTTCCAATTGTATTTTGAAATTCCTGTAGTGATTTTTCAATTCCAGGAGTTCAGTTTTGTTTTTTCTTCATATAGCTATGCCATCTTACAACTCTTGGATCATTTTACTGGCTTCTTTGGACTAGATTTCAACTTTTTCTTGGATCTCATTGAGCTTCCTTGCCATCCAGATTCTGAATTCTATATCTGTCATTTCAGACGTTTCAATCTGGTAGGATCCATTGCAATCATTTAGAGGGAAGGAAACTGATTTTTTGAATTGTCATAGTTCTTGTGCTGATTCCTAATTATCCAAGAGAGCTAGTATTTATCATTTTCAAGTTTCTGTCATTTCATTGAGGCTTTTTATTTTTGTATTCCTGTTTTTCTTTGAGGGTTTGACTGTGGTGTATGTTGTGTATAGTTCATTGGCTTTGCTTCTGGGTGCTTTCAGAGGCCCAACGCTTTGCACAGGTTTCTTAGTTGTAGCTAGTTTCCCACATTGGCTTTCACAGATGCTGTGTGATTAATCGATGGCATTATTATTCAAAATTGTTTTTGCCTTTTGGGATAAGGAGAGGTACTGTTTTTTGACCTGGGTGGTGATACATGTGCACATTTGCTTTGTGAGAATTCATTGAGCCATACACTAATAATATGTATTTTTCTGTATATATGTTAGACTTTAATTTTTTAAGTGTTTAAAAACTGATCTATAGTGTTGTTAGAAGTTAGGATAATGATTACCTGTGGGAAGAAGGAAGGGGAAATCATTGAGGCAGAGAAAGACATAAAAGAAATGTCTGTGGTATATCAGCACAGTTCTCTTCTCAACCACAGGTATTGATTTGTGATCATTTGTAGAGCTGTATATTCGGTTTTTGCACTTTTCTATGTGGGTCATGGTAAAAATATTTTTAAAAACAAGAAATAAGGAAAACATATTTGTACTCCTATTGGAATGAGGATTCAAAATGTATATATGTATATATATCCTAAGCAAGAGTCTACTGTATTTACATTTCTTGATATTGATTTTGCTTTAAAATAGCATAAGATGATATTTTGTTGTTGCTCTTTAATTAAGGGTGCAGTCAATTTCACTGGGGCAAGGACAGGGACCTATTGCTGAAAAAATGATCAAGGATGCAATGAAATCAGGAAACTGGGTATTTTTGCAAAACTGCCATCTTGCTGTTTCTTGGATGTTGGCAATGGAAGAGCTCATTAAAACCTTCACAGATCCAGGTATGTTGAGCACATGTTGAGCACATAGCCCCTGCATAATAATAACATTTTGATGTAACCTTTTCTTGTTGAATTCATTCCTTATAATAATTCATTATTGTAGGCACTATGTTTCCCTATATTAAAGAGGAGAAATTTGAGACCTAGACAGATTTAGCTAATTTACACAACCAGGGTTTGACAAAAGGCCTTCAGAACTACAAGTTGAGGCTAGGATCCACTGGATCATTTCTGTTTCTTATTGCCTTCTATGAGAGGTCATTTGAATTTGAAATATATTACTTATAGGCATATTAAAAAGAAAAATATACTTAGGACAAACAAAAGAAATTAAATCTTTCCCTATATAACGAGAAATGTCAAGGAAGAGTTCAAATTACCACCAATTCCCTTAGAGTAGTTTTTTACCACCTTTTATCCTCTGTAACCACATGGCAACTAACCTTTACATGTGCCTCAGAGCCACACCCACCCCATGGGCATGCCCAGCATTACTCATAGTTGCTGGCACTAGCTATTATCTCACCACTTTTTTGCCCACTCAAGAAAGTGTAATGGGCTGCAAAGAGAGGAAGTGGAATTAGAATCTACTCATTTTAAAGTGTTAGTATAAAAATAACCAAAATCTCAGGAACTATTTTATTGGCAACAAATGGTGTGGGTCCCATTCTACCACTCTGCTGTGAAGGCCTGGGGTAGAACTTCCAGGCAAGCATATCCAGAGAGAGCCCTTTCTCTGAGGCCTTTCTTTGTGCCCTCACTACAGAAAGCTTTCTGGAAAGGTAAGAACTATGCAGATGATCTTGCAAATCACTTTATTTAGTGCCACTTATTAAGGTGAAGAGCTGCTCCTTTCCAGAGTCCCCAGTCTGCACTGTTCACTGAGCCAGCTCAGGATTTAGCAGCCTTCCCCTAAAGGCCCTTCACTTCCTGGCCCCCTGCCCTCACCCCCAAGCCTTCTGCAGGTTGCTTCTGATAAAGGTAAGGACTCATTTTTATCCACCATTCATAATCTCCACCATTTCCATTCCTTTGCAGTCAAATAAGAGATGGCCTGCTTCCTGCTGGGCCTGTGGCTTATTTCTATTTAAATAATTAAAGAGAAATGACAAGGAGGTCTTCAGTACTGGTCAGAGGTCCCCAATGATTAGGAATATAATTAAGAAGCAAATGTTAGAGAGGCATCAAAAAAGCAATTTGCTGTGGTGGTACTACATGAGCCTCCAGAATATGGAGATGCCGTTCAGCTTCACTATAACTAGGACAAGAGCATTTGCCAGTTCTTCAAGGAGACTGGATGGGCTAATGAAGCCAGCTGAAGTTGTTTGTGTATTTTAAGTGCTTACTAAACTTAAGTGGATAGAAAAGTCCTATTCTGGCCCTTGCTATAATCATTTATAACCCAACCATTTAAGTTCTGATATTGGCCATTTTCATGCCCCTTGTGTTAAATTAAATGGTCAAAAAATCCTCATGAAAATAAATACGTGGGCAATAACTGCCCGCTTTTTCAACTGAAAATGTTTCCCATTTCAAAGATAAGACCCTTAATAGTTCAGTAACTATTAAAAATTAACATGTTCCTAATGTGTTTACCCAAATGTGCCTACTTCTTGACTGCCAAACCTTCCTAACATGAAGTTTCTAAAACAACGCATCTTACTCCCATTTTAAAACAGTTTACAATATACTTGTAATAGATTAACTAGGTCTTTAAACAAAGCTTTATAGGATTTTTTCCTT
Organism: Rhinopithecus roxellana; assembly: GCF_007565055.1. Lineage (NCBI taxonomy): Eukaryota > Metazoa > Chordata > Mammalia > Primates > Cercopithecidae > Rhinopithecus > Rhinopithecus roxellana. The sequence goes on along the minus strand of NC_044565.1, from coordinate 20,954,441 downwards.
CTATAGAATAATTGTTTCTTATGGAAAAGTACTACTACCAACTAAACATTTTCCTTTTTTGTTGTTTTATCTTTGTTTTAAACAGATAGTGCTATTAAGGACACTTTTCGACTTTTTTTAAGCTCCATGCCTAGTAATACATTTCCTGTTACAGTTCTTCAAAATTCTGTCAAGGTAATGTATGCATATGGTTGGAACAATGTGAAATGGTTGGTTTCAGAATATTCATCTAGTGCCTCCAAGGATATCAGAGCCTGCACAGAAGCATGTGGGGGTCTGCGTGGCCAGGATGGGGAGGTGAAGTCAGTATCTTTTCATCTTTAACAAGCAGGGAAATGATTGCCCAACCCCATCCTTGCATATTCTAGTCCTACTGGTATTCAGCTCTTCCAGCTCTCACCCTCACAAGAAAATGTTAAGGGTACAGAGTGATGAGAAGAGAACCCCTTCCAGAGTTAAGGGAATGTTTCAGTATTTGAGAAACAGGAAAGCCTACAAGCCATACTAGTATGGCTGTTGGATTTTAATGCTGGAGGTTTATGATCTATGGCAAGCCTCTGCATATGAGGAACAAGAGGTGCTTTTTCCCTCCCTGTCCCATGTCATGGGACATCAGGGGACAAACTATGGGACAATGCCATATGTCAGGATGATGCAAAATTCAATGAGGAAACCTTGAGCATGCTTTCTGGCCTGTGTTTAGAAAAAATGGACACTAAGTGGAAGTGTCTGAGGTTCTTGTTGAACATGTGGTTCAACCACTGTAGGTCTAAGAACCCTGCCATTCCATGTTCTCCCTGGACTGTGCCTGAGCAAGATACAAAGCAGGCTCAAACATGCCAGGAATGGTCCCCACCGCCCCATGAACATCAGCTATCTACATCATCTCAATGGCTTTCAGTCTATGTGTGTTATTCAGAAATAACGCAAATCTATAAAATCATTCTCTCTGCCATGTATATTTCATCTAAATCCAGGTGACCAATGAGCCTCCAAAAGGCTTACGTGCAAATATCAGACGAGCATTTACTGAAATGACACCTTCGTTTTTTGAAGAAAATATACTTGGAAAAAAATGGAGGCAAATAATATTTGGCATTTGTTTCTTCCATGCGATTATTCAGGTACACTTATCAACTCTGCTTTTTAATAGCAACAAGGAAGTGTATTGTGAAATAAATAGCAATAATTAAGTGAAAGCTTGTAAATGTCATTGTGAAATGCTGAAGACTCCATTCTGTGTCTGAACCCAAGTTGTTTTCATTCAACTTTCAATCTCTATACTCCCCTTGCCTCCATGTTTCACAGATTCAGCTCTCACCTCTCGTCTGATCTGCCTACAAAATATCATCAGTTGGATGAATGCAGTAGGTTCAATTCAGTTCAATAAGCACAAAATAGATTTCCTCATAGGTGGCATATTTATTATATTAGTTTTCCGGTTTTCAAATGTGTGTGGTCTACAGAAAATAAATAAATAAATAAATAAATAAATAAATAAATAATCAGACTGGGCACAGTGGCTCATCCTTATAATCCCAACATTTTGGGAGGCCAACGTGTGCAGATCACTTGAGCCTGGGAGTTCAAGACCAGTCTGGGCAACACAGCAAAAGCCCATCTCTACAAAAAACATTTTTTTAAATAGCCAGGCATGGTGGCACATACCTGTAGTCCCAGCTACTTGGGTGCTGAGGTAAGAAGATTGCTTGAGCCTGGTAGGTCAAGGGTGAATGAGCAATGATCGTGCCACTGCACTCCCACCTGGGTGACAGAGAAAGACTCTGTCTCAAAAAAAAAAAGAAAAGAAAATATGCCAGATATAAGATAAACAGGTTAAAAGGTATTAGAGGAGGTCTGACAGGTTGGGATCAGGGGAGGGGTTCTGGGTCTGAGGCCTTTGTTCCGCTAACAAAAGCACGTGAGATGCGGAGGTAGTTTAAGCTTTAGGAAAATGTTGAGATCAAGAGCAGGGAACTTGGAACCAAACCTCTGGCATAATTATCAGTTTCAAATTTAAGAAATTAAGATAGGATAGGGAAATAACAAAGGAGGTTGGGGGAGGATTTCATGATGGTATGCCATGAAACAAAAATATGGTTCTATGTGTGGCATAACTGAAAAATCATGGACAGACTCCTTAAAACAGCAGGGAGTAGTTCTCTCCACCAGATGGATGATTACAGGGTCAATATTTTTATGCCAAAAGACTACAGGTGAAATTTTTTTTTCCTACTTTGATGAAAAAATGCTTTATTTTACCCTGAAGGAAAAATGTTCTTTTGACAGGTCTATCAAATTTCTAGTAATAGCAAATTTTCTTTTGGAAATATGGGGAGGAGCCAGTATTGAAGGAAGAGGTGCTTACTCTGTTTGGTGAAAGCCTAGCTGAAGTTGAGCCACATGATTTTACTGATTTTGCAGTGTGGGGATGCCCAATTTCAATGGAAACTTCTTTTTAGTTTTCAATATATTACACAGAATTTATTTTATCAAATTTTGTTTCAGACCATTTTCATTTTTCATTCTAGGAGAGAAAGAAGTTTGGCCCCCTTGGTTGGAATATCTGCTATGAATTTAATGACAGTGACAGGGAATGTGCTTTACTGAACCTCAACCTCTATTGTAAAGAAGGAAAGATTCCCTGGGATGCACTGATTTATATTACTGGTGAGTACGTCCTTGTGGCCAGGCCTTCCATCTATGTACCACAAAGTTTTTGGTTTACTCCCACCTGGCCCTTACAAAGATGGTGTCCTCCCCCTGTGTTTAATAGTGGTGATGATGACTTTTGATGTTCCTTGTGTGAAGACAAGATTGTGAGAAGAACACATCAGGACATCATGAGAATATTCACATATAGAGAATGGGGCAGCTGCTTTCTCAAATAATAATAATAGGAAAAACAGTGCTTGCCACATGCCAAGAACCCTTTTAAGCACTTCCCAAGAATTAGCAGATTTAATCCTCATAACAACCTTACAATGTGAGGACTATTATTATCACCGTTCTACACATAAGAAAACTGAGGCACACCATTCACAAAGTGCTGGGGCCGAGATTTGAACCCAGACAGTGTAACCTCCAGAATCCACGATCTTAAATTCAAAAGAACCTAAACATTATTTGACTAGTAGAGACCTCTTAATTCAGATATACCTGTGAACAAGAAAAAATCTTTCAGGAATTAAATTTTTGGTAAATATTAACTGTGACTACATAAGGATCTTGTTGCCAAAATTAGAACCAATTTGGACCATGTGGGCTCAAGTAGTAAGGGAGAGGATATTTGCACTGGGAAGTGGGAGAAGGAGGAGCTCTGAAAAGGGACAGAAAGGACATGGATGATTTTCATTGGCAAGTAAGGGAAATGCAAAACAGCAGAAGGGTATCAGGTGATCTATAGACTAAAAGGCAAAATGAAACCTTAAAGCATATTTGAGATGAAGGCAGCAAGATAATAGTAAAAATGGTTTAGGACCAGTCCCCAGAGTGAACCAACAGGGAAAGCCCTGTAATTTGGGAGGCTACTTTGTACTCCTGCCCCAAGCCATCCCAATGGGGCCAAAATTGTTTAGCAAAGTGGTGATGTAGGCAAAATTGTTCTCTGGTATCCTCTGCTTACCCTGAATTTTCCTATCTCTTATTATCCTTTTCCTTCTCCCTCTCCTAGAATCCTTGATGTTTCAGGTTACCTCAGTCTCTACTGCTGTGGAAGTAATTGTGCAGGTAAAAAGTAATTTCCCAGACTGATCTATAGATTTAATGCAATCCCTATGTAACAGCAGACTGTTACACCCAGATCAACTGGCATGTTGCAGGAATTGATAAGCTGATTATAAAATTCATATGAAAATGTGAAGGGCCTCATATGGCAAGAACAGTCGTGGAAAGAAGAATAAAGTCAAAAGAGTAACATTTCCCAATTTCAAAACTTACTACAAAGTTACAAGTCATTGTGGCACTGGCATAAGAATAGACATAGATTTTGACTTGACAGTGGTGACCGTAGTTCTAACACATTTTTTGTTTCTGGCATGAAGGGAGCAGAGCCTTTATCAGGTCGATTTCTTTTTATGTGGCACCCATCCACTGTTCCCTCCAGCACCTAGTCTTGGTCCAAAGAGTCTCAGAGCTGTCAAAAAGTTGTTCTGAAGAAAACAGGACATCTCAGCAACAAATATCCCAAAGTATTGCTGTAAATGAGACTGATTTTATGGGAAAATTAAGAAAGGTGTTCCAGTTCTTACAAATTTGGATCTTCAATCTGTGTTGGAAATTCTGTTTCTGGATCTAGTTTGAGGCACTAAGAAGGATAAGACATCAATTTGCAATGAGCCCTTGCCAGGGTAACATCAATTCTGCTAAAATTGAAGCAGAACAAGCACCAAATTTATGGTGAAGCTTGTATGGAAGAATGGTGAAATATTGATACTTTACAAAAAGTTTGTAGGGACAATGCCTCAAACAAATCAGTAGCAGTTTGTAAATGGATAACTAGTTTTAAGAAGGGCCAACCAAGACAGTGTTGAAGATGAAGCCCACAGCAGTAGGCCATCCACATCAATTTGCAAAGAAAAAAATTAATCTTGTTCATGCCCTCACTGAAGAGCACCAACAATTAACAGCAGAAACAACAGCCAACACCATAGACATCTCAATAGGTTCATTTTACACAATTTTGACTGAAAATTAAAGTTGAGCAAACTTTCCACTCAATAGGTGCCAAAACTTTTACATCCAGATCAGAGGCAGACAAGAGCAAAGCTTTCAGTGGAAATTTAAACAAGTGCAGTCAAGATCCTGAAGCATTTCTTCGAAGAATTATAACAGGAGATGGAACATGGCTTTACCAGTACAATCCTGAAAACAAAGCACGATCAAAGCAATGACTACCAAGGGATGGAAGTGGTCCAGTCAAAGCAAAAGCAGGCTAGTCAAGAACAAAGCTCATGGCAACAGTTTTTTTGGAATGCTGAAGGCATTTTGCTTCTTGACTTTCTAGTCAAAGCTTTAGCAGAAAAAATGCCTAAGAACACTTCACCAGAAAGTCCATCTTCACTTCAACAACGCTATTCAGGCCTGTCATCAAACTGGAGCACTTTTGCAAGAGTTTTTATGGGAAATCATTAGGTATTCACTTTACAAACCTGATTTGGCTCCCTCTGACTTCTGTGCTTCCTAATACTAAAATTTTGTTAAAGGGCACCCATTTTTCTTCTGTTAATGTAAAAAAAGACTGCATTGACATGGTTAAACTCCCAGGACCATCAGTTCTTTAGGGATGGACTGAATGGCTGGTATCATTGCTTACAAAAATGTCTTGAATTGATGGACCTTGTGTTGAGAAATAACATTTATATTTTTAAAAAAAGAATGGGCTTATAAATCAGTGGAACAGAATCGAGAATCCAAAAATGACCTTTATATTTATGACCACTGATTTTCAATGATGGTGCCAAGACAATTCAATGGGGGAAGGATAGTCTTTTCAACACATGATGCTGGGACAATTGGGTGTCCATCCACAAAAGGATAAATTTGAACCCTTATACCATATACAAAAATTAATTCAAAATTGGTGACAGACCTACAATTAACAGAAAAAAGTAAATCTCTTAGAAGAAAGCTTTGGAGAAAATTGTGACTTGGGGTTAGTCACTGACTTCCGAGATATGACACAAAAAAGAAAAAATAAATTGGACTTCATCAACATCTAAAACTTTTACTCTTAGGCCGGGTGCTGTGGATTAAGCCTGTAATCCCAGCACTTTGGGAGCCTGAGGCGGGTGGATCACAAGGTCAGGAGATCGAGACCATCCTGGCTAACACAGTGAAACCCCATCTCTACTAAAAATACAAAAAATTAGCTGGGCATGGTGGCGGGCACCTGTAGTTCCAGCTACTCGGGAGGCTGAGGCAGGAGAATCGCTTGAATCCAGGAGGCAGAGGGTGCAGTGAGCCAAGATTGTGTCACTGCACTCCAACCTACGCAACAGAGGAAGACTCCATCTCAGAAAAAAAAAATTATTAAAACTTTTACTCTTCAACACATACCATCAAGAAAGTGAAAAGGCAAGATGCAGACTGAGAGAAAATATTTGCAAATCATATATCTGATAAGGGCTTGTATCCAAAGTATATAAAGACCTCTTACAACTCAACAATAATAAGAAAAATAACTCAATATTAAAATGATTGAAGATTTGATTTGAATTGACATTTCACCAAAGAAAACACACAAATGCCCAGTAAGCACATGAGAAGATGCTCAATTTGTCATGAGGAAAATGAAAGTTAAATCTCTAATGAAGTGCTACTTCACACCTACTAGGATGACCATAATTTTAAAAGACAATAACAAATGCTGGTGAGCATATGAGAAAATTGGAACCCTCATACCTGCTGGTGGCAATGTAAAATTGTCCTGCTGCTTTGAAAAAATGTTTAAACAAAGTTGCCATATGACTTAGCAATTCTACTCCTAGATATGTACTTAGGAAAAATTAAAACATATGTCCTCACCAAAACTTGTACACAAGGCCAGGCTCAGTGGCTCATGCCTGTAATCCCAGCACTTTGGGAGGCCCAAGTGGGTGGATCACAAGGTCAGGAGTTCGAGACTAGCCTGGCCAACATGGAGAAATCCCACCTCTACTAAAAATACAAAAATTAGCTGGGTGTGGTAGTGCACACCTGTAATCCCAGCTGTTCAGGAGGCTGGAGCAGGAGATTCACTTGAAACCAGAAGGCGGATGTTGCAGTGAGCCGAGATAGGGCCACTACATTCCAGCCTGGGTGAAAGAGTGAAACTCCATCTCAAAAAACAACAACAAAAAAAAAACCACACAAAAACAAAACTTGTACACAAATGTTCACAACAGCATTGTTCATAATGGCCAAAAATGTCCAATAACTGGTGAATGGCTAAGTAAAATATGGCATATCCATAAACAGAATATTATTCCACCATAAAAGGAATAAAGTACTGATACATACAACAACATAAATAAATCTCAAAAACATTATGCTAAGTAAAAGAACTCAGACACAAAAGCCCACAAGTACAATTCTATGTATATGAAATTTCCAGACGAGTCAAGTCTATAGAGATGGAAAGTAGTTCAGTGGTTTCATGGGACAGGGAGTAGACATGGGGACTGACTGCAAATGGACACAAGATTTCTTTTGGGGGGAAATGGAAATGTTCTAAAGTTAGATTGCAGTGATGGGTAAACAACTCTGTAAATTTACCAAAAATTAATGAATTTATATATATAATTATATATAATAGATATATTTTCAATATATATTCTTTTATATATGTTTTATGTGAATTTTATGGTTTTTTAAATTATATCTCATTGAAACTGTTTTTTTAAAAAAGATAGAAGTAAAAAGACAATGGTTTATCCAGGTGGTGATACTTGCTGATGGTGAGTTTTTGTAGGCATTAGTTTATGGATTAATTCATAAAATATTGATTAGTACTATTATGATAGATTCTGGATGTCTGCCTACCAAAAGCTGATGGAGATAATGAATCATTCATAGCAGCCAAAATATAGAAACAACCCAAATGTCCATCAACATATAAATGGATACAGAAAGTATAGTATATACATACAATGGAATACTATTGTGATTCCATTGTAATTCCATACAATACTATTGTAATTCCATACAATGGAATACTATTTATCTTTAAAAAAGAAAGAAATCCTACCATTTGTGACAACATGGATGGACCTGACTGATATTACACTAAATGAAATAAGTTAGTCACAGAAGGACAAATATTGCATGATTCCTTTTATATGAGGCCTGTATAATAGTCAAAAGTCTAGAAGTAGACAAGAGGATGGTGGCTATCACAGGATAGAGGGAGGAGGAAAATGGGGAGTTGTTGTTCAGTAAGTATAAAATTATAGTTATACAAGATGAGTAAGTTACAGAGATCTGTTGTACAATATAGCACTTACAGTTAATCATAAGGTATTTTGTACTTTAAATTAATTTGTCAAGAGAGTAGATTTCATGTTAAGTATTCTAACCACAATCAAAAAAAGTGGGTGGCATGAAGAAATTGTCAGAGGATATGTTTACCATACGGATTGTGGAGATAGCAACATAAGTAAATACATATGCAAAACTCACCAGTTTTGTGTCCCATTTTTTGGATACCAACTAAACCTCAATAAAGTTGCAGGGGTGAGGGGAGGCCAGCAGTGTGTGGGACATGGCACTACTAGAGAAACAGTTATTAGCTCCAGAAGAGGAAATGTGTATGGAGGGCAGTTGTGTCTTCAAGAACACTAAAAAAGGTAAGCCGGGGGCATATCCTGAAAGGCCTATGTGTCTTGCTAATAAATTTTGCTCTAACTTATAAACATTGGTTAGCAATTATGGTCTTTTAGGTTAGGAAGAGGTGCAACAATTCACAAAGCTATAATAAAAGCAAAATGAGGGATTGAACATGGAGACATAGCAATACCAGTGGGGAAACTAGACAGGAGAGAATAAGCAGAGAAATATTTAGGAGGCTTTAAATACTGGAAGGTATTTGGGATTGGAGGAGGACCTTCAGATTTTATAGTGTACGTTACAGCAATACACACATCCAGGAGTGGTATTGGGGGTGGATCTGAGCTCAAAATTGGCAAAGACAAAGTCAAACCTCAGGCCTCTCCAGTTTTTATTGGATCATCCCCAAGTCAGCCCACAGAGATGGGAAAGGAAGAGAAAGGGGAAGCCACTATGTTGGGTTCTGCAGTGAGACCCACAGGAACCATGATGCTGGGGCCAGACCAGGCGGTGGCATGGATGGTGGACCCCACCAGACACACACATGCATGCACACACGTACACACACACACAGTCCCTCTTCTAAGAAGACCAAAGCCAGAAGACTCCTTCTTGAAAGTGAGCTGTGAGTCGTCTACCCTGAGTCAAAATGACAGAGTTCCTTGTTTACTCAGTTTGACCCAAGAAAAAGGATAGAGTCAAATCTGGATGGAGAAGCACAAAATCTGTTGATTTGTAAGGAAAACACTTCTGTGCTTCTTGTCAAAATGCAGATATTTTAATTAGAAACTTATTTTAGAATAATATATGTTAGGACACCCTTCTTCCCCTGACATCATCATGTAGTTGGAGAAACTAGAGCTTTATGTTCCAGCGCCAAGGACCCAAGAGGAGTTTCAAGTCAGGCCATATTAGATGGACCCACAACAGAGATTTAACCCAACTTTATGTTCCAAGATTTCCCAGAGGGTCACTAAAGAATACTCCTAGAAAGATACAGAACATCTCCTTTTTACTTCTTGGAATTGCTGACACAGGGATTCAGCAACTTAACCATCAGCCCTGGTACCTACTTCCCCTCCCCTCTCGCTGGGTGTCTTATCCAACAAGACTGACGAGTGACTCCAACAGGAGAGGGAAGACAGCATCTCTACAGGATGTGCAGATAAAGACATTCCTGTCTTGGAAGAAATAAATTACTGAGATTCCAAAGACTAAAATAACTTTCTCTCAACCAACCATGTCAGCTTGAAAGAAAGAAAAAACAATTTTTTCTTCTTGACATGATGGAAGAAATAGAGATGAGAATGGATCAACAGTTGAAGGATTCAGAAGTTGACAATGTTGGTATCACAGGTGAAATCCTTCCAGGAACACTACAGTGGTGAATGGTGAATTGTAGCAATCGATCTGGAATTTTAAAGAAATTATATCAGCAATAGATTCCAGTGTGCTTCCTTGCTACACATAGTTTGGGGATGACACATGGAAAGTAGCTTCTCTGTGGAAAGAGAGATGGGATACTAATCAGTTATAATTCCTTATCATTACTGTGAAGTGAGTTGTCCCTTTTGCTTTGAATCTATCTTTCCTCGTTACCCTGATAGCAATAATTAATAAGGAATGTATAGAGGTTGAATGCCTTGCTACAAATACTTGATTCTGCTTTACTCATTGGCTTCGAAAGAAGCACTGTTTGATGGAAAATGTGTATGCTTTAGAATACTGCAATCAATGATAAGACTCAAAATCACTATTTCAAAGCAAAAGAACAGAAACAAAAAAGAAATATGTAGATTGAGCTCAGTGGCTTTAGTTTCTGAACACTAAAACAGCAAAATAATGAGAGTAGAGTACATATAGTAGATTTTTTCTACTTTTCAAAAACTGACTTCTATTATCTTTGAGGGGGGTGGTGGAAGGAAATTCTGTTGTGTGCTTTCCATTTTCAGTACGAAACAAATGTGTACATAAATAAATGTTAAAATTTTAAAATTAGGTATGCCTATCAATATTTTAAAAACAGCGATAATTTCAAAATACAAATTTATTTTCAGGTGAAATTACCTATGGTGGTAGAGTCACAGACAGCTGGGATCAAAGATGCCTTCGTACTATCTTGAAAAGATTTTTTTCTCCTGAAACATTAGAAGAAGATTATAAATACTCTGAATCAGGTAAATGACTTTTCAATATTACAGGAAAGGCATTTCCCAAGAAGTCGTTGACAGCATCTCTCAGTTTCCCATCCAGGGGCTGTCTGTGTCGGGTCTCCACAACCCTCTTATAGCCACACCCTATCCCCATGCTTGGCCACTTTCAGAGCTGGTTTGATAGTAGGATCACAGAGCTACATAGTGCTTGGTAACTACTTTGAATTGCTTCGATTTTAAAGTTTATTGCACTGTGTCTAAATTTGTTTTCACTCTTATGTTCTAGTGTATTTTGAATGTAATCAAATAAAACACCCAGACATAGTGGCACATGTCTGTGGTCCCAGATACTCAGGAGGCTGAGGTAGGAGAATCACTTGAGCTCAGGAGTTCAAATCCAGCCTGGGCAACATAACAAGACCCAGTCTCTAAATCATAGTAAATATTATTACTACTACTATGTAAAAGTTTTTTAAAAAAGAAATGAAAATGTCTATTACAGCAAGTTGAGTAAAAACCAGATCTGTGAGTTGGAGATAGCTCATTACGAGTCAGACAGCAAACAGATTAATTGTCCTGAGTGCTGATCCCCTTGGAAGGAGCAACTTGATTAGTACAAGCTCATAAAAGCTCCTACCATTGAGCATCAGTCAGAGCCGATAAGATTCAACTGTATATCCTGCAATCATATAGATAGTTGAGTAACCCTAGATTTCAATGTAGCTTTTAGTTTGGGGAATTAGAGAAGGCTGTTGTTTATCAAATAAGTATGAAAGCAATCTCTAACACAAGCATAAATTTAAGCCCTTAATGAGTTACACCTTTCAGCGTAGATTTGGAGCCCTTCATGAGTTATACTTTTCAGCAGCATATCCCTGGATTCTCCACATCTTTAAATGCTCTGGAGAAGGCATTTGAAAGGTTAGGACAGTAATCAGATTCTCAAGGCCTGAAGAAAAGGTAACAAAACTAGACACAGCAATGAAAGCATGAAAGCTTAGGAAAAACAATCCTCCTTGCTACATGAGCCAGCTGATTGCAGCCACCATCTGCACCACACAAAGAAAAATCAAACTTGGCAGTACAAAGCCAGTCTATTTGAGACATATTTGTCTTCTGTGTTTTTAATAACAGGCATCTATTTTGCACCCATGGCTGACAGCCTACAAGAGTTTAAGGAATACATTGAAAATCTGCCTTTGATCGATGACCCAGAAATTTTTGGAATGCATGAAAATGCCAATCTAGTCTTCCAGGTATGTGGCCTTTCATCTTAAAATACATATTTATGTTGTATAGAAACGCAAAACATCAATAATCACCCCTACTCACTCTGGAAATTATGATCTTCCTAAATAAACAAATAAAATAATTGTTTCACCTTGACTTCAACATTTGGTTCCAATTTAGTCTGTTACCTCTGGGTCCTTCACAGAATCCTAAGACTGTCATGCATTTTCCCTGTCACTGGCCAAGCCCCTCCATCTCCCGGCCTTCTGCCTAGTCCATCCATAATCTACCTGATCACAATCCAACAATTACATGAGGATTTCAGAAATAATATAACCCTCTCCCTTTGCCCTTCTTCTACCAGGCTGGGCACATTTGTGTCATATTACACAAAGGTTTGTGGATCCATACATGATTCAATGATAAAAATACAGTGACAAATGTCCAAAGCAGATAAATTAAAACACCGTTTATTAAAAGCATGGTCACAGTGTCAGATCATAACCCAGAGAAAACTGAGTTGTTTTACTCCTCTGTAAAGACCTTGTGATGCTGCACCATTACCTAAGGGTAGTCCAAGTTCTTCAGCGTGCACTCGAAGCTCTCCTACGCCTGCACGGAGTCACCAGGCACCAGAACCAACCCCTGGACTTGGACTGGACCTAAAGAAGGAGTCAGTGAAGGAAGCCCAGGGCACCACGTTCCTGCCATGGACTTCTGAGATCCTAGACACAGGAGTTCCTGTGACCCCCACACACCTTTGGACTGGCAGGCAGAGCAGCCCAAGGAAAAAGCAGAGGCACAGTTTGAACCCACACAGAGCCCAGAAGGCTTTGCTATGCTGTGCAGCTGCAGGATAACGCTACCACAGACATTCATCCCCCAAGGCTTTCTATGTTACACTGAGTGGCTGTAGCTCCTACTGTCTGCCAGTCCAGGAAATAGCAGAGCCGGAGCATGCTTATGCCTCAAGACAGGCCCCACCACCATTGCTGCAGGCCCAAAGTGCATCTATTCCATGCATCCCTTTGCCTGCTGGCCCCTCCCAAGACCACCTCTGAGGCCACTCCTGTGGGAGAGTGCCCACAGCACAGCCTGTACGGCCCTGCCTGAGTGTTTTATTGGCAGCCCAGGAGTAGGTCACCACCCCCATCACAGCCAGTGCTTGACCCCTAGGGGCCATGGGAAAAATCCACAGTTCTACTCCCACCTCCCCAGGACTCAAGTACACCACCCAGGGATATCAAGTTGGTATCTGTGGCCTGAGCTCGAGTAGGGGAACACAAAGAAGAGTATGGCACAGGTTTGTATGCCAGCATGGGAGCTGGTCACTCCTCTTTTTTTTTTTTTTTTTTTTGAAACAGTCTCGTTCTGTCATTCAGGCTAGAGTGCAGTGGTGCGATCTCGGCTGACCGCAACCTCCACCTCCCAGGTATGAGCAATTCTCCTGCCTCAGCCTCCCAAGTAGGCTAGGATTATAGGCGCCCGCCACCACGCCCAGCTAATTTTTGTATTTTTAGTAGAGACAGGGTTTCACCATGTTGACCAGGCTGGTCTCAAGCTCCTGACCTCAGGCAATCCACCTGCCTCGGCCTCTCAAAGTGCTGGGATTACAGGCGTGAGGCACTGCACCCAGCCCACCCCTCCTTTTTCCAAGATGGGCATGGCCTAACAGCCACCACTTCTCCCTTATGGAGTTCCATAGCCCAGAATGCCTGGGCTGGCTCAGGGATCTGGACAAAAATAGCTTGGGACAAACCAAGCTGGTTGGGCCTGCTACCTGGGCAGAGACTGGAGGGAGACCCACCGGGTCAGGGAGCATGAGGTGGGCAGGCCCCATAACCATTTGCTGGGCTGAGAAGCCTAGACAGCAGGTGCCATACTGGTTGCACACTGGCAGTGCCACTACCATGTCCAGGGAGCCTCCACCTTTGAACAACTGCATCACCAAACCACCTGCCAACATACTCCACAACTCACTCTAACTTTGGCAAGCACAGGGGATGGGCAGTTACCTAAGGAATAAAGGGTCTTCTAGAGACAGTCCTTGGTGCAAACTGCCCCTAAGAAAGGAGGGAGCACACTCCACCAAAGCCCTACTTGGAACAAAGGAAATGGGAGTGTGACACCAGCCACTAAAAGAGACACCACCAAGACCTAGGAATGGACTTAAAGAGGGAACATTCTCATTTTCCACCCTCACCCGCCTTCCCGTTGGAGCCCTTCCTGTTGGGGCCTGGTAAGTGTGTGTACTGCAGTAAGCTGCTTTTCTGTGATTCTCCATTGGACCCACCCCTCCTGAAGGTAACTGAGTTGGAGGAGCATGTTTTTTGCACTTCTCTAGTGCCTCCACCCCCACTGAGGGCTATTGCAGCTAAGAGCCTATGTGCTGGCTCTATTGAGCACCATCTACTGGACTACAGCCGGAATTACAATACCAAACAAAAATAACATTGCTACAAGCAATGCCTGTCAAACATGCTGCATAAACCTCTACGTAACCAAAGAACCCATATAGAGCTTTGCCGCTCTGAAGGCACCCAGAAACAAAGCCAATTGATTGTACACAACACACACAACAGTTATATCCTCCAGGAAAAAAAAAAGAACAAAAAGTCAAAAAACTCCATTCAAACAAAAGCAAATTCAAAAAGATAAAGAAGCATCAACTCCTTCAGATAAGAAGAAATCAGCACAAGAACTTCAGCAATACAAAAAGCCAGAGTGCTTTGTTACCTCCAAAGGATCACACTAGTTCCCTAGCAATGAATCCTAGTCAGATTGAAATGTCTGAAATAATAGAAACAGAATTCAGAATATGTGTGGCAAGGAAACTTGAGATCCAATAGAAAGTTGAAATCCAATGCAAAGAAGCCAGAGAAATAATCCAAGGTTTAAAAGATGATACAGCTATATTAAGAAAGAACAAAACAGAGCTTCTGAAATGGAAAATCTCACTACAGGAGTATCAAAACAAAACTGGAAGCCTTAACAACAGATTAGACCAAGCAGGTCTAAAGAAAATGGATAAACTCTTGGAAACACACAACCTCCCAAGATTGAACCAGAAAGAAATAGAAATAGAAACCCTAAACAGACCAATAATGAGTTACAAAATTGAATCAGCAATTTTAAAAACCTACCAATCAAAACAAGTTTTGCACCAGACAGATTCACAGACAAATTCTACCAGATGTACAAAGAAGAGCTGGTGACCAATCGTATGGAAATTATTCCAAAAAATCAAAGAAGAGGGATTCCTCCCTAACTCATTCTATGAAATCGGTATCATCCTAGCATCAAAATGTGGCAAAGACACAACAAAAAGAGAAAACTGCAAGCCAATAACCCTGATGAACATAAACTCAAAACTCCTCAACAAAATACTGGGAAATCTAATCCAATAGCACCCCAAAAGGATAATCCACCACAATCAAGTGGGCTTTATTCTTGGGATGCAACGATGGTTCAACATACAAATCAATAAATGTAATTCACTGCATAAACAGAATTAAAAACAAAACCATAGGATTATCTCAATCAATGCAGGAAAATCATTCAATAAAATCCAACATCCTTTAATGATAAAAACCCTCAACAAACTAGGCATCGAAGAAACATACCTCAAAGTAATAAGAGCCATCTATGACAAACCCATAGCCAATATCATACTTCACAGGAAAAAATTGGAGGCATTTCCCCTAAGAACTGGAACAAGACAAGGAAGTTCACTCTTACCACTCCTGTTCAACGTATTAATAGTACTGGAAGTCCTAGCCAGAGTAATCAGGCAAGAGAAAGAAATAAAATGCATCCAGATAGGAAAAGAGGAAATCAAATTATCTCTCTTCACTGACAATATGATTCTATACCTAGAAAATCCCAAAGATTCTGCCAAAAGAACTACTAGACCTACTAAACTACTTCAGTAAAGTTCCAGGATACAAAATCAATGTACAAAAATCAGTAGCATTTCTATACATCAATAATGTTTAAGCTGAGGACCAAATCAAGAACACAATGCCATTCACAATTTCCACAAGGAAAATAAAATACCTAAGAATACATCTAACCAAGGAGGTGAAACATCTCTACAAGAATTACAAAACACTGCTGAAAGAAATCATGGATGACACACGTAGAAACATTTCATGCTCACAGATTGGAAGAATCTATATTATAAAAATGCCCACACTGCCCAAAGCGATCACACATTTGAATCTATTTCTGTCAAACTACCAACATCATTTTTCACAGAATTAGAAAAGAATATTCTAAAATTCACAGGAAACCAAAAAAGAGCTTGAATAATCAAAGCAATTCTAAGCAAAAAGAACAAAGCCAGAGCCATCATACAAGGCTACAGTAACCAAAACAGCATGGTACTGGTACAAAAAATAGACACATAGACCAATGGAACAGAGTAGAGAACCCAGCAATAAAGTTACATACCTACAACCTTTGATCTTCAAAAAAAGTCGACAAAAATAAACAATGGGGAAAGAACACTCTATTCAATAAATGATACTAAGAAAACTGGCTAACCTTATGTAGAAGAATAAAACTAAACTCCTACCACTCGTCATATACAAAAATTAATGCAAGAAGAATTAAAGAATTAAATGTGATACCTCAAACTATTAAAACCCTAGAAGAAAACCTAGGAAACACCAGGATATTAGCCTATGCAAATAATTTATGGCTAAGGCCTCAAAAGCAAATGCAACAAAAACAAAATTGACAATTGTGACCTAATTAAACTAAAGAGCTTTTGCCCAGCAACAGAAACTATCAATAGGGTAAACAGACAACCTACAAAATGGGAAAGTATATGTGCAAAGCATGCATCTGACAAAAGGACTAATATCCAAAATCTATAAAGAACTTAAAGAAACCAACAAGCGAAAAACAAACAACCCCATTAAAAGGGGGCAAAGGACATAAACAGACACTTCTCAAAAACAAAAAGAAGAAGAAAGACGACCAGGCGCAGTGGTTCATGCCTGTAATCCCAGCACTTTGGGAGGCTGAGGCAGGCGGATCATCTGAGGTCAGGAGTTCGAGACCAGCCTAAACAACATGGAAAAACCCTGTCTCTACTAAAAATACAAAACTAGCCAGGCGTGGTGGCACAAGCCTGTAATCCCAGCTACTCGGGAGATTGAGGCAGGAGAATCGCCTGAACTTGGGAGGCGGAGGTTGCAGTGAGCCAAGATCATGCCATTGCACTCCAGCCTAGGCAGCAAGAGTGAAACTTTGTCTCAAAAAAAAAAAAAAAAAAGAAAGAAAAGAAAGAAAAGAAAAATACAAGCAGCCAACAAACATGAACAAAATGTTCAACATCACTAATCATCAGAGAAATGTGAATCAAAACCACAATGAGATATCATCTCACACCAGCCAGAATGGTAATTATTAAAAAGTCAAAAAATAACATGTTGGTGAAGTTATAGAGAAAACAGAATGCTTATACACTGTTGGTGGGATTGTAAATTAGTTCGGCCCCTGTGAAAGCAGTTTGGAGATTTCTCAAAAAACTGAAAATAGAAGTAATGTTCAACCCAGCAATCCCATACTGGGTATCAACTCAAAGGAAAATAAACCATTCTACCAAAAAAAAACACATGCACTCATATGTTTACAGTTCTATTCACAATAGCAAAGACATAGGATCAACATAGGTGCCCATCAACAGTGGGCTGGACAAGGAAAATGTGGTACATATACACCATGGAATACTACACAGTCACAAAAAAAAGAATGAAATCATGTTCTTTGCAGCAAATTGATGCAGCTGGAGGCCATTATCCGAAGTGAATTAATGCAGAAACAGAAAACCAAATACTGCATGTTCTCACTTATAAGTGGAAGCTAAACACTGGGTACACATGGACATAAAGATGGGAACAATAGACACTGGGGACTCCAAAAGGGGGGAAAAGGAAGGAAGAAAAGAGTTGAAACCCAACCTGTTAGATACTATGTTCACTATTTGGGTGATGAAGTTCAATAGAAGCCCAAACCTCAGCACCATGCAACACATCCGTGTAACAAACCTGCATATGTACCCTCTGAATCTAAAATGTTTTTTTTTTTTTGAGACGGAGTCTTGCTCTGTCGCCCGGGCTGTAGTGGAGTGCAGTGGCCGGATCTCAGCTCACTGCAAGCTCCGCCTCCCGGGTTTAGGCCATTCTCCTGCCTCAGCCTCCGGAGTAGCAGGGACTACAGGCGCCCGCCACCTCGCCCGGCTAGTTTTTTGTATTTTTAGTAGAGACGGGGTTTCACCGTGTTAGCCAGGATGGTCTCGATCTCCTGACCTCGTGATCCGCCCGCCTCGGCCTCCCAAAGTGCTGGGATTACAGGCTTGAGCCACCGCGCCCGGCCAATCTAAAATGTTTTTTAAAAAATTAAGACAAGTGGTAAATCAAAACATTTTTGAAACAAAAACTGAAAAATTAGCTTTCTATATTATAGAATTATCTTATAAATTAATAAATGATAAAATGCTAAAAATCAAAGATGTGCAAAAAACATTATGAATAATTCATAAAGGAGTAATATAGATGGTCAATGAACATATTTTTCAAGATATAAATTCTTAAAGAAGTGCAAAAAATGAGAAACTATTTTATCTATTAAATTAGAAACATTCATTTAATAATATTAGTTCTTGCAAAGACATAGAAAGACAGGCTTTATGATACACTATTGTTGGAAATATAAATTGATACAATGCTTTTAGAAAGTAATATAGAGGGAAAAAGCAAAAACTGGGTAATACCCAGTTTTAAAGTATTGCCTCTACTTAATCTATCATTTAAAGAATTTCAAAACTGGTGGATGAAATTCATACAAACATATTCTGTTCCCCAAGTGTAATAAGATCGGCTGGGCGTGGTGGCTCACACTTGTAATCCCAGCACTTTGGGAGGCCAAAGCAGGTGAGTCACTTGAGGCTAGGCGTTCAGGACCAGCCTGGCCAACACGGTGAAACCCTGTCTCTACTAAAACTGTCAAAATTAGCCAGGCATGGTGACGGGTGCCTGTAATCCCAGCTACTTGGAGGCTGAGGCAGAATCGCTTGAGCCTGGAGGCAGAGGCTGCAATGAGCCAAGATCACGCCACTGCACTCCAGCCTGGGCAACAGAGTGAGACTCCATCTCAAAAAAAAAGTCTAATAAAATCAAAAAACTAGAAATTTCCAAAAAATAGATAAGTAATTCATATTAATTATGGTGCATTTATACCATAATTAGTATCACATTGTCCCTTAAATTATCACTTAGTCACTTAAAGCATGGTTAATGAGGATTTTTCAGTGATACTAGAAGACTCATAATATTGAAAATGAATTAATATTACATAAATTTATTAGCTCAATTTTGCAAACCGTATGCACATATATACAGAAAGTGTCCAAGTTGAAGTAAACTATAGTTTATTTAGTTAAATATTACTTCATTATAAGTAATTATATCTGGAAAGTAAGTATCATGAATATTTTTTCTTTGTATTTTTCTGTCTCCAAATTTTTGTGTAATAAGCCATATTTTTCTAATTTTAAAAAAAAGTTAATTGAATAAAAGAATGACCTGAAACTGTGTTCTCATGATTTTTCCCTCACTTTCATAATTTCTTTTAACTGATCAGCTTAAAAATGTTTAACCATTCTTTATTGTAGTAAAATATATATAACAGAAAATGTACATTTTAATCATTTTTAAGCATACAGTTCAGTGGCATTAAGTACATTTATTTATGTATTTATTTTTCTTTTCTTTCCTTTTGAAATAAGGCCTCTCTCTGTTGCCCTGGCTAGAGTGCAGTGGTGAGATCATAGTTCACCGCAGCTTCTGACTCCTGGGCTCAAGCTATTCCCCATTCAGCCTCCCAAGTAACTAGGACCACAGGTGCACACCACCACACCAGCTAATTTTTTTTTTTTTTTTTTTTTTTTTTTTTGTAGGGACAGAGACTTACCGTGTTTCCCATGCTGGTCTCAAACTCTTGGGCTAAAGCAATTCCTTTTGAGCTAAAGTAGTCTTCCTGCCTTGACCACCCAAAGTGTTGGGATTACAGGCATGAGCCACTGGGCCTGGCCCATTAAGTACATTTACACTGTTGCTCAACAAAAAAATTTTTAGTATGACAGTAACAACTATGTACTAGGCATTTCCAATGACCACATTTTTTACCAACTCTACCTTCAAGATAGAAAATAAAATTTCTTTAAGCCAGTCACAAAAAGACAAATACTGCATGATTTAACTTTTATGGAGTTATCTAAAATAGTCAAATTCATAGAATTAAAGAGTAGAATGGTAGTTGCCAGGGATTGGGGAGAGGGAGAAATGGGGAGTTACTAATCAACAGGCATAAAGTTGCAGTCAAGCAAGATGAATCAGCGCTAGAAATTTTTTGTGCAACATCGTACCTGTAGTCAGCAATAATTACTGTCTTCCACACTTAAAATTTGTTAAGAGGGTAGATCTCATGTAATTGTTCTTACCACAATAAAAGAAAGTGAAAATAAATAGTATTGTTTTAGAGAACTGCCTTTACTTTTGTAAATAATTATATGTGCTGCAAATTTATTTGTTGAGAATTTGAGTCTTCCCTGTTCTGTCTCTTTCTGCCATTACAGTACAAAGAGACCAACACTTTAATCAACACCATACTTGAGGTTCAGCCAAGGTCATCTACTGGTGGAGAGGGAAAAAGCAATGACAAAATTGTTCAAGAACTTGTTGCTTCTGTCCAGGCCAGAGTTCCAGGTAAATAATTCTAGGAATCTGTATGTAATGGGAATTTTAGGAATAAACTCAGAGAACTGAGTGATAAACAGATGTCAAAACCTGCTTATTATGTAGACTTTTTTTAACCTAAAGAGCTCTTTTGACATGGAGCTCTTCACTTATAGACTAGAAGCTTACAGCATCTCAGCATCTCAGCTGCCGGAAGCATTAGGAGGAAATTGGTTTCCAGCTCAACGTAACTTTAACCAGACTTTTTCCTGAGCTTCCCTTGGTGTCATTATTCTACTGTCTCTAGACCTGTGCTGTGCAAGAAAATAGCCCCCAGCCACATATGGCTACCTAAATTTAAATTTAATATAATTTAAAATTCATTTCCTCATTTGCACCAGTCACATTTCGAGTGCTATCATTGGACAGTACAGATAGAGAACACATCCATCATCATTAAAAGCTCTACTGGACAGTCCTGCTCTAGAATCCATTTCAATTTTTTCTCCATTTAGAAGACATGGCTAAATGACTTTCACCTTGTTTTCTGATAAGTGAAAGAGTCTTCCTGAATGATCACAAGAGATCTATTTTAACACTTTTCTTAATCGATAGGAGATTTAGATGTCTTAGTTATTCATGGTTGGAAGAGATGTCACTATAGGAAAAAGAAAATTGGGGCAGGAAAAAACAGCAAATGAGTCTTGCCAGTGCCCTTAAGCCCTTGGAATAAAAGGAGCCTTGTGGTTTCAGAAGTCAGTTATCTGCCTCCTAGAAGCAAGCCCTCAAGAGAATGTCTGCTTGGTTAGAGAATTCTGTTGTTGAAGCAAACAGTCAATAAATATAAGATCAATAAATATAAGATGGAGTGCTGGTTGGGAAAAGGATGGAGAGATGAATGGATAGCTGCAGAGACCGTGTACTTGTTTGGTGGAATCCCATTGACACCTAGGAGATTTTTCTCTCCAGGCTTCATAAAGCTTGTACTTTTACTGTGAAATGCTAAGCAGATCATCTGCTGAGACTGAGGGGACAGGAAAGCAATTGGCTCAGCAAAAGAACTGAGAGTTTGAAATAGCCCTGAGAGGAATGGTGGAAAGAGAGGACCAGGGACATATAACCACAGCACTGTGGACCCAAGGGATTAGACTCATTGGCACTGCTGAGGGATTTTTGTCCAGCAGCCAAATATGTGTGGTCAAGAAGGAATTTGATATATGTATGTCACAGCCGTTTGTTTACACATACTTTTTGCAAATATGCAAGGAAAAGGCTGTTCCTTCCTCTTTCGTAGCTCATATTGTTTTCATCTGAGCCTGCATTTGGTGGATTGTAGGGAGAAAGAAGAGCTACATTTTCCATCCACTTTGAACCATGAGCCTGTTTAATAATGCAATCAGTCCCTTTAAATAATGCCCAGTTACGTGGGATAAACACTAAGTCTCTCTCTCTCTCTCTCTCTCTCTCTCTCTCTCTGTCTCCTACCCCCAACCTTTTCTATGCAGTGCAGGTGAGCAGGGAAGTGGGAGATTTAAACACTTGTATGGTAGATGGGGAGACTCAGGGTCCCTGGACCGTCTAGTCTCTGGAATGTTCCTTGTCTGCCAGGCAACTGCTTTGTCCTGCTAGCATTTGCCACTGAACCCTTCAGGGCTCTGCCTCCCAATCAGCCAAAGCGAGGCACACCTTCCTATGCCCTCCTGCCAACCCCCATCTTCCACATTGGAAACCTTTCAAACCCCTCATCAAACTTGCAGATACCACTGAGTCATACTGACCTTCCTTTCATCCTCTTCCCTCTCAACCCCTCACCTCCTCCCCACAGTCAACCAGAATGGAAATGAACGGAAGGCTTCTCCTTCCATTTTCCAGTCCTCCTTCTACATTAGCACAGCCAGTCTTTCTATGATCTCACTTAAGCAACAAGAACCTACTTCTCCTGTCCCATGGCCATAGACCACATAGCTCAAACTGGCTGGGAAGATGAAAATACCCATGGGGAACATGCTTTAAGGGAAGAAATGAAATGCAATGGTTTAGTGTTTGAGAAAAAAAAGGATATATATATATATATATATATATATATATATATATATGTCCAGATACACATGAATTTAAGCTTAATTTTCTGTGATTACTTGTATATAAACACAGGTGAATCACAAAAGCATTCTAAATTATAGAAATGTCACATTTAAATGCTATGTGTCTGGCTTAAACAATGAGAAAAGCTGGCTTTTTTAAAATGTTAAGATAAGCACATTGCCTTAGCAATATTGTGAGAACAAATCAATGATGACTAGCCTGAGGAATCACTGTGTATGTTTCAGAAAAACTGGAAATGGAGGGTGCTTCTGAGGGCCTTTGCGTCAAGGATCCTCAAGGACGCCTGAACTCCTTGACCACTGTTCTTGGACAGGAAGTGGACCGGTTTAACAACCTGCTGAAGTTAATTCACGTATGAGAGCTTACTTTCATCATTGCTATTGAGCATCAAAGCTTTGTAGAGAATTGTATAATACGAAATTCTTCCGTTCCTATCACTTCAGCATTTCCATTTGGATACACTAACAACTCTTCAAGCCCAATGAGTCTAAAAATGATTTTATCCTTCTCTAATGAATCTGTATTCCCATTTTCTAATAACGAGGGAGTGAATATGTAACATTACAAATTCTCAGTCTCCTCCTTATCCTTACACCCTTAGATTCTGTTGACTCACTAGAAATTGATCAGAGACGTTAGCACTCAAGAGTAATTCAGTGCTTGTTCCTAATGTCTAGTTTGCATTTAATAACATAGTCTTTAAGCAAGACTGTGAAAACCAGAATCTGTCAGTGTGGGCCACAGAATGCCTGCATTAGAGTCCCCTGTGGTGTGTTCAGCATGTGGATTCCTTGATCCCACTCAAGACCTACTGAGTTAGAATTTCTTGAAGCAGAGCCTGGGAATATGAATTTTAAATAAACTATCCGGATGATTTTAATGCCGCGAAAATTTGCAAACACCTGTTTGATCTTCTGCTTTATGTTCATAGATAGTTTCTCTCTGCATTGCCTTGCATTGATAATGATGGTCAAAGGCCTTCCTAGTTTCTCTGTGCATAACTATGATAAGAGAAAAAGAATAACTATTAGCAAATATTGAGCATTAACAGGAAAAGTGTTACTGCTAATCAGGGAACCAAACACCTACTTTAAGGTCAAGACTTGGGGATAAGATTGGGGGAGAACTGGGAGAGATCTTTTACAGCTAAAGACCATTCCTGTTCCCCATCAGAAAGGCAAAGTCTCTGGATGTTGTTTCTTGGCTGGCAATACCTAGGCTTGTTAGTTGGGTGGACCCTGGGTCAACTGAGTGTGTGGTCTTCACCTTGGGACTGTGGCATCTAGTCAGGTATGCACCAAAGTCAGCAAGCTAAGTCTCTCTCCTCTCTCAGTCTCCTGGTCAGGTTGCCGGGTCAGGGCTTATTTCCTTCTATATTGAATGAATTGGGGTACAGACTAAGCTACTATGATAAAGACCCCTGTAACATAGGCCAAAACAAGATAAAAATTCACTTTACTCTCCCCTAACAGTCCCGAGGGAGCCCTGTCTAGGGCAGGTAGTTAATTCTGCTTTGTGAGCTCATCCAGGGATAAACAGGTTGGCTCTTCCAGTCTCAAAAGACAACTTCCATGTCTGGGTCTAAGGTGGTTTCCCCAATTGTCCCCTTTTGCCAGCCAGTGGGAAGTAGGAAAGAGCGAGCAAGGAAAAGCAGCTTCCTTATAAAAATGTGATCCAGTGGTAGTGTACATCTTTTCTTCTTGTATCCCATTAGCCAAAACTTGGTCACATGGCCACACCCCAGCTGCAAGGGTGGCTGGGAAAGGAGTCTCTAGATGGGGTGCTATGTGCCCAGCTAACACTAAGGAAGTGCTGTTGTTTTGAGGAACACCAGGAGATGGATGCTACTCATGTCTTGCCCTTTCCACATCATGAACTTTCACCCACTTGAAGACAAGACCAGATGTCACTTCCTCCATTATGTCTTCCTGGAGACCAGCCCTTCCCTCTACTGCCAGATGAGTTAGGGTCCCATCCTCAAGGCCCCGTCATCTCAGGTCTCTGTGTCTACCACTGTATTCATTACATTTTTTGTAATTTCCCACCTATGAGTATGGCTACTCTAACAAAGAATTTCTTAAAACCAAGGGAGCTGTTACATTCGTCATCTTTGTTTCCTTAGTAACTGGCATACTAAATCTTCCATGAATATTTGAATGTACGGGTTAACAAATGTGACTCTCAGGTCTCCTTTAGTCACTTTTTCTGGTCAAACAAACCCCAGTCCACCACTAACAGAGGAATTCACCTAATGGAAGCTTAAGGGGAGGAGCCCAGGGACAGGTGGCCTGCAGGGCCATCAGGAACCACAGCCAAGCATTCCCATCAGAAGGGAGGTGCCCATCATGGCATGCTGTGCCTGTGCCAGAGGCCTTCCTCACCTGACCTCTAGTCTTAGACCACAAGGCCTGGTCCTGCTTTGCCCTGGCTTTGTTCCCAGCCTCACCTTCCCTTCCCCTTGGGAACAGCCAGACAGTACTGTAGTGGCAATATGAAATCCAGGGGAAGGGAGCAGCACCCAGGAATGCCATCCTGGCGAACCCACTCTCCTCCAGACAGAACTGTGGGATAGGGCAGGTCCTGGGAGTGACAAGGCCACCCTGTGTAGGCTTCTGAGCCATAGGGGAAGGAAGGCCTTTGAAGTACTCTTTCTCCCATGTAATATATCTGTGTGTTGGCTGCCTCCTTTGGGAGAATCGACTGCAACATGACCTCTTTCTATTTCAAGCAGACCTTGAAGGTCTCAGCAGTCTGTTCCCTCCACCTCTATCATTTTTTGTGTTCTCTCTGGATTTTAGATGAGTCTTCTGCTACTTCTTCCTATTTCCAGGTCTACCATGGAGGATGGTCTTGGCTCTGGCTAAGGGCCTCTTTCCTGCACTCTGCTGCAGACGGTTCCTCAGATCCTAAGGACAAATCTAAGTAAAACACTTCTTTTTTCTACCACTGCCTCTTGTGAAAAGAGGTACAGGGAGAAGGGAACCAACAAATAAACCTATGAAAGAATGGAATGATGTGTAGCCTTGTTTTATCCACACAGTGCCTGTCGCTAAGACACTGTGCGTGTGGTCCCAGTCCTTATTTGGTTGCTTAGTCAACATAAATTTTGCCTCTAATATCTTCCTATTATATTTTCCCAGTATATGGCAATTTTCACAACACTGCGACCCATAGGGGCCAAAACCCACCTATATGCACTCCCTAGTCTTTAGCCAGGTGGCAAACATCGCCCTGTACTCCACTCCAGCCCAGTGTCTCCCAGGACTACTGCCTGCCTCCGTCTTCTGGTGAGAGGAGGAGAGGCTATGAGACATGTTTTAAGGAGGTGTTTCCAGTACAAGGAGACCATCTGATGCCAACTAGAAGATTAGTGTCATCTAAGACTCTCCCCTTTCCAGCCAGGCGCGGTGGCTCACACCTGTAATCCCAGCATGTTGGGAGGTCAAGGTGGGCAGATATCCTAAGGTCAGGAGTTTGAGACCAGCCTGGCCAACAGGGTAAACCCCATCTCTAGTAAAAATACGAAAATTAGCTGGGCATGGTGGTGCGTGCCTGTAATCCCAACTAATTGGCAGACTGAGGCAGGAGAATCACTTGAACCCAGGAGGTGGAGGTTGCAGTGATCCGAGATCACACCACTGCACTCCAGCCTGGCGACAGAGCAAGACTCTATCTCAAAAAAAAAAAAAAAAAAAAAAAAGAATCTCCTCTTTCTGCACTAACTCTGGGGGTTGGGGGATCCCCCTGAGCAGACATGAGGTGGTTCTCCCTCCCCATCTCCCCCTCCTCCTCACACTCTGTGGTTCTCAGGCCTATTTTTCTTTTGGCCTGGAGGAGTGCTAGACAGTGGCATTTCTCCCAGCTGCTTCTCCAGGCTTCAGGAGACATTTCTGCTTCCTTCTTTCCACCGCATTGGACTCTACTATCAACTGCCACCCTCAAGTGTTACACCACAACGGTCACATATTATAATAATGCATGTAATATTGGAGGGTCTGGGAAGCAGACAGTGTGCACAGAACAGAACCCAGCAAGTGGCACCTCCGGGCAAGGCAGCACCTGCTATCATGAATGTGTGTCACTGACACTGGATAATGACATCTACAAAGGCCACCAACCCCACCAACCCCTTTTCTGTTCTTTCAGACTTCTCTGGAAACACTCAACAAAGCCATCACTGGATTCGTGGTGATGTCTGAAGAAATGGAAGAAGTGTATAACAGTTTCCTCAATAACCAGGTTCCCGCTCTGTGGTCCAACACAGCCTACCCATCCCTGAAGCCACTAGGGTCGTGGGTCAAAGACCTTATCCTGAGGACCTCGTTTGTGGATGTAAGAAAATTCCTTTCACTGGGTTTCGATGAGTCTGATGGCATAGTTGGCCTAAGGTCCCTAGGAAGCACTGGCTAAAGATATCCACAGTCACTGATGGATAATCTGAGCCCAGAGAAAAAGAAATGTCCAGAATGGCATCACTTTACACGTCTTATACTGATTATAATATCGTTTGCCCTAGCCACTCATCCCCACATTCCACTTTAATTCCACTTTAATTAATTGGGGTTTCAGCTCTAATTCATGGGACCCCACAGTGAGGTACAGACCAACTGAGATGAGTCCAAACCCCAGATAACTTTGCTGCTGTCTCCCTCTCACATACCCCACAATAACCAGGCTCTGGGTCCGCAGTCATCAGGCCGGCAGAACAGGAAGGGGAATGGGGCAGGCAGTGAAATGGGGGTGGTGACTAACTCAGGGCTGCTTTAGTTTCTGCCTCCTGAGAAACTCTCCCCAAATAGGACTTTGCTTTAGAAAACAAATTCCATCCCAGAAATAACGTTTATTATGAGTATGTTTCTCCTTCAGTTGTGGCTCAAAAGAGGACAGCCTAAGTCCTACTGGATCTCCGGTTTCTTCTTTCCTCAAGGATTTCTAACAGGTACCAGTGCTTCCCCTAGAAAAACCCCACAGGAAAGGCCATGAATTGTCATACACAGGGTTTTGAGGTCCTGGGGAAATGACATGGCTGCTAATGCTTTAACAATGAGGCTAGTGATCATAGGGCAATCTAACAAGGTCCTGCTCTTCCTCACTTGTGGGGGGCAGAGGAAAGATGGCAGAGATAGCAGATGTTCCCCAGCAACCTAATCCCTGCCCCTCTCAAGTTACATAAGTGCAGGCACTGCTGCCTCCATGAACACAGAGTGTGCCTCAGTTCCCCATGTGACCCACGCTCAAGGGCGTCATCTGCTGTCCACCTGCTCAGGCCCCAGCTGTGAGCAGCTTCCTTCCCTCTGAGAAATTCTCTTGATGTGCTTCCATCAGCCCTTGGGGAAACTAGCCGTTTCAGAAGGGGCTAGAGCCTGTGAGCAACTCAATGCTAATGACCCAAGCCCTTCATCTCTCTCATTCTTCATACCTATTAAACAGCCCATATAAAACAAGCTGGGCAAAATCCTAAAGTTAGCGAGATTGGGCTCGGAAACTGCCTCACTCATTTGTCTCCCTTATGTCAGGGCAATGCACTGCATACTGGCCCTCTTCCCTCCCTTTCCAACCAGGACCAGAGCTTGTCCATCCCTTGGGCCCTTACCTCCCAACATGACCCACAGGCTTCCTGACCCTGTGAACTAATTCAGAGGAAGATATTAAGAGTTGGGTTTTCTCTGTAGTGGGAAGGCTCTCTAATGCCAGGGCAGCCTGGTTTGTGTGAAGGGGGTTAGTGCCTGGGGAGTAGCAGTGTTGTTTTGAACGCGGCTTTCTGATTTTCATAATTACAGGAACTCTTCAAAATCATGCTCGAAAATACAATTTGCCTATAGATGAGCTAAGTTTCAAATACAATGTAATTCCCACCTATCGGGATCAAGCTGCAGTGATAGAAGCTGCCAAGACAGTGCAATTTGGACAAGAACTGCCCATGGACATGGAGGTATTGTCCACCTGGCTGTTACGGCAAAGCAGCTTCTATCCCACTGTCCTTGAAGATTTCAGACAACCTCCATGCCCCACTCCCACCACCTCCCATCGGCAGGAGCAGGAAGGGCAGGGTAGTCATCACACCTCCAAGATAAGCTCCCCAATTAGCAATGACCAGATGGGAACTGCCTAAACTAGTCTGATTTATAGAAATATGTTTAAAGCAATATTATTTTATTTTTTAGCTAACTTAAGTAACCTTCTTCATCTTACAGAATCAATATAGCAAGAAGTTAACTGCAAGGGTTTAAAAACTAGACAAGCCTGAGTTTAAATTCTGACACTGCCTTTCTCCAGCTGTATGTGCTGGAGCAACTGTTGATATGTCTGCACCTCTTATTATTTTAAGATCCTTCTTGTCTTAAGAAGAGGGTATCAAGTTTCCCATGTAAGGAAAACTTGAGGCTCCAGGAAGGCAAAGCAACACCCACATTAAAGCCCCCACCGGAGGTTCCAGGACCAGCCTGCCCTGGTCCATGCTCAGCACACTCCATCTACCACAGAGGCTGATTCTGACAGACAGAAGTTTACAGTGACCACCAGGGCTCTGTCCCTCCATCCCATCCCAGTTCATACCATGTCTCTGCTTGGGTCATGTGTGCTGAGCCATGAGAATACCTTACAATCTCTGAGATCTGGGGAGACCTCAGACTGTCTAGCTGGCCTGTCTCCTGGCCCACCTCGCAAATGTCTGCCACCAACAGACCAGGAGACGGGCCTGTAGTGCGGTGTAAAGGAAACAGCCAGTGTCATGTGACAGGCACATATACTGGTCTAAACACAGAGTATGTGTTTAAACAGCTTTATCTCTGTTACAAACAGCCAAGATCACTGTCAGCCCATTTGCCTCCTTGGCTCAGCATAGGAAAAGGTGCTCCCTCTGGGTGGATGCCCAGATGATGGACACCCAGTAGGTAGCAGGATAGTTTTCAGGGAAATCTGCATAAACATATGTGGCAGCCCAAAAACAGGAAGGCCCACCCTGCTGCACCCAAGGAACAGGAAGTTTAGGACACCAAAAAACAAATACCAGCTAAAAAGAATTTAGTTTACCATCCTTTTATTCACTATAAAATGCACTACGTATTATCCAAACTGCTTAGTCCTCTGCCTGCAGACGTGAGGCTCCAATTATCCAAAGACGTGGGGCCAGAATTGGCCAAATCCACTCAGAGTTTGAGGAAGAATGATTCAGATACCCACAATTGGCAAAAAAAAAAAAAAAAATGTGCACCGGTGGAGACATCCAATCACAGGACTCTGATGGGCAGAGTTTCTCACTCTCCCTCTTTCTTATTTAATACAAACATTTAAAAGTAAGCATAATTTTAAAAAGAGAGAGAGAAAGAACAAAAAGGAATTTTCCATGGGCACTCTGTAAATATTGCAGATATATAATCTGTCTTCTAGGAGGGCATCCAAATCCTTGAAAACCCTTGCTAAGAATAACAGATGATAATCTCAGTACTCCTCCACCTCCCATGAAAAGGGGAAAAGTCATTACATTATTATTACATTTTTTTGCCTCTCAGAGCCTCAAGATTGACCTCTCTAAGATGTGAATAATAACAGCAATGTATAGAGTGTTTTTTAGAATTACCTAGTGAGGATGTGGGACATTGGAAGTGACTCACACCTGCTGATCCCTTTTCCCCCTCTCACTTTGAGACTTGTGGGTATCTTTCAGTTGCCCTCTCCCGAGGATGGTGTTCTTGTTCATGGGATGTTCATAGATGCTTTTCGATGGGATGATAAGGAAATGGTGGTAGAAGACGCATTGCCCGGACAGATGAATCCAATGCTGCCTGTGGTGCATTTTGAACCACAACAAAATTATGAGCCAAGCCCAACACTTTACCACTGCCCACTTTATAAAACAGGAGCCCGGGCAGGAACACTCTCAACCACAGGTGAGGATGTTCTTAAGATTAGTTCAAATAATGACCAAATGCAATCTTCCATCAAAGTCCAAACACTGAGCTGTAATTGGCTCAAGATCTCCCTTGGGCCAATTAACTAGACTTAAAATGAAGCCACCTATAACATACAAAATTCATAAATGTAATTATAAATTCTATTTGTTCTGACTGTAGATTAATATTATAGAATTAATTATTGCTTCTATTAGAATCTAAGGAGTAGAAGATAGAGTTTAACAAGTAGAGACTTCCGCTTTCAAAATGGTGGTCTGAATAGACACTAAAATCTCTCTTTTTCTCACCAAATCCATTTTTACTCATCACAAAAGAGATTTTAAAATAAATGAATAGGCTGGGCAAGGTGGCTCACCCCTTTAATCCCAGCACTTTGGGAGGCTGAGGTGAGTGAATCACCTGAGGTCAGGAGTTCAAGACTAGCCTGACCAACATAGTGAAACCCTGTCTACTAAATACAAAAAATTAGCCTACGTGGTGGCAGGTGCCTGTATTCGCAGCTACTTGAGAGACTGAGGCAGGAGAATCATTTGAACTTGGGAGGCAGAGGTTGCAGTGAGCCGAGATTGGGCCACTGTACTCCAGCCTAGGTAACAAGAGCGAAAACTCCGTCACAAATAAATAAATAAACAAATGAATAAATGGAAAGCCCTGATGCAAAACTCTGAGTGGATCTGAAACTGAGATACAGCTCTGAAAAAAAGAAAGCAGACAGAAAGAAAGCCACCTCAACAGATACACCGAGGGACAGCTGAAGAATGAACAGAGAAAATGAACTGGGAAAGTCGCCTTGAATACAGCATAGTGAGAGGGGGAAGAAGTGACCCTGTGGGAGGAGCCAGAATTTGCAACGTTTTTCTAGTTTTCTAGGCAACCTGGAAGGAGAAAATAAAGAATGGAGGAGAGAGAATATTTGAAAAAATAATGGCTGGTAATTTCCCAAAACTAAAGAAACACTTGAATCCTTAGATTATGAGGTCTCACAAAGTGGAAGGAATGATTTTTAGCAACATACAACAAGTAATCAAATCTTCAAAGAAACCTAGATATACCAAAGTGATACTTAAGACTGTCAGAGACAAAAAAAAATTCTCAAAATAACCAAAGAGAAGAGACAATGTATAATATATGCTGGAACTGAAATCCCAGAGAATGAGAATCAGATTGATATCAGTCAACTCTCATTATCCACAGTGCATATAAAAAGATAACGGAGAATCACCTTCAACGGGTTGAGGGAAAATACCTTTGAACCAGAATTCAAAACACAACCAAACCATCTTCCAAAAGGGAAGTGAATAAAGACAGTTTTGAACGTACAAATGCTTTAAATTCATCATCACTGACCTTCTATTTTGAAAAAAATCCAGCTGTCTAGCCAGGTGTGGTATCACGTGCCTGTAGTCCCAGCTACTCAGGAGGCTAAGGTGGGAGAATCACTTGAGCCCCAGAGTTCAACACCAGCCTGGGCAACCTAGTGAAACACCCATCTCAATTAAAAAAAAAATCCAGCTGTCTTAGTTTGTTTGTGTTTGTGTTGCTATAAAGGAATACCTGAGGCTGAGTAACTTTAAAGAAAAGTTTACTGGGCTCATGGTTCTGCAGGCTGGTGCCAGCATCTGCTTCTGGTGAGGGCCTTAGACTGCTTCCACTCATAGCAGAAGGCAAAAGAGAGCTGGTGCGTAGAGATCCATGACAAGAGAGGAAGCAGGCAAGATGGGAGGGAGGCGCCAGACTCTTTTTAAGCAGCTCTCGCAAGAACTAATAAAGTGACAGTTCACCCCCCATTCCAAGGAGTATTAATCTACTCATCCGGGATCTGACCCCCATCACCCAAACACCTTCCGTTAAGCCCCATCTCCAACACTGGGGATCAAATTTCAACATGAGATTTGGAGGGATCAAACATCCAAACTATAGAAGCCTGGCATAAAGAATTCTTACAAATCTGGGAGAGGGGACCAACAACCTAACCTTATCTGAAACTGTGACAGAAACCCCATCTTGTACAAGGATCAAAAGAAACTCTTTTTCAGCTATTTAAAGGAGGGGTAGTCCTATGTAGTAGTCATCAATGGCCACTAATATCCCAAAAAAGAAAGACAATCAGACATAGTGTGCTTCCTGATAGGAGTACGTACTACCAAAGAAGTATTCCTGCCGTAAAACTCAAACCTGCTAGCCTGGGCAAGATGGCGAAACCCTGTCTCTACAAAAAATACAAAAATTAGCAAGGTGTGGTGCACACACCTGTAATCCCAGCTGCTTGGGAGACTGAGGCAGGAGGATTACTTGAGTCCAGGAGTTCAAGTCTGCAGTGAGCCATAATCAAACCACTGCACTCCAGCCTGGGCAAAAGAATGAGACCCTGTCTCAAAAAAAAACAAAAATAAAGGAAAAATAAAACCTCAAACCTGAATGTAGTCATGCCTCTAGATCTAACCTCCCCTTACAGGAAGAGAGGAATATATTTAAAATCACCACAGCAATGCTGTCATCAAAATCCAGATTCTGGGAAACTTAACAGGACAAACAGTCTGGTTGTTTCAACAAATATGTTACAAGGGGGCAGCAAAAGAAGCAGAGGGAAACCTACCAATTGAAAGATTTAAGAGACACATCACTGTTGCAAGATATGAAACTCATTTGAATCCTGGTTATTAAGAAATGATTAGGCCGGGCACAGTGGGTCATGCCTGTAATCCCAGCACTTTGGGAGGCCAAGACAGGTGGATCATTTGAGGCCAGGAGTTTGAGACCAGCCTAGCCAACTAGTGAAACCCCGCCTCTACTAAAAATACAAAAATTAGCCAGACATGGTGGTATGCACCTATAGCCCCAGCTACTCAAGAGGCTGAGGTAGGAGAATCACTTGAACCCAGGAGGGCAGAGGTTGCAGCAAGCTGAGATCGTGCCACTGTACTTCCAGCCTGGGTGATAGAGTGAGACCCTGTCTCAAAAAAAAAAAAGTTCTATGAAGTCTAAGCTGGACGAGTCCTAAAGAATTATTTGTTCTAAAAATCTTCATTTTATAGAGCATAAAACGACCCATAAAGGACTATTTGTCCAGTTAGGACTGGAACCCAGATGTCTTGACTCTTTGTAGCCTCTCGGTATGAGGAAGTTATTCTCTAAGTAACAACCCTTTTTTCCCTATATCCTTAATTAGGACATTCAACCAACTTTGTGGTAACCGTCCTCTTACCCTCCAAGCGGTCCAAAGACTACTGGATTGCCAAGGGATCAGCTTTGCTCTGCCAGCTGAGTGAATGAAAAGGTGCCACCTCAGCACTGAAAAAGAACCAGGCCAGAGATCTTTCCTAATGGAAGCAAAAGGTTTGAATAACTTATATGTGAGCAAAAAGGTGTTAATTCTGATTTGACTTAAAGGTATTAAGTGTGACTTTTATTTCTCTTATGTCCTTAAAATAAAGTGTTTGAGTTCTTTCTGTTGGCAATCCAAGCTCCGCTGTAGAAGCAGTGGGTTCAACACCCACCTGTTAAACCTGCTCCCCCACCCTAAGTGAGAGGCAGCTTCCCATCAGTTACTTTCTGGGACCCCCCCCCCCCCCCCGGAAGAGTCAGGACTCAGCACTCGCTTCCCCGCACAGGCTCCTTTCCTCTTCACCCTGATATGAAAGGCCCCAGGTGCTTCCATTTCTAGACTAGATTAAGGCTCTCAGCATCCAGTGCATGGGAGGTTGATGCGGTGAGCACAACTGGTAGAGCAAATGAGCAGGATAATAAGAAGTTGGCCTCTGATGTCAGTTCCCTGTTCTGTGGGGCTCCATCACAATCCTTGGAAGAGCCTATGCTTTCACAAAAGGGCAGGCCAATCCTGCCCAAGTATGGGGGATTTTCCTCTTCCACTTTAGGATGATTCTGTATGAAAACTAACCAAGTCCCAGTCAGGTGCATCTGAGCCTCTGCCACCTCAAAAGCAGAGATTGGTGGCTCAGTTCTCAAGTGGAGCAGCCAGTGTGACAAACCATCTTGTGTCGGTCCTGCCAATAATGGTCTGCCTGCTTCCTCGGCCATAATGTGATCCAAGAAACAAGGAAATCACCCAGCTAGGATTGAGCCCTTGGTGGGAGCCACACCACCCTCTTACAAAGAATTGGAGGAACAGAGTCAGCCCTCCCATGTATCTCTGCCTCCCCGCTTCATCCCCATACCTATCGAAGTTAAGAGTAGATTCCAGTCGCAGAGAAGCAGGTAACAGCACTTTTGCCAGAAATCAGTGCACAAATCAGAAACTACTCTTGGTGTTTCAAGCAGAAATAGTTGCTAACATGGTCACAGGAATGGCTGCCGCTGCAGAAGTCAAAGAGTTGATATCAGGCATCGCACCATCTGTACTCCAAGGTGGGAACCCTGAAGGAAAAACTGTGCCAACCTCACAGCTACTCCACGCTGAAGCAGGGGAATAGAGGGGGCTACAGAGACTGACCACTGCACAAACTTGTGTCTGCTGAAGCCTGTACATAACCATGCCCCCTGCTCAAGAAAAATTCCCTCTGCCCACTTTTGTTCTCCAAATATCCCATGAGTGTATCTCATTAGGAGAATCAAACATAGCAGCAGGGGGATTTGGGAGTTTTTGCCCGCCTACCCCTGCAATACAGATGGTGCAGAATGAAACCAAAGTGGTGGACATGGATCTTAAGTGCCACCACACTACTGTTTCAGTAAGGCCACTGAGATCTTCTGGGCCCTGGAAATAACTGAGCATGAACCCACAAAAGCCTCAGAAAAGGAAGGGAAGCCAGAGCTACAAATCCAGACAATCAGCCTTACCCTAAGCCAGATTAGGGAACAAATACAACTACTTCTTATTGACCCCACCCAAGTCCTGGACAGACATTCTACCTAGGGTTTTTGTGGGCTACTCAGAAGCCCAGGACCATAAAGGACGCTTGCCACAGGTGGGAGACCCTGATCTGGAACCATGGTGGTTAGGGGAGGGAGATCATCACCTGGGCAGGGTTAAAAGCTCCCATTCAGATTCAACTGGGGAAGTCTACTCGTACACATTTTATAGAGAGTCCCAATAAGATTTGTATTTAGAAAAGACATTTACAATAAACATGTGAATAATAAATAACAAGATGGGGATTGGGGGTAGTTTGAAAACCACTTTCTTGCACAGCACCTCTGACAAAGCCTACCCACTCCCCCCAACCCCCACCCAGCCTCTCAGTGAGACACACACATTATACAAAATGAAAGCATCTCTTAGGGCATAGGGAGCACCCTATTCACCAGAGCTTGAATAGAGAGGTGCAGACCACAAGTTCCATGGCCCACTGACTCCCCTGCATCCAGAACCAAGAGTGGCACAAAGAAAGGGAGCAGAAAGAGGAAAGGGTCAGGATACAAAGCCAGAGCCAGAAGGGATCAGAGATACAGCTGAGAAGTGCAGGGCCTAGGGGGAAGCAGTGAAAGGATTTAGGGTGTGAGAGAAGAAGTTGTCTGCCTGATATATACACATCATGAATAAAAATCTACACCAAAAAAAAGGTTTTATTTTCATCCAACTCATTTATAATTTATTTTCACACAACTCATTATGTTACAAAACTGTTCACCTCCACCCAAAGTTGGATAACCCAAAGTCTCATTCTTTGGAAAGAGAAGAATCAACACTGGGCTTCTTTTTCAGGAGAAGTCTCTTCTCCTGGATTGGGCCCAACAAGGCTAGACCAGAATGTGGAGTACAGGAATGGCCATCCTTCAAGTCTGAGGGGTCAGGGTCTTAGCCTGGTGCTTCCAGTCATTACAGGAGAGGTGTCTCTGTTTGGAAAGCCAGCACCAGCACCCAGAACACAGGAGTCCAGAGAGACAGGCAGGCACTGCTGGCCACCATCTGGCTGTGGTGGGAATGCCCATGGCGAGGGATCTGCAGCTCAGTGGAGATGTGCCTGTCCGGGACAGGGACCTGGAGTTGCGGGACCATGTCACTAGGAGGCAAAGGGAAAGACAGAGTCTGAAGGCACAGCAGAAACCACTGCACACGCCAAGGCCCCCAAATGCCCACACAGCTTCTCTTCATCTCCCCTCCTTAAAGAAAGGAATGGGTATTAGTATGTTAATAGGCTTCCTATATCTCTGGTCCTCTTTCATGTCTTTGGCCACTGCTACTAGAAAACCAAATGGCAGAGGATATTAAGACCAGCAGACTAGCCAACTGTCCCTGGCTATTTGGTTCTTCATCCAAAGATTAGTGAAAGTCTTCGTATAAGGCCCAATTCAAAGTTTGCTAATCACTAGCCTCTGGGCAATCTTAGGCAGGGACCCTCCTCACTGGCCACCACAGAGGCAGAGCCAGACCATGCAGATTCCTCCCTGGGTCTCTGCCTCTCTCACCTGCCCAAGTCCAGGCCTGATGTGCACAGCATGAAGGCATACCAGGTCAAGACAGTTCAAGCTGAGGGGCCCATGACCTCAGGCTTACCCAGATCTTTCAACTTAGCTGGGGTATAAAGTGCCCAACCCCGTGGCCACCAATGGCCTTGTTGGAAAAAGTACTAAACAGGTCAATTTATTCCTCTGTCAATGGAGGATAGTTCATGAGTCACCGTGGGACATGAACACCATCAGAAGCTGTCCCCGTTCTCCAGGTCCCATCTGGCTGCCAGCTTCTGTCCATTTACAATGCAAATCACACAGCATCTCACATGTCCGCTTCAAACCCTTCAATGGCTCCCTACTTCCCTCCCTGTTTACCTCTCTAGACCCGTCTCACCCCACTACTCCTTCACTTCCCAGGCCCCAGTCAGAATTACTTTATCTCAGCTTCTTCAACACAATCGTTCCCTCCAACCAGACTTTCACATTGTTCCCTCTGCCCTCAACTCTTCCCCTTCCCTACTCAGTTGTTCACTCACTCACTCACTCATTCTACATTTATTAAGCACCTGTGCAGGCACTGGATCCCTGAATCTACTGATCCAGACTCAGAAGCTCTATTCACAAGGTTCCACTTTGGCTTCTAGTCAGTATAAGCCAAAAGGATGCTTCCTCAAGGGAAGACTTTCCTGACCTCTGACCCTAAGTAGTAACCTCCAACACACACACACACACACACACACACACACACACACACCATGCACCACAAACACACACACCCACAGCACCTTACACTTCCATTGCAGATTATCTACTCAAAAATCCATCTTCCTCACCAGACTGCAAGTTCCATGAAGGCAGGGCCTGTGTCTGATTGGCCCCATACACACAGCATCCAACACAATAGCAGGCACAAAGGAGGGACTCAATAAACCTGAGATTAATTTAACTGGATTCCTGCTCCCAGCCTCTCTGGGGTAGTTCTTCTAGAAGCTTTGTGCCCTGCAGACTCAGGCTTGCCTATCCACCTCTGATCTATTCCCCAGCCATCTCTGAGACTACATTCAGTGTAGGGTCACAACTCTTCCCTTACAATGTGGGAGTTAAACATGCCCATTCCTACCGAGCTGCTTACAGCTCTGCAAATCTATGGCACTCTCCCTAAATCTGCCATGGAGAAAGATCTGAAAAATCAAGTTCTTTGCAACCTTTCCAGATGCCTTCCACTTTTAACAGACTCATCCTACCTGGAAACTTGTTCTTTAACAAGCATAAACATGTTGCCCTTGCCCTGGCTTGAAGCAACCACCTTAAATCTGGATTCGCTTCTGTCACAGTGGACAGAAAAAGGGTACCTGGGGTCATGAGGAAAGGGAAAGGTTGCTCCATGAGGGGGGTTCCCATTGCAACCAGTGTGAGGGGCATTCCTGGCTCCACTCACTAGGGTAAAGGTGGATGCCAACCCGACCCAGCCTACTCGCCTGACCTCTCCTCCAGGCGAACCCACAGATCGCTGAATTGCCGGAGTCGCTGCCTCCGCCGTGGCCCCCTCTGCTTCTTCCGGAACTTCTGCTCGGCGTCACTGGGAGGGTGGGCACTTCCAGGCCGGGACACAAGGGGCGGCAGCGTTGAGTGCACCGAGGATATGGCCTCCGGTGTCGGTACTTCGGGGGTAGGCACTTTTGGAGCAAAGAAGGTGGACGGGGTGGGCTGTGTGGAGGTCTTTTTACTCTTCCCTCTGTACACAAGTGGAAGGAGGAGGTCTTTGGAGGAGGGTCACACAGCATGGCGCCCTCCCCAGCTCTCTCACACCTCAGGTTTCACGATGACGGCAGATAACCTGAAAGTTCAAGCTGGCCAGGAAGGGCAGAAATTACCCAGTTCTTGAAATTACCTTGGGAATTGATCTCTTTGACGCCTTTTTTTTTTCCCCCTCAGATATCCTCACTCTACCTTCTCCAAATCCCCTAGTCCTGGGGAGAAAGATTCAAGATTTTTAAACTATTACATGTACAGTAATTACTGTACTTTTCCAACAATGAACAGGTCAGCACTGTCTAGAAAATCACTGACAATTATGGCTTTTTTTTTTTTTTACAGACCAGGTTTCTCTCAGTAGCTCAGGCTGGAGTGCAGTGGCCCAATCATAGCTCACTGTAGCCTCAAACTCCTGGGCTCAAGTGATTCTCCCGCCTCTGCCTCCCAAATACAGGCAAATGTCACCACTCTGACTAGTGAACAGTAAAGCTTTTAAAGACAGATGGAAAACGTTTAAATGCCACTTGCTTAAAACCACTGAAGTAGCTCTTAACCCTCTTAATCCTTTCTGTACCCTCATGAGGGCTTTATTCAGGAAGAGGCTCTCAGGACTGTCTTCAAACCACTTAATCACAGATTTGTCCTTAAATCATCTTTCCCAAAGAGATATTTTCACAACTAATGGGAAACTCAGACTCACTTCTAGTTTTCCCCTAAAGGTGACTGTAGTCACCAAATACTTTGAGTGTGAAGAAATAAGCTACTAGAAGGACCAAGTTTCTTCCAACAACAGAACTTTTGTCAAGGGTTTGGTGAAGGGGATGGGGGAGCAGAAAGAGAAGAATTCTACTAGATGCCAATCCCATTGTCTCCTGATGTAGGTAGGGAGTGAGGGTCCTGAAACTCCCATCTGCCTGAGGCAGGGGAGCAGTGGATGTGCCATGTCTAGGGTTTTCCTCGTCCAATGATGTAGGTGCCACTGATCAGCACATGTAAGAACTCAATTACTCCAAATCAGCCTTGATGAACCATCTGCCTTACCAGAGTGGGCCTCAGTTCTGAGCCACAACATGGCAGAGCCTGAGAAGTCAGTTAGTATTAATGGCCTTGTGTGAGGAAGGGTGGAGGTATACAAGAAGGAAAGCAAAAAAGGGAAAGACTTATATTGGGCAAAAAATATAGAAGAAGGGAATTCCTAAAATGGCAAAGGATTTAAAAAGGCCCCTACTCTGAACCTGAGACTAAGGACCCCAGAAACATGAAGTCAGAGCTAGAAGGTTCCTGGAGGACAGGGCTTAATATATTATTACTGTCTCCTGAGCCCAGCACAATGCCTGGTACACAACTGTGAAGCCCCTTAAATGAACCCTTTCATTATTACAACAAAGAAACTAGAGCTCAAAAGGGAATGTGCCCCCATCACAGCTCTCTAGGGTTCAGGTGGCCTCCTAGGGCAGGGGTCCCCAGCCCCCAGCCATGGACTAGCACTAATCTGTGGCCTGTTCGGAAATGGGCCACACAGCAGGATGTGAGCAGCAGGCAAGCAACCATATAACCACCTGAGCTCCACATCCTCTCAGATCAGCAGGGACATCAGATTCTCATAGGATCGCAAACCCTACTGTGAACTGTGTGTGCTAGGGATCTAGGTTGCACGCTCCTTATGAGAGTCTAAAGCCTGATATGAGCTAGAACAGTTTCACCCCAAAACCATCCCCCCTCCCCTGGAAAAATTGTCTTCCACAAAATTAGTCCCTAGTGCCAAAAACGTTGGGGGCCGCTGTCCTAGAGGGTTCAAGAGCAGATGGTCAGGCAGCTCCATGCCCATCAAGCCCTCTGCCCATGACAGAGACTATGTCTTTGTCATCCTTAGCCTCCATATGACCCAAACAGGTCCTGGTACATGGTAGGCGCTGAAGAAAAGTCTGTTGCTTTGATTTAGCAAGGAACATGGTCTCAATCTCACTAGGGCTGTGTTCTATGGCTTGAAACAGTGGGTCCTCACAGTGAGACAAATCATAGCTTTGTTTCTGTTCAACTCACAACAAAGACCTCACCCCAGAAACTCCAGGTAGCCAAGGCCAGGGCTTAAGAGCCAAGTTAATACCCCTGGGTGGGGGTTGGAGAGTAGGGCTCAGGACGAAGTTAGCTTTACTCTTCCTAGTTTTTATTTCCCTCATATTTCTGAGCTAAGGAGTCCTAAGGAATCATAACACCTACTTTATAACTGAGGAAACTGAAGACCCGGGAGAGGAAACTGACCTGCACAAGGTTACAAGAAGGATTCTGTGCCATCTTTTTTTTTTTTTTTTTTTTTTTTTTTTTTTGAGACAGAGTCTTGCTCTGTCGCCCAGGCTGGAGTGCAGTGGCACGATCTCAGCTCACTGCAACCTCCGTCTCCCAGGTTTAAGAAATTCTCTGCCTCAGCTTCTCAAATAGCTGGGATTACAGGCACGTGCCACCAGGCCCAGCTAATTTTTTTGTATTTTTGGTAGAGACGAGGTTTCACCATCTTGGCCAGGCTGGTCTTGAACTCCTGACCTCGTGATCCAC
This sequence comes from Rhinopithecus roxellana, assembly GCF_007565055.1. Taxonomy (NCBI): domain Eukaryota; kingdom Metazoa; phylum Chordata; class Mammalia; order Primates; family Cercopithecidae; genus Rhinopithecus; species Rhinopithecus roxellana. The sequence continues at coordinate 20,913,332 of NC_044565.1, read as the reverse complement.
CCGCCTCAGCCTCCCAAAATGCTGGGATTATAGGCGTGAGCCACCGCGCCTGGCCAATTCTTTGCAGCTTTTAAGTAACATTCATTGTTGAGATTTTTTTCACATCATAAAGCTAATCCATTCTCATTGTAGAAAATATAGAGAGTAGAAATTAGTGTCACTGTAATCTCCAGGGAGATCCTACAGACAAATGCTCACATGGACTCAGACAGGGGTTTAAGGGTCTCTAGGTCAATAGAGGTGACTGCTCTTCTGCCTCAAATAGAAAATGCCAGCTGCTGAACACACCCAATCCACCATAGAGCCTCTAGGCTGGATCCCTGTCACAGGCTCAAGATCTAGATTATCATGTTTTGACCCACCTGGATTCTCACAGTTTAGCTAAACTTCTACTCACAAAGGCTAAGCCCATGATCATTTTGGCTACAATATAGGGCTACCCCCTTGTGCTGATAGCCTATTTGCCCCCTACCTGCATTTCACGCAGCCTCCTCACTCCATAGAAGTCTCCAAGAAAGAAACACACTGGTTGACAAGGAAAAGACCCCAGGCTTGGAGGCTTAGACAAGATAATTGACCTTTCTGAGCCTCTGCGACTTGTATAAAATTAACCTATCCTACTTTGTTGCTGTGAGGATTAAAACAGCCCAAACACCATGCTTCACACAGTGCTGAGCACTCAGTAGATCCTTACTTCAGGTGCATCCCTCTTTCTCCCAGTCCTCTGAGAATGAGTGAAGCTGTATAAACCCTAGCAGGGCTGATCAGAACCTTAGAGCATCCCACTGTGTAACCAAAGGGACATCTGCCAGATCCCCAAAGATGTCCATGATCTTGCCCCTGGAAGCTCTGAACACGTTACCTTACACGGTAAAAGGAACTTTGCAGGTGTGATTAAGTTAAGGACCTTAAGATGAGGAGAGTAGCCCCGATTACCCAGGTGCGCCCAATCTAATAACATGGGCCCTTAAAAGCAGAGAACCCTTCTGTGGTCAGCGGGGGATATGACTATGGAAGAATGGTTATAGAAATGCAACATTGCTGGCTTTAAAGATGGAAGTCTCCACGAGCCAAGGAATGTGGGCAGCCTCTAGAAGCTGGAAAGGAAAAGAAAACAAATTATCTAGAACCTCCAGAAAGGAATGCAGCCAAGCCCACACCTTAATTTCACCCAGTGAGACCTGTGTCAGACTTCTGATCTCCGGAACTATAAAATAATGAATCTGTGTTGTTCTAAGCCATTGAGTTTATGATAATTTGTTATAGCAGCAATAGAAAACTAACATAGTATCCATTATCCCGGGGGGAGGAGGGAGGAACTGGCTAAGCCCTCTGCAGATTAGCCCAAGAGGAACCCCATCTCTTTCTCTTCTCTGCTGAAAGAATATCAGCCTCACATTCAGGAGCATTTCCTGTGTTTTCCAGCCTGCTGACAAGTGGAGAGTGGCAGCTGCTAGTTGCCCTCCCCACACCCCAACATGCACACCCATCTCTGTCTCCCTAATACTGGCTTACCCCAAGACTAAGGGAGCTGGCAGGGCCTGAAGTAAGCTAGATCACCAGTTAACAGCCCTCATGTCCTCAGCCACACCGGCCTGCCCTGGATTCAAGTTCCACATGACCAGAATCATCCCTTAAGGACTACCATATGGCTGCCGAGGAGGGGAAGAAGGAAACAGGTATCCCCCTGCTGCCCTGGTCCTCCTTGCCAGCCCCGCTTTGTGGGCATTCTCCCCAACCCACTTCCCTGGGTCCTTAGCTTCCCAGGACCCTGTCCCTTCTTCCTGAACAGGAGCTCCTTTGGAGACCTCATCCTCTCTCATGGCTTCACCTGGGACCACTGTATGCACGTTCACCCCTAAAACCTCTCAGGTCCCCCACTGGCTGAATAAATGAATGCACGTGAGCAGCACCGGCCATGATAGTAGCACATCAGCAATCAATCCTATTTGAGATCCTATCATGTGCCAGATGCCAGGATAGGTACTCTGGAAATCCAATTTTGAAAATTAGATCCTTGTCCAGAAGGCTCTAGAAGAAAGAAAGAGCTCTTGCACAAACTGTAGGTTCCTTGGGGTCATGCACAGGATGAACCCAGGCTGGAGCAATGGAGGAAGATGTGGCAATTGTGCTGGATCTCACAGATTCTGATAGAGAGAACTGGGGATAGTGTGGGTAGGGAAAGAATCTCTGGCAGAGGAAACTGCATGAACAAAGACATAGAGGCTAGGAAGTAAAAGGTGGGAGAAGAAAGGGTAGAAAGAAAAGGTTTAGGAGGTGGATGGGTCTGGGTTATTTCCTGGTCCTGGTTAATTGTGTGGCCTTTCACAGTTTCTTCATTAGTAAATGAGAAGGAACACTTCCCTTGCAGGCTGGTTTTGAGCATTAACAGAGAGCCCATATAAACCTGGCTACCACTGGATGATCCACCAATAAATGTTCTTTTCCTCCCCAGGAAAGTGAGAACACTGGTTCTCAGCCTTCACTGGGCATCAGAATCTCCTGGAGAGCTTCTAAAAAGACCGATTCCTGACCTTCCTTTCCCTAAAGGCAGGTGTCAGGGTTAGAGGCAGAATTAAGGAGCCTGGGAACAACCAGCAACACACACACACAACACACGTACCACACACACCACACATACCACAACAGACACCCCACACATACACAGCATACACATCAGACATGCACCACACATACCTCCACACACACACACCACACATACACCACACGTACCACACACACTACACACACACACACCACACGTACCACACACACCACACGTACCAAAACACAACAAACACCCCACACGTACACAACACACACATCAGACATGCACCACACATACCCCACACACACACAAACACGCACACCAAACATGCACCACACACAGGCACAATACCCACACACACACCAGACATGTACCACACACATCCACACTACACACACCACACACACCCCACATACCACACACACCCCCACACACACACGTACCAAACACACACACCAGACATGCACCACACATGCACCATACACGTGCACATGACACACACACACATACACCCCACACATACATATTCCACACAAACCCTGCACACAAATATCACACACACAACACACACCCCTCACACACACCACTCACCAGACACACACCAGACACACACACACAAACATCACATACTCCACACACATTACACACCTCCCCCCCCCCCCCCACACACACACACACTCCCCAGGTAGGGCCCTCTCCAGCACCCTAGGGACAGTGCGTGGAACCCCAGTCCAGTCAGCCCGGCAGGAAGAGCTGAGAAGGGACCAGAGACCAGTGAGGGAGGAAAGACCTACAGTCCTGCAGGGCACAGAGAACCCCTAAGGGCTGGCTCCTCCAGATCTCAAGGAGAACAGGAAGGAGAGAGGCAGGAGACGTGAGCCTGCAGCAGAGCTGACTCAGGCAGGGGCGGGATCCTCCCAGTCAAGGGGAGGAGAGGAGGGCTCCTCAGACGGGGGAAGTAGCGTCAGTAAAGGTGGAGAGGCGGGGACAGGATGGAAGCTCTTCTGAAGCAAGCAGCAGATCGGTGCTGAAGGATAGGGTCTGAGTGCCAAGACCTCCGCGTGAAGACAATGACCTTGAAAGAGAACAATATGAAACCACGGAGGGTTTGAATATGGGACACTGGAAAGATTAGTCCCACAGGAGGGTGAAGAGTGAACCAGAGGGAGAGGGGCCTGGAATGGGGCGGTGGCCATGGAAATAGAGAAGGACAAATCCCAGCGAGTCTTTACTGGAGGAAGACAAAAGCCTGGTGGAGGAGGGAAATGAGCAGTCTCATGTCAGCCCTTCCGTAAGCAGAAAGTGCTCTGTGAAGGGCGGTCAGTATTGACATATTGAATACAGGTCGTGAAGACAGGTGGGGATAAGAGAAGTCCAGGATGTATCCAGGATTTCCTGCTTGGAGGGAGACTGGAAAAATCATGGCTCCTGCCAGGCAGGAGCCTCTGGGGTGAGGGGGAACAGGGAGACAAGGTGCAGTGAAGGGGGGGCCTTCTGAGGAGAAAGAGGGCAGCTGGAGATGGGCGGCCTTCGGGCAGACACAACTGCTGGATCCTCTGTCAGGGGATGGGCATTTGCATCCTGGAGCGCTCTCGCTACAGCTGAGACCTCTGCCAGGAGAAGGGGGCTGCTGACCATGGATTGGGAGGGAGTAGGGGCCAGAGGAATGGAGGGGATATTAGGGGCTGATGAGTGCCCCCCACATTCACATGTTGAAGCTTCAATCCTCAGTACCTCAGAATGTGACCATTTGGAGTTAAGGCCTTTAAAGAGGTGATTCAGTTAAAATGAGGGCCCTAGTCCAATAAGACCAGTGTCCTTACTAGAAGAGAGGCCAGGGATGCTCGCTTACAGGTAAAAATGCCACATGCCAGCAGGAAGAGAAGATGGCCATCTACAAGTCAAGCAAAGGGGTCCCAAGAGAAACCAGTCCCGTTGACACCTTGAGCTGGGACTTCCAGCCTCCAGAACTGTGAGAAATGCATTTCTGTTGATTAAATCACTCCGTCTGTTGTGGTTGCTATGACAGCCCAAGCAGACTATTACAGGGGAAGAGGAAGGACACCTGGGGCCCACCAGGATGGACGACCAGTTGGGAGGCCAGTGGGTGGACAGCATTGCTGAGGGCCTCCTGAGTTCTTTACAGAAGGGTCTGCAGGGGCAGAGGGCAGTTTGGCAAAAAAAAGAGAGAAAGAGAGAAAAAAAAAACCTAGGGAGGAGGAAACAGCTCAGAGAGAAGGGACTTGCTCCTGCCCTGAGAGGGGTCAGACATGCACTCCCTTCACCCCTAACCCCTCTGGCCTATTTACCACTGTCATGGCCTGATTCTGTCTCCCAAAAACTTCCAAAGCACCTAGGGCAAAGGACACTGGACATTAAGCCTAATTACTCCTCCTTTTCCCTACCCTTCGACCCCTAGGCAACCTTCCCTTCACCTTCCCCTGCTCCCCAAACACCACTGAGAAAAAGGCCAGTGTGGCCTCTGCAGTCCAAAGTGTCCACCCTGCCAACCACGTCTGGCACAGCCCCAGCCACACAAAGCCAGTAAAATGTCCATGTAAGGTCAAGTGTGGGGGAAATGACCAGGCAGGGATTCTCTGGAGTTTCTCAGGATAGCAGCCCACCCTGGTGCCCAGGCAGCCCCATGAGGGTCTCAGCTCCCCAGCCAAGATAGAAGCACAGGGCGGTTACTTGTGGATGGGTCGTCCAGCAGGGGCGTGTTCTACCTCATAGCCTTCACGCCGCAAAACATCCAGCACTGTGTTGTTGCCCATGAAATGACCTGCAGTGAGAAAAACAGTCTGAAATGCTGCAGCTCCCAGGACCACCAATCATACTTCCCAAACACACAACCTAGAACCAAGAAATTACCCTGCCAAGCCCCCTGCCTATCTGTCCAGCGCAGTACAGTTCCAGAGAGCTTCTAGAATCAGGCCTGCCAACAGTCCTGCAAGGCAGGCAGGGCAGCATCAGTAGCATTTCAGAGACGATGACACTGAAGATCAGAACAATGCAGCAAGTTACCTGAAGTCACACAGCTAAGGGGAGAGCCTGGACATCAAACTGCAACCTGGTAAGACCTCCCAGAAGAGGTGATATGTGAGCAGGATCCTGAAAGGTGAGGACACTGGTCTGGAGAAAATACAAGAATTCAGGCTGGGCACAGTGGCTCACACCTATAATCCCAGCACTTTGGGAGGCCGAGGCGGGTGGATCACCTGAAGTCAGGAGTTCAAGACCCACCTGGCCAACATGGTGAAACCCCATCTCTACTAAAAACACAAAAATTAGCCAGGCATGGTGGCGGGCACCTGTAATCCCAGCTACTCAAGAGGCTGAGGCAGGAGAATCACCTGAACCTGGGAGGCGGAGGTTGCAGTGAGCTGAGATTGCACCACTGCATTCCAGCCTGGATGACAGAGCAAGACTCTGCCTCAATTTAAAAAAAGGGGGGGTGGCGCAGAGGAGAATTCCCAACTACAGGATGGAATGCAAATATGCTCTCTGAGAAAACAGGGAGGCTGGTGGGACCGAAGGAATGGCTACTTCCCAATCACCACTTTCTAGAAAAAGTAAAGGCAATCTAATCTAAGATTTGTCCTTGGAGGTTTCTGCATAGGACAAACCCACTATGGTCTCAGGAGTCACAACCAGGGAACCCTGGGAGCCTGTGGCAGTACAGCAAATAGGCCCCAAGAAGGAAGCAGAAGGCCCATGGTTCCTGCTTTCATTTTCACCCTCATGCATCAAAGGTGGGGTTCATGGGTCAGCAGAGGCTCAGAAAGGGAAGTCTGGCAAAACCATTCCCTCCCATCCTCCCCTCTCCTCCCCACAGCCTAGACCAGCCTAGACAGCTGCCAGTGCAGGGGTGATAGCTGTAACCTAGAAATGTGGGGTAGGAGAGGAGGCCACTGGAGAAGTAACCCTGGCAAACAGGAGCCAAAAATCAGCATGAGCTGATTTAAGATCGACACCTAAATAAGAAAAAAAGTCGTGTCTTTCACCACTCATCCTAGGTTATTCATTTGCAAATAAGGAACTGGCAATTTAGAACAAGTGATTATAGTTTCTACTTAGCACTTCTGACTTCAATTTTTCTTCTACTGCAAAGGTGATTTCCATTTGTAATCTTCGTATTTTATATCCACATCCCCATGACAAAAGTTGCTGCTTGATTTTAAAACTCCAGTACTTTCCGTTTTCAGATATCCCCATTTTGCAATTAAAAGTTTGCTAACCACACAGCTTTTAAGTTTTAAAAGCACACAGTAATGTGTTTGGGAGCAATTTCTGTAGTTTCCTCTGCTCAACTTAGCCTTCAGAAGGCCCAGAGAGAAAGTGGCTACAGGAAGATAACTTTGCCCTAGAAGGAGCCGGTGCTAGATGGGGGTCACAGCCCCTGGGCACTCCTGACGCCCCCATCTAGCACTGCATCAGTATCACAAATCGAGCCCTGAGTAATGGGAAAGCTCAGGTGTTGGTGTTGCCTGTGCCACCTGCTTGGCACAACCCCCACCACGAGGGCCCACCCACCGAACTGCTCAGACCAAGCTATGCTCCAGCCTCCCGCCAGCCCAGAACTCAGTCGACCTTTCCCCTCTCCCCAGCGCCCCATTACCCCTGCACTGGACATAGGGGAAGCTTTTGGGAGCTCACCTAAGTCTGGCAGGAGTGGAAAGCAAAAACCCACACTCTAGCACCTGGGCACCTTCCATCCATGCAGACCCAGGGTGGTGCACTGGGACACCACCACTGGCTCTGTTTCCTTTCTCATCTGGGGCCTGCCTGCACCACTGTTATAGTGCCTCAAGAGTGAGGCCCAGGCTAACAGCTTTGTTACAGGAAGCCATTTGTTGAGACAGTAGAAATGTGCACATGGTACCCAATCCAGACATGAAACACACGACTTACAGAAGAAGAAAACTGCCACATACTCACAGGCACTGCTGCGGGCACAAACTGCAATTTGTTTTGTGGCAGAACTTTTCAATGAGCATGATGTGGGACCCAAACCCCTCATATTTCTATAAGTTTTGTTAATATTTGAATATAATTCACATAACATAAAATTCATTCTTTTAAAGTATGCCATTCATTGATTTTTTTTGCATATTCAGAAAGTCGTGCAAGTTCGACCACTATCTAATTTTAAAACATTTTCATCCTTCTGACCCCAGCCCCTGGCACCTACTAATCTATGAATACTTTCTGTCTCTATAGATTTGCCTGTCCTGGACATTTCATATAAATATAATCATGTGATTTTGTGACTGGCTGTTTTCACTTAGCATAATGTTTTCAAAGTTCATCCATGTAGTACCATATATCAGTACCTCTTTCCTTTTTATGGCCAAATAATATTCCATTGTGTATCTATATATCACCTTTTATTTATCCATGTCAGTTGATGGACAGTTGGTTTGGTTCCACTTTTTGGCTATTATAAATAATGCTGCCATGAACATCTGTGTACAAATTTTTGTGTGGATATATGTTTTCAATTCTTCTAGGCATATATCTGGAAGTTGAAATGCTGAATCAAATGGTAGCCCCATGTTTAATTTTGAAAAACTGCTAAACAGTTTTCCAAAATGGCTACACATTTTACATTCCCTGTAGCAATGTATGAGGGTGCCAATTTCTCCATGTCTTCACCAAACCTTTTACTATCCATCTTTTTTATTATAACCGAGTATGAAATGGTATCTTCACTTTAGCATCACATCAATAGGGCTCCAGTAAAATAACAGTGGATTACAGGTGAAAATGCAGCAAGACTCAGACTCTATTTAAGAAACGTTCTTAAGAAAACACAAAGACAAAAAAACTAGAGGAAAAACTAGAGGACACTAGAGGAAACTGAAGCCTCTAGGACCCAGAGGTACATCAAACATGCCTTAGTCTGTGTTGCTATTACAAAATACCACAGACTGGGTCATTTATAAATAATAGAAATGTATTTATCACAGTTCTAGAGGCTGGGAAGTCCAAAATCTAGGCATAGGCATTCAGTGCCTGGTGAGAGCCTTTTTTTTTTTTTTTTTATACCAAGAGTCTTACTCTGTCACACAGGCTAGAGTGCAGTGGCATGTTCATAGCTCACTTCAGCCTCACCCTCCAGGGCTCAAGTGATCCTCTCACCTCAGCTTCCCAAGTAGCTGGGACTACAGGCAAACTATGCCTAGCTAAATTTTTATTTAATTTTTGTAGAAGTGAGATCTCACTGTGTTGACCAGGCTGCTCTCAAACTCCTGAGCTCAAGTGATCTTCCTGCCGTGGCCTCCCAAGGTGCTGGGATTACAGGCATGCACCACCATGCCCAGATGAGGGCCTTCTTCCTGAGTCTTCACATGGCAGGAGGGGCTAATGCTAGATCTTCACATGGTAGGAGGCACAAGGGCAAAAAAAGAGCCTACGCTACTTTCCTCCAGTCCTTTTAAAAGCATGAATCCACTCATGAATGTGAAGCCTTCATGTCTTAATCACTTCCCAAAGGCCCCACCTCTTAATACTATGACAATAATAATTAAGTTTCAACACACAAGTTTTTAGGAACATTCAGACCACAGCAAAATATTAAACAGCCCAACTCTGAGAAAGATTAACATAAACCCTCACACTAAAAACATATTTCCCTTACTTCCCATTGCCAGATACATCATATCCAGCTTTCAATTAAAAATTACAAGGCACACTGGGAGGCAAGAAAAATTACAATCTGAAGAAACAATGAAAGCATCAGACTCAGACTCAGACATGATAGAGATTCTGGAATTATCAGATAGGGAATATAGTTGAACTGAAGAGCATCATCAATCAAATTGATCTAATTGACATTTAAAGAATACTTTATCCAACAGTAGCAGAATACAAATTCTGTTCAGCTCACATGCAACATATTTCTCCTTCATTTTTGAGTTTTGCTGGATGTGGAAATGTTTATTGACAGTCTTTTATTTCAGCATTTTGAGTATGTGCCCCAGAGCCTTCTGGCTTGCATGGCTTCTGATGAGAAATCTGCTGTTAATCCTATTGGGAATCCTTTGCCTGCCTTGCTCTCACTGCTTTCAAGATTCTGTGTCTTTGGCTTTTGACAGTTTGGCTATGATATGCCTTGGTGTGAAACTTTTTGATTTTATACAACTTATAGTTCATTGATTGAATGTGCAGAGTAATATTTTTCATCAAATTTGAGACATTTTTGAGCAATTTTAAATTCAAATATTCTTTTTATTTCTTTTTTTTTTTTCTCTCCTGTCTTCTGAGACTCCCATTAGGTGTACATTGGCACACTTGAGGGTGTCTCACAGGTATCTGAAGATCTATTCATTTTTCTTCATTCCTTTTCCTTTCTCTTTCTCATACTGAATCATCTCAATCAACCTATCTTCATGTATGTTGATTCTTCTTCTGCCAGTTCAAATCTACTGTTCAGTCCCCCCAGTGAATTTTTCATTTCAGTTCCTATACTTTCAATCCAGAATTTCTATTTGGTTCTTTTAAAATAATTTTTATATTTTTATTGATATTCTGTATTTGGTGAGATTTGTTCTCAAACTTTAATTCTTTAGACATGGTTTATTTTAGGGTTTTTTGGTTTTTATTTTTTGTTTTTTTTGTTTTTTGTTTTGGAGATGGAGTTTCACTCTTGTGGCCCAGGTTGGAGTGCAGTGGCATGATCTCAGCTCACTGTAACCTCTGCCTCCCAGGTTCAAGCAATTCTCCTGCTTCAGCCTCCCAAGTAGCTGGGATTATAGGTGCGCACCACAACGCCTGGCTAGTTTTTGTATTGTTAGTAGAGATGGGGTTTTGCCATATTGGTCAGGCTGGTCTTGAACTCCTGCCCTCAAGTGATCCATCTGCTTCAGCCTCCCAAAGTGCTGGAATTATAGGCATGAACCACCACACCCGGCCTCTTTTAGTTTTTGAACATGTTCATAATAACTAGTGTTAAAGTCTTTTTCTAGTAAGTCCAAGATATTAACTTCCTCAAGGACAGCTTCTATTGGTTGCTTGTTTTTCCCTGGGTATGGGCCATACTTTCTAGTTTTGCTCTGTGTTTTGTAATTGTTTTTTATTGAAAACTAGACATTTAAATAACATAACATATCAACTCTGGAAATCATTTTCTCCTGTCCCCTCTTCCCAGGTGCACTGTTGTTGCTGTTTGTTCAGTGATTTTCTAGGACTAAGTCTCTAAAGTCTGTATTCTTTGTTGTGTGTGATCACTGAAGGATCTGCTCAGTTAGCTTAGTGGCTGGCTAATGACTGAACAGAGATTTCCTTAAATTCCTTGAACTGGTAAGTTTCCCAACCTTTGCAGAGGGTCTGTGTGAGTTTGGGGACATGTCTTTGATGCTTCAGCAGGCAATTTATGACCCTGCCTTAGCTTTCACACCCTGCTTACACAGAGCCTCAAGATCAGCCAGAGGTGAGAGAGATTAGGACCTTCTCAGGTCCTTCCTGGGCATGTGCACAGCCCTTCTCATGCATGTGACTTTCTAGGAATATTTTAGAGCTTTTCAAAATCCCCTATGGTATTTTCCTTTTAAGTTTTTTGGGCAGCCCCTTGTAAGCTTCAATTAATATTGCTATTTCCAACAACTATGATGTTAAACTGCTGCCACTGATTGTTTTCAACAAACACCGTAAGAATAGGGCTATTCACACAGAGCAGCTCTGAGTCAATTCAAATGAAGACAAGCTTGGGAATGGAAATTTCAGGGAGCTATTGGACATGTCAAATAGTGATGATTCTTTGAGGACGGAGCTTTGGAGGAACTTTGAACCCATTCTGTCCCCTCTAGTAACCATTAGGCAAATGGTTTTCACAGCTAGTGTAGTTCAAGGCTCCTGATTTTCAAGACTACTGTGAAGCTGGGAAAAGGGAGATAAAAACAGAACAAGTTAAAATGCCACAAAGCCCACTGCTTCTATCAAAATTCATCCAGTTTTCTTAAGTAAACACTTCTAGGATTGTTGCAAACCTTTAATTAATTTCCAGAGCTGTGGAAAAGTTGATTTTGACCATTTTCTCCAGTGTTCTTATTGCTGTTATGGAAGAACAGGTTTTTGGAGGCCCTCACCCCGCCATTTCAGAGTTGCTTCTCTCCAACCCCCTATCTTACTGGTAAAAAAAACTGACGGACATGACTTGTTTAAGTTTATGAAGTTAGCAGAAAAAATATGAGACAACAAAGCCCAGTCCAGCAAATGATCTTTCTGCATACTGTCCAGCCTCTGGCATTTTTATCCTCAATTCCTGAGGCTGCAAAGAATTCTGTGTCAGAGTCACTCCGGGGGATAAAATTTATTTCAAGAAGCCCACAAAAGAAAATAATTGTCCTATTCTCTCTCCATGTGTGCTGTTAACAGTCAGTAACAGCTGATGTGTCAGGCCTTGGACTTGGGAGGCTCATTGTCAGGTAGAAGAGTAAAGACAGATATATTTTTAGTGAAAGTTTACAAAGCAAAAAGTACCAGGAAGAAGTTGGGATTGAGTATGAAATTCAGAGGACAAAAATGCTTTCCCAGCTGGCTCATGTGTGGAGAGAGCTATGGGTGATATCACATGCACCAGCTCATCCAGCAACATTTCAACCATGCTGGATGCTGCATCCCCAGCTGGAGCCACTCTGCAACTGAAATAAGTCAAGGAAAGTGTCACTCCCTTCATCTTGCTTCATGACTAACACAGGCCCTAAGCAGGAGTTCACCTCAACATTCCCTTCTTGGGAGAAGCCTCAGATTTCAGAGGCTACTCAGAGGTAACCCACTACTCACCAGCTCCAAAGGCAAAGAAGAAGCCTTTGTCAGGGAACTCCTCCAAAAGGGCCTTCACCCGCTTCCCTATTCTCTCATTTCGCTTGTAGATCAGCTCCCGGCGTAAGTAGCTGTCAATCTCCTGAGCAGTGATGCGCTCCTGAGGCGGTAGCGTGGCATTAATAAAATTGGGAACCTCCACCAAAATAAAGAGAAAAAAAAGGGGGGCAATGGAGTTATTAACAAAGTTACTTCATTGGAGCACCAAATCCCCCAACTAGATGGTCAAGACGCTGTCAAGAGGAGAGTGACGCCATTGTTGGAGTTTCCTGTCTGCTATGTTTCTAACTATATCACATTCCCTGTAACCAAAGTGAAAAAAATATTAAGTGAAGTGCACTGAATGAACTCTTACGCTATTTACAATGTTAATAGCATAATAGTTCAATGGCTCTGTCTGATGCCATGTGTTTATTAAAAAAAAAAAAAAGACACTGCACAGCACATCCATAGTTTTAACTTGTGTGATTCACACATGCTTTTCTTATAAAAATAGTCTTATATAGTTACATATTTTAGATTCTATTACCAAAAACATGAAATTTGTATGAACACTTAAATGTTTTATAAATCCTCTACTTTACATTTTCATTATTTCTCCACTTCCTATTTCTCTCCCTTGCTTTCCCCAGTGTTCTTTGCCTACCTGGCAAATATTTCACTTGATGCTGGTATACATGTTAGCCAGTTTCATTATTTTGGCTAATAACAGGATGCAATTGCATCAAAATTGTGACAATCAGCATGGTTCTTGCAGCACAGAAGCTACCGGTAAGGCTAGCCCTCCGTGTTTTCTCCCCACCCCCTCAGCTGTCTGGCGTCCCAAACCTCAGCCTCCCACTTCTCCCCCTGGGTGCATGGTGTCTCCTCCACCCAGGGACTTAGCAATGTTACCCGTTATCTTGGTCAGTATCTACCCTGCCTGCTGCTGCTGCTTCCAGTACCCTCTCAGAAAGTTTTCCAAAGTCCTCAGACTCTGTAACATAGCATTAACTTCCATCTTATGGATAACAGATCTCCTTTCGCTATTGCCTCGAAATGATATTCTCTCATTTTCACATCGACAGCCTTCATCTTCTACTCTGTCATCTTTTTTTTTAAATCATGTCATTTATGTGAGATTCCCTGCCCATTTCCCAAAATCTCTTCTCTTCAGCAGAGCTCCCCTCTCTACCAGCCTCTCTACAGAGGCAGTGTCAGATACACAGGGTGACCTCCCTCTGACATCCTGCTCCACCTTCTAAATTCCAAACATCACCCAAAGCCTGCACCACTCCCTGCTGGCCAGCCTAGCCCTCACTCACAGTGGCAGCACATTCCCTGACCTCCTGTAGGGGCCCTGTGGGCAGGACAGGTATGGGAAAGTCACAGGAGAGAAATGCATAAGACATCTATATTATCTGCTCTGCCAGCCTCACCATTTGCCCACGTAATGACCAAATCCTCCACCCATATTAACTTTTTTCTGCTGCTACAAATGTCAATTTCCCAATTGATCTTGACTTTTCTTCCCCTTTCCCTACCCCCAGCAAGTGTGCAGGTAAGATCTATCACCAACAACTCTATTTTTCCTTCTTTAATGTGTTTCTTGTTCTCCCTTTCCTCCTGCTTCACTTTGTCTTGATTTGACTTCCTTTTCCTCTAGATTTTTGGAGATGCTCATTACGTCTTTTGAGGCTTCTGTCATTAATGAAATGCCACCTTTCTGGACTGATGCTGCACTCAGTCTCTACTGTCCTTCTCCCCATTGCTGCTATTCCTCCTTCAGCTCTCATGTTCATACATGTCTCCTTATGACTGGGTCCCCAAATTTAACATAGACCTATACAGCATGACCCACACCCACAAGCTCCTGTCTCCCCTCTCCAGTGTCCTCATGCATGCGGACACCAGTCCTGGGTGGGGGAAACAACACAACTCCCTACCTCAGAAGTTTAGCTGATTTTTGCCATTTGCATGTGGTCCTAGAGAGGAGGGGAAGGGACCATGGCTTGTCTCATGGGAAGCCTGTTGATAAAAGCATAACAAAGATCTGTCCCACTTCCCTCCTGGAAGGAGACCATGATCTTCTGAGGCCTGACCAGCTGCTTCCTTCCACTCAGTGGCCCACAGGTAAGGCTGAGCTGGACAAACACTCAATCCACCAGTTCAGCCACACTCATCCTGCAATACCACAGGATGCAATGATCCACTCCACGTCTGCAAATGCTAGCAGCCTTCCCAGCTCTGATGCCCCAATCCTGTAAGCATTCTGTGAATACACAGTTATATCCTGCTACATGTTCCTAGAGGCCACTGAAACTGCAGTCAAAGTTCTGCTCCATCATTTTGCAAAAGTGTGACCTAAGTCAGCCAGTAGGTCATCAGACTCAGAACCCTTCCCTTCCTCAAGGTTTGTTCATGTGGCCCGCTGTTAAATCCTTTGAAGCTTCATCCTTTGGCTGGAATCCTGGAATTAGCCCTAATCGGTACTCCTCTCTGTTCTTACAAGGTTTGTAAAACTTTCATTAGCTGCAGTGCCTCATTCAATGACATCTAAATCTGCCCATTTTATTTCTAGAGCCCTCATGATCTCAATCCTTTGTACACAGGGTGTACATGTTGCCAGGTAATGTTTTTATTCCTATAATTAAATGTGTACTGAGCTTAGCAGAGGGAAAGGGCACTCACCTGGGAGCTGTCATGGCTGAGGATGATGGAGCTGAGGTCCCCGCAGTTATAGTGTTTGATGAGATCCTCCGTCGTGTAGGGGATCTGAAGACTGCCCGCTCGCAGGCTCTCCTGCTGCAGGAGGGTCTGGTTCAAAGCAAAGATGACCTAAAAGAAAGGTCTCTTTTAAGTTCATTAACAAGACAAGTATTTGCTGCCATCTTATTTCTTTTGTCCATGACTGGAAATACCCTCACCTCTGTGCTCGTTATGTAAGGACATGGATAGTGCTACTTTAAGAAGGAACACAAATCCCTGGACAGCGTCCAAAGAAAAGGAGGAGAACAGTCCTTCCCAAATCAGCCCCAATCAGACGCACCTAGGGAACTGCCTTATGGAGGACACAGACAACCTGGAACTCTTCCATGAGTGTGACCAAGAGGTGAGGGAACCCAAGAGCTAGCTTGTGAGGAACAACTGAAGAAGCTAGGAGGTGGGGCAGAGAGAGGGCTGGGGACTCACAGACACACTTACCAGTGGGTTCCAATTACATAAAGGACTGGGCAGGAACCAATGCATTATCCACATCTTTTCTAACCATCAATGCGGCATGGCCAGCTAACAGCATCATTAGATCCATGGGATATTAACGGGAGTTAATGTGAAAAAATGGGAAATGAAGGCTAAAAAATATTAAACACCAGCCTGGCCAACATGGTGAAACCATGTCTCTACTAAAAATACAAAAATTAGCTGGGCATGGTGGCATATGCCTGTAGTCCCAGCTACACGGGAGGCTAAGGCTGGAGAATCGTTTGAACCCGGGAGGCAGAGGTTGCAGTGAGCCGAGAGTGTGCCGTTGCACTCCAGGCTGGACGACAGCAAGACTCTGTCTCGAAAAAAAAAAAAGAAAAGAAAATTAAACAGGTTTTAATTTTACAGAACTTCTCAGAGTCTTTGATATACTAACATGCAATGTGGGTCTCCTTGATGGGGAACAGAGTATGTCAGGTTTCCCAAACATATTTGAGGCACACATCACAAGAGAAAGCTTCGTTGGAACATCTTTTGGGAAAATCCAGATTCAAGATCCTGATGCCAGGAACCCTACCTCTCCAGCTCTGATCCAGCTCTCCAGTGCCCAGGAGAATTCATTTTACAAAGTAGGGAATTCTCTTGGGCACTGGAGAGCTGGGTCAGAGGTGGGGAGGTACGGTTCCTGCTATCAGGTGGGTAGTGGGGCTGGCCAGCCACTACGAGGCTCCAGACAACACTTATGACCCTGTGAAATTTTCTCTCTCACTTTCCCCATGTATAGATCCAGCTCTATAGCCTCTGACAGCTCCCGTTTCTTGTGCTTCCCCAGTAATCAGTATACAGGATGCTGCCTTTGCTGGAATATCCCCTCATTCTTTGCTGCAATACAGACAGGCTTGGTCCATCTGTGTTGCAGCAAAGACTGACTATGAGGTCTTTAGCAAGATGTTTCAACTCTCCAGAGACAACCATTAGAGGTCTCAGGTCAGCAAATGACCCTACCCAGCCCCAGCTCCCTTTCTCCTTTCACATGTTCTCATTCTGAGTAGCAAGGAGACAAGACTTCCTGGTTTGCCTCCCATGGGCCAAGGTGGCACAGACCCACTGCGTGCCCCTTGTCTCAGTCCATTTGTGCTGCTACAACAAAATGCCTGAGACTGGGTAATTTATAAGGAACAGAAATGTATTTCTCACCATCCTGGAGGCTGGGAAGTCCGAGATCAAGGCACTGGCCTTTGGTCTGGTGAGGGCCTTCCTGCTGCATCCTCACATGGAAGAAGACAGAAGGGCAAGCTAACGGAATGGCTGCATGACACCTCTTTTATAAGGCTGCATGACACCTCTTAATCCCGTAAAGGTCTTATAAAGAGGAGCCTTAATCCCATAAAGGCCCTTATCCTTATAAAGAGGAGCCCTCATGGCCTAATCACCTCCTAAAGGCCTCACCTCTTAATACCATCACACTAGCAACATCTGAATTTTGGAGGGGACACATTCAAACCACAGTATCCCTCCTTCCATATAGTTACCTCCTTCAGTTACTCTAGTATTTCCTGTGCCTGTGATTCAACCTTAATCAAAGAAGGAGGCAGATCTCTCTTTGTAAAAGAATGGAAGGGAGTAAGGGATGATGAAAGGTATCATGAAAGTTCATTCTGTGTCAACTAATCAAGGACAGAATCAAGGCAAGTCACAGTACTAAATGATCCTAAAGTTCATTCATTCATCCCTTCTTCTATTCATTAATTCAGTCAATAAATAGTTATTATATGCCTACTGTTCCAAGCACTGAAGATACACTCATGAACAAGACAAAATCTTTGCCTTTAATGGAGCTTTCATTTTACCTGAAAAAGGGGGTGTTTTTCAAGAAAAATCTTGAAAAGAAGGGTGGAAAGGGTATATCATAGAAGCTTCTGGGAGGAGGATGAAAGGCAGAGGCCCAAAGTTAAACTCTGATTTCAGGCTTGCCAGGACAGCACATACACAAGCAAATCAAAACCCTTGATCATCCCAGGGTCATTGCTTTCTATTTTGCCTGGAGAGAAGGGAGGTCACTTCGTGTCACCCAGCACTATGGTGAGGAGGCCATACTATAAACACTCTTCTTTTAAGGAAGTTTGAACAGTGGACTGTGCATCAGAGTTGGTGCTGAATCTTTCTTTTGTTGCTAAAAGCCACAGAAATGTGCTTTTTAAATCTCTAGCACGATTTCCTGTAATCACCACATGCCTTTCCTTTCAGAGCTGCTGCAGTGATTCGAATAACAACCCAGGGGAAGCATGGCTTTCATGTGTGTTTATTTATACCCCAACTACTTCTGAAAGGCCTTAAGCTTCTCACAGATTAAAACCCAGCACAAGATAAACCATCGACCTAAAAGATCAAGAGATACAGAGACCAACTAAGTGATGAGGTAAAAGGGGCTGGATTTCCTTGGCTGAAAAGAGCAAGGATCCTGCCCCACTGTACTCACCAGCAGGTGCTAAACACCAAACACAGTGGTCGCTGTGTGTCCAAAGAGACGCAGTCAATGAAAGTCAGAGGAAGGCTCCATGATGATCCTCAAGGACAGCTTGGCCTGGGGTCATCAGACGAGGCAGCCCACCCCAAACCCCTCCTTCGCTGGCTTAGCTGAGATGTGGGGAAGTCTCTGGAGCACTGTTTATGTTAAGCAAGGGAAAGCCCTCACTGAAACAGACTCCCTGGAGAAAGACCCAAGACGGATTCCTGAAGAAAAAGTCTCTGAGTGGGATCAAAGTGTCCTTACAGGGTTTCCTTGGAGACAGAATACTCCCCTGATGACTCAAGGTGCCTGTTTGCACACTACCACCACAAACCAGGGAGGCAGGTCACTGCCATCCAGCCGTCCAACTCCAGATGGTAGCCCTTTATCACCTGTGCTGCCCAGACCTGGCGGTCCATGCCTCGGGCTGCCCTGGAGTGAAGCTGGGTAGGGGCAGAGCCTTGCCGAAGGTGCCTCTCTTGGAGTGAACCTTTGGTTCACTTTGGTCAGGCCATGGGTAGCCATCTGTGGAGGTAGAGGAGGTAACTCCCTCTCCAGTGAGGAACCAAGTCCAGGGCAGGATGGTGCTCCAAGGGAAGTCTCCATGGGCACCACAGGAGCAATGCACAACCCTAAACTCACTCCCATTCGAACCACTGAGGCCCAGATATGGCATCCTCATAAACTACTGTGGCATCTCTGAAGGACCCCTCTCTGATAGGACAAATGACTGTCAGTCATCCTTACATAATTTACTTTCCTTGCTGTGCTTGGAGAACTCTGAACCAATCTGACAAATTTGGGGTTTCAGGATGTGGCTTGTGGATATGAGACTTGCTCACAAACTCCACAGTTAAGTTGACCCCAGGGCCTCTTCCAGGTGGGCCGTCCTGAATGGGGCATTGTCACTGATCAAGTCACCTCACATGAATCAGCTGAACACACCTGGGGCACAAGGACTGTTGTTTCTGGAAATCCAAAAAGGCCAGGTGCCATGAGCAGCATGCTCAGCCAGGAGCTGGGGACAGTGGCCAGGAGGGGAGAGGGGAAAGGAGCAGGCACAAGGGTCCTGGATGGATCCACCCTGCTAGTGCTCACTGCCTCCCACTGTGCCCACTGCCTCCCACTGTGTCTCCCTTTCTCCATTCAAATCCTTCCTTTACAGTTTCTGCTAACATTTTTCATGTGTTATGTTAGGCTCCTAGGGCTGCCATAACAAAATACCACAAAATGCATAGCTTAAACAACAGAATTGTATTGCCTCACCATCCTGGATGCTAGAGTATGCAACCAAGGTGTTGACGAGGTCATGCTTCCTCTGAAGAAGTTGGGAAAGGATCTATTCCAGGCCTCTCTCCTAGCTTCTGGTGGTTCCTTGGCTTGTGGCTACATAATTCCAATCTACATAGTGTTCTTCCCACATGTATATCTATCTCTGTGTCCAAATTTCCTTTTTTTTTATAAGAACAGTCACTTTTGAGTAGGGCCCACCCTAATGACCTCATCTTAACTTCCTCACCTGCAAAGATGCTGTTTCCAAATATAGTCACAATCTGAGATACCTGGGATTGGGACCACAATGGAAGAATATGGGATGAAGACATAATTCAACCCATAACCCATGTCGATCTCAGTGCTCCTTTTTTTCTAATAGTATGCATACGGTAAAAATTTTAAACAGTATAAAGAAATAGATCGTCTTCCAGTCCCTGCTCCCCAATCACTCTTCCTAAAAGCAACCACTGCTGCCAACACATTGTATCTCTTTTCATGGATGCTCTCTACACATAAAAACAATAGATAGATAGATAGATAGATAGATAGATAGATAGATAGATAGATAATCTCCTCCACTTTCATTTTGCTGCTTTGGCCAATAAAAGTCAATCAAAGGCTTATAAAAGCCTTTCCATGAACAAATACTGAAAATATATTACATATATAATTTTTTTATATATTTTATATATGTGTGTGTGTGTGTGTATATATATATATAGAGAGAGAGAGAGAGAGAGAAAGAGATGGAGTCTTGCTCTATCACCCAGGCTGGAGTGCAATGGCACAGTCTCGGCTCACTGCAACCTCTGCCTCCCAGATTCAAGCGATTCTTGTGCCTCAGCCACCCGAGTAGCTAAGATTACAGGCACCTGCCACCATGCCCAGCTATTTTTGTAATTCTGTAGAGATGGAGTTTTGCCATATTAGCAAGGCTGGTCTTGAACTCCTGACCTCAAGTGATCCACCCACCTCGGCCTCTCAAAATGCTGGGATTACAGGTATAAACCATTGCCTGGTCCTGAAACTATATATTATAATGTAAGATAAAACAAGCAGAAAATAAAAAGCCGAAGGCTGGTGAATAGGCAGCCTTCACTATTTCTGAAGGAAATGCAATTCCAGCTATCCTAGTCATAGGATAACATCAATGACTGAGGCAAATCACAGAAATGGAGAAGGAAAATTTCTGACTACAAAAAGGGACAAAATCAAGGTTCTCTGCAGTCTTTTAAGTGAAAAAGCAGTTTAGGTGCAGAAGCCACTTGCTGCAGACCCCCAGATGTATCCCCCATTGTCCTAACCCAAAGCTGTCCTGGGGCCTCTGCTCTGGGCTCAGGCTGCCCCTGGCTGACTTCAAGGAGAAACCCAAGCAGAGTTCTACAGCTCAATATTTCGGACAATCCTGTAAGGATTCAGGGCTCATTTCTCCCAGATCTCAGACCAGCCTCCTCTTCCAGACACCCAGATGTTTTGATTTTCCCTGAGACCTTCGAAGTCAGTATTTCCCAAACCACAGATTGCAACTCATTCTCCACCACTTCATTGTTGACATAAACCTTGGCATGCTCTACCCACCCATAGGCTTGCTTATTTCCCTTCGTCTTAGGCACCAGCCCACATCATGCATCCAGGGCTGCTCCGTGCTGAGTAATTGCTGCATATAAACCAAGCCAAACTTGTACGTCAGCTCTTCTGTACACCAGATTGTACACCAGATGGGCATCTTCTATAATCACAGCTATGCTCTCATGAATCTCCACCTACCTCCACCCCCAGGTGACTGCAATACACAGGCAAGGCTGGAAACCACAGACAGGACTTGTTAGAGTTAGAGCCTCAAGAACCTGAAGAAATGAACACCAGACATGTCCAACTCTTGCAAATAAAAAAAAAAATGCCTTAAAGAGATGCTGGTCTTGCTGCACTGGAATCAATTGATGGCTCCGGTCACCAACAAGGTACCTGAATGCCAATTCCCTGCACCATAGCTTGTAGAGCCTGACTTATACTCTCGCCAGGAGGGATGTGGGCTGTTGGGGTGTTGGCAGAATGGGCCGGCATGCTTCTGCAAGTCACAGTGTTTTCTAAAGTTTTTCCATAGAAACATAAGCCTTTTCTGTGGACTAGCCTAGAAATCACCCTTTAAAACATTATTTCAAAAGAAATTCACATTTTAAGTTTCCAAGTCCAGTTGGTGGACTTGGAAGATTTCCAAGGAGATTTCCTCTCTAATGGCTACCATCACGCCAAGCTACTCACACTGATGTACCTCCAATGGGTTCTCTTGAACAAAAAATTGCCAGGTAGCAAATGCCTTCACTTAGGTCCTTGTCACTCACTGTCAATCTTTTAACAGCACCTGGGGGAAAACCATGATCCCCTGGGAAAAAGAGGACAAAAGAAAGCGTGGTGGAATATTAGAACTCTGAGCATCCAGGAGAGGGACAGCAAAGTACTCAAAGCTGTTAGCAGGATGGATTTACAATGATAATAATCATCACAATAATAATAATGGTATTCCTCACCCCTCCTCCACCCCCACAGAGTCAGCCTGTCCTCTGGGAGGTTGAGCTGCACTTGGGGAAGAAGATGGTGGTGGCCCTACACTAACAGGGTAGCTCTTGGGTTGGAGAGGGGGCAAGAACCAATGGGTGTGTGACAGCACCCAGTCACAGAGGGTGGTAGAGGATAAATGCGGATACTCAGTAGGAGTTTGGGGTCAAGGTGGAGGCCCCAGAGACAGATGAGCTATCTCAGTCACTCCCTTGCCCTAGAACTATAGTTTGCCCCTCCCCCCATCAAAAAACAGGTGGCTCCATGAGTGGTGAACCTGTGTTACCATATTACCAGCTCCCAATGGCCAAGCAGTAGGCTCAACCCCTCCATGGGGAGCCTTCGGCAACAATGATCCAAGGGAGGAGAGTGTTTGACAGCAACATTATCCTGACTAGCAAAAGATAAGTGATTAATGTGCAGAACTGCATCCAAATGGTAACAGTGGCCATGGCTTCCACCAGCCCCTTTCTCCAACACCTAACATCATGCTGCTGGCCTGACCAGCCACAGGCTGTGAATAGCCTCCTGGGTGTGGCCAGACCATTAGGGAAATAAGCCAGAGACCTCCAAGACCTTAGTATTAACCAGGCTACTTTCCTAGAAGTCTATAAAGATTTCTGTCCTAGGCTATAAGAAACAGTAGCTATGCTTAAAGCTTGCTACTCGCCATTCTTGCTACCTGCAAAGGTGTCCACTTCAGATACACAGAAAGGTCTTATTTGTTGAGAAAAAGTCTTTATCATTTGAGGTCACCAGTGGAGGGTCCCAGCAGAATCCAGGCCATCCCAACTAGGGATACAATGGATGTCTGTGTCTATGGCAGAGGACAAGTACAGCCCAGTCTAAGTCTCGGCAAACACTCGAGGAGATGGACTCATACACAGGGTCATACACAGCTATTGTTCTCTGAGGCTCACCTGAAAGAGGCATTGCATTTGGAAGGACCCAGAAACAAATGAGCCACCAGTGGGTGATGTCACCTTGGAGAGAGTTCCAGTGCTTTCGTAGAGTGTACCAGGAGGCTAAATTTACGACCTTAGATGTCAGCTGTTCTAATCTCATACCCAGTGTTTAATCTCCTCTGTAGCATCCCGACCATCCAAGCTCTTCTTTTTGAACACTTACCATCTCACGTCACTCACTTGTAAAATGTCTTGTAAGACATTTTTAACTATGAGAAAGTCCTTTCTTTTTGAGTTCCCTGTCCATGACTGCCATGCACTCATTTGCATATGTCAGTACATTGTATGCACACATGCATAATTTGTTAGTAGTAGCTGTCAAAATGGAAAATGGAATCTCTCCCCCATAGAAATACCAGCACAAGTATGTAATATACACATGTACAAGGAGGTTCCCTGGGGAACCGTAATTGTGCTCCGCTGGCACTGGGGCTGTTCAGTCAAAATTGAAATGACCATAAATGTGATTCCTACATCGAATAGAAGATTGGATTTGATGACCTCAAATGTAATTACACTTATAAGCCCTTAATTTGCTCCATCTCAAGAAGCAATGGGAGCAGAGCTCTCTGGTCTCGATCCTGACCTCTCTGCCTTGCTTGATTCTCCTCCCCTTGGCACAGGCCATGGAGCTCCATAGAGAAGGGGGTCAGGATCAGGTTGGCATCAGGAGTCTCCACATGGTCCCTGAGACGTTTGAGTCGTCTCCTCTGGTTATGTTGCGGGGAGGGATACCAACGTAACCTCCACACACAAACTCTAATCACAGAACGGCCAGTATAGCTACCCCAGCACATACTCTTCTACAGTCATAAACCTATGAAGCCTGGCAAAGGACAGCAACAGGGGTGGCAGCACAGGTAGACAAAGGCACTGAAGCAGGCTCTCTTAATGTAGCAGCAACCAAGTCTGCAGACCCGGGACAGACCAATGCAGCAAGGACAGGAGTAGCCACCAAGGGTCCAGGAAGAAGCACAGCCAGCATGACCATGCAGTGGGGGATGGTTGCCAGAATGACCATGGGGTTAGGGGAGGGATGCCAGCATGACCATGGGGTTGGGGAAGGGGTTGCCAGAATGACCACAGAGTTGAGGAAGGGTGGCCATAATGACCATGGGCTGGGGGAGGGGTTGCCAGAATGAGCATGGGGTGGGAGGAGGGGTGGCCAGAATGACCATGGGGTTGCAGGGGAGGGGTTGCCAGAATGACCATGAGGTGGCCGGAGTTGCTGGCTTGGCTATCAGAAGCAGGGCCAATATGTCCTCAGGGGCTGTTGGCAGGGTGGAGGAGGGTGTTGCAGCTTGTACTTGGAGGTGCTTCCAGCACCTCAGCAGGAGCCACTAGCCTTTCCCCAGAGGGCAGCAGGAATGTGACAACTGCAAAGATGACCCATATGCCCAATGTAGAAGCAGCCAAAGGCCCAGTGATGAGATCTTCATCTCCACTGTGCAGCGTGAAAGCTCCCTGAGTGAATGAGATGGAAGCCAGAGCCTCCTAGGCCAACGGCAAGCCCAGAAGGAAATAAGGAAAAAGAAGAATAGATCTCCCAATAGGCGAAGTTTTCCATTAGCCCAGGAGGGTAAAGGTCACTGCAGGACACAGAAGATAAGTCAATCTGAAAATCATCTCCTTAACCAGCTGTGGAACCACTAGAGAGGGCAAAAGAAGGTGTTGTGGGTTAAATTTTTCCCCCCACCCAAAAGATATGTTCATCCTAACCCCCAGGACCTATGAATGTGAACTTATTTGGAAACAAGGTCTTGCAGATATATTTAAGTTAAGATAATTTGGGTGGGTCCTAATCTAATATGACTGTGTCCTTATAAGAAAGGGAAAATTTAGATACAGAAAACAGGCACCCACAGGGAGAAGAACATGCAGAAACACCCACTGAGAACACCTAGGTGACGCCAGAGGCAGTGTGTTAGTCCATTCTCACACTGCTAATAAAGACATACCTGAGACTGGGTAATTTATAAAGGAGGAAGGTTTAATTGACTCACGGTTTTGCAGGGCTGGGGAGGCCTCAGGAAACTTACAACCATGGCAGAAGAGGAAGCAAACATGTCCTTCATCACATGGCGGCAGGAAGGAGAAGTGTCAAGCAATAGCTGGGAAAGCCCCTTATAAAACTATCAGATCTCATGAGAACTCACTATCAGGAGAACAGCATGGAGGTAACCACCCCCATGATTCAGTTACCTCCCACCTGATCCCTCCCATGACACACGGGGATTATGGAAACTGTAGTTCAATATAAGATTTGGACAGGGACACAGCCAAACCATATCAGGCAGAGACTGGAGTGAGGCTCCTATAAGACAAGAAACACCAAGGACAGGTGTCAACCACCAGAAGCTGAAAGGGGGGATTCTCTTCTAGGTCCTTCAGAGAGAACACTGCCTGGCCACTACCTCAATTTAAGATTTCCAGCCTTGCTGGATGCAGTGGTTCATGCCTGTAATCCCAGCACTTTGGAAGACCAAGGCACACAAGGTCAGGAGTTCAAGACCAGCCTGGCCAATATGGTGAAACCCCATCTCTACTAAAAATTCAAAAATTAGCTAGGCGTGGTGGTGCGCACCTGTGATCCCAGCTACTTGAGAGGCTGAGACAGAAGAATCGCTTGAACCAGGGAGGCAGAGGTTGCAGTGAGCCGAGATTGCCCCACTGCACTCCAGCCTGGGCACAGAGCAAGACTCCATCTCAAAAAAATTTATTTATTTATTTTTCATATATTATATATAAGTATATATTACTTACATTTGAAAAAATAATACAATTTTAAAAAACAAAAATACAGTATAACAACTATTTACACTGCATTTACATTGTATTATGTATTGTAAGTAATGTAGAGATGACACAGTATTTGGGAGGGTGTGTGTAGATTATATCCAAATGCAACTTGCCATTTTATAGCAGGAACTTGAGCATCCTTGAATTCTGGTATCCAAATGGGTCTTGGAACCAATCCCCCATGGATACTGAGGGGACAACTGTACAGGCTAGATACGAGTAAGCCCAACCACTTACGGTGGTAGGAGCAAAAGCAACAGCAAACTAACCAAAACATTATGCACTAGGCACTTTACAAAGGTTCTCTGTTTATTCTTCACTACAAACTGACAATGTTTGTTTCATCATACCCCTTTTACAAATAAGAAAACAGACTCGGAAATGTTCAATATCTCACCCAACATCACAATACTAGGAAATGGGGGAACCAGGATTCAAACGCAGATCCACGGTCTCCAAAGTTCATACTCTTTCCACAGAGAGACTGCACAAAAAACAGGGCAATAGGCAGCAAGACTAGCCTTGGTGCCTCCCGGACCTCTAAAGCCAACCTCTCCTCAGGCAAGACCTAACTGACTGCCCAGACCCATGCAACTCTAAGGCAAGAAGAGGCAATACGCCTACTTCTCCTGAATGCCCTGTCCTGGTTATGACAGCACCACCAGGTAAGATGCACAGACAGCCTCAAATTCACCCTTCCTGTCCTGTTAACTAACGCCCCTTGCCCCCCGAGATCACAGTGTCAGGTCAACTTCTACCTCTGGGGAAAAGCTCCACAAAACCATCCTCTGATTACAGACCTCTCTCTCCTACTGGGTGTACCAAAGGTGTCAAATTGTAGCAGGACGAGCGGCAGACAAAACTCCTCAGACACCGAGTTAAAGAAGGAAGGGGTTTATTCAGCCGGGGGCATAGGCAAGACTTCTGTCTCAAGAGCCAAGCTCCCCGAGTGAGCAATTCCTGTCCCTTTTAAGGGCTCACAACCCTAAGGGGGTGCGTGTGAGAGGGTCGTGATTGATTGAGCAAGCGGGGTACGTGACTGGGGGCTGCATGCACCAGTAAGTAGATGGGAACAAAACAAGATAGGGATTTTCACAGCGCATTGCTATACAATGTCTGTAATCTATAGATAACAGAACCAATTAGGTCAGGGGTTGATCTTTAACTACCTGGCCCAGGGTGTGGCGCCAGGCTGTCTGCCTGTGGATTTCATTTCTGCCTTCTAGTTTTTACTTCTTCTTTCTTTAGAGTCAGAAATTGGGCATAAGATGATATGAGGGGTGGTCTCCTCCCTTAAAATCACTGTGCCCTTCCTCTACAACCCCTACCCAAACCACAGCTTCTGAAGGGACAGCCCTACGTAGGACATGATTCCACGTGCCTCCTCCCTCCCCAAGCCATGCCAGTTACACCTGAGTGGATACCTGACTCGATTATATGGCACTGGCTGAATCATCAGCTTCACATTCAAAGAGTACATCTACCCCACAGAATGGACTTACAAATTGTCCACAAGCAGAAAATACTCATCTCTATAGGCCAAATACCAACTGCCTCATTTCAAGTCTCTTTTAATTTGCATTCGTTTAGATTTCAAGAAGGGCAAGAGACAAGAGACCACAAGAAAAGAACTATTGGAAATATTACAACTAAGATAAAACACCCCTGATATGGCATTTCCTACAGTGCAAAAACTAAAGGGATTTAATTTTCCCCTTAGAAAACACAGTAAGTAAGATACACAGATTGCTACTTTCACATTAGTGCTTGCCGTACATTATACTCTCTTTTTTAAAAAAAAGATTATCCGTCTGACCATAATCATGGCTTATCATCCGCTGAATCCCCTTCTCCCTCCCTCCAATGACACATATTCACCCCACCTGCACTGCCTTCTGAACGTTGTGCTCACTGGAGAATACTTTACAGGCTTATCACCAGACAGTTTACTTCAGGGTTCAAATTCCACCCTTCTTTGCCCCCTAGCCCCCACGTCCCCCTTTCCACTCTCCCCTTGCCTCCCCACAGCCCTTCTTCTCTCTCCCTTTCTTTCTGGGCTGTGGAAAAAATCGATTAAGCTCCTGTCCATATTTGCAGCAGGCCTTTTTCTCTTTCCTGAGACTTCTTCAGCTGTGGGGAGATCCAGGTCCCAGTTGGGGCATTGTTGAGTCAGCACAGGGGCTGAGGGGGTGGGTGAGGGGGTTCGAGTCCGGCAGATGCCTTTTTTGTCAAAAACAAAGGCCCCCCAGCGAGCCTCTCCTCTTTCCAGCACTTTCATCCCCCTCAGATCAAAGGCCTGCTCTGCATATGAAAGGCACCGCCCATTACGCGGCTCACAGTGGCCCGCACCACCCCACCAGCCTCCCGCGCTTGAACAAAGGGCCTCGCATCTGTTCAAGCGCAGGCCTCACCTTCTGGAGTGTGGGGTTGTTGTGTCTTCTTTTTTCCTTAGTTCACTTTTGAGAGCCATTCAGTCCCTTGAAGTATAGTCTGGAAGCAGTAGGGGAAGGGTCTCCCTTGCCCTCAGACCATGCACCCAGGTAATTTTTTAAGACACCTTGAGGGTGTCTGGTCCTTGCCTCCCCACCTCACCTAGGTCTCCAGGCAGTGGGGAGGTCCTTCTCAGGCTCTTTGTCTTCATTCGCAACCACTCTTTCAAATACCTCCTCCCTTACCTGAAAAGACACTGGTCCCTTGGAAGAGTCTAGACCGGCCCCTCAAACCAAGATGATGATGAAAGTTCTGCTCCTTTTTGTCATGTGAATGGATGCTGCCAGACTCAGGAGCTAAAGCTTCCACGCACTTCTTTGGATGTCTAGGTCTGCTTTTTGGCAGAGGTAGCGGGGAAGCGCTTCTCAAAACTTGAACCTGAGTTCTCAACAAAAGGACTCAAGCATAAGGACGAGACAAACTGGTCTTCAGTGACATTTTAACCTGAAGAAGTGCTATGTTGTCAACAATGACGGTTCCTGAACACCAGGAGGGCACACAGCCTAGAAGAATGCACACGGCCAACCAGACCTTCCCTCTCTTGTCTTCCCGCTGCCTCCTGGACACCCCCCAAGCCTTCTGCTCACTTGGGGCACATCTCCTGACCATTTTTTCTCCTTTTCAATCAGTTCAGCTCCCGCCCTGACTTTCAAGGGCTAAATAAGCTCATCCATCTTCTCCTGTTATGCACTAAATTATGTCCCCCAAAAAGTCATGTTGAAGCTCTAACCCCCCATGTCACCATATTTGGAGAAAGGGCTTTAAGAATTAAAGTTGAATGAGGTCATAAGGGCGGGGCCCTGACCCAACAGGACTGTGACCTTATAAAAAGAGGAAGAGTCACCAGAGCTGTCTCTCCCAACGCTCACACAGAGAAAAGGCCATGTGAGGTCACAGCAAGAAGACATGGTCCGCAGGCCGAGGAGAGAGGATTCGCCCTGATCTTGAACTTGGAGCCTCCAGAACGGTGAGACTTCCGTTTCTTTTGTCGAAGCCACCCAGGCTGTGGTGTTCTGTTACAGCAACCCAAGCAGGCCAATATACTTCCTTCCCCCAAATCCTACGCAATGCTGGGGTAACAACGAGAATAAATACTAATTTCTCCATCTCCAAGGCCTAGTTAATGTCCAACCTCTACCAAGCACTTCCCGACTGACTCAGAAGATCTCCATTCTTGTAACTTTTACTGCTTGGTAGGTAAGTTTCCTTTACATTTTATAAAGTTGTGACAAGACAACCCAGCTTCAAGACTATGTCAACAAACTATGAAAAATCATATGAAGAACCAAATCGAAAGCACAATAAAGTTAATAACCTACCCTTACCCGCATATGAACTTGTGCCTGGGGCCAGTTAGGCATGAGCGCTAAGCAGTTCATCAGAATGATTATCAACCATATCACTTCTGCAGAGTCCCTGGCATTTCTCTTAATTTTCTCCAATATCCATGATCAGCATCCATGTCAGGTTTTCCCTTGTACAACGAACTACATGACAATCACTATCAAGTCCACACACAAAGCAACTCAATGAAAGGCAAATATCTCACTCTCCAGCTGTATCAGTTCCCAGACTCCCAATGTCTCCCTCCTGATGGCCTGGGGTCCTGAGGTTAACATGGCCAAGGCTGCCAGCAAAGAGGCAACCTCCAACACCACTGCCAGGTAGATGGGTGTCTCACCCTACCCAGCCACACTCAGTGGCCAAATGCCTTGTCCTGCAGCACTGCTGTGTAGTATCCCTTCCTCCACTTTATATTCTATTTCATTAGAGACAGAGTCTTGCTCTGTCACCAGGTCAGAATGCAATGGCACAATCACAGCTCATTGCAGCCTCAAACTTCTGGGCCCAAGTGATCTTCCTGCCTTTGCCTCCTGAGTAGCTAGGACTGCAGGCGCTCACCACCATGCCCAGCTAATGTTTCATTTTTTGTAGAGATGGGGTCTCGCTATGTTGCCCAGGCTGGTCTTGAACTCCCAGCCGGCCTCAAGCAATCCTCCTGCCTCAACCTCCCAAAGTGCTAGGATTAGAGGCTTGAGCCACCATGTCCAGCCTCTCTCTCCCCACTAAAAACAGCTTCTGTATAACCCTTCTGTGCATAGAACACACCTAGGTTTCCCAGCCCCATAGTCTAGCTCCCTCCAACATCACCCCTCACCAGACCCCTACACAAATGCTTATATAGCCAACCCAGCCTGCCACGCTGTCGCCAGCACAGTACAAATTTTCCCAGTTTTGCCTGCACTTTTGGCCCATTCAGAATAGCTGTCTATTTTTCTTACCTTACTAAATGCTAGCCTTCCCTTGAAAATCCAGCTCAAATTCTAGTATGTTCATTAATCTAGATAACATTTAGAAAATAAAATTTGTATACCTTTTCCTCATTAATCACATTCTTAGGCAGTTATTCTACCATGACAGCCCCAAAGAAGGAGGAAGGGAGAAAAACTGGGTTTATGAGGATAGGCTGTGCCCAAAATCCCCCCCACTGCAGGGATGTCTGTCACTTCCGCTTCCAGCAACCAAGGGCCTTGGGGCAGCCTTCATTTTCAGGCTCTTCAATCAATATGAGGGTCCCTGAAGTTCAGGACTGGTTTGGAGAGAAGCTATAGAACTGCACCATACCACACATGGTTCTACAGTGTAGCGGTTATCATGTCTGCTTTACACACCAAAGGTCCAGGGTTCAAAATCCCGTGGAACCAAGGGGTGGTTGATTCCCATTTGGCCATGCACGGTGGTCCACACCTGTAATCCCCATGCTTTGGGAGGCAGAGGTGGGAGGATCTTTAGAGGCCAGGAGTTTGAGGCCAACCAAGCAACATAGCAAGACCCCATCTCTACAGAAGTAAAAGTTTTTTTTATAAAACCTGCACCACAGATTCAAAAACTACCCCTCGCAAGGGAAGGAAGGTCTCTGCCCCCACAGTCATGAGCCACACACCCACTACTGCCCTCAGGGTTTGTTTTAAACTTTCACTTTTTTATGGTTTGGGACTTACCCCCCAGGAAAATGGCACACTAACATTGTGTAAGCAGCATCTCTGCCCTCGTGGCAGGAAGGAAATGATTCTGGGAAGATCAACAGAAGAGAAAAAGTCAGGGTAAAGATGGAAACAGCCAGCAAAGAGTAAATGCTCTAGTTTGGTCTTTTAATACAGTATGGCCAGATTGAGCATTCAGAAAACTACCTCCCTCCAATTGCACCCAGCAATAAGTAAACACTCACATGTGCAAGGCACGATGCTAGACCCATACCAAAAAAAGGGGAGGTGGTAAATCAAGATCCTTGCTCTGTAGAAGTTTATGTGCCAGGCCAGGAGACAAAATAAACATCTGGAAAGTTAATCACCAACAAAGGAATTAAATAACCATAAGCCTGATAATTCAACAGCCGCCGCATGGCAGCAAATGAGCAACTTCTCATTGGTGGTATGGACAGCAGACACTATGAGTTCAAGAGAAAAGAGGGTCTTCTGAGCCCTGCAACTTGAGGTAACGCACAGTGGCAATACAAGAACAGGACTGGAGCAGGGACCAAGAATAGGACCCAGTGGTTCTCCAACTTGCATGTGCATCAGAAACACCCGGAGGGCTGATTAGATCAAAGATGGCTGGCCCCACCCCCAGAGTTTCCAGTTCAGGAGGTCTGGGATGGGGGGTCCCAAATTTTGCTTTACTAATAAGTTCCAGGTGATGCTGATGCTGCCAGTCCAGAGACACACTTTGAGAACCACTGGTTTAGCCTGAACATTCTATATCACAGGTAGGAAGCTGGCAGTCCAAATGGCCTATCTGGCTCATGGCTCAGTCTTGTTTATTTTTTGGAGAGATGGGAGGTCTCACTACGTTGTCCACGCTGGTGTCGAACTCCCAGGCTCAAGTAATCTTTGCTGTAAGAGAATTAGCCACAATGCAAGTACCTGCCATGAACTTGGCACAGCTGGACGCTCTCCTCCCCACCACACACACATCAAGGTGGAAAACCCTCTACACAACGTTTTCACTTTGATTGGACACCTAAAATCAGACAGCTTGGAAATCATGTCAAAATCTCCTCCCTGTCAAAGTTGCTCAAACTTTGCAACTTTACCCTGGGTCTGTGTTACAGGCTGAACTGTGTACCCCTTAAATTCATATGTCAAAGTCCTAACCACCCTGCACCCCCCCATACCTCTGAAAATGACTATTTGGACATAGAGCCTTTAAGTTAAAAGGGCCGGCCATAATCCAGGCCTTGGAAGAAACCAGCCTTGCCGAACATGAAACCATGTTCTCAGACTTCTAGCCTCTAGAATTGTGAGGCAGACATTTTCTGTTGTTTAAGCCACCCAGTTGGTGGTACTTTGTTTATGGCAGCCTTCGCAAATTAATACAAACCCTCATGTCCACTGCAGGTGTTTAACCGTGATTTCTACGTCATCTGCTAGGGAGAGGACCAGAAAAGCAAGAAGAAAGCTCCAGTCTTGGGCTGTCCGAATCCCTTTCCTAGACCTCCTTTTCTCTGCTTATTTCCTTCTCTCTTTCATCCTCCACAGTTTCTCCTCTCTGCCTCGTAGGCAATGGCGCCTGCTTTCTGAACAGTCACAGCAACAGCAGAGTCAGGGTTGGGGGTTGTTGGAGAGGGGGAGAAGGTGTGTGGGGTCATCCCCAGATCACCCACTGGCAGAAGCCAGATGTAGGCCATGTTTGAGAAGCAGAGCCAGGGCTGGGTGGGAATATGAAGGGTTGACAGGATCTTGAAAGACCTGGATCCAGAAAGGGAGGTGGGAGCAGTGGGGAGGTGCTCAGACAGGTATCAGGCCCTCGAGCTTGGATTCAGTCACAAGTTGCCTCAGACGTCTGCCAACATTTTCCATCAGCCTGGCGATCGATTTATAGGGCCGTCCAATAGGGCTTTACCCTGCAGCAGCAGTCCCCAGCCTTTTTGGCACCAGGTACAGTTTCATGGAAGACAATTTTTCCACAGACCAGGTTGGGGGTACTGTCGGGGGAGGGTTTGGGGATGGTTCAAGCACATGACATTTATTGTGCACTTCATTTCTATTATTATTACATTGTAATATGTCATAAAATAATTCTACAATTCTCCATAATGTAGAATCCATGGGAGCCCTGAACTTGTTTTCCTACAACTAGACAGTTCCATCTGGGGGTGATGGTGCACAGTGACAGATCATGAGGCATCAGATTTTCATAAGGAGCATGCAACCTAGATCTCGCATGCACAGTTCACGGTAGGCTTCACGCACCTATGAGAATCTAATGCAGCCACTGATCTGACAGGAGGAGGAGCTCAGGCAGTAATGCTAGTGATAGGGAATGGCTGGGGAGCAGCTGTAAATACAGAGGAAGCTTCAGTACCCGTCTGTGGCCTGGGGATTGGGGACCCCTGCTCTACAGCATTTCAAAATCACTTCTGGACCTGGGTTGTGTCAACAACCATCGGCAGCCTCTCCAGACAGCACGGAAGCCCCAGAGAGCACAGAGCATCCCAGAGCTGTCCTTTCCCCCAAAGTCAGGCAGCAGCAACCCACCTACCTGTATTCTGCTCAGCGATAAACAACCTCACCTGCCCAAAGGACCTGCAAGATCAGAGACTCAGTGTGAGCTGCAGTTCTCACCTGAGAGTTGAGAGGCTAATGAGGTCTCTCCTGCTAGGATTCCTCATTTTATGATTCTGCAGCTCTTGCTGACGCTCCCTTTTAAGCTCTAAATGACTGTGAATGCAAAGGGAAGAGCCTCATGAAGAGTTCAGGAAGGTAGGACAGCACAAAAAGTGTCAGGAGGGACAGAGCAAAAGAATACAGAGAAGAAGCACCCTAATACCCGTGGCATGACATGATGCTATACCACCAGTAACCACCTCGGGGTCCAGGGCAGCCCCCACTTCCTCTGTCCCTGGGCCATGGAGCCCTTGACCCCAACACCTTAACCAACTCCTTGGAGGATCCCAGATAACAACTTGGCCCCAGTCCCACCTGTCTCCTGGTCCTTCTTCCTCTCCCCCAAATGGGGTAGACTCTGCCTCAACTACCCCTACCTGGCAGGTGTAATCTTTGGAGGAGGGATGGAGAATTCACGTTCTCACTTTTTCTCGCGTGGAGACATGCTGGGAGTTATTCCTAAATTCTGGACCTGTCCTTGGGCTGATCCACCAAGCAGGTGTCAAGGAAGAGCTGGCTGCCAGGGTTTCAAAGGAGCTCTCTCCTGCCAGCGTAGCTCACCAGGGCAGGAGGCAGGGATATGAGGCAGAAACTAGGCTGCGGTCCCCTTGAAGTGCCTCTCTTTGGACCCCAAAAGCAGCTGGGCAGGGTCAGACACAGCCACAACATGGACAGAACCCCAGCAGCATGTGTGGCATCCAGGTACCTGTGCAAAAATAGGTACAAAAATACCTATTCTTTTTTTTTCGGTTTGCTTTGGCCTTTAGAGGGGCAGCCCAGAGCCAAGGGAAGGCAGGGTCAACACTTGTTTTGTCTTTGAATCCCCAAAATTAGAAAGAGTGCCTCGCCTGCACTGAGTTCTTAAGAAATGTGTCCCAAATAAAAAGTGGCCATAAAAGGAAAGACGGCTCAAGTCCTGAGCAGGACCTGTGCCGGGGGAAACAGAGCTGAAGTCTGCGTCTAGGAGCCCAGGAGCTTCACAGCCAGCCATTCAGGGACAAAGTTAACTCAAAGCAAATCCACTTTGCTTTGAGTTAAATGAGGATTGCCATGTAGGAGCAGGTGTTAAGTGAAGGTGATTTATCAACTGCATGTTTTTTACAAGCGATTGGGATTCTCCTGTCCAGCCCACTGCCACTGGATCACCCTGTAAGTCAGTCCTCTCAATAAACCCTGTGTCTCATTTGCTGGCTCTGGGTCTCTTCTTCCACCTTTTGAACCTAGTGCCATCCCCACTGAAATCAATAGAGGTCCCACATGACACTCAGAGGCAGAGCTGGATTAGAAAGAGGAGATCTGAGAGCCTAGGCCTGTCCTGCACTAACTCTTTCTGTGACCCCAGGCCGGCCCACCCTCTGCCTCCAGATGGGCCTCTCCCAGGTTATTCCAGCAGAAACCATCCCCAGTGACCTCTGCTGGCTGACCCCCCACACTCTTGCCTTGGCCTCTAGGAACAGAGACCTCCTAGCCTCAAGGGTTGTTCTTAAGACCCACGGCACTGATGTAAGAATATGCAGAAACCTGCAAAGTACAAAACAAGGCACCATATGGTATCCCCGGGATCCTCTCCCTTAGGCCTGGCAGGCCAACCCATCCTCAAAGAATCTGACCCCTTCCTCCATAGGAGTCTTCCTCAGGCCAGCTAGCACCTCCCTAGCTCTCACCCCTCCAGCATCCACCTAGCCCTTAATAACCACAGGCTGAGAGAGGTGGCATCCTTCTAGGAATTTGCCCTTCCTCCTCAGCCAGACCACAGGGCTCCTGGGGAGCGGGGCTGCCTCCACCACTCCACTCTGCCCTGGACCTTTCCAGAGAATCATCCTGGAGCCATTTGTTTCTTGTATTAGGCGACCGACCAAACTAAAGACAACTTGCTCCAAAGAACAAAGTCCCCATCTTCTCCAACACCCCAAAACTGTAACTCAAGAATTGCAGTTTCAGCTGGGCGCGGTGGCTCAAGCCTGTAATCCCAGCACTTTGGGAGGCCGAGGCGGGCGGATCACAAGGTCAGGAGATCGAGACCATCCTGGCTAACATGGTGAAACCCCGTCTCTACTAAAAAATACAAAAAACTAGCCGGGCGAGGTGGCGGGCGCCTGTAGTCCCAGCTACTCGGGAGGCTGAGGCAGGAGAATGGCGTGAACCCAGGAGGCGGAGCTTGCAGTGAGCTGAGATCTGGCCAGTGCACTCCAGCTTGGGTGACAGAGCAAGACTCCGTCTCAAAAAAAAAAAAAAAAAAAAAAAAGAATTGCAGTTTCATACAATCTGGAAGTATGTCCACTGAACCCAAACCACTACTGAAGGTTGCACTGTGGGGGGAAAAGGGGGGCTTTTCAGCAGAGAGAGTGAGTTGTTAGGGTACTGAAGAGCAAGAACTGGCAGTAACCATCCTACTGGAAAGTACAAAAGAGTGACAGCCAAAAAGGCAAATACGAAATATGTTAGTGCCACCTATTGGCAGGAGCAAACAATAACAAAGAAGTGACGCTTTGCACAATCGCAATTCAGATAAGAACACCTCAGCATCAACTCTGGGGTTTGCAAAAGGACTTTTACATCCAATTAACTGCCTCTTAGGATGTTGAAAGCCTAAAGATGCAGGCTTTGCATGTGGAAAGCACAGGGAAACTCCAGAATTGTTGGCTATATTCATGTTCACTTAAGGATATGACAAAAAAGAGCCCAAGCCAAGATGTGACTGGGTCCTAAAGGACAGATTCCAATGCAGGAGACCAGAGCTTTCACAGATTTCCGTCCCACCCCACCATGACATCCAATCCATTGGTGGGGAAGTGGACAGGAGAGTCCTATGCTTAGATGGGCAGAGCAGGCATTGCGATTCCCCATGCCTAGAGCCTATCCATAGATGGCTGGTGATGTATGAACATGGAGATGGGATTTGGCAAGACCATTTCTCTAGGGGAACCTACCTGTGCAGACAGAGGGGAAGTGAGACACCACCCTGCTGAGCCCACTCTGCTGAACCTCCAGGTCCAAGCTATGTGCTTTCTTCACATAGGGAACGCCAATGCAGCTGGCAGTACCAAGCAGGCATGAACTTTATGTGAAAGAGAACAGGAGTCATAACTTGATTTAATACTGAGGGGTAAGGATGATGTCTGCCCTGAGATGACAAGATCAAATCCAGGCATCCACGTCAGGGTCCTAACCTGTTGCCAGACTTCAGTTAGATTCAGGGACCTACACCCCACAAACCAAGAGCCACAAGGCCTACAGGGGCCAGGCAGATGAGTTAAAAGAAGTCAAGAGGGCTAGGCGAAAGGCAATAGGGAGGAGTGGGGACCCCGGCCAAATTGGAAAGACAATATTGGCCCCGTCTAAAGGGGGCGGCCAGTGCTCAGTCCAGCCAACTGCTGCTATGTGGGAGCATGGCCCCAGTACTCCAGATCCTCTGAGGGCTCAAGAGAATCCAGGCTGTTCTCCATATGATATTTCTCAATTTTTAAATATTGTCAACTTAGTCATTAAAAAAGAAAAGAAAATATGCTAACCACATAAAACAGAACTGCGAGCCAGATTCAGCCCATATGCCTCTTATTTGCAACCTCTGCTAGCCCTTCTGTTTTATGCTTTTGTCCTCTTTTCCTTTAACTTCTTTGAAAAAATCATGTCTATGGGAAACCAAGAAGAAAAACAATTTCCCTATGCAAAATCAATGATTCCACTCATCTTGAGAAGTTTGAAAGTTAAATATAAAATTATCAGTGAGGACTGTCTCATAGTAGGCACTGTATATTCACTCCCTTCTGCTTATATCTTATAATATTTATGAAGTGCTTTCCAATTTCCTGCTTTTATTTGCTTCTGATAACAGGATGGTAGGGCAAGTATTATTATCCCCATTGGAAAGATGAGGAAACTAAAGTTCAGAGAAGTTAAGTGATGGCTGAAAGTCATACACTGAGGCCAGGCATGGTGGCTCACACCTGTAATCGCAGCACTTTGGGAGACTGAGGCAGGAAGATCAATTGAGGTCAGAAGTTCAAGACCAGCCTGGCCAACGTGGTGAAACCCCATCTCTACTAAAAATACAAAAATCAGCCAGGCATGGTGGCAGGTGCCTGTAATCCCAGACAGGAAGATCACTTGAACCTGGGAGGCAGAGGCTACAGTGAGCTGAGATCGCGCCATTATACTCCAGCCTGGCAACAGAGTGAGACACTGTCTCAAAAAAAGAAAAAAGTCATTGAGCTGTATACTCAGGTTGTATTTTACTGTTTATCTCTAGAAAGGAAACACGGGGAAGTTACATGAAAAAAAAAGACTCTTAAGAACAAGTCATGCTTTCCTCCTAAATTTAAACAACTCTACCTTGCTAGTTTAACCTCAAGGTCTTATAAGAAATTAGTTTATACATCTTAAACACCTATATAAACCCTAAGAATGTGTTATAAAATCAACATGACACTGTAGTCTATAATTATTGTGCTCTAAAATAACTCTGAAATATGTTATCTTAAGAGACGGTGTTGCACCCCTTCCTTCAGAGATACATTGCTTGAGCTAACATTTTACTTCCAAATCTTTTTTTCCCCAATTGGGAGTACGAAAGAAGGCTTTGGCTCAGATTTAAATGCTCACCAGTTTCAAACCCATTCGGTCAAAATCAATAAACCTTCAAATCAAAGCACCTTTCTTTTTGAAAATATTATATTAAATGTAGACATTGAAAAGGTTATAACATTGGCTCTTTGGGTTTCCATAATAATGCAAGAACATTTTTCCCAGGAGATCAATGCAGACAATTAATAATGATCCTTTATCTTATCTATAAATCTTAGTGTGCCAAACAAATACTATAGCATATAGAATAGCATCTGAGTACTTATTAATATTATAGAATTTTAGCAAGATAAATTCCCTAAAGATATCATTATCAACTCAGGAACATTATTTTTAGGCTGTTACATGTCCTTACAGCTTTTAAATAACAACCTTAGTTCAGTATGTCAAGATCTGCTAAGGCTGAGCTATTTGGATTAACAGTAATCTCAAATTCTGAGGAACAAAACCTCAAGGCAACCCAATGAGAACATTTACAAAACAAGATCACTTTATTTCATATTGCAAAGCTCCCATTGGTCTCCAGAAGTATCTAATGCACTTTAAACAACTTTCATGGAAACAACTAAACCACAGCACTTTAATAAAGTATTACTTATGAGAATTGAAGAAGCAACTTCTTGAACATTAACCTAAATTCCAGTGCCCTGGGGTAGGATCCTTAAACCATGGGTAAGAGGAGCATAACTCTGCCTAGGAAAGGAACTGTCCTGGGGCAGTGACCTGAAGAGGGACAGTAGTGACCTCAAAGAAACTGCTGTCACCGAAAACAGCAATGGCCAGTATCACTTTCAAACCAGGCCACGCCCTGTGACAACCAGTGTGGCATCCACATGTCCACAACCTCTCAAAGCATCTTTTTAATGAAGGATCTGAACTAAAATGCATTTAAAAGCACACAGTATGGGCCGGGCACAGTGGCTCACACCTGTAATCCCAGTACTTTGGGAGGCTGATGCAGGCGGATCACTTGAGGTCAGGAGTTCAAGACCAGCCTGGCCAATATGGCAAAACCCCGTCTCTACTAAAAATACAAAAAGTAGTTGGGCATGGTAGCACACACCTGTAATCTCAGCTACTAGGGAGGCTGAGGCAGGAGAATTGCTTGAATCCAGAGGGCAGAGGTTGCAGTGAGCTGAGATGGTACCACTGCACTCCAGCCTGGGTGACAGAGTGAGACTATCTCAAAAAAAAAAAAAAAAGCACACAGTATTTGTTGTAATGATAAGAAAAAACAAGATTTTCTTTCTTGGCAATACTCAAATAAGTGATATAACTGACCACTTGGCTTATTTTCTAACCTCCAGAAAAGCATTTTTGAGCAAAGACAATTTCTAGACAAGCTGTGCCCGTGGTCCATCACCTGCCCGGAAACTCAGCAGATTCACCCATACAACCAAACACCACCAAGTCTTTTATGCAAAGAGAGTCTTACCTGTGAAAAGTTCAACCCATTCAATGGATGGCACTGCTCTTCCACCTTTTCCACTGCCCCAGTCTGTTTCCTCAGCCGCTCAGCCTCCTGGGCAAGGAACAGGTCTAAGACAGGCACCCCACGGGACTTAATGTCCACTTCAGTAAGCGAGTTGACCATAAGCATCACCCAGACAGGCCTCTTGCGCTCCCAGTTTCCGGCAATGGCATTGAAGAGGTAGTCTGCATAGAGTCCCTTGCCGCGCTGGTCTGGGGTCATCCACAAGGGCATCATGAGCTTGACATACTCCAGGTGGCGCTTGAGGCGGCAGTAGATGTCCCTGGGGAGCACATCTTGGAGGTTCTTGCCCTGCGGCAGCATCTGACAGCTGGTGAGAGCTGAGATCGTATAGGGGTCTGTGAGGTCCAACTCAAAGTACACAATGTTGCTCTGCAGGAAAGCCTCCTTAGAGTTGTCGGGGATGAAGTCCCAAACTCGGGTGTACGGGACATGGATCGTGCCAAAGAAGTAAGATGGCGGGTCTCGCTTAATGGTCCACAAGAAGGAATTCAACTCACTTTGCTGAAAAGAAAAAAGGCAACATCAAGGTACAATATGGGGGAGAGGGGAGGGGGGTGGTCAGGAACCTGTGAGAGGAAATGAATTAGTCACATTTCAAGAGAAAATATATCAAACTAGAATTTAGACTTTTGAGTCCATGTAGATTCACCTGCCAGGACAATCCATGTCTTAAATAGACAGGAGCAAATTATGAAATCAGGATGAAATCAGGGGCTCATTAGGACTCTAGTTTCAACCTTGGCTATACATTGGGATCACCAGGGGAGCTTTAAAAGAAGCATCTCTGAGTCCTACCTCCAGAGATTCTGATCTGATTGGTCTGGGATGAGACCCACCTTTTCAATCAAAAGGGGATGGGACCCTCCTTTTCAATCAAAATGTTGATTCCAAGATGAGAAAGCAATAGCAGTCACCAGTTTTGAGTTTGTGCCATGCCTGCCCTAGCAATGAACTGGGCAAGAGTTAAAGAAGTGAGTCTCAGGGGCCTCCAAGGATATACCTGATACCATCTAAGAGACACCTGAGAAGCCCATTCACTGTCTCCCGGCAGACCTGATGGTCCCTGCTCCTTCAGATCTCAAAACCAACATCCTCAAAGGCAGAGGCTTCCACTCTGGCTATGCACTGGAATCACCCACAAAGCTTTTCCAAGTCCAATGCCTGGATCCACCCCAGACCAATCACATCAGAAGCTCTGGAGGTGGAACTCAGAAATGCTACTTTTTGGGGTTTTTTTGAGACAGAGTCTCACTCTGTTGCCCAGGCTGTGTGGTGCAATCCAAACTCACTTCACTGCAACCTCAGCCTCCCAGATTCAAGCAGTTCTCCTGCCTCAGCCTTCTGAGTAGCTGGGATTACAGGCGCTCGCCACCACACCCAGCTAATTTTTGCATTTTTAGTAGAGACGGGGTTTTACCATATTGGCCAGGCTGGTCTCAAACTCCTGACCTTGTGATCTGCCCACCTCAGCCTCCCAAAGTGCTGGAATTACAGGCATGAGCCACCGCGCCCGGCCAGAGATGCTACTTTTAAAGCTCCCCTGGTGATCCCAACATACAGCCAAGGTTGAAACTAGAGTCCTAATGAGCCCCTGATTTCATAGTTTGCTCCTGTCCCTTTAGGACGTGGATCACATTTCTTTCTCTCACAAAGCCTTCAGGTCCAGTCGCAGAGATCTGGATAATCTCTACTGGATAGATTATCTCCAAGCTGCTGCACATGCTGAGCAGTGGTGCATGTTCATCTGAGGCCAGACCATTTCACTCCTGGCCCCTGAGTGTCTCCCAACCTCAACAACTGGCATTTATAACATATCTGCTTATTAAGACGCACTGTACAAAGAAGCGCAGTGCTCAAGGAGCTCAGGTGTGAGTGGCAGACATACTAGTGACAAGAACAATATGTCAAGAAAGCCAGAAATGTGAAAATCCAGGTTTATAAAAATATATATGTATATTTCAGCAGGGCATGGTGACTCACACCTGTAATCCCAGTACTTTAGAGGCTGAGGCGGGCAGATCACTTGAGCTCAGGGGTGAGACCAGCCTGGGCAACACAGCAAAACCCCGTCTCTACAAAAAATACCAAAATTAGTCGGGCATGGTGGTGCATGCCTGTAGTCCCAGCTACTCAAGAGGCTGAGGTGGATTGCTTGAGCCCAGGAGGTTGAGGCTGCAGATCGCACTACTGTGCTTCAACCTGGTCTACAGAATGAGACTTTATCTCAGAAAAAGAAAGAAAGAGAGAGAGAAGGAAGGACTGGAGGGAGGGAGGGAGGGAGAAATATTTGGAACATATTCACTTTACTGAAGGGTTTGACTTCAGCCTTTTAAGTAACATACTTCCCTTGGATTATGAAGTTTCCGTCTACAAGCAATTCTCATTATTCATGGTAGTTATATTTTATAAAGTTGCCACAAACACAAAATTAGCAAATACTAAACTGTTGTTCCTAAGGGAAACAAAAGGTTAAGTTCCTGTTAATAACATTTTCATCAACTGATCAAAACATAACCTTGTTTCATGTGTGCCTCTATTGAAAGGCACCTTATTGGCCCGGCATGGTAGCTGGCGCCTGTAATTCCAGCACTTTGGGAGGCCAAGGCAGGCGGATTACCTGAGCTCAGGAGTTCATGACCAGCCTCAGCAACATGGTAAAATCCCGTCTCTACTAAAATACAAAAAATTAGCCAGGCATGGTGGAGGGCGCCTGTAGTCCCAGCTAGTTGGGAGGCTGAGGCAGGAGAATTGCTTGAACCTAGGAGGTGGAGGTTGCAGTGAGCAGAGATCGCACCACTGTACTCCAGCCTGGGGGACAGAGCGAGACTCCATCTCAAAAAAACAAATTTTAGGCCGAGCATAGTGGCTGACACCTATAATCCCAGCACTTTGGGAGGCCAAGTATGGTGGATCACTTGAGGTCAGGAGTTCGAGCCTGTCCAACATGATGAAACTCCACCTCTACAAAAAATACAAAAATTAGCTGGGCGTGGTGGCATGCTCCTGTAGTGCCAGCTACTCTACTTGGGAGGCTGAGGCAGGAGAATTGCTTGAACCAGGAGGCGGAGGTTTCAGTGAGCCGAGATCCCACCACTGCATTCCAGCCTGGGCAACAGAGCAAGACGCAGTCTCAAAAAAGAAGAAAAAAAAATTTTAAACCATTGATTGTTGAAGTAATATTAAGAGATGAATCAACTACAGGGTCCCCATCCCCTAGGCATCCTCTTATGCAGTAATAAGGGTCCCTAGGGTTATTCAAATACTTCAAAAACGAAATGGAAACTGTACGTCTACCAAGAACGTCTGCTAAGGCGAATTAAGCAATCAAATGTCTCACTGTTGGTTAGAATTAGATCAACAGGGTAGAAGACACTGGGTAACTATAATAGATGCTAATCAAAAGCTGAGATTGACAGTTATGTCTTTGGTTAATTGTAAACAGGTAACAATTATTACCTACAAAAAGGTAGAGGCAGCCTTCGAAGAGTACTATTAGTTTATTTGTTCATGTAGAGGTCTGGCTCGTGAAATGTCTGGGGACCACTGGCCTATATAAGAGATCTAACTGCACAACTTCCAGGCAGTCTACCCAAGAACTTCTACATGGTTTCCAACTGGGAAACACAGCAAACAAGCTGAAATGTTATTATTAAAGCCATGGGCACCTGATTCATCTATCAGGACACCATCATGTTAAACAAATATATTCCCAGGAAAACCAAACCCATACTGCAGGATAATGGAGGGGTGGGATTTGCTTTGGTTCAGTTTTGGTTTGTTTTAATCCAATACACTTAATCTGCCTAAGGCCCCCATCCAACCTCAAAATACCTGCATTTCTCTTCAGAAGCAGTCTGTTCAATATGCATCCATTTTCGTTTTATTATTTATTTATTGTTGCCTTTTCACCTATTACTGGTCTAGAAATAAGGTCACTGTATGATCTTTTCACTGAAAACTGCTTAAATGTAAAACACACACACACACTCACACATATGTCTGGCCTCTAGCCGTG
The DNA here is from genome assembly GCF_007565055.1 of Rhinopithecus roxellana. Lineage (NCBI taxonomy): Eukaryota > Metazoa > Chordata > Mammalia > Primates > Cercopithecidae > Rhinopithecus > Rhinopithecus roxellana. Next base: position 20,869,425 of record NC_044565.1, on the reverse strand, counting down.
CAATGACAGTACCGATGCTAACAGCAGCTGTTCGTTGTGTGCTAGTCTCCACCCAAACATTGTGCATGGACTTTCCCACTGCCTGCATTCAACACAATTATTTCTGCTGAGCCTACCATGTGCCAGACACTGTTCTAGGCACTGAGAATACAGCAGTGAGTGACACACAGGGCCCTGTTGGTGCTAATTGCTGTGGAGAACATGTAAGCCGGCTTTAAGTCTTTCATCTTGGAGGAGGCCAAGACGTAACTTTCTTCCAGTGTCCCAAATCTGGGTTCATCTGCCACGAGCTGCCTCCACCATGCCGCCTAAGTTGGATCCTAACGAGATCAAAGTCGTATACCTGAGTTGCACTGGGGGTGAAGTCAATGCCTCGTCTGTGCTGGCCTCCAACATCAGCCCCCCTGCGTCTGTCTCCAAAAAAGATTGGTGATGACATTGCCAAGCCAACCAGTGACTGGAGGGGTCTGAGGACTACAGTGAAACTGACCATTCAGAACAGACAGGCCCAGATTGAGGTGGTACCTTCTACTTCTGCCCAGATCATCGAAGCCTTCAAGGAACCAGCAAGAGACAGAAAGAAACAGGATAATATTAAACACAGTGGAAATATCACTTTTGATGAGGTTGGCAGCACCAATCTTTAGCCAGAGAACTCTCTGGAACCATTAAAGAGATCCTGGGGACTTCCCAGTCTGTGGGCTGAATCTTGATGGCTGCCACACTCATGACATCATAGATAACATCAACAATGGTGCAGCGGAATGCCCAGCTAGTTAAGGAGCACAAAGGAAAACATTTCTATAAAGGATCATTTGACAACAAAAACCACAAAAAGAACATGTAAGCCAGAAAAGGGATAGTGAGTACTGTGGCACAGGGTTGCAGGGGTGATTTTAAGTAGGGGGACCAGAAAAGTCACTGTCTAGAAAGACATCTAAGCCTTGCCATGAAGGAGACAAGGGGCCCACTAAGGGGATATCTAAGAGAAGAGCATTCCCTCCAGGAGGCAGAAACAGCAGTGCAAAGGCCCTGAGGCAGGGAGGGCCTCCATGTACTGGAAGACCAGCAAGGAGGCCAGCACGACTGAAAGGGATAGCTGAAGAGGAAAGCAGGAGGCAGACGTCAGAGAGGTGAGTAAGGCCAAGCCATGCAGGGTTGGTGGGCCCCTGGAAAAGCCCCAGGAAGTGTAGAGGACTACGTGATCACAAACGAGAGGTTCCCGATAAGTCCTGCTCTTGCAAAAGAAGCAGGGCGTTCCTTCCCTGCAAACAGGGAGGACAAAGGAGCCAGTTGCAAACAGCAGACCCTGGGGGCTTGTTTATGTGTAAACATCTTGAAAATCCAGAAAGTCAGGGAAAGGTCAGAAAAACAACAATGTGTCTTGTGACTTGGCAACATTCCACAAACGACTGTATAAAATAAAGCAGAGCGCGCCATTCGAGGCAGCCGCCATGTTTGTCTTGTCTTGTGTTGTCTTGTGTGTTCATTCCTTTGTTTAGGAAACACGCGGACCCCAACAAGGAAGAGCTCAGGCTTTCAACTGAGTCAAATGGGAGCCAGCCCAGGTTTTTGAGAGAGGAGTGACATCAGCTGACAGTGTGTTCAAAGGATCACCCTGGAGGCTGGGATGAATAGAAGGATGAGGGCAGACACAAGTAGGTCAGTTAGGACATTACCAAAATAATCAAAGTGGGAGTGACAGGATTGATGGAAGTGATCAAATTCCAGATGTAGTCTAGAAAACAGGATTTGCTGGCCAGTACGGTGCCTCATGCCTATAATCCCAACACTGTGGGAAGCTTGATCCCAAAAGTTTGAGACCAGCCTGGACAACATAGCAAGACCCTGTCTCTACAAAAAATTTAAAAATTAGCCAGGCATGGTGGCAGGCACCTCTGGTCCCAGCTACTTAGGAGGTTGAGGTAGGAAGACGGTTTGAGCCTGGGAGGATGAGACTGCAGTAAGCTGTGATCGCACCACTGCACTCCAGCCTGGGCAACAGAGTGAGACCCTATCTCAAAAATTTGAAAAAAAAGAAAAAGAAAAAAGAAAAAACAGAACTTGCTGATGAAAGGATGAGGTTATCATTTACAGGGAAAGGTCAGAAATTTGGTTTTGGATCTGTGCAGATGACATGTCAAGCACACAACCTAGTGCCAAGGTCCAGCTGGTAGGTGAATCTGTAAGTCTGGAGCTTGGGAGAGGCCTGGGCCAGAGATAAAGATGAGGGCATCATCACCACATAGATGGTCTTTAAAGCCATGGAACTAGATAAGTCTGCAACAGGATGTCCACAGGAGAAAAGGTCTAGAAGTAGACTCAGGGCCCTCTCACCCTAATAAGTCTGGGGAAAGAAGAGCAGCTAGCAAGGGAGAATGAGAAGTGGCCAGCAAGGTTGCTGGGAAAATCAGAAGAGTAGGAGGCCGATTGAAGAAAGTACTTCAAGGAGCAGAAAGTAAGCAAGTGGGTTAAATGTGAATGGTAGGCCAAATAAATCAAGAATTTGAGAACTGACCTCTGGATTGAGCACCACTGAAGTCACTAGGGACCCAGACAAGAATAGTTGGAGTGGTATGGTGGGAGCAAAAATAGGTCTTGTGCTAAGTGGTGGACAGGTAGGCTGGCTCCTGAGTCCAGGCTTTTAAACACCATATTTATGCAGCCTTAACATGCAATAGACTTTACTTGTTATTCAGAGTCATATCTTTTTTCAGTTAATACCCTGCTAGTTGCATTGTTGCTCAGGAATGCCACCTGACTCCAAATCTAGAAAAGCTCTGTCCAGCTCACCTTCCCGATCCCAGATGATTGCCCAGGTAAATGCCACACTGACCTTGTTACATCCTCAGGTGCCACCTTTCCCATCTTCTCTTTTCAAGTTAACACAAGCCAGGGGCTTTTCTGTTTTTTTTTATGCCAAGGGCTATATCTTATTCACCTTCATATTCCCAAATACTGAAATACTTGCCATATACTACTACATAGGCGCTCAAAAAGAGTTTTTTTAAAGAAGTGAATCTTATCATGTACAACTTCTTCAATACCTACAGTTCTGTTCTGACAAACAGGGCACCCAGACTCCCACTGTGTGCGTCAATAACCATTCCTGTTGAACACTGATCCTGCCCCACCAGACACGTCTTCGGCAGGGCACAGGCTGAAAGAAGAGTCTTCAGGACTCTTCTTTACCTTACCTTGCCCACTGGCGAACCCCCGGACCCTTGCACTTACTGTACTGGTGCAGCTGCCTCTGCCTCTCTCATACTGATATCCTCAGGGTAAGGCTATTTATCTCTACAAAAAAATAAAAACAAAAAAAAAAAAAAAACAGAAAAAAAAACCTTCACTACTCCATTTCACTGTTAAAATATATGGCAATTAGAAGAAGCCATAGATTTTAACATTAGGATGGTTTAAAAGAAAATAAAACTGAACCACTATTAACATGTCCCTTCTACCTTGTTACAACTGTTCCCAGAAGGAAAAGACAGCCGGACATGGTGGCTCATGCCTGTAATCCCAAGACTTTGGGAAGCTGAGGCAGGAAGACCATTTGAGGCCTGGAGTTCAAGGTTACAGTGCGCTATGATCACAACACTGCACTCCATCCTGGGTGACAGAGCAGGACTCTGTCTCAAAAAAAGAAAAGAAAAAAGAGAGAGAAAACATGGCCATGGGTGACTGAGACATAGAAGCTACAAGCTTCTGAATCAAACTGAGATTTTAACAGACACCTGTGTAGTCCATCCAGTGAAAAAGAACAAGGCACAATGACAACTGTGTATTGCAAGCTAACTCCATAACACCCAGCACCCCCTCAGCTCCTCCCATCCTAGCATCACTGGACCTGCAATAACTGCACTTTTCCAAGATTGCTCTTCAGCAGACCAGCCATAATGAAGCTGGCTTTACATTTTCCTTTTCATTCAACAAATATTTGTTGAGCATCTGCTATGGCCAGGCATTCTTCTGGATACTGGGGATACAGAGGCAAATAAAACAGACAAAAAACCCTGCCCTTATGAAGATGACTCAGGGGAAGGGGTAGCAATAAACAAAAATTTTTATCAGATGGTGATTAAGTGCCATAAATAAAAATAAAGCAGGGAAGGCAGATGGTAGTGGTGGCAGCGGTTGATATCACCTTTACGAGAGTAATCAGGAAGAAACTCATTGAGAGACACTTGAGCCAAAGCCATTGGAGGTAAGGGAGCAAGCCTGTGGATAAATAAGGGGAGAACTTTCCAGGGGGAAGAAAGAGCAAGTGTAAAAGGCATCAGGCCGGGCATGATGGCTCACAACTATAATCCCAGCACTTTGGGAGGCCGAGGCGGGTCGATCATGAGGTCAGGAGTTCGAGACCAGCCTGGTCAAGATGGTGAACTTCCATCTCCACTAAAAATATAAAAATTAGCCAGGCGCAAGTAGTGGACGCCTGTAATCCCAGCAACTCAGGAGGCTAAGGCAGAAGAATCACTTGAAACGGGGAGGCTGAGGTTGCAGTGAGCCAAGATCATGCCACTGCACTCTAGCCTGGGTGACAGAGCAACACTCAAGAAAAAAATAAAATAAAATAAATTTTTTAAAAAAGACATTAGGCAGGAATAGGAAAGAATACTAAGAGTTCTGTTATGATAAGAAAAGAGACTCAACCTGCGTGGTGCTCAGGGTAAACCCTGTAGTGTCTAGGGGCCAATTTAGGCTCAGAAGACCTCCCTAATGATTAACCAACCATGAAAACCAAACCAGCTCTCAAGCCTACAATCCTGCAGAATCCTATAAGGACTGCTGCACTGGATCGGAGACTGGATCCCAGGACTTCCCCTCTAGAATCTCAAGACCCCAACCCACTGAGGGACCCAACCACAATGCCCTTACAGCATGTGGGTCAGACATACAGCAATATGTGCCACTGATTGGCCTTCCCAGTTCCACAGGGGGTAAGACAGAGTTTGCCCACAGAATAGAACAGCGATTCTCAAAGTATGGTCCAAGGACCTGTGGGTGTGCCGAAGAGACTTTCAGGGAGTCTATAAGGTCAAAACAGTTTTCACAAAACTAAGATATTTTCCTTTCACCCTCATTTTCTCACAAGGTGCTGTAGAATTTTCTGGAGGCTACACGTATGTAATGAGGTCACTGCTCTGATGGCTAATGGAATGTGTGCTATGTTGTGTTTTATGGTTTTCAATACTTTTTTTTTTTTTTTTTTTTGGATGTAGGGTCTCGCTCTTTCACCCAAGCTGGAGTGCAGCGGTGCAATCGCACCTCACTGTAGCCTCCACCTGCCATGCTCAAGGTTTCCTCCCACCTCACCTCTGGAGTAGCTGGGACTGCAGGCACATGTCCCCACGCTGGTAATTTTTTTTTTTTTTTTTTTTTTGTAGAGGCGAGGGTCTCGCCATGTTGCCCAGGCTGGTCTGCAACTCCTGGGCTCAAGAGATCCACCGCCTTGGCCTTCCAAAGTGCTGGGATTACAGGAGTGAGCCACCATGCCGGGCTTCTTTGACAATTTTTTGTAATGTAAAGGAGTCCTGAGACCAAAAGGTAGGACAACCGATGGACTAAAGGACTCATAAAGACAGATTCTAAAGGAGACAAATCTTATCCTGACTCACTCGTCATAATTACCCATTGATAATAGGTTTTGCAGAAGTGAAAGACATCGTGCTTTCTTGTGAGGAGATGGACTCCTGCCTTGTCTAACAAGCATGAAGCGGCCACTCCGCAACAGAGTTTGAAACCACGCCTGGTGCAGACTCCCCTCTCCAGCTGCTGCGCTTCCTGCCTTGGTAGAGGGCCGTCCGCAGACTCGCGACACCTTAGAGAGGCGAACACCGTGCGTCTTCCCAGCCAGCCCCGAGCTCCAGGATCGGCTGTATTTGGCCGTCCTCTGCTTTGCGGCAGTTGGAATGAGGAATAGAATTGCGAATGGCCACGGGTAGAGGCAGACCGGGGAGCTGCGCAGGTGTCATCAAAGATGGGCGGACCTCTAAATTCCAGCCCCACTCCCTACAACCCCCATACCCCCCAACCCCCCGCGTCGCGGGCGCACCAGAAGGATAAGCCTGGCATGGCCCTCCCCAGAGCCAGGGACGCAAAAAGATCAAACCCACCGGAACAAATGCTCGAAATTCAACCTATGCCGCACTCAGAAGAGAGGGAGTGGAGAACCACAGAAAATTCTGAGGGTAGGAAAACTGATCAGAGAAGGAAATATTCATCTCTAAAGAGGTCCAGCCTCGGAGACGCAAGACCTGTCCGCTATAGAGCTGTGTGGACTCGGGCAGGTCACTGGGCCTCCCTTGCCTGGGTTTCCCTCACCTGCAAAACCTGATGCGAACATCTAAAGCGCCCGGCTGGACACGCAAGGCTCAGGCAGTGGTCACTCCGCAAACGCACTCTGTGACCTGGAGCACACAGGTCCCCCGCTGAGTGTCAGTTTCCCAGATCCGTAAAACAAGGGAAATGGCTTCAACTCCCTAAAGTCCCTTCTAACTCAGGCACTGAACATATAAAGGTTAAACCAAGCAGCTGCAGGGCGCTGTTAATATTTTGATAAGAGCAGGTGAAATTAAACTCTTAAGGAAGAGAGGGAAGAAGAAACTTCAAATAAATGTGCCCAAGTTACTGCTCCGCTACGTCCTAGCGGATCGGTCCCCCAAAAGCTCGCGAAAATGGCTGGCGAGACCCCAGGGGCCCTCCCGGACGCCCTTGGGCTGGCGGAGGGCAAAGGCCAGGGCACTGAGTCCCTTGGAGCCTGCTGGCCGCTCCCCTGCGGGAAAGAGGAACCCGAGTGCGCGGAAAGGCGCGCGAGCAAGGAGCGCCGCGGTGCTAGGTGAAAGCCCAGCTGCGGAAGTCGGCTCCGGGTCCGAAAGCGCTGCTTCGCGGGGATCGGAGGGAAACCATCCCAAGGAGGTGCGGAGAGGCCACCTCTCCAGCACCCGACGCGCGTCTTACTTGGGGCTTGAGCTCGCAGTTGGCGGCGCCAGGCGCCCCGCGCCGCCGAGCTGCGCCCGTGGGCAGGAGGCAGAGGGTCTGCAGCAGGAACCAGCTCCAGGGACTCATCCTCCTCACGGCGGCTCCGAGACCCGGAACGCGGAGGGAAGGAGTAGGGCAGCGGTGGCCGCCCGCCCTGGCTAGCCGGGGCCGCGGGGCCGCCTCCGGGCGGGGCTGGGGTGAGCCCGGCAGCGGCGGCCACGTGGGGCCGGGCCCCGACCTCCCTCCCCCCACCCCAACCCCGCAGGTCAGCCCCGCGCCTAGGCGGCCGCGGAGTCCCGAACCGCGTTTCTCCCGCCCAAACCCTGTCAGGACCGCAGCCCACCTCGTGTGACCGCAAGAGGGGAAAAGTGAAGTTCCAGCGCTGTCCTAAATTCAACCTAAAATCGCATTGGTTCCCGCGTTTACGTCTGTGCTTGTGCTGCCAATTTTGAGGGGAGGGTGCCTCTTTATTGAAAGAGGCAGACAAAATAAACAAATGAAAGGCTATCTATAAAGGACAATTCATTTCAACAAAGGAAATCTCATGGAAGTTTTGAAAATCCAGGACCACAAAAGCCTGCGCTCCATTAAGAGCCCTCTTAAGGGATTTTTGGGAATAATATTAAGGATGTTAACACCAAACTCAGAGGATTGCTACAAGGATTAAAAAAGGAAATTTATGAGAAAACCTTGATTGGCGAACATAACAGGCCTGCAAACTGCAGTCACTCCACTTCGGCTCCAAAGCCCCTCTGAGGATTTTTCACAGCGTTGGTCCATCAGGAAGAAAAAAAATTATAAAAGCAAGTAGCTGTGCCCCGCCTGCCGCACCTCCTACCCATGCCTGAGCGCACTTTACCACCACCTTTTAAAGTCCAGACTTCTGCGCGATTAACTTCGGAGTGGTGTTCGCAGGGGCATTTGTTGCAATGGTCTTTAATCGTTTTAAGTCGCTGTCCATTTTGAGAATCTGATAACTGGACGATCTCCCAGGGAAAAAGAAAAAAGGGGGGGGGGCAGATTTGCATACAATGCGGAGAGAGGTTTTCTGAAGCCAGTTTCCAGCTTTCTCGTAAAGAACCCCTGGCTTTGAAGAGCCAAGTCTTTCGAGCTTTAACTCCACCAGCAGTTAGGGTTCAGATGTTTTTGTAAAATCGCTAACTTTTTTCTAAGTTTGAGTGGGGATTTGCTTTCTGGAATTGACTGTCTCCTGTCTTCAGATGACTGCCCCATGTCAGCCCGGCGGCGATCATTAGTCTCCGGGCCAACCCGGGACGCTGCTCTTTGGCGTTTTCAGGCGCCAGCGCTGCCGCCTGCTGGCAAAAACGTTCTCTTTCGGTTGTGAGGGGGATGAGCAAAAAGCATCAAGAACTTAAGTTGCCCTGAGCTAAGATCACACCACTGCACTCCAGTGGGAGTGGGCCACATAGTGAGACCCTGTCTCTTATTTAAAAAAAAAAGAAAGAAAGAAAACCTCGAAAGGATGTAATTACCTATTATTTCATGTTCTCTTTCCCACTCCAAATGAATCAATCTGTGTGAACAGAGAGTAGCCTAGCTCTCTCTGACCACACAAAACATAGCTGAATTTGTTCATTTTCTCCTATTGTTTTTCTCTCTTTTATTTCGTTGGTTTCTGCTCTTACCTTTGTTAGTTCCTTCTGTTTGTTTACTTTTGGGTTTACGTTGCTTTTTTTCTGCCTTCTTAAGGTGGTACCTTAAGTCACTGACTTTAAGCCTTCTTGCTTTTGTAATATAAGCATCTAAAGCTATAAATTTTCCTCTAAGCACTGCTTTAACTACATCACCCGAATTTTGAAAAAACTGTATTTCATTATCTTTCATTATCTACTTTCCCTGGTGATTTTCTTCTTTGCCCGTGGATTATTTACAAGTAGGTTGATTTCCAAATTATGGAATCTTCCTAAATACTAGGTTGGTGCAAAAGTAATTGTGCTTTTTGCAGTATCAATAGATTTATAATCCAATTCCATTGTATTCCATTGTAATCAGAAAACATACTCTGTATGATTTTGATTATTTGGAATTCATTGGGACTTGTTTTATGGCTCAGCATATGGTCAGATACTGAGTATGAAATATCATCCACATCCAAAGTACCTAGATAATTTTGTTTGGTTCTCACATTTTTTAAATGAAGCGGGGTTTGTTTTGTTTTGGTTTGGTTTTTTCTCTTAGCCAGACCCGTCATCAAGTAGGATTTATTCTGTAAGACACTCGGTGTCCAAACATCCTGTAGAATCACATCTACTCTACTTACATTGCTTCCACAGACATTCCTAAGTCCACTATCATCCCACAGTGCTGACCCAGACCTGGTGACAGGCTGACATGGCCTGGTCCCCACTTGCCTCATACAGACATCTGGGTTGCAGGCCTTTCTGCCTTTCCCTTCCTGGTTAGGAAGGAGATGTTAAATGTACCTATGACCTCTCTGCCTGTCTGCAGAGTTTCTGTATCAAGTTCAGTTCCTTAACTTGGGCTTTGTTACTGGACCATACCTCTGGCTGCCCATTGCCAGAGCCCTGAATTGCTTCTGAACTTTCCTCTGGTCCTTTCTCTTTCCCATTTCATGTATGGCTGATATCCTTGGCAACTCTCTCATATTAGTCCATTTTGTGCTGCTATAGAAGAATACCACAGAATGGGTCATTTATAAAGAGCAGAAATGTATTTCCTTACAGTTTTGGAGGCTGGAAAATCGGAGACCAAGGTGCCTGGCATCTGGCAAGGGCCTCCTTACTGCATCACCCCATTGTGGAAGGTGAGAGGACAAGAGAGCAAGAAAGAGAGAGGAATCAAGATTGAGAGCTAAAGTCAGCCTCAAGCCATTCATGAGGTCGTGAGGGTGAAGGCCTCCAATGATGCCCCAGCTCCCAACAATGTTGCATTAGGGATTAAGCTTCCAACACATGCTTTTGGAGGACACCTTCAAAGTATGGCATCCCCTTAGGTCCACCTACTCTTAAGTGCTTCTTTTGTGCCCCTAGTACTGACTTTCTGAATTCACACAAACCTATGAGGCTTACCCCTTCATAGCAGTGCCTGAGGAAGTTATACTGTGGGTACCGTTTTGCTCTTTCCTCAAAATCAGATTTACCCTAAAAAATAAAGTTTTCAAAGTATGCAGAGGACTTGCTATGGCTTCAGCAACACCTCTGTGCCTTCACCCTGCCTTTTTCTACCTGGCTTCACTGACTTGCAGCCATCCACGGATTTTCCAAGGTGGTCAGGACATCACAGGTGTGGTGGCAGGTCCCCTTGGTTGTCCCTCCTGATATTCACACTTACATTTCATGCCCTGTCCTTTACTGTAACCAGAACCTGAGACTTGCTTCTAACAATGAAATGTGGCAATGGTCATGGGCTGTGCTGTGATTACTTGTACATGACTACTTAAACATAGAGTGCTAGTCTTCTAAAGTCTCTCTCTCCATTGCTATCTTTGGATAAGCAAGTTGCCATGAGTCCTACAGCCATGAAGACATGAATTCTGCCAACAACCTAAGTGAGCTCAGGAGCAGATCCCTCTCCAGTTGAGCCTCCGATGAGAATCCAGTCCTAGCCAACAACACCCTGACTGTAGCCTTGTGAGACCCCAAGCAGAGGACTCAATTAAGCTATGTCTACACTCCTGATCCAAAGCAACTGGGAAAATAAATGTGTGCTGCTTTAAGCCACCGGGTTTGTGGTAATTTGTTGCAGCAGCAATAGATAACTAATACACCAGGGGAAGTGGGATGTTAAGCACTTCCTCAGGAGTTCCAGCGTGGCACTCAACCAGCAGGCTGTGTCCGTCCTCAAGGTGACCAGTTGAAGACCTAAGCTGACAGAGGTGTGGAAACACCTACTCCCTCCACTGCCAGGTGTGCAGGCTCCGTGCATTCTTGGAAAGGGACTGAATGTTGCCACACTCCCTCAGCCACCCAGTGTTGGCACAAGAATTTCTAAGTAGGAAAGAGTGGCAAGTATGCCAAAGCTGCATTTGCTTTGCAGCACGCTGCTTGTACCATATTGTAAAAAAGAGAAAACATCCCTGGACAGCTGGGAGCTGGTCTGGTTTTATCAGTCGGGCCTCGGTGTTGCTACAAGCTGCCCTGGCACCCACAGCTAAGTCATGGTGTTCTCCTGTTGAACACAAACAATTTCACAGAGCATCAACATCAGACAAGGCCACTCCGTGATGAATGAAGATGAAAGCAAGACCCCTCCATAATCACATCTCAACACAGACAAAACATGAACATTGGCCAAGTCACAAGAAAGGATGTCCAGTCATCCGCCTCTTCTGACTAAGGAGTGACAGCTGCTCCTTTACCAAGGCCAACTTTCACCTCCATTCATTTCTCTCACCTCATAGATGAGTTATGTGAAGATTCTATTTGGGGATGCATTATGATCCCCCAAAATTCATATATTAATGCCCTAACCCCCAGTGCTTCAGCATGTGACTGTATTTAGAGATAAAGTCTTTGAAGAGATGATTAAGTTAAAATGAGACTGTAAGGATGGGCCCTAATCCAATCTGACTGGTGTCCTTATAAAAAGAGGAAATTTGAGCCAGGCGTGGTAGCTCTCACCTGTAATCATAGCACTCTGGGAGGCCAAGGCAGAAGGATGGCCTGAGCCCAGGAGTTAGAGATCAGCTTGGGCAACAAAGGGAAACACTGTCTCTACAAAAAAAAAAAATTAGCCTGGCGTGGTGGCGCACGAATGGGGTCCCAGCTACTTAGGAGACTGAGGCTGGAGGATCCCTTGTGCCTGGGAGATCAAGAAGACTACAGTGAAACATGGTCTCCACTGCACTTCAGCCTGGGCAACAGAGTGAGGCCCTGTCTCAAAAAAAAAAAGAAGAGAACAGCAGGGACATCCACACATGGAGGGGCAACCATGTGAGCACACAGAAAGAAGGCAGTCATCTGCAAGCCAAGGAGCAAGGCCTCAGGAGAAAAGACCTGCCAACACTTTGATCTCGGACTTGCAGCATCCAGAACTGTAAGAAAATAAATTTCTGGGCCAGGCACAGTGGCTCACACCTGTAATCCCAGCATTTTGGGAGCCCAAGGCAGGCAGATCACATGAGGTCAGGAGTCCAAGAATAGCCTGGCCAACACGGTGAAACCCCGTCTCTACTAAAAATACAAAACTTATCCAGGTGTAGTGGCATGGACCTGTAATCCCAGCTACTCGGGAGGCTGAGGCAGGAAAATCACTTGAACCCGGGAGGCAGAGGTTACAGTGAGCCGAGATTGCACCACTGCACTCCAGCCTGGGCAACAGAGCAAGACTGTCTCAAAAAACAAAAAAAGAAAAGAAAAGAAATTTCTGTTATTTAAGCCGCCCAGTCTGGGGTATTTTTTTATGGCATCCCAAGCTGACTAATACTTGATAGCACCCAACCCAGAGCAAAGCCCACTTCCTTGAACCCTCCCCCAAATCATCTGACAAGTCCAAATCCTATAACAAGCCCTCCTAACACCTTCCTGATATGCCCTACTGTTCCCCAAAATATGAGAAAATTTGGACACACAAAAGACACACATCTAGAGAATTCTCCCTCGTTGAAAACAGCAATAAATCCAACTAATGCAATTTTGAGTGTGTCCCTGGTGGTCTATGGCTGAAGGGCATTGTTAATTGTATGTCTACTTGGAGTGACGTTGGCCAGCCCCCATGCCATCCTTGTGCTTCCACTGATCTTCTATCAGACCTTGTGGAGGGAGACCTACTGGAATTGGCACCTGCCCATCTCTTCTCCCATTCCTCCTCTCCAGCCCCTCCCCTCCCTGCATACCGCATGGTGACACTGTGCTAGGTGAATGCTCACTTGCTCCTAGAAGCCCAGTGCAATGCTGGTGCCTGTACAGAGGAGTCCTGACAGAAAGAGCTTCACGATATGTCGAGATGAACTGGGGCCTCCCAGGAGAGCACAGGAAAAAAGAATGGGTGGTCACTGTTCAGCTAGCTTCAGGCTTTTGCCTCGCTATCTGGGAGACACCAGCAGAAGGAAAGGGCTGAATTGCTGGACATTGGAAGAAAAAGAGTTTTTTACCAGAGAGGGGCAGAAGGGTAAAGAAGCTAGAGGCAAGGAGACTGGAGACAGCCATTAAGGGGGAAGACAGCAGAGATATTGACAAGGGGGTTTTGTGATGGCTTCCTGTTGAAATTTTTCAAGAAATTTCCAGTGATACTTAAATTACACACCATTCGGCAGGGCGCGGTGGCTCACGCCTGTAATCCCAGCACTTTGGGAGGCCGAGGCGGGTGGATCATCAGGTCAGGAGATCAAGACCATCCTGGCTAACACGGTGAAACCCCGTCTCTACTAAAAAAAAATGCAAAAAATTAGCCGGGCGTGGCGATGGGCGCCTGTAGTCCCAGCTACTCGGGAGGCTGAGGCAGGAGAATGGCGTGAACCCGGGAGACAGAGCTTGCAGTGAGCCGAGATCACGCCACTGCACTCCAGCCTGGGCGACTGAGTGAGACTCCGTCTCAAAAAAAAAAAAAAAAAAAGAAAAAAATTACACACCATTCCTTTAGAGGTGGGTTTTAGACCTCTGACAGTTGGCATATGGCTTCACTGTGGGCACAGAGAAGAGAGAAGGCCTTCCAAAGGGGGCCCAGCCACACACAAGGGACAATGAGCTAAACGTTTAGTTTTCACTGTGAGTAAACAAGTAAACAAAACTATGAACTTTTTCTAAAAGTGACCTGAATGATCAGCAAGTTCTTACAAGACAGGGGAGTGATTGTTCTATAAAACCTTTAAAAGCTTTAACTTGCATCCAGACATGGTGACTCACGCCTGTAATCCCAGCATTCTGGGAGGACAAGGTGGGCAGATCACCTGAGTTCAGGAGTTTGAGACCAGCCTGGCCAACACAGCAAAACCCCGCCTTTACTAAAAGTACAAAAAATAATAATAATAATAATTAGCTGTGCGTGGTGGCGCATGCCTGTAATCCCAGCTACTCGGGAGGCTGAGGCGGGAGAATGGCTTGAACTCAGGAGGCGGAAGTTGCAGTGAGCCAAGATCGCACCATTGCACTCCAGCCTGGGTGACAGAGCGAGAATCCATCTCACCAAAAAAAAAAAAAAAAAAGAAAAAAGTTCTAATTTGCTACCCAAATATATTTGGTGGTGTGTGTTTGTTTGTTTGTTTTTGGAACAAAGTTTCGCTCTTGTTGCCCAGGCTGGAGCACAATGGTGCGATCTTGTCTCACTGCAACCTCTGCCTCCCGGGTTCAAGTGATTCTCCTGCCTCAGCCTCCTGAGTAGCTGGGATTACAGGCACCCGCCACTTCTGACTTCAGGTGATCCACCCGCCTCAGCTTCCCAAAGTGCTAGGATTACAGGCATGAGCCACCTTGCCCAGCCATGGTGTGCACTATTTTTTATCCTTAGGGGATCCTGCATCTTTTCTAGAAACTGTTTCACTCATTTATACAACGCCCTTATCAAATACCTGAACAGTTTAGTACCAAGTGAGGGTTTATAAAGATGAATGTGGCAGGGTGCAGTGGCTAACGCCTGTAATCCCAACACTTTGGGAGGCCAAGGTAGGCAGATCACCTAAGGTCAGGAGTTAGAGACCAGCCTGGACAACACAGTGAAACCCTGTCTCTACTAAAAATGCAAAAATTAGCCGGGTGTGGCAGTGTACGCCTGTAGTCCAAGCTACTCAGGAGGCTGAGGCAGGAGAATAGCTTGAACCCAGAAGGCAGAGGTTGCATTGAGCCAAGATCATGCCACTGTACTCCAGCCTGGGCAACAAAGTGAGACTCTATCTTAAAAAAAGGGGGGGGGGGACTGTGACAGGCATGACTCCTGGCCCCACAGAGCTTCCTCTCAAGAGCCATGATCCCTGGTTGCATATTAGAATCACCTAGAGAGCTTTTAAAATTACCAAAACCTGGGCCTCACCCTGATTAATTAACTCAGAATTTCTGGGGGGCGTGGCCCCAGCATCAGCTTCTTTAAAGCTGCCCTGGTATTTCGAATATGCAGCCAAGATTGAGAGACAGACAGAAATTTCACAAAAAAGGAAATTACAGGATGGTAGTGTGGGTGGTGTGATAAGGGTCCATGACAGGACAGCCCATGACCCCATCGTCATTCTACGGAGAGTCTCCACAGGAATGTCATCTAAACAGAAACCTCAGATCTGAGTAAGAGTTAACCGGAAAGCAGCATTCCAGCGAGAAAGAACAGCAGAGACAAAGGCCTTGAGGCATGAGAGAGAGTTCACTGCATTCATGGAATTCAGTCTTGTTGCACATAAGACCAAGGCAGGTAAGGGTAAGCCAGAGAGATAGCAGGAGCTGGAGGTGAAAGGCCCCAGAGCTGAGATGAGGAATTTGGCCCATATCTTGAAGACGTGGCAGAGCCATCAAAGTGTTTTAAGCAGAGGAATTGTGTAATCATACATACACTTTAGAGAGATCACTCAGACAGCAGCACAGAAGGGAAACTGGAGAAAGTGAAAGCGGAAGCGGTAAGACAGTGAGGAGACACAATAGGGACCTGCACCAGGCTCTGGTGGGGGTCAAAGAGAAGTATTATCACAAAAGTAAAATCCACCGCACTTGGAGGTTAATTGGATGTAGGGAAGAGGGAGAACAAGAAACTTTCCAGAATTAGCACCCAGAAAGGGCCTCTAGACCATACCCTCTGGCCTCAACTACACAGCCACAGTGCTGGTGGTGATGGAGGGTGAGTACTCATAAGACCCCCAGTTTCATCAGCGTTTCAATGGTCCTTCAGGCAACAAGAGAAGCAGGGGGAAAGGGAGTCTATCTCTCACTTCCTCCAAGATTAGGAACATCAGGTTCTTCTAGACCCCCAAACTCTTTTACCCCAGCCTCCCCCTGAAGTCTCTATAACTCCCACTGTCCTCTAGTCTTGCCTGCCTTTAGTAGAGTATCACCATCTCAGGCAGTTTCCTTTTGTTCTGAGCACTGTGAAAAGGACTTGGGTCCCGGAAGCATGCAGAACTAGAGTCCCATCTTGTCTCTGCCACTTACTAGCTGTGTGATCTTAGGTAAGTTAGGTAAATTACATAACATCTCTGAACTTTATCTTCTTCATCTGCAAAATGGAAATCAGAATATTTGTCTTGCAGGGATGTTGTAAAGACTATAACTAACGTAATATATAAAGAGCCAAGCAGAATATATAAAAATTGACAAAAGATAATACACATAATATAGAAAGCTCCTAATTTTTAAAAAAGAGAAAGAAAAAGGGTTATCAGGCTATTTGAGAAATCAGCAAAGATCATAAAAAGACCACAAGAGGGAAAGGAGTAAGAGGAGAAAGAAAAGGGAGGGAAGAAGAAAATGAGGGAAAGAAGGAGAAATATAATAGTGCATGAAGAAATGAGAAAATACTCACTAGCTAATCAAATAAAAGCAAATTAATGCTGGAGATGGATAACGATGATAGCCTGACAATGTGAATGTACTTAATAGCACTGAATTGAACACTTAAAAATGATTAAAATGGTAAATTTTATGTTATGTATATTTTACCACAATTTTTTTAATAAAATAATGTTTAAAAGCAAATGAAAACAAGTAGGTACATTTCTACCTCTCGAACTGGCAAAAATAGAAGCATGCAATATCCAATAGGAAAGTAAAAGCTTTTTGTTTTGTTTTGTTTTGATTTTTTGTTTGTTTTTTGTTTTTTGTTTTTTATGAGACCAAGTCTCACTATGTTGCCCAGGCTGGAGTTCAGTGGTGTGATCTCGGCTCACTGCAACCTCCCCCTCCCAGGTTCAAGCAATTCTCATGCTTCAGCCTCCCAAGTAGCTGGGACTACAGGCGTGAGCCAATATGCCTGGCTAATTTTTGTATTTTTAGTAGAGATGGGGTTTCACCACGTTGGCCAGGCTTGTCTCAAACTCCTGACCTCAGGTGATCCGCCCACCTGGGCCTCCCAAAGAGCTGGGATTACAGGCATGAGCCTCCGCACCCAGCCATAAAACCTTTTCGTAAGGTAGTCAGCACCCAGAAATTCCATGAAAGGAATCTATTCTTGGGAAATATTGACTCATGTGTGCAAACACACACATACACACACATACAGACCACAGTTTGGGGATCACTGAGCTGGTCACTGAAACATTAAAACAATGAAACACACAACATGTTCTCACTCATCGGTGGGAATTGAACAATGAGAACACTTGGACACAGAAAGGGGAACATCACACACCGGGGGTGGGGGGAGGGGGGAGGGATAGCATTAGGAGATATACCTAATGTAAATGACAAGTTAACGGGTGCAGCACACCAACATGGCACATGTATACATATGTAACAAACCTGCAGGTTGTGCTCATGTGCCCTAGAACATAAAGTATAATTTTAAAAACAATGAAACAATCCTTATAATTTGAAAATTACAAATACAGTAGATCTTCAGGCTCTAGAATGCAAAGACAGCAAATTAATGACTTATCTGGGGAGGGAGTGAGATGGGTGTGGGGTGGGGAAGGGAAGGAAAGAGGGTCTTTCTGCTTCTACTCTCTATGCTTCTGTATTTCTGATTTTTTTTTTTTTTTTTAATAACAAGCACAAGCCAAGCACAGTGGCTCACCCCTGTAATCCCAGCACTTTGGGAGGCCGAGGTGGGCAGATCACCTGAGGTCAGGACTTCGAGACCAGCCTGGCCAACATGGCAAAACCCTGTCTCTATTAAAAATACAAAAATCAGCCAGACATGGTTTCAGGTGCCTGTAATCCCAGCTACTCCGAAGGCTGAGGCAAGAGAATCGCTGGAACCCGGAGGCAGAGGTTGCAGTGAGCCGAGATCTTGCCACTGCACTCTAGCCTGGGCCACAGAGAAAGACTCTGCCATCTCAAAAATACATACATACATACGTATATACATAAAATAACAAGAACATCTTTGATAAGCTCTTTAATTTTAATGATGTTTTTTAAACCAGCTACTTCTTGAGCATGTATTATGTGGCCAGTCCAATTGAGAGTGTGCCTTATACTTCAAAACATAACGATCTACTGATTCTTCCTAATGCCTGAAGAACTTACCACAGCGTGGCTTGTTTGCCATTTTTCGTGATCATAAATAATGCTGCAGGGAATAGGGCCGTGAAGAAAATGAGTGTTGCAGAAAACCTCAGGATTACCATTCTTGTTAGTCCCACTCATTCATTAGGAACAGTGGCCTCAAGAGCTGAACCCCCAGTGCCTGGCCAGTCTTTCCGAGAGATGCAACATGCTAACAGCAACCCCTGCCCTGATCTGGCTGGCTGACTGCCGTGACCTCCACTTGGCCCCCGAGGCCCCCCAGCTATTGGAATACTGTCCTGGCATCTGGCAACTGGTCATTTTATGACCTGGGTTAAGGAAGTGTGGGGTGTTCTTCTTTCCTTCTTCTTTCTTCCTTGCCAGAGATCTGTTGTTTCCTGGGTAGGAAGTTCCTTTTGTCACATGAATGGCGATCAATATCTGCCCTGGCCTCACAGACTAATGTTAGTGGCCTTAGCTGAGGAAGACTGTCTGCCCAGGACCCCTCCCCCTGCAGACTATAGGCCGCCCTGGCCATGGGAGGGTCAAAGATCTGCTTTCCTTCTTGCTACGGCCCCTGTAGAACTTCCTCATGGGCCAGAATCCTGGCTTAAGAGGCAGCGTCTCTCCAAAAGTGCATGGACACACTTACTCCAAGGAAAGGTCTTTCTCCACTAAGAAAAATATGCTTTACAGCCTCCCAGAAATGAAACAGCAATAGTATTATTTTTTCCAGTTGGTGCATATATATATACCATTTTGTTAAAATACATTTTGGGCTTGAGACTTTATAGTTTTCATAAAATAACTGCCATGAACATACCAGTCACCCAGTATCTCCACATAACAGAAGCCACCCTGTGTGCAGCCCTTGATCAGGGAAGCTTAGCACAGGGAGTTAAGTTACTTGGCCAAGGTCGTACATCTAGTAGGTGTTGGATTCAAACTCACAAAGTCTACCTTTAGAGTTCAAACTTTCACCCATTTCCCTATACTGCCACCTCTCACTACCAGCTAGCATTTTCTTTAAGAAGGAGATATATTACATATATGAGGAAGAGGATATATATTAATACATCCTCTTTTATATGTATTATATGTGATGTAATAGATATTTATATATATATATATATCCTCTTCCTCTCCTTAAATAGAAGCTAATCCAAGAGAACTCCTTAATAAACATCCTGTATATATATATATGTGTATATATATGTGTGTGTATATATATATATATATATATATATATTCTATTATAGAGGAGTTTCAAACTCACGCAAAATAGAAGCATAGCAATACCCAATAGGAAATAGGAAAGTAAAAGCTTTTGGTTTTGGTTTGGTTTGGTTTTGGGGTTTTGTTTTGTTTTGTTTTTTGTTTTTTGTTTTTTTGAGACCAAGTCTCACTCCAGCCCAGGCTGGAGTGCAGTGGTGTGATCTTGGCTCACTGCAACCTCCCCCTCCCGGGTTCAAGTGATTCTCATGCCTCAGCCTCCCGAGTAGTTGAGACTACAGGCGTGAGCCAACATGCCCGGCTAATTTTTGTATTTTTAGTAGAGACAGGGTTTCACCATGTTGGCCAGGCTGGTCTCAAACTCCTGACCCTAGGTGATCCTAAAGACAAAAGAAGGCAAAAGAGTACAATGAACTCATATATAAATATCACTCAGTTTTTGAAGGACATAGTAACAGCTCCAGAACTAGGATTCCATGGAACACAATTGGGGAATCACCGTCCTAGGTCAATGTAGATGGCTCCTCCAGCATTTGATCAGAACACGGTAAGGGCCATTCAGGTGGTACCCCAGAGAGATCAGACTAGGTGCACAGAGGAAGAAGAGACAGTATATAGGGAGAGCAGAAGGGTCAAGAAAGCAGGCAAGGGAGAAACTCACAGCTCCCGGGGCGGCTGGCAGTGGTCTAGTTCCAGCCCTAGGGCATTCTTAGCCTAAGTCCCCTGGGATGGACACTGCAAGGGACTACTCAGGTTCCCCTTCAAGAAAGGACTTGTTGAACCAGCTGGCTAGGAATGTTGCCAGCAGATAGCCTCCAGGTGTCATTCTCTGTAGCACTGCCTTGGCTGCACAGAGCCACCTCACCCTTACAGTCTCAGCCCATCTTTGGGACAATATTAGCTTCAGAGGTCCCCTGCGGTGTGTTGGGGGTACTGAGGTTGTCATTAAGCCTACATTGTCTAGCTTGACTTCTCCCCAATCCCACTTCCTTCTTCTGCTTCAATAGGAGTGAATTCAAGGGAACTCAATAAATATCCTGCACATTGAACCTGTCTGATTTTGCTTCCACGGAATTCCAAGGGCATTTGCCATATGCCCTTTTCGCTTAAGGGATCCCAAGTGAGCCTTTGTTCCTTGCAATCTAAAGAGGATAATTAACACAGTCCCCCAGCCAGTCACCATATTGGGGCTGGGATCACTATTATACTGTACTTCTTTACAGAAAACATACAGACACTGGGACTAGAGAAAGAAAAAAGCAAGTGGGAGAGATTTTCAAATTGTATGCAGTATATCAGGGAAAGAGGTCAAAATGTACACACTGAGACCCATACTTAGGAAGAAAGAAAAACGCAGCTTGCTTTTTCTCTGGCAGTGCTTGGGTGCCCACACTGGCAGATGGGCAGTAAGTGAGCCGATTAAAGGAAACTCAGTCTCTTCCTGTTTGAAGTGGTCTGCTAGGCTTCACTCCGCCTCCCTGCAGAAATGCTTGGTCTTGAGCTGTTCCTTCCTCTCTCCTCCCCAGAGAGGTTCAAGGCACAGGTGCTTCCTTCCTTCATGGCTGTCAGGAAGAGAAGGTTCTCCTGGCTCTTACTCTCCCCATCCTTGCTGCATCTGCCGCCAAATCCTCTGCTGCTGACATATCTCAGTGTCTGTTTTCTTGGCAGAGTCATGGAGGCGGGGGGCTCTTGATGAGTCAGCCTTCCCCTTGACGTTCCTAACCTGGAAAATTCCCCAAGATCTAACTGCTACTTTCCTTAAATTCTTGGCTTGGACAGCCTTCCCTGGGGCCCTCTTCACAGAGCCAGTTCATTCCTGTGTGTTGAAACCAGCCAGCCTTGCAAACTTAGCCTCAGGAAGTTTCTATGCTTTCCCATGGGGTAGTATTAACTTAGCAGCTAGCACCAAAACTCCACTGAGGAAAGGAATTGTCTTTGGGGATTAGCTGCTGGTAGTAGGAAAGGGGGCCCAAAAACCTCCTTTCAGCCAGAACGAAGGAAGCAAGGAACATTGTTCTGCTGTACACTGAACAAGTACACTATTCTATTGGAGAGAAAGAGGAGAGTTGGTATTTCTCAAGGGAAAGAATTAAGAGAAGGAGAGAATCGGAAAGGGTACAGGAGGTAGCTCATGCCTGTAATCCCAACATTTTGGGAGGCCAAGACAAGAGGATCACTTGGGGCCAGGAGTTACAGACCAGCCCAGGCAACATAACATGACCTCATCTCTACTAAAAATAAAAATTAAAAAAAAAAAAACTGGGCATGCACCTGTAGTTGCAGCTGCCTGGAGGCTGAGGAAGAAGGATCACTTGAGCCAGGGAAGTTGAGACTGCAGTGAGCCGTGATCACACCACTGCACTCCAGCCTGGGTGACAGGGAAAGAGCCTTTCTCAAAAATAAATAAATAAAATTAAGTTAGGGGGTAGGTGGAGATACTGTAAGTTTGGGAATACCTGGGAGAAGCACAGGAGGGTCCCCAATGGCACAAGGATGTGTCATTAAAAATATGTCTGCCTCTCCCCATAACCCACAAACCTCTGATAAAAGTTGTACTGCACATACCAGCCTTATATTGTTCCTCTGAAAAAGGAAATTAAGGCCAAGGGCTATCTACATATGGAGGTGCATTAATGTGGAGACACAAAAACTCTGAGAGATGAGAAATAACTATAAGAACAGAACTTGCCTGAAAATTCAGAAAAATCATGGGGAAGCATCCAAAAGGAGTTGGAATCATTCTTAGCCAGATCTTGGTCAGATTCCAGAGAACACCTGAGTTACACATCAAATTTCAGAAACATCTGTCTTGTGGAGGTGAAAGAAGAGTTTAGATGTGAAAGGGATGATTTCTGAACAATAGACGCTAAGCCACCAATGAAGGGATCCCTCTACAGTGGTGTTTCAACCGCTAGTCACAGCCAATTAGTGGGTAATAAAATCAAACTGACAGGTCATAATCAGCATTTGTAATAAAATGATAAAATGGAAAGGAACCATTCAACACCACTAGCCATTAGGGAAATGCAAATTAAAGCCATGATGAGATATCACTCCACACCTATTAGAATAAATACAATTGCTGATGAGTTGATGGGTGCAGCACACCAACGTGGCACAAGTATACATATGTAACAAACCTGCACGTTATGCACATGTACCCTAGAACTTAAAGTATAATAATAATTTAAAAAAAAAAAAAACACTGACAATACAAAGTACTGGTGAGAATGCTGGGAAACTAGATCTCTCCTACATTGCTGGTGGGAATGTAAAACAATACAGCCACTCTGCAAAATTGTTTGGCATTTTCTTACAAAACTCAGCACACTTACCAAATGATCCAGCAGTCCCAGCCTCCCAACCCTGGTCATTTATCCCAGAGAAATGAAAACTTCTGTCCACCCCACAAAATGCACACAGATCTTCAGAGCAGCTTTATTTTTAATAGCCCAAATATGAAACAACCAAAATGTCCCTCAATAGGCAGTACACCCATACCATAGGAATACAAATAATTAAAAGTGTATGAAGTACTCAATAACTTGGATGGATCTCATTTTTGTCTTTTTAAAAAATATAGAGACAGGGTCCACTATGTAGATTAGTGGCTGCCGGGGTTATGGGTGGGGATGTGTGGGACTATAATAGGGTAGCATGAGGGACTCTTTGTGTGGTGATGGAATAAATCTGTAACTAGATTGTGATGGTGGTAATACAACTCTACACATGTAATAAAAATGCCTATGGCTGGGTGCAGTGGCTCATGCTTATAATCCCAGCACTTTGGGAGACCGAGGCAGATGAATCACTTGAGGTCAGGAGTTCAAGACCAGGCTGGCCAATATGGTGAAACTCCATCTCTACTTAAAAAATAAAAAAATAGCCTGTAATCCCGGTTACTTGGGAGGCTGAGGCAAGAGAATCACTTGAACCCAGGAGGCAGAGGTTGCAGTGAGCCAAGATCATGCCACTGCACTCCACCCTGGGCAACAGAATGAGGCTCCATCTCAAAAAAATATACTAATAAATAAAAGCCCTTAACTACACATGCTCAAATAAATATATGTAAAAATTGGTGAAATCTGGAAATAGTCTATAAATTGCATGAATGTTGGTTTCCTGGTTTTGATACTGAATTATTATAGTTATGTAAGATGTTACCACTGAGAAGAGTTGGGAGAAGGATACCAGGGACCTCGGTTTATTATCTTTGCAACTTCCTGTGAATCTATCATTATTTCACATTTTTAAAAAATTAATGAAAAGGAATAGAATAGGACAGAGAAGGTCAGAGTGCTTCATTCGGAGCAAGGGTGAATATTGTTCTAGTAAAACTTTTGTATCATTTGTGTGTGCTCATCTGAGGACTAGGCAACAATATTAAAGGCACTTAATGTGCTTCTTGGGGGAGTGACCTCTAAGGTCAAAGAAAATTTAAAAACCACTGCTCTACAGTACGCTCAGCTGACTCAAAGACCTACAGGAGCCAGACAGATCATGTGAAGAAGCAAAATGGGCCTGGTTCATTAAGATTGGCATCACCTATCTTTCCCACGTACAGTCAAATCTCTTACTGTGGCAGGTTTTATAATGATACAAATATTCTTTACTGTCACAAATAAATGTGCTTTCTTATTTTTCTTGAATCACATGGCACTCTTGTTCCATCTTTTCTCCTCACTTTTTTCACTTTTTTCTTTATTGTGGTAAAATATACATAGCATATAGTTTATATTTTTAAGTGTACAGTTCAGTGGCATTAAGTGAATTCACATTATTGGGTGACCATCACAATGATTCATCTCTAGAGCTTTTTCATCATCTCACACTGAAATTCTGTACAGTAACAAACACTCCCCATTCTCCCCTCCCCCTGGCCACTGGTAACCACTGTTCTACTTGCTATCTCTATGTATTTTCTCCCTATTTTTGAGAGTGAATTAGTTCATCTATTGCTGAGAAGCAAATTACTCCAAAACTTAGCAACATAAAACATAAAGTTACAGTTTCTAAGAGCAGCTTAGTTGAATAGTCTCTAGTTCAGGGTCTCTCCTGAGGTTGCCATCAACTCCACAGCCAGGACTGCAGTCCTCTGAAAGTTTAGCTGAGGCTAGAGGACCCACTTCCTCCTTACTCATGCAGTTGTTGGCAAGTCTCAGCTGCTCACTGGCTGCGAGCCAAAGGCTTCAGTTCCTCGCCACATGGGCCTCTTCACAGGGCTGCTCACAACATGGTAAGTGGCTTCCCTCAGAATGAGAAATCCAAGGGAGAGAAGGACAGAGCCAGGCACCAAAATGGAAATTACAGTCTTTTGTAACTGAATCTCAGAAGTGACTTACTATCATCTCTGGCATATGCCATTGGTCACACAGAACAATCCCAGTGCAATAGAGGAGAGGACTACACAAGGATGGGAACAAGAGAGACTCGCTGGGGCCATCTTGAAGGCTGGCTCACACAGAGACCAAGGATCAAGAAATATTTCTGGCTAGGCAAGGTGGCTCACACCTGTAATCCCAGCACTTTGGGAGGCCGAGGCGGGTGGATCACCTGAGGTCAGGAGTTCAAGACCAGCCTGGTCAACATGGTGAAACCCCATCTCTACTAAAAATATAAAAATTAGCTGGGAGTGGTGGCGCATGCCTGTAATCTCAGCTACTAGGGAGATTGAGGCAGGAGAACTGCTTGAATCTGGGAGATGGAGGTTGCAGTAAGCCAAGAATACGCCACTGCACTCCAGCCTGGGTGACAGAGCGAGACTCCATCTCAAAAAAGAAAAAAAAAATTTCTGTACTATAAGCAGAACACCAGCCCAAATATAATAAGCAGCAACTGACACTTGTTTCCTTGTTTCCATGCTGGAAAGACATTAGGGAATGACAGGAAATCCAGTACAGTGAAGAGGACATGCCTCATTTCAAGGGGGCAGCTGTTCACTGTGGTGTTACCATGAGAAAATACAGACCCAGTGCTACTAGATCTTCAGCTCGGAAATCTTCCCATGTTTGAGGGCTGGCTGAAGTTTTTGTTAAATTTAGCATGACCAGATAAAATACATATGCCAGCTGGATCCAGGCTGGCAGTTTGCAAATCCTGCTGCAGGGTCTAGGCAAGGGCGGTGCAGTGGTGAGGCGCCCAGGCTTTGGAATCAGCCAGATTGGGATTCAAATCCCAGCAATACCAATGACCAGCTGTGTGACCTTGACCGAGCCTTAGATACCTATACTTTAAAGCAGAGATGTTTAAAATCCTGCTCTTTCACACTATTTTGTCGAGGATTAAATAAGATAATACATGTGAAGTCCTTACTGCCGAATCTGGAACACAGTGTCTGCTCAGTAACGTGAGTCGCTGTCATCATCGCTATTCTAGCGGCAAAGATGAAAAATCAAACAGTAACATTCTCACTCACACTGTGGCCTTTAGCCACCTGGGCTACCTAAGCAACTGCCAAGGTTGACGTAGGCGTTAACCCACGCTGTTCTCCACAGAGCAGAACAATCTCTGCTGAGGCTGAACCTCAAACACTCATTTTATTTTCTTCACAATTTTATCTTGGATGAGCTCTTCAGCCCCATAACCTACAAAAACATACAGCATTTTGATGGTGTGGAAAATATGGAATTCACAGCCTGATTTCTTTGCTTCCCCTGCCTCCTTTGTGTGAGGCTGGCAACTATTTTCAGGCTGGTAAAATTTTCAGGCTGGCAAAACTGGCACTCAGAAGGAGACTGTTTCACAAATGGAATAGTAGCAACAGACGGACCAGGGAGGTCATCTAGGGCAAGGTTTCCCCACTTGTGAGCCTACTGTGGCCCATCTCTATAACAGTCCAAATACTTGACTATCCTCTTCTCATTGAGGATAGCCTCTTCTCATTGAATGCCTCCAATGACAGTGAACTGATCACTTCCCTCAAAGTAGCTCATTGCATTTCAGTTAGGAAGTTAAGAATTTTTTTGCTCTGCCTGGAAACTGCCCAGGTTTATGCATTTGTTCAAAGAATACTGACTGAGCACTTACTATATGTCAGGCATTGCCGTAGGTGCTGGGGATACAGTGGTGAACGAGACAGGTGAGGTGTCCCATTTTCTGTGGCAGAACATAGACAATACACAAAGAAATGAATGTGTAACATGTTTATTTGTATATTGGTTGGAGATGGATTCTATGAAGAAAACTGAAACACACTAAAGGACAACAGAATGACAAGGGTGTTGCTCTGTATGTGTGGCCAAGGAGAGTTCTCTGAGGAAAGAGACACTTAAGCAGGTTCCCAAATGAAGGAAGAATGTGCACAATGCGTATGTTTAGACCAAGAAGAGCATAAATGGGGGCAAAGGTCCTATAGCAGGAGTGAATGGTTTTCTTACATTCAAAGGAAATCTGGACTGGACTCTTTCTTCCTATCCACACAATCACAAATTTCACTGCCATTTGCCAGTTAACCATGTTAATCATCTCTCCCTGTATTTGTAGGATTAATATTAGGGCCAGGAGGCTTCCACATCTGTCTCTATCAGGTTTATCTCATCACATTTTGTTCATTTCTTCACGGGATCCAGTTGGTTTTGGAGCTTAGAGGTTCATCCTTCATAACATAATCACTATTCTATCTACATCCTCATTCCAGTCTCTGATAAAAGTGTCAAGTTGGACAAGTCTGAGGAATGAAGCCCCATGGCAAGCCTCCAAAGGCATCCCCCACCCCCACCAGGTTGACAGTCATCAAGACTTCCTTAGTTCCTCTTATTAGTTCTACATTTTCCAGAACATCCTTCTTGACAAAGAAAATGGCAATATCATTGCAGTTTAGTAGTTCAGCTTTGCCTATTCCATCTGTGAACAGTATAAAATCTGTTCCCAGCAGCAGGCTGAAATGTTGTCATGTGTAAGTGGCACTCCAAGTCATAAGTGAATAGGAGGCATGACCCATGACCGTGAATATTATTGACTGACACTACACTTGTAACTCAAGAGTTTCATTGTATCTTCCACAGCCAGAATGCTCCCAGATATTGTGTGAGCATTCAGGAAACATTTATTGAATAAGTATATGTGTGTTACATTAAGTATGTAGGAAAAAAATCCCCAAATGAGATCTGAGTGCCTGGAATCACCAGGTTATAATATATCTACCTCATGGTGTTCCAGTTATCTAATGTTGTGTAACAAAATATTCTCAAACGTAGTGTCTTAAAACAACTACATTTATTTTGCTCATGAGTCTGCAATTTCGGCAGGGACAACTCATCTGTGCTCCACTTGGCATTAGCTGAGGCAGTTTGAAGCTTCGAAGGCTCCTTCACTTGTGTGGTTAGTGGTTGATGCTGGCTATTGGCTCTGACCTCAGCTGAGGCTGTGGCTGGAATGCCAACACGTGGCCTTTCCTTGTAGATGCTTGGTTTTCTCACAACTTGGAGGTATCCTGAAAGAACGTCAGAAAGAACCATGTGGTCTTTTACGACCTAGCCTCAGAAGTCACAAAGGCATCATTCCTTCCATGTGTTATTCACTAAAATAAAGTCACTAAGGCCAGTCTGTACCCAAGAAATGGTGGGAAAATGTCAAAGAATAGGAAGATGTTTTAAAACCACTGCCCATGGGACTGGCTGAGACATAAATTTGACCATTGTCCTTCAGCAATTAATGCCAAAGAGGCTGCCTGCTGTGGTAGAGATGGGCCACAGGGTTGCACTGAGCAAGAATAAGGAATGTCTGTCTGCAAGTCCCCTTAAAGCTCCTTTGTTTGGGAGTCTTGCATACTCACTCAGTCACCAAACATATGTCTCCATAGCTATATTTAGAAGTCAATTCCTTTGTTTTCTCAATAAAGGGAAGTTGGAATGGAAGTTCACCATGGGTCCAAATTGGTACAATTGAATATTCCTACACCCAGGTCAAAGGTGGGGCCTGGGAATGTATTATAATAATACCTAAACAATTATTGGCATTGCAACTAAAAAGATGTCAAGTGCTAGTGAAACCCTCCAAAGAGTCATTGTCTCTGAAAATCTGGATATTTTTATTTTCTATTTAGCAGATCCTTCAACAGTGTATGGCAGAGACCACTCCAAGACCACCCAACCCTGCTTTCTTTTTCTCCTAGGGACAGCTAGACTATATTTCCCAGCCTCCTCTGCAGTTATGTGAAACCAAGTGAACGAGCTCTGGCCAAAGAAATGAGAACGAAAGTAATGGAGACTACTTCCAAGCCTGGTCCATAAAAATTCTAGTGTGGGCCTCTAGCCTTTCCTCTTTCCCCGTCCACTGACTGGATGGTGTGGACCTCAAGGACCTAGAGGAGAGAAGAGTAACAAGAGAGAAGGGGCCTGAGTTCCTGAGTCACTGCATAGAAAAGAATTGCCTGACCAGCAACATCAGCATAGAATGTTGCTGCATGAGTAGAAAATAAATTTGTAGGCCTGGCACGGTGGCTCACACCTGTAATCCCAGCACTTTGGGAGGCCGAGGCGAGTGGATCATTTGAGGTCAGGAGTTCAAGACCAGCCTGGCCAACATGGTGAAACCCCATCCATACTAAAAATACAAAATTAGCCAGGCGTGGTGGTGCATGCCTGTAATCCCAGTTACTCAGGAGGCTGAGGAAGGAGAATTGCTTGAGCCCGGGAGACAGATGTTGCAGTGAGAGGAGATCATGCCTCTGCACTCCAGCCTGGGCTAAAGGGCAAGACTCCATCTCAAAAATCAAAAAATAAAATAAACTTGTATTGCATTAAGCCACTTTGGGGGCTGTGTGTTACAGTTGTTTGCCAACCCTGCCTGTGAAGTTCCGCTTTCACTCAAGAAATGTTCACTACCCTCCCTCTCTTACCACAGGTGGAATATTTTCCCCACTCTGTTGATGGTGGGCTTGACCAATAGGATGATAGCAAACATGATAGGATATGACATGCTTTGACACTTTAACATTTCTACACTATCTTGCAGGACAACCCTCTTGCTATTCTGCCATCACCAAAGAATCAGCCAGAGGATAAGATACCTGTGGAGCAAACCTAGATCCAATCCAAAGTCTGGAGCCAAGCCCAGTCTGGCCCAGCCCAGCACCATCTGACCTGCCCATATAGGAACAAGAATAAATAATTGTTTAAGCTCCTGAGATTTGGGTGGTTTGTTACATGGCATATTGCAGCAGAAGTTAACCAATGCACTCATCAAATATGAGTGTGATATTCCAATGAGGTTGCTATTTTAAGTATCCACTTGAGACCAGGTACAGTGGTTCACACTTGTAATCCCAGCTCTTTGGGAGGCCAAGGAGGGCGAATCACTTGAAGTCAGGAGTTTGAGACCAGCCTGGCCAACATGGTGAAACCTCATCTCTACTAAAAATACAAAAATTAGCTGGAGATGGTAGCGCATGCCAGTAATACCAGCTACTTGGGAGGCTGAGGCACAAGAATCGCTTGAACCCAGGAGGCAGAGGTTGCAGTGAGCTGAGATCACACCACTGCACTCCAGCCTGGGCAATAGAGTGAGATCCATCTCAAAAAAAAAAAAAAGTATCCACTTGATGCCTCTTCTTTATCTAAGTTTATGCCAAAGCTATTTTATAGATGAAGAAACTAAAGAAAAGATCTGCCCAAGGTCACACAAGCCTAAGCTCTCTTCCCACTGTTCCAAACACACTGAAGGAAAGTGAGAAAAGCAGGTAAAATCAGGAGGGGAGAAGGGGGCAGTGGTGCTCAGGCTTGTAATCCCAGCACTTTGGGAGGCTGAGGCAGGCAGATGGCTTGAGCCCAGAAGTTCGAGACCAGCCTGGGAAACATGGTGAAATCTCGTCTCTACAAAAATAATACAAAAGATTTGCCGCTAGTGGTGGTGCACGCCCGCAGTCCCAACTACTCAGGAGGCTGAGGAGGAAGAATCACTTGAACCGGGGAAGTCCAGGCTGCCATGAGCCGTGATCACACCACTGAACTCCAGCCTGGATGACAGAGTGAGACCCTGTCTCAAAAAAAGTAAATAAATAAAATAAAATCAGGACCGAATTTAGGCTGTTACCACCAAATCCCACTTTAAAGGGCTTGGTAATACTTCACACTTGAAAAAGGAAAGGTCAGGACAAATAAAAGAATAACCAGCCTTAACTCCTGAGCTGGTAATTTAGGGAACTTATTACTTAACGGTGTTGCACAGGCTGAAAATACAACTTTTCTAAGAAAGATGTGAATAATTGCAGTATACTACTCCTACAATGGGTTAATAAGAAAAACAAGAACGTTTGTAGGCATGTGGGTCTCTACTATCTTCAAGGTTAACTTCAAGGAAGAAAACCGCACCCACTGATAACAGTGTTTCTAGGAGCTCGGCGAGAAAAAGAACACTGCGAGCCTTCTCGGGAAGCCCTGTTCTCACAACAGCCCTTCACACAATGCATCTAACAGCATTTAAGGAGCACCCGCCACGCCAACGATACTGCTGGAACCGCCCAGTTCAGGGAACATGGGACGACTGACCAGAGGGCAACCGCCCCCAACCTGAGCAAACAGCGCTGGAAACCTATTTCTCCCCTCCCCTTTCCCCTCCCCCCCGTCCCCGCTCCAGCTCCACTACTGGACCCTCGGCTCGAATTCTTTTAGTGCAGGACCAGCTTAGGACTCAGCCTCCCTAAGGAGAGGAAAAGTGGGGGAGGGAAGGGGACTCTGGAGGAGCAAAAGCAAGAGGCGTGGGGGCGACAGGGGTGGGGCGTCTCCTAGAGCAAGGATTGCTGCAGAGTGCGCGTGCACGCCCGCACATCCACACCTACGGCTACACATCATATCTGCACCCGCACAAAACCACACACCCTTCCCAGTCGGTCCCATATCCTTTCTGCGGGGTGAACAGCAGATTCTCGGAAAGGGGGAAATGTAGCCGCAAAAGCAAACCCCGGAGCCTGGCGCCCACCCTGGCGGCGACTACAGCCCCCACGCAGGGCACACTGTGAGCTGGAGGTGCCGGGCGCGGGAGAAGCCGCGCCCAGCCGGGCTGGCAGCCCAGCGGAGGGCGCGGCAGGGCGAGGAGCCGCCCGCGCTGCTCCCGCCCCTCGGGTGCCAGCGCCGCCCCTGCTGCGGCGGTGAGGGGCGGGGCGGGGCGCGGCGTATATAAGGCTAGGGGCGGGCGCCGCTCTTTTGTCTCTTGCTGCAGCAACGCGAGTGGGAGCACCGGGATCCCGGGCTCGGAACCCGACTACACGGTGAGTGCGGCGCCGGGGCTGGGGGCCCACCCAGGGTGTGGCCGGATCCTGTGCACCGGGCGGGCGCGCCGCAACCGCGACAGGCGCCCTTCTCGGACGGGACCCAGGGGCCGGCGACCACGCCCTGGGACCGAGAAGGGGGGCGCGGGACGCGCCCAGATCCTCGGCCTTGGGGCTGCTCGCCACGCCTTGGCGCGAGTGCCACGTCGAGAGGCGTCGGCGGGGAGCGCGGAGGGGGACGCCGGCCCCCAGCCCCAGGTCAAGCGCCTTCGTTTGCCCACTAGGATTGTTTTAAGAAAATGGCAGACAAACCAGACATGGGGGAAATCGCCAGCTTCGATAAGGCCAAGCTGAAGAAAACGGAGACGCAGGAGAAGAACACCCTGCCGACCAAAGAGAGTGAGTGTGCCTCGGTCTCCCGCGCCCCAGTCCAGCCCCTCACCCTGCTCTTCCCTGCAAACCCACTCCTCCACCCCGCACCCGGCTGTTGCCCGCGGTCTGGGCGGCCCCGGCCACTCTTTCAGTTTCACAAAGCGCCTTGTTTCGCCCCAGCCCCAAGCTTCCTTCTAAATCCCCACACCTCGTGGGTGCCTCGCCCACACTGGGAAGCACCTCGATTGCGGGTGGGGGTTGCAGCTTCCCTCCAGCGCCCGCTTCCCGCTCTCCACAGCCATTGAGCAGGAGAAGCGGAGTGAAATTTCCTAAAATCCTGGAGGATTTCCTACCCCCGTCATCTTCGAGACCCCAGTCGTGATGTGGAGGAAGAGCCACCTGCAAGATGGACACGAGCCACAAGCTGCACTGTGAACCTGGGCACTCCGCGCCGATGCCACCGGCCTGTGGGTCTCTGAAGGGACCCCCCCCAATCGGACTGCCAAATTCTCCGGTTTGCCCTGGAATATTATAGAAAATTATTTGTATGAATAATGAAAATAAAACACACTTCGTGGCATGGCTGGCGTGGTCTGAGTCTCTTGGTTGAGTATGCGTGGGCAGTGCCACTGCAGGAAAGCCCCCTGCCGCAAAGGGGAGGAGGTGGGTCGCAGAATGGGCTGACTCGGAGGGAGTTTTTAATTTTGGCTTTACCTGCTTCTCCGTAAGATTTCATGTCTTGTTAGCCGCTTAACTCTTGCTCGTAAGCAATCTGTGTAAAATTTAACCCCACGTTGTCCCCACGTTGCTTTGGAAAATGCTTTTTCAAAAGAGCAAGGTTTACTTTTGATAAGCTTCGAAAGCCCTACTGTTTCCCTCTGGCCTCCTAGCTGACTCAGAAGGGAACACTGATTTTAAAGTCTGGGGAGAAAGCAAAGACAATCTGGAATGTTGGAAATTGGGTGAGGTCACAAAGTCTCCGGAAGGCTTTCTTCTGGAGCTTAAAACAAAGGCGGGATCTAGGGATACAGCAACGGGAACGTCAGAACTAGAGGAAGCAACACTAGAACTGGGGGAGGGGAGAGGGGGAAGAGCTTTTTGTCTTTTAACCCTAGTTCAGAACCTCCCACAAAAGCATTAGCCATTAGAGGAAGTGCTAGGCTGAGCTGCTACCACACAGTGTTAAGCAGGAAGGGTGGGGATGTGGTGGGAGGGTGGGAGGGAGGGCGGGCGGGAGGACTGGCGCTGGCGGCCAAGCTCCAACGGATGACACCTCAAACCCACCCGGAAGGAATGGGACCAGCCCAAGGGGGCCTGATAGTTGGGAACCTGGGGCTGCAGGCCATTCAGAAGCAGAAGAAACAGGCTTATAATGACAGGGGTGGAGTTTTCTTTAAGGAGGGTGGATAGGACACTGCTTAGTGATTCGTCCCACATTTTTGCCTGGCCCCAAGAGGCTGGACACTGGGTGAAGGCAGTTAATTCGAATGAGGTACGGTCCCTGTCCACAAGGAATTTAAAATCTAGTGAGTGAGATAGGTAGCCACAGCACACCAGAGTCAGGACACCTGGGCTTGGCAGGGAGACTCATGCCCAAAGACATTCTCTCTGAATTCCTATCTGCACCTCCTTCCTGGTACCTGGACACATACATCACCTCCCCCATTACAGTAAATAGAGAAACAATCTTTTTTTTTTTTGAGATGGTGTCTCGCTCTTGTCGCCCAGACTGGAGTGGGACCGCGTGATCTCGGCTCACTGCCTCCGCCTCCCGGGTTAAAGTGATTCTCCTCCCTCAGTCTCCCCAGGAGCTGGGATTACAGGCATGGGCCACCACACCCAGCTAATTTTTTGGTTGTCTTTTTTTTTTCCTTTTTTTTTTTTTTTTTTTTTTTTTTTTTTTTTTTGAGATGGAGTTTCGCTCTTGTTGCCCAGGCTGGAATGCAATGGCACGATCTCAGCTCACCACAACCTCCCTCCGCCTCCCGGATTCTCCTGCCTCAGCCTCCTGAGTAGCTGGGATTACAGGCATGCACCATCACACCCATCTAATTTTGTATTTTTAGTAGAGACAGGGTTTCGCCGTGTTAGCCAGGCTGGTCTTGAACTCCTGACCTCAGATGATCCACCCGCCTCAGCCCCTCAAAGTGCTGGAATTACAGGTGTGAGCCACCACACCCGGCCGAAAGATTCTTATTAATTGATATTGGTGACTGTCACAGTAGCCAGCACTTAGTAGACATTCATAAATGCTCACTGAATTGTAACTGAAGTATCACCTGGCCTCGCCATCTTGGCCATGCTAAAGCCAAGCTGCTACCAGCCCTCCTCCCCCACTGTCTTGTTGATTCTATTCTGTTCTATGTGCACATTGACAGGACCCAAGCATGGTGCACTTGTGAAAGTTCGGGGAAGGCAAATACCTTCATTTCCTTCCCTGAGCCCAGTTCAGGATGCAATCCTATTAAAATAAGGGGAAGTACAGTTAACCTACAATTGAAGCTATTGTTAGGAAGCTCTATATTACCCAGATGACAACTACAGCTCTCAGCCAGCTAAAAGATTTTGGATATTGGGTTGCTGATTTCAGAGAAATTCAGAAGCTGTGTTCCTGTTCTGCTTAATTCAACACGCTTTTTTTTTTTTTTTTTTTTTAGAACTCAGTGCCCATCATCGTACTAGGTCTGTGGAGGCTATAAAAGACATGTGCCAACTAACTACACAAAAGGGAGAGTAAAATAAATGCTAAAGAGAGATTTAAGTAAAACCCTCTGGGAAAGTAGACAAAGGAGTGGTTAACCCTGGGACAGGGCGCTGCTTCATGGAAGAGGAACCATTTGAATGAAGACCTAGAGAAGTGAGAATGAGAGCAGGGCTTTCTCAACAGAAGGAGGAGCAAGGTATAGTGATACCACAGCATATGCAGCAATGGGAAAGGTAAAGGTTCTGTGCAAACAGAAGCACTTCAAAATTACCCTAGCAGGTAAGTAGGGTGTGGTTTTTCCTGTAGACAGTTGGAAACTACTGCAGATTTTGAGGGTTGGGGCAAAGTTATGTAAGATGTTTGTGATAGCATGTGGAAGATGCTGTGGCTGATACAGATGGCTACGTACCCAACCACTACCACCACTGCCACCACCATCACTGCCATTAACACCATAACCACCACCACCATCACAACCATCATCATTGCCACCACCATCACTGTGATCACCGCATCACCATTGCCACCACCACCACCATCACCATTACCACCATCACACCTCCACCACCACACCACTACCATTACCATGACCATTGCCACAACCTTTATCACCATCAACAGCACCACTATCACCACACCACCCCATCCCCATTGCCACCATCATCACCACCACCATCCCTATTACCACCATACTACCACTACCACCATCACCTCCACCATCACCACCACCACTACCATTATTACCATCACGATTGCCACCACCATCACTACCATCACTACTACCATCACCACCTCCACCATCACCATTACCACCATCACACCTCCACCACCACACCACTACCATCACCATCACCATGACCATTGCCACCACCTTTATCACCACCATCAACAGCAGCACTATCACCACACCACCCCATCCCCATTGCCACCGTCATCACCACCACCATCCCTATTGCCACCATCACCATCATCTCCACTATCACCACCACCACTACCATTATCATCATCACCATTGCCACCACCATCACCACCATCCCTACTACCATCACCACCTCCACCATCACCATTGCCAACACCTTCACCATCACCACCACCATCACCATCACCACACCAACAACAATCACAACATCAACACCAACACCCACACATCATCTTCTTCTACCCTGCCTATGAAGAATGGCCAATGAAAGACCAATTTTATGCAGATATCAGTCAATCAATGAGCTTCAGAGGACCCAGCATAGGAAATGATGTTTGAGTAGTATAAATTTAAGGCACTTTGGGGTTCAGCAATATAAAAATTTGTGAGGACATTTTGTTTTGTTTTGGTTGTCATAATAATTAGGGGACAGTATTGGCAGTTCATAGGCAGAGACCAGAAATGTTTGACATTCTGAAATGCATAGAACAATCCTACACATCAAAGATTTGTCTCATGAATGACTTTGTTTTAACTTTTTTACTGTATTAAAACATACATATGGGGGCCTGGTGCAGTGGCTCACACCTGTAATCCCAGCACTTTGGGAGTCCAAGATGGGCAGATAACTGAGGTCAGGAGTTCGAGACCAGCCTGGCCAACATGGTGAAACCCCATCTCTACTAAAAATACAAAAATTAGCCAGGCATGGTGGTTAGCACCTGTAATCCCAGCTACTCAGGAGACTGAGGCAGGAGAATTGCTTGCACCCGGGAGGTGGAGGTTGCAGTGAGCCAAGATCGTGCCATTGCACTCCAGCCTGGGTGACAGAGTGAGACGCCATCTCAAAAACAAAACAAAAATTTAAAAACAGTATATATGGAAAAACACACAGAAGTGTACAGTTTGATGAATCTTTGCAAACTGAACACACCCTAATGCCTCCCTCCAGTCATATACCTATATGTGTTCTAACATCATGTATATATTTTACCTGTTTTTGAATGTAATGTAAATAGATGCATGACTTCTATTCATCTAGGTAAAACATTTCTTTTTTTTTTTTTTTTTTTTTTTTTTTTTCTTTTTTTTTGAGACGGAGTCTTGCTCTGTCGCCCGGGCTGGAGTGCAGTGGCCGGATCTCAGCTCACTGCAAGCTCCGCCTCCCGGGTTTACGCCATTCTCCTGCCTCAGCCTCCGGAGTAGCTGGGACTACAGGCGCCCGCCACCTCGCCCGGCTAGTTTTTTGCATTTAGTAGAGACGGGGTTTCACCGTGTTAGCCAGGATGGTCTCGATCTCCTGACCTCGTGATCCGCCCGTCTCGGCCTCCCAAAGTGCTGGGATTACAGGCTTGAGCCACCGCGCCCGGCCAAAACATTTCTTTATATGAGTCCAGCAACAACTAATTTTGCTCAATTTTACTATAGACTTTATGTGCCAAGAGTGTAAACTATCATGTAATTGAGGGATGCCTTTTTCTTTTTTTAACTTGCAGCTTCACTAAGAATTGATCACCATTGCAGAAAATCATTTCACTAATAAAAGTATCCTCTTGGTTTCTGAATTTTTTCATACAACACAATTGTATCATGTCCATCTGAAGCTGCTGGATCATGATAATATTACATATAAGTGAAAACATGCATAAAGTGAAGACTACTTCTTTATACGCTAGAATATTGTTGTACCATATTGTGTTAGTCAGCTTTTGATAAGTTATGCTGCAGTAACAAAAAACCCCAAAACCTCAATGGCTTACAACAACAAAAATCTATTTCTTGTTTACATTACACATCAGTTGCTGCTCTGCTCCTGTTCCACAAGTCTTTTTCATTCTGAGAGCCAGGCTAAAGGAGCAGTCCCCATCCGAGACATGCTGTTGTTACGGCAGAGCCGTGTGTCTTCTCAGATGTGGTACTTCCATTCACGTTACATTGGTCAAAGAAGCACTGTAAATTGCAAGTCATCAGGCTGGGATGTATAATTCCATTGTGGGGAAAGCAGAAAATAATTAGAACTTGTAATACAA
Source organism: Rhinopithecus roxellana (assembly GCF_007565055.1). Classification (NCBI taxonomy): domain Eukaryota; kingdom Metazoa; phylum Chordata; class Mammalia; order Primates; family Cercopithecidae; genus Rhinopithecus; species Rhinopithecus roxellana. The sequence goes on along the minus strand of NC_044565.1, from coordinate 20,831,921 downwards.
TTTACTATATATATATTTTTTTATATATAAATGTATATACCTTTTTTTATAAATTACCTTTATTTCACCTTTATATTCTGGTTAGGGCTTATATTTATGTTTTTAATGTGTGTGTAGGGGCAGGTTATATTATCTTTGATTTTCATTTCAGGAAAGAGGACTGTTATAAAATACTTTATACGTAAGAAGAAGTTGGTTGTGAAGGGTTGGGAACCAGTGGTCTGAACCAATCATGGTAATTCCATTATCTAAGAATAAGGGTGGGTTGTGATTCTGGCCAGGGAGACCCGAGAGGAAGCCTGTTTACAGGCTTCTTGGAAGACTGTGTTTCCTTTTCAAGACAGGCATGAGTACAAATGTGGTGATGTGAGAATATGACATGTGAAAGATGACAGTCATCTGGGGGAAATGCTAACATGATGAGGGTGGCAAAGATTGAAAACGGAAAGAATCTAGGTCCTTGGTAAGCCCCTGAGCTGCTGAGTTTTTCTGAAAGTGCCTTATCTTTGAACTTTTTGTTATGGGAAACAATAAATTTTTCTTACATTTAGGAAGTCTATGGCTGGGTTTTCTGTTACTTATAGTCAAAGTATTCTAACAATGATCAGCTGGAAAGAGAAGAGTTTAACTGCAGAAATACTGGTTAGTAGGATATTAGAGTAGTTCAAACAAGAGGTAGTGAAAACTTTAATCAAGGAAAGACCCTCCCATATTAGTACGCTGGCAAATATCTAATAATCATCTCAGTTCTGGGTAGAGGTGAGGAGGAACTGATTTGTAGCATTTGCTGATTTCCATGGTGTAAATATTGCTAATTTCAAGCTGCCAACAGTTTAAAAACCAATTTGCCTGCTTTCCGAAAATTTAACAATTGGCTCTTTGCAAGCTGCTGCCAGTTGGCTCCGGAACACCACTGACTATAGGGATAGGAAAGCAGGGCTGATATAAAAGATATTGCAGAGGGGGAATTAACAAGACTTCGGATTATATGGGAAATTACAGAAATTGTAATTTGACAGATGAAAATAAATTTTTACTTGTCTATGTGACTTCATTTTTCTGCTTTGAGTTTCAGAGGGGAAAACTGAAGCATTCTACAACCAGAGCATTTCCCAGAAAGTACATAGAGAGACACGGAATTGCTTTGGAGAGAGAGAAAGTGTTTTTTACGAGTTCCCAAGTGAGTATTACAAATTAGTTTTATTGCCAACACATTGTACAGAGAGACAATAAAATAAGCCCATAATAAAGTTGGTGCCTATGGTGATCCCAGTGAAGGGCAAGGTGAACTTATAAGACATCACAGTATGATAGAACCTGCATCAAGCACAATCCAGGAAGCTAACACTGGGGGTGGTGTGGGTAGAAGCACAAAGTGAGAGAACAGCAGGCTGGATCGGTGGGAGTCAATAGCTAGTTAGGACCAAACAAACTGAAGGAGCAATAAAGTTATTAACTGACCCATTGCTTTCTCCTTTTATATATATTAAGCACAATATATTAAGCATCTGCTAAGTACTGGGTCCTAGGCTAGGCACTTGATCAGGGTAAACAATATGGATTCTTTTTTTTTTTTTTTTTTTTTTGAGATAGAGTCTCACTCTGTTGCCCAGGCTGGAGTGAAATGGTGTGATCTCGGCTCACTGCAACCTCCGCCTCCTGAGTTCCAGTGATTCTTCCCAGGTAGCTGGGACTACAGGTGCGGGCCACCATGCCCAGCTAATTTTGTATTTTTACTAGAGATGGGGTTTCACCATGTTAGCCAGGCTGGTCTCGAACTCCTGACCTCAGGTGATCCACTCACCTCAGCCTCCCAAAGTGCTGGGATTACAGGCGTGAGCCACCACGCCTGGCTATAAAATTTATTCTTTGTATGTAATTCTCTCAAAGCTAAAATGATCAGATAACTCAGATTAATGACAAAATATGGGATCATGGAACTATATATCCTGATTTAAAACTAAAAGGACACTAAGATGATTTTTTACCTCCCCTGTGAAATTCAGAAGACTGAGCTATCTGAGAGACGGCCCTGTTGGTTCAGCCCTGGCTTAACTCTACGTTTACTCTGAAGTCCTGCGGCATCCTTGTCTATCTCTTCAATATTACATTGGTGTGCTTCATAGAAGTCAACAAGATCAGAAGGACTGTTGGTTAGAAGATAAAACACTGGCTCTATGATGGCTATTCAAAGTTGTCAAACAACCCATAGCTAGGAATTGTTTCCATATTGTGGAAAAATCTTATTCTCTCAGAAGACAATGCTGCAGGGAAAAATGCCTACTCTTACATCAATGCAGCCCCAAGACCTTCATGGAAGCATCTATAGCTAAAAAGAACCTATTCTTCTTTTTTTTTTTTTTTTTTTTTTGAGACGGAGTCTCGCTCTGTCGCCCAGGCTGGAGTGCAATGGCCGCATCTCAGCTCACTGCAAGCTCTGCCTCCCGGGTTCACGCCATTCTCCTGCCTTAGCCTCCCGAGTAGCTGGGACTACAGGCGCCCGCCACCTCGCCCAGCTAGGTTTTTGTATTTTTGTTTTAGTAGAGACGGGGTTTCACCTTGTTAGCCAGGATGGTGTCGATCTCCTGACCTCGTGATCTGCCCGTCTCGGCCTCCCAAACTGCTGGGATTACAGGCTTGAGCCACCGCACCCAGCCAAAGAACCTATTCTTTAGGTCACTTTTTTTGTCCAAATGTTATCTCCTGCCAAGCTATCTCTTATTTTGTTTCCTGCTACTCAGATGTTCAGTATTGATCTGGCATGTTCTTAGGAAAAAAATGAGTAAGGTGTATAATTGTATTATGAGGATTCTTTGGTTTGTGACAAAAAAGCAAAAACAAAAACTCTATCCAACCTTGCTTAAGCGAAAAGAATTTATTTACTCATGTACATGAGAAGTCCATGGAGTCAGTTTTGCTTCAGGTGTGTCTGATGGAGATAGCTAAATGACGTCACAGGGACCTGGTTTTCCTTTCTCTATCTCTCAGCTCTGTATCTTCGTTCTCAGGCTGACCCTCCCCTCATGGTGACATTATAGCTGCTACAGCTCAAAAATTACATTCCTCCCAGGTGTAGGAGCCACAGAAGAGAGAATTTCTCTTTATCCAGTTTGAACAAAAACCCTGGGCCTAACTTTCACTGGCCTGAATTAGGTCAAGTGCCAGCCCCTGGCCTAATCACACTGGCTAGGGAAAGGGAAGACAGCGATTGTTCCAAATCTAGGTCACATGCTATTATTTTTTTTAAATCAGGTTAAAGTTAGCATCACCAGTAACGGAATAAACCAACATTACGTACTTCCTGACATGATACACTGAAATGAATTCAGCATCACATTCATGATACTCCTGACAAAAATTGCATAGCCTGAATCCAATCATGAGGAAACACCAGACAAACCCAATTTAAAGGACTTTATATAAAACAACTGGCCTAGATCCTTCAAAAATGTCAAGATTACAAGAGACAGCCCGGACATTGTGGCTCTCACCTGTAATCCCAGCATTTTGGGAGGCCAAGGCAGGCAGATCACTTGATCCCAGGAGTTCAAGACCAGCCTGGCCAACATGGCAAAAGCCCGTCTCTACAAAAAAAAAAAAAAAAAGAAAAATAGGCCGGGCATGGTGGCTCAGGCCTATAATCCCAGCACTTTGGGAGGCCGAGGCAGGTGGTTACCTGAGATCAGGAGTTTGAGACCAGCCTGGCTAACATGGCAAAACTCCGTCTCTACTAAAAATACAAAAATTAGCTGGGTATGGTGGCTTATGCCTGTAATCCCAGCTACTTGGAAGGCTGAGGCAGGAGACTCATTTGAACCTCAGAGATGGAGGTTACAGTGAGCCGAGATCATGCCATTGCACTCCAGCCTGGACAATGAGAGCAAAACTCCACCTCAAAAAAAAAAAAAAAAAATGTCCTGCAAGGCACAATGGCTCAAACCTGTAATCCCAGTACTTTGGGAGGCTGAGGCAGGAGAATCACTTGAGGTCAGGATTTTGAGACCAGCCTGGCAACATAGTGAGACCTCATCGTTACAAAATATTTTAAAAATCAACCAGAGGCTGAGGTCAGAGGATCACGTAAGCCCAGGAGGTCGAGGCTACGGTGAGCCGCAATTGTGCCACTGGACTCCTGCCCGGGCAACAAAATAAGATCTTGCCCCAAAATAAAATAAAATAAAATAAAATAAAATAAAAAGTTAAAAAAATAAGAATCAGAATATTTCATCATTCACAGAAAATAGATTTTTTTTTTGTTTGTTTGTTTGTTTGTTTGTTTGTTTTTTTTTGAGACGGAGTCTCGCTCTGTCACCCAGGCTGGAGTGCAGTGGCCGATCTCGGCTCACTGCAAGCTCCGCCTCCCGGGTTCACGCCATTCTCCTGCCTCAGCCTCCCGAGTAGCTGGGACTACAGGCACCCACCACCAGGCCCGGCTAATTTTTTGTATTTTTGGTAGAGACAGGGTTTCACTGTGTTAGACAGGATGGTCTCGATCTCCTGACCTTGTGATCCGCCCACCTCGGCCTCCCAAAGTGCTGGGATTACAGGCGTGAGCCACCGCGCCCAGCCAGAAAATAGATTTTTTAAAAAGAAAGAGTGGACTGGACACAGTGGTTCATGCCTATAATCCCAGCACCTTGAGAGGCTGAGGCAGGTGGATCACTTGAGTCCAGGAGTTCGAGACCAACATGGGCAACACAGTTAGACACCCCCTGCCCACTGGCGTCTCTACAAAAAATAAACAAAAATTAGCTGGCCATCTTGGCACATGCCCCTAGTTCTAGCTGCTTGGAAGGCTGAGGTAGAATGATCACTTGAACCTGGGAGGTAGTAGCTGCAGTGAGCCATGATCGCATCACTGTACTCAGCCTGGGCAAGTAAGTGAAACCCTGTCTCCAGAGAGAGAGAGAGTAATATATAAGTAGCACTCAGTCCAACTCTGTGGAAGATCACACATGTGATCTAAACCAACAACGGATTTAATCTATCATGAAATTATTTTATCTTGTGCCCTAATTTTGAAGAAGTAAATAAAAACGAGTAAACTGGGCTATTCAGGAAATATTTACCTTTAGAATGATCCATTAAAGTGAGTAGACAACCAAACCATGGACACAGTAATAGTTACAGCTTACACAGTCTAGCCATGGAACCCAGCAACATGGCTTAGGGGCTAAGGAAGCTGAATTTCAGGGATGGTGTAAACAGGCCTTGGAACATGTTGACATCCATAGTAATAGCTAAAGTGGTTCCTGAGTCCCCAAACTGTTAGTTGTTTCTATCACTTAGGGTTTTCGAGAGAAACAGAGCCAATAGGAGATAGACACACACACACACACACACAAACACACACACACACACATACGGAGTGAAAGAGACTTTAAGAAATTGGTGAAGTGGCATTGTTGTTGTTGTCTGGGGTAAATACTGGGGGTTCGTTGTCTCACGCCAAGGACACGGACACACACAATGAGTGAGTTTAGGAGCCGAGGTTTAATAGGCAAAAGAAAGAGAAAGGAGAACAGCTATCTCTCTTGCGCGAGAGAGGGGATTCCAAATGGGAAATGTGGCCCAGAATGGGAGTGCTCTGCAGGCTTGCAGAGGTGGTGTCTGATTTGCGTAGGGCCCACAGATTGGTTGGACCAGGTGTGATGCTTACATAGTGCTCAGGAAGGCTGGCCACCCCATCCTCATCTTATTACGAAAATGGGCTTTCCATTTGGCGGGCACCATGTTGTTTGCTCCTTACTGTACACGTGTCTGGCAAAGAGAAGGGAAGATGGAGCGCCCTTTTGAATATGCCTAGTCCCAGGTACCATTTTCCTATTGTCATAGTTGCCAGCATTCACCCACGCAGGCTTCCAGGCTTGCTTGTCTATGTCTGCAGCTCGATTTTACAGGCTGCTCTTTGTTAGAAAAGAGTATGATTTGGGGGCTGCTTTTCATTAAAAGGAAAACCTTACCGAGGACTTCCTTACCCTCACTCTCTGCCTAAATAATTTCTTTTTAACTCTAATATCATTGGGTCAGATGACTGTAGAGGTTAACAAGTCTGAAATCCATAGGATAGGCCACCAAGATGGAAATTCAAGCAGTTCTTCTGTGTTACAGTCTTAAGATAGAATTCCTTCTTCTCAGAGAAACTGCAGTTTTTTTCTCTGAAGACCTTAAACTGATTGGATGAGGTTCAGCCACAAAGACTATCTCCTTTTCTTCAAGTCAACTAATTGCACATGTTAATCACATCTACAAAATGCCTTCACAGCAATATATAAACAGTGCTTGACCAAATAGCTGACACCATAGCCAACTCAACACATAAAATTAACCATCACACTGCTTGAGGTTTTTCTTTTCCCATTTCATCTGCACAGGCACCTGGATTCTTGCAGGCATTTTCTCCTTGGATCTGGGCACCAGTACATCCCATGCCGGTCCTGGCCCACCAAGAGGACCACTGAAGGCAGAAGCCCAGCTCCCACTCCCACCCAGGGCCAGGAAATGTCACTAGGGATGGAAACTGATGTGGGATGGTGCAGCAGAAAGCATTAAGGAGACTGGGATCTCAGAGTTGCTCTACCAGGCGTGGGCTGCTCCTTCTAGACATCTTTAATCTTTATCAGGAAGACAAATAAGCTTCTATTATGATATATAAGTCACTGGGTTTTTGTTTGTTTTTGTTTTCTTTTTGTCTGTTTGTTTTGTTTTTGTTTTTGTTTTGAGATGGAGTCTCTCTGTCACCCAGGTTGGAGTGCAATGGTGCCATCTCAGCTCACTTCAACCTCCCCCTCCTGGGTTCAAGCGGTTCTCCCACCTCAGTTTCCAAAGTAGCTGGGATTACAGGCAACTGCCATCATGCCCGGCTAATTTCTGTATTTTTGTAGAGATGGGGTTTCACCATGATGGCCAGGGTGGTCTTGAACTCCTGACCTCAGGTGATTCGCCTGCCTCGGCCTCCAAAGGTGCTGGGATTACAGGCATGAGCCACGGTGCCCAGCCATGTTTTTGTTTTCTGAGACAGAGTCTCACTCTGTCGCCCAGGCTGGAGTGCAGTGGTGCCATCTCGACTCAGTGCAATCTCCGCCTCCCGGCTTCAAGTGATTCTCCTCCATCAGCCTCCCGAGTAGCTGGGACTACAGGCGCTGCGCCACCATGCCCAGCTAATTTTTGTATTATTTGTAGAGACTGAGTTTCACCATGTTGGCCAGGCTGGTCTCAAATTCCTGACCTCAGGTGATCCACCCACCTTGGCCTCCCAAAGTGCTGGGATTACAGGCGTGAGCCACTGTGCCCGGCCAGACAGTCCAATATTTTTAAATCAGCCATAAATCTATGCACGGAATAATGTCTCTCTCTCTCTGTCTCTGACACATACACACATACACACACGCGCACGCGTGTACACCCACACATTGTTACCACTTAGAAGAGTGCCAGGCCCAGATGGTTTCACAGACGATTGCTTTCAAAGCTGCAAGAAAGCAATAACTTCAATACCTCAAAATTTGTTTCGGTAGTTAGAAAAGGACATATGCTTCCTGTGATGGTTAATTTTAGCTGTCAACTTGACTTGATTAAGTAATACACTAGTCTCCCCTTATCCACGGAGGGTATGTTCCGAGATCCCCAGCGGATGTATGAAGCCACACATACTACTGAACCCTGTACACACCTATGATAACGTTTAATTTATAAATTAGGCACAGTAAGATGCTAACAATAACTAATAATAAAATAGAACAATTAAGTTAAACAGTTGAACACAAGCACTGTGATGCTGTGACAGTCACTCCTAACTGAGATGGCTGCTAAGAGACTAGCTAACGGGTGAGTGGTGTATACAACGTGGAAATGCTGGACAAAGGGATGAGTCACATCCTGGGAGGGACAGAGTGGAATGCCATGAGATTTCATCATGTTACTCAGAACGATGAGCCATTTAAAACTTATGAATTGTTTATTTCTGGAATGTTTAATTTCATATTTTCAGACCAAGGTTGACCAGGAGTAACTGAAACTGCAGACAGCAAAACTGAATAAAGTGGGGAGTCGAGAACCTAGAGACCTGGTAAAGCATTCTTTCTAGGTGTGTCTGTGAGGGTGTTTTCACAGGAGATTGGCATGTGAGTGGGTGGGCTGACTGAGGAGGAACTGCCCTCAATGTGGGCGGACACCATCCCCTTGGCTGTGGGCCCAGATAGAACCAAAAGGCAGAGAAAAGGCAAATGCTTTTTTCTCTCTCCTGAAGCTGGGCCACCCTTTTTCTGCCCTTGGACATCAGAACTGCAGGCTCCCTGGCCTTTGGACTCTGGGTCTTACATCAGTAGCCCCCGGGTTCCGGGCCTTTGGCCTTGGACTGAGAGTTACACCATCAGCTGCCCTGGTTCTGAGACTTTAGGACTTGAACTGAGCCCCACTGTGGTGTCCCATGGTCTCCAGCTTGCAGACAGTCTGTCGTGGGACTTTTCACCCTCCCTAATCTCATGAGCCAATTCCCCTAATAAATCCCCTCTCATACATCTATATACAGTCACCCCTCATATCTGTGGAGGATGGGTTCTAGGTTATGTTGCCCAGGCTGGCCTTAAACTGTTGGGCTCAAGCTATCCTCCCATCTCAGCTTCCCGAGTAGTTAGGACTATCATATTCTTTCTTTTTGGAGATGGAGTCTCTTTCTGTCACTGAGGCTGGAGTGTAACAGCATGATCTCAGTTCACTGCAACCTCTGCCTCCTGGGTTCAAGCGATTCTCCTGCCTCAGCCTCCCAAGTAGCTGGGATTACAGGTGCCCACCACCACGCCTGGCTAATTTTTTATATTTTTAGGAGATAAGGGGTTTCACCGCATTGGTCAGGCTGGTCTCGAACTCCTGACCTCAGGTGATCCACCTGCCTCGGCCTCCCAAAGTTCTGGGATTACAGGCATGGGCCACTGTGTCCAGCCAAACTGTATTCTTAAACACGTTTTGTTCTGGCTTATTGCTGATTACCAAATAACTCCAAGACTTAGTGTCTTAAAACAATCACTCTTTTGTTATATATCCCGTAGGACAGGAATTCTTATCTCCCTGCGGATAACAAAATCCAGAGACGGTCAAGTCTCTGCTATAAAATGGCGTAGTATTTGCATATAACCTATGCACATCCTCCAGTCTACTTTAAATCACCTCTAGATTATTTATAATACCAATGTAAAGGCTGTGTAAATAGCTGTTAACCCACATTGTTTAGGAAATAATGACAAGGAAAAAAAAGTCTATACATATTCAGTATAGATGCTTTTCTCCCAGATATTTTCAATCCACAATTAATTGAATTCACTGATGTAGAAACCCCAGATATGAGGAGCCAACTATATATATATATATATACACATATCCTACTGGCTCTTTCTCTCTGGAGAACTCTAACACGCCTTCCAAAACAGTTAGAAAGCAAATATGATCCTGAAAACAAAATCTACTGTGAATATTGTTGCAAACTTCTAAATAAAATACTAGTAAATTTAATCAAAAAGTATATTAAAATAACAAAACATAGCCAAATAAGGTTTATTCCAAGGATGCAATAAAATGTCAATACTAGGAAATCTGTTGTCATAATGCAGCACATTAACTGGTAAAAGCAAAATATGTTCATCTTTATTTTTATTTATTTATTTATTTATTAGATGGTTTTGCTCTTATTGCCCAGGCTGGAGTGGAATGGCACGATCTCGGCTCACCACAACCTCCGCCTCCCAGTTCAAGTGATTCTCCTGCCTCAGCCTCCCAAATAACTGGATTACAGACATGTGCCACCAAGACCGGCTAATTTTGTATTTTTAGTAGAGACAGGGTTTTTTTCATGCTGGTTAGGCTGGTCTTGAACTCCCAACCTCAGGTGATCCACCTGCCTCCGCCTCCCAAAGTGCTGGGATTACAGGCATGAGCCACCACACCCGGCCAAAATATGCTCATCTTGATATGAGCCTGTGATGGTTAATTTTATGGTCAACTTGAGTGGGCCCAGATTAAATGTTATTTCTGAGTATATTTGTGAGGGTGTTTCTGGATGAGAATTGCATTTGAATTGGTGGGCCTAGAAGATTGCCCTCCCCAGTGTCTATGCAGCCTTATTGCTTGAACTGGGACATCTTTTATCTTCTGCCGCCCCCAAACTGAGATTTATGTCATCATTTCCTCTGGTTCTCAGGTCTCTGGACCTAGACTGAATTATAGCCCAGGTTTTCCTGGGTCTCCAGCTTGTAGAAAGCAGATTGTGGGACTCCTCATTGTCCATAATTGCATGAGTCTACTCTTCATAATAAGTTTATTCTTAGGCCAGTCACGGTGGCTCACACCTGTAATCCCAGTACTTTGGGAGGCCAAGGTGGGTGGATCATCTGAGGTCAGGGGTTCGAGCCCAGCCTGGCCAACATGGTGAAAACCTGTCTCTACTAAAAATACAAAAATTAGCTGGGCGTGGTGGCAGGCACCTGTAATCCCAGCTTCTCAGGAGGCTAAGGCAGGAGGATTACCTGAGCCCAGGAGCTGGAGGCTTCATTGAGCCGTGATCATGCCATAGCACTTCAGCCTGGGCAATAGAGTAAGACCCTGTCTCAGAAAAAAGAAGAAGGGCTTCCACAGGAGGCTTACACGCCGCCGCTTGTGCTGCCGCCATGTCTCTAGTGATCCCTGAAAAGTTCCAGCATATTTTGCGAATACTCAACACCAACATCGATGGGCGGCGGAAAATAGCCTTTGCCATCACTGCCATTAAGGGTGTGGGCCGAAGATATGCTCATGTGGTGTTGAGGAAAGCAGACATTGACCTCACCAAGAGGGCGGGAGAACTCACTGAGGATGAGGTGGAACGTGTGATCACCATTATGCAGAATCCACGCCAGTACAAGATCCCAGACTGGTTCTTGAACAGACAGAAGGATGTAAAGGATGGAAAATATAGCCAGGTCCTAGCCAATGGTCTGGACAACAAGCTCCGTGAAGACCTGGAGCGACTGAAGAAGATTCGGGCCCATAGAGGGCTGCGCCACTTCTGGGGCCTTCGTGTCCGAGGCCAGCACACCAAGACCACTGGCCGCTGTGGCCGCACCGTGGGTGTGTCCAAGAAGAAATAAGTCTGTAGGCCTTGTCTGTTAATAAATAGTTTATATACCTAAAAAAAAAAAAAAAGAAGAAGGGAGGAAGGGAGGGAGAGAAGGAAGGATTCTAGTTATATAATTCTATGTATAAAATATGCAAATTTTAAAAATATAAGAAAGACAAAGTTATATTCTTTTTGACAAAAAGAATTTTGTGTAATACAGATATTATGTGAAGGCTATTTATGAAAGAAATTAAAAAGAAACTAGTAAATAGGAGAAAGAGATGTAAACAGAGTCACAGATGTAAAGATGCATTTTTGGTAACAAAGATGAAAAAGAGAATAATATTGTATGAGAAATAATCTTGTATGGTAAATTTTTGTCCTACAGTGAAATGACTGTTTATTTAAGAAAGAGGGAAATTTAGGACAAAATAAAAAGTTCAAGTGTGTTGTAAATTGTCTGTGTAAATCATGATAAAGTTCATAAAAAGAAAAGTTATAAAAAATTTTGTGTATGATCAACTTGGCTATAATTTAAAGGAAATAATTTATAACAGTCCTTCTAGAGATTGAGCTTTGATATTAGAAATACACTAATACAGGCCAGACATAGTGCCTCACACCTGTAATCCCAGCACTTTGGAAAGCCTAGGCGGGTGGATCACCTGAGGTCAGGAGTTCGAGACCAGGCTGGCCAAGATGGCAAAACCTGTCTCTACTAAAAATACAAACATTAGCTGAGCATTGTGGCACATGGCTGAAATCCTAGCTACTAGGCGGAATGGGGGGCTGAGGCAGGAGAATCGCTTGAACCCGGGAAGTGGAGGTTGTGGTGAGCCAAGATCACACCACTACACTCCAGCCTGGGTGACAGAGTGAGACTCCATCTCAAAAACAAAAAAGCAGCTGGGTGTGGTGGTGCATGCCTGTAATCCCAGCTACTCAGGAGGCTGAGGCAGGGGAGTCGCTTGAACCTGGGAGGCGGGAGTTGCAGTGAGCCAAGGTCAAGCCACTGCACTCCAGACCTGGGCAATGGAGTGAGACCCTGTCTAAAAAAAATTTTTTAAAAAAGAAGAAGAAGAAATTAAATCTGGTCCTGCACCCCACTATTAAGTATATCTACCAAATCGGTGCTCCTACAGGGAAGGCTACTTCCCTGAACACAGAGAGTGGGTGAGAGTCTCAGGTCCTTGAGGAAACTGCAGGCTTCTTGTTCCTCCCACTCCTGGGCAGTTTCCCAAACCTCTCTCCCTTTGTCTTGACACTTCCTCTCATTCTCTTCCCCTGGGGTCAACCCACATAATCCCAGTGCAGCCCATTCCTTCCTGGATTAGCCCACTAAAATGCTAAAATCCTTCAGAGTTTCCTTACTACCAACGCTACTCGTGAATACACCTGTCACCAGGACATGAACTGTACCAAGGGATGCTTTTCCCCACTATAATCTTCATCAACCTCTTAAATAAAATAAGCACTTACAATATCCTCATATAAACACGAATAAAGGTATCTCTGGAAAATGTTTCTGTTTTAGTTAACCTGCAAACGCTTCATCCTTACAAGGCACATAGCGTTTCAAGGTATTTTCGTAGCTGCCCCCTGCATCCCCAGACCAGCCCCTCCTGACTGAAGCAAGAAAACAGGGTCTGGAGGCAGGGAACTAAATCAAAAGGAAAATCCCAACTTTCCACACCTAAGTAACAAAAGGACTGGAGGCTACTCCCTTTGCAAACCCCACCCACCTTTTCTGTGGGGCCGTTGGAAAATTGAAAGTATGTCTGACTGGTTGCTTTCTGCAACCAATCAGATATTTGCATAGGAGTGTATCTTTGTAACTTCACTTCAGCCTCTTCACTTCAGCCTGGTTGGTTAATTTCTCAACCAATCGGACTGATAGTGGGCCACTATTTCATTTACCTAGAGTGTACACCAAGTCGCCAATGGGAAACCTCTAGAGGGTATTTAAACCCCAGAAAATCCTATGCTTGGTCTGCTCACACCCTGTGGAGTGTACTTTCGTTTCCAATAAATCTTTGCTTTTGTTATTTCATTCTTTCCTTGCTTTGTTTGTGCATTTTGTCCAATCCTTTGTTCAAACTGCCAAGAACCTGGACATCTTCCACCCATAACATAACCAGATTGCTGCCTCTGAGCCTTTTCTTTTTAGAAATTCTAGAGGCGCTACTGAGAACGTGATGCATGTCCCTTCAGCCACTAGCTGTTCCCATCCTCTCCATCCGCCCACAGGTTCAGGGAGCCGAGGGAGCCTTCCAGAGCCTCTAAGACACCTCTCTGGGAGGCTGTCTGCCTGGACCACACACAGGCAGGCCCCATTCTTGGCCTCCCCAAGCCAAGAGGGCACAGACTGATGATCCAGGGCAGGTCTAGGCAAGTAGGACATGCAGGGATATTGTATTGTAAGCCTAAGCATCACGACAGGATCTGATGACTCAGGGAGCAATTTCTTGAGCCCATATTGTCCACCTGGGAAGAAATTGTGGCTGAAGAGTGTTCAGGAGCAGCTATCAGGGAGAGAGGGGCAGAAATGCACTTCAAGGTAGGCCTCTACTGGGTTCAGGAGGTCCTGGGGCTAGGCAGAGAAAGGCAAGCTTGAGACCCAACAGTGCCACCCATGGTGCATAAATCGGCTCGCTAGTCATCAATTCGCTTATGAATACGGAGGCCCCAGAAAGGTGAAGGGTGCCTTCTGGTGGCCAGCTGTGGAGGTGGCCTCAGAGAAGAGTGACCCCAGTGACTTCAGTTGCAGTGACCGCCGGCTGCGTGCCCAGCCGCGTTGCACAACTCTAGGTACACCAGGGGGCGCAATTCTCACAGGCTCCAGCGCTAACGGTGCTCCTTGGAGTTGAGAGGCGCGATGGTCCTGCAGCAGCCAGCCTGGGATGTACCCACAGCTCACCGGGGAGGCCGGGCCATACTTCAGCTAGATCTTGAATGAGATAAAGACGGGGAGAAAGGGCGTTTCGGACAAAGGGCTTACGCCCTAGATAAAGGGCGTGGAGGGGCGTGGCACATTCAGTCTGGACAGAGCATAAAGTGCATTGGAGAGAGAGGCTGGAGGCAGCATGGAAAAGGAGGGTGGGAAGGGCTGTGAAGGGTCCCCAGAGCCTTGCTAACGTGTTTGGCCTTTATCCCGCGCCAGACATTTTAAAGGTAGTAAGTAGTTTACAGATGTGCATTTTCAGGCCAGCAGTTTTTTTTTCTTTGAGACGGAGTCTCACTCCCAGGCTGGAGTGTAATAACTCGATCTCAGCTCACTGCAACCTCCGCCTCCCAGGTTCAAGCGATTCCCCTGCCTGAACCTCCCGAATAGCTGGGGCTACAGGCGCCTGCCACTATGCCTGGCTAATTTTTGTATTTTTAGTGGAGACGGTGGGGGGGGGGGGGTTTCACCACGTTGGCCAGGCTGGTCTCGAACTCCTGACCTCAGGTGATCCTCCCGCCAAGGCCTCCCAAAATGCTGGGATTATGGCCATTGCGCCGGGCAGCAGCACAGTGTCTTAAGCAATTTTGGATGTGAATACCTTCAAGACGAGCTTGCGCTCCCACAGACCCCACCACTTCTGCAGTCTGTAATTACCCCCAGCTGCACCCATATGCGTAGCTTCCCTGGTCCAGAGGGACGTGCGTGTGTGACCCTGCAGGATAGTGGGGCGGCCTTGCATGGCATGCCTGCCAGTGCTGAGGGGTGTGCCGCCAGCCTCCGGTCCCTCTCACCCGCGGGCCCCCCATCATCATCACTATATGAGGACCTCAGGCTCCCGAGGAAAGGCTGCTGCCCTGGTTCCTACAGGGGACGCCTAAACACAGAGTCCTAAACACATGCAGGGTTGGGGGGAGACTGACGAACTCAACCACCAGCCTGCAGTCGGCAGCCATCAGCGGATTGCAGGTACCCTGCGTGCGAGTCTCGGCTACAGTGCGGAAGAGGCCTTAGGAAGTGGGAACGGTCGCCATCTGGTGGTTATCTCTGGAGTGACAACAGAGAATTGGAACATATTTTATATTTTGTTCCGACTGCTCCATGACTTGAATAAAGCAGAAACAATTCGGAGAGCAATGTAGTATTAAATACCTAAGGGCCAAACCAGGCCAGAAAGACCAACAAAAAAGAAATGCTAAAAAGAAGTTCTTCAGAGAGAGATCCAAGAAGAAATAAGTGAAGGTAAAATGAAATATTTTTTCTTATACTTAATTAACCTAGTAGATAACTGATCAAAGTTCTAACAGCAACAATGTATTAGGCAATTATAGCGTATGGATAAGTGAACTGAATAACGGCAATGTTATAAAGGATGGGAAGGAGGAATTGTGGATGCATAAATGGTACCTGCACCACTTGTAACACTTGTGAAGTGCTGCAGCGTTATTTACAAGTGGAAGTAGCCAGACAAAGGGGCAAATATTGTATGATTCCATTTATATCATTGCCTACAATAGCCCAAACTAGAGAGAGAGAAAGTAGTATAGAGTTTACAGGGACTAAGTCAAGGGAAAAATGGGGAGTTGTTTTTTAATGGGTAGAGTTTCCGGGATGGTGAAAAAATCTAGAGACAAGGAGGGGCGATTTTTTTTTTTTTTTTTTTGGAGATGGAGTCTTGCCCTGTCACCCAGGCTGGAGTGCAGTGGCCTATCTCGGCTCACTGCAACCTCCGCCTCCCGGGTTCAAGCAATTCTTCTGCCTCAGCCTCCCAAGTAGCTGGAGCTACAGGTGCCTGTCACCACACCCTGCTAATGTTTGTATTTTTTAGTAGAGATGGGGTTGCCATGTTTGCCAGGCTTGTCTCAAACTCCTGACCTTGTCATCCGCCCACCTCGGCCTCCCAAACTGCTGGGATTACAGGCGTGAGCCACCGCACCTGGTCCAACAGTGATGTTTATACAACATCGTGAGTGTACTTGATGCCACTGAATTATACACTTAAACATTGTTAAAATTTGTCAGGCATGGCTGGGTGCGGTGGCTCACACCTGTACTCCTAGCACTTTGGGAGGCCGAGGTGGGTGAATCAC
The DNA here is from genome assembly GCF_007565055.1 of Rhinopithecus roxellana. Taxonomy (NCBI): domain Eukaryota; kingdom Metazoa; phylum Chordata; class Mammalia; order Primates; family Cercopithecidae; genus Rhinopithecus; species Rhinopithecus roxellana. The sequence goes on along the minus strand of NC_044565.1, from coordinate 20,815,804 downwards.
CCGAGGGCAGGAGTTCGAGACCAGCCTGGCCAACATGGTGAAACCACGTCTCTACTAAATATACAAAAATTAGCTGGGCATGGTAGCGCATGCCTGTAATCATAGCTACTCGGGAGGCTGAGGCAGGGAGAATTGCTTGAATCCAGGAGGCGGAGGTTGCAGTAAGCCGAGATTGTGCCACTGCACTCCAGGCATTCCAACCTGGGCTACAGGGCAATACTCCCTTTAAAATAAAATAAAATAAAATAAAATAAAATAAAATAAAATTTTTTCGGGCATGTTGGCTCATACCTATAATCCCAACTCTTTGGGAGGCAAAGGTGGGAGGATCACTTGAGCCCAGGAGTTTCAGACCAGCCTGGGCAATATAGTGAGACCTCAGCTTTACAAAAACTTTAAAAAGTAGCCAAGTGCGTGCACATGTAGTTGCAACTACACAGGAGGCTGAGGTGGGAGGATCCCATCAGTCTGGGAGGTGGAGGTAACAGTGAGCCGAGATCATGCCACTGAAATCCAGCCTGGGCTACAGAGCAAGACCCTGTCAAAAAAAAAAGGTTAAAATGACAAATTTTGGGGCCAGGCGCGGTAGTTCACACCTGTAATCCTAGCACTTTGGGAGGCTGAGGCGGTTGAATCACTTGAGGTCAGGAGCTCGAAGCCGACCTGGCCAACATAGTTGAAACCCCATCTCTACTAAAAATACAAAAATTAGCCGGGCATGCTAGACTGCACCTGTAGTCCCAGCTACTTGGGAGGCTGAGGTGGGAGAATCACTTTAACCCGGGAGGCGGAGGTTGCAGTGAGCTGAGATCACAGCACTGCACTCCCACCTGGGCAACAGTGAAATACTTTATCTCAAAATAAAAATAATTATAATAATAATAAATGACAAATTTTATGTTATGTATATTTTACCACAATAAAAAATGAAATAGGCTGGGTGCGGTTGCTCACACCTGTAATCCCAGCACTTTGGGAGGCTGAGGCTGGCAGATCACCTGAGGTTGGGAGTTCAAGACCAGCCTGACCAACATGGGAAACCCCATCTCTACTAAAAATACAAAATTAGCCAGGTGTGGTGGCACATGCCTGTAATCCCAGCTACTCGGGAAGGCAGAGGCAGGAGAATCGCTTGAACCTGGGAGGCGGAGGTTGCAGTGAGCCGAGATCATGCCATTGTACTCCAGCCTGGGCAACAAGAGCGAAACTCTTGTCCCAAAAAAAAAAAAAGGGAAATAAATAACATGTGGCCAGGCACTGTGGCTCACACCTGTAATCTCAGCACTTTGGGAGGCTGAGGAGAGAGGATTACCTGAGGTCAGGAGTTCAAGACCAGCCTGGCCAATATGGTAAAACCCCATCTCTACTAAAAATATAAAAAATTAGACAGGTGTGGTGGTGCACACCTGTAGTCCCAGCTACTTGGGAGGCTGAGGCAGGAGAATCTCTTGAAGCCAGGAGGCAGAGATCGCAGTGAGCCAAGATCGCGCCACTGTATTCCAGCCTGGGCGACAGAGCAAGACTCCATCTCAAAAATTAAAAAAAATTAAAAAATAAACATGTGACATGAATAGAAAACAGTTACAAATATGGTAGATATTAATCTAACTGTATCAATAACCATTTAAAATCTGAACCATTTTTTAAATCTACTCTGATGGTGTGATCATCCAAGTGGATTTTAAAAAGAAACCCAATTAGATGGTATATACAAGAAATCCACTTTAAATATGAAAACTCAGATTGATTAAAAATACAAGAATGAAGTAAGATAGATTATGCTAAAATTAATCCAAAAAGAAAACTGGAATAGCTCTATTAACTTTAGACAAAGCAGACTTCAAAACAAGGAAAATATCATGGATAAAGAGGGCAGTATGTAATGACAATGGAGTCAGTTTTCCAGAGGGATACAACAATCCTTAACCTACATATACCTAACAATAGAGCATCAAAATATGTGAAGCAAAAACTGATGGAACTGCAATGAGAAATAGACAGATTCACCATTTTAGTTGGAGACTTCAGCGCCCTGTATCTGTAACTGACCCACTCATGAGACAGAAAATCAGTAAGGATATAGTTGAACTGAACAGCATCATCAATCAATTGAATCTAATTGACGTTTATAGAATATTTCATCCAACAACAGCAGAATACACATTCTACTCAAGCTCACATGTAATATTCACCAAGATAAACCATATTCAGAGCCACAAAACATGCCTCAACAAATTTGAAAGAATAGAATACAAAATACATTCTGAGACCACAGTGGAATTAAATTAAAAATCAGTAAGAGAAAGATAGCTGGAAAATCCCAAAATATATGGAGAATACACAATATAATTTTTAAATATTCCAAATAAATAGATCATAATAGAGCTGTCAAGGAAATGTTTACATATTTTGAACTAAATAAAAATGAAAATACAGGTCAGCCATGGGGGCTCATGTCTTTAATCCCATAACTTTGGGAGGCCAAGATGGGTGAATCACTTGAGGTCACGAGTTGGAGACCAGCCTGGCCAATACGGTGAAACCCCATCTCTGCTAAAAATACAAAAATTAGCTGGGTGTGATGGCACGCACATGTAATCCCAGCTATTCGAGAGGCTGAGGCAGGAGAATCACTTAAACCTGGGAAGTGGAGATTGCAGTGAGCCGAGATCATACCACTGCTCTCCAGCCTGGCAACAGAGTGAGTCTCATTGCTAAAAAAATAAAAAATAAAAAAAAAATAGAAACTACAACTCATCAACATTTGTAGGCTATAGTGAAAGCAGTGCTTAAAGGTAAATTTATAGCATTACATATAAATAGAAAAGAAGAAACATTAAAAACTGATAATCTGGCCCGGCGCAGTGGTTCACGCCTATAATCCCAGTACTTTGGGAGGCCTAGGTGGGTGGATCACGAGGTCAGGAGTTCTAGACCAGCCTGGCCAACATTGTGAAGCCCCATCTCTATTAAAAATACAAAAAATTAGCCGGGCATGGTGTCAGGCACCTGTAATCCCAGCTACTTGGGAGGCTGAGGCAGGAGAATCACTTGAACCTGGGAGGCAGAGATTGCAGTGAGCCAAGATCATGCCATTGCACTCCCTCCTGGGTGACAGAGCAAGACTCCATCTAAAAAAAAAAAAAAAAAAAAAAAAAAAAAAAAAAAAAAAAAAAAAAATTGGATCAATAAATAACAACTTTCCATGAAAAAAAACACCAAGCCCAGAGAGTTTCAGTGGTGAAGTCTAACAAACGTGTTCTTAATAGTATCAGTTCCCTCTCATCTTTTCCAGAAAATAGAAGCAGAGACAACACTTCTGTTTTGTGTTTTCTTACAGTCTATATTTATCTGTTTCACATCCATTAGTCACAGGGCCAAACTAATGGCCAAAGTTATTTAACACCTGTCCTGCAATCCAGAGTCCATACCCTGAACCACCCTTTGTATCTAATTCTCAGACATCAAGACAATATTTTCTTTTCCCTAAATCAACCCAGGGTCCGGTACCAGACAACTAGGGACAGCCTCTATGCCCCAAAGCCCACTGGAATTCTTCTAACCGGCTAATCCTAAAATGTTTCCTTTGCCCTGCCTTGCCTTTCCCATGGAAAACACAACGTAGGCACTGGGCCAGGCTGTCCCCTGGCCCACTCTACCTCTTGACCTACTTTGGTACTTCCCCATGTGGCCCTCTATCGCATGCCCCCTTCTCCTGGGAAACACAAATAATAAGTTATTCTTTCAAAGACAGTTGCCTGTATGTCTGTCAACTTACCACACCTAATTAAGACAAATCCCAGGTGCACATTTTAGAGCAACTTCCTGACTCATTGAATGGGGCCAGCCTTACCCTAATACCAAAACCAGATAAAGGCATTATAAGAAAGGAAAACTAGAGATCAATATCTCTCATGAACATAGATGCAAAAATCCTCAATAAAACATTAGAAAATCAAATTCAACAATGTATAAAAAGAATTATACACCATGACTAAGTGGGATTTACTCCAGGTATGCAAGGCTGGTTGAACATTCAAAATAAATTAATGTAATTCATCACATCAACAGAATAAAAAAGAAAAATCATAGCATCATATCAACTGATGCAGAAAAATGCATTTGATAAAACCCAACATTCATTCATGATAAATGAACACCCACTCTCAGCAAACTAGGAATAGTGGGAAACTTCCTCAAGTTGATAAAATCTATCAAAAACCCACAGTTCACATCATACATAGTGGTAACAAACTACATGCTTTCCCCCTAAATTCAAGAACAAGAAAATTACATCCACTCTCATCACTCCTATTAAACATCACATTGAAAATCCTAACTTACGCAATAAAATAAGAAGACAAAAAAATTTTAAAGGCCAGGTGCAGTGGTTCATGCCTTTCATCCCAGCACTTTGGGAGGTTGAGGTGGGAGGATCTCCTGAGTTCAAAAACAGCCAGGGCAACATAGTGAGACCCTGTCTCTATGAGAAAAGAAAAATGATCTGGGCATGGTGGTGTGCACCTGTAGTCCCAGCTACTTGGAAGGCTGATGTGGGAGGATCGCTTGAACCTGGGAAGCAGAGGTTGCAGTGAGATCAAGCCACTGCACTCCAGCCTGGGCAACAGAGCAAGACTGTGACTCAAAAAAAAAAAAAAAAACAAAAAAAAAAAAAGAGAAAGGAAAGAAAAGAAAAGAAACATTAGCTGGGCATAATGGTGTGCACCTATAGTCTCAGCTACTGGAAAGGCAGAAGTGGGAGGATTACCTGATGCCAGGAAGTCAAGGCTGCAGTGAGCCATGATCATGCCACTGCACTACAGCCTGGGTGACAGAGCAAGACCCTATCTAAAATAAAAAATAAAAATAAAAAAGAAGAAGAAGAAATAGTAGGGGGTAGGTATAAGCATTGGTAAGGAAAAAAAAACCCTGTCATTCCTCACAGACGGCATTAATGTCTCTGTGCCCAAAAAACTCAACAAGATCCTCCTAATGCTAATAAGCCTTATAGCAAGGCTGCAGAATCCATTAGTTGCAGGGCCAAAATGCAACAGTCAATTACTTTCCTATACACTAGCATGAACCATTGCAATTTGAAATTTATTTTTATTTTTTATTTATTTATTTTTTGAGACAGAGTCTCACTCTGTCACCCATGCTGGAGCACAGTAGCCTAATCTCAGCTCAATGCAACCTCCACCTCCTGGGTTCAAGCGATTCTCATGCCTCAGCCTCCAAGTAACTGGGACTACAGGTGCCCACCGCCACACCCAGCTAATTTTTTGTATTTTTAGTAAAGATGAGGTTTCACCATGTTGGCCAGGCTGGTCTCGAACTTGTGACCTCAGGTGATCTGCCCACCCCAGCCTCCCAAAGTGCTGGGATTACAGGGGTGAGCCACAGCGCCTGGTCACAGTTTGAAACTTAAAACACAATACCATTTATATTAGCACCAAAATAGAAAGAAGAAAGAAAGAAATACTTTGGAATAAACCTAATAAAAATAAAAGGAGAGATATTCCATGTTCATGAATGAGAAATTTCAATATTATTAAAATGACAGTTCTGCCCAACCTGATCTATAGATTCAAGGCCATCCCAATTAAAAAAAAAAAAAAATGCTAGCAAGTTATTTTGTGGATATCTACAAACTGATTCTAAAGTTTATATGGAAAGGCAAAAAACCCAGAATAACCAACACAATATTGAAAGAGAAAGAACAGAGTTAGATGTCTATTCAATTTCAAGACTTACTATAAAGCTACAATAATCAAGGCAGTATGGAATTTGCAAAAGAATACACAAATAAATTAATGGAACAGAATACAGAGCCTTGAAATAGATATACACAAATACAGCTATCTGATCCTTGACAAAGGAGCAACGACAATACATTGGAGAAAAGACAGTCTTTTCAACAAAGAGTTGGGAACAATTAGATGTATATAGGCAAAAAAAAAAAAAAAAAAAGAATCTAGGTCGGGCGCAGGGGCTCACGCCTGTAATCCCAGCACTTTGGGAGGCTGAGGCGGGCGGATCGCCTGAGGTTAGGAGTTCGAGACCAGCCTGACCAACATGGAGAAACACCATCTCTACTAAAAATGCAAAATTAGCCAGGTGTGATGGCGCATGCCTGTAATCCCAGCTACTCAGGAGGCTGAGGCAGGAGAATCGCTTGAACCCAAGAGGCAGAGGTTGGGGTGAGCTGAAAACATACCATTGCACTCCAGCCTGGGTGACAAGAGTGGCACTCCAGCCTGGATGACAAGAGTGGCACTTCAGCCTGGGTGACAAGACTGAAACTCCATCTCAACTTAAAAAAAAAAAAAAAAAAAGGAATCTAAACACAAGCCTTGGCCTGGCGCGGTGGCTCAAGCCTGTAATCCCAGCACTTTGGGAGGCCGAGACGGGCAGATCACAAGGTCAGGAGATCAAGACCATCCTAGCTAACCCGGTGAAACCCCGTCTCTACTAAAAAATACAAAAAACTAGCCGGGCGAGGTGGCGGGCGCCTGTAGTCCCAGCTACTCAGGAGGCTGAGGCAGGAGAATGGCTAAACCCGAAGGCGGAGCTTGCAGTGAGCTGAGATCCGGCCACTGCACTCCAGCCTGGGTGACAGAGCGAGACTCCGTCTCAAAAAAATAAAAATAAAAAATAAATAAAAAAATAAACACAGGCCTTACACCTTTCACAAAAATTAACTCAAAATGGATCAGACACCTAAATGGAAAATGGAAAACTATGAAACTTATAGAAGATAACGAGCCAGGTGTGGTGGCTCACACCTGTAATCCCAGCATTTTGGGAGGCCAATGCAGGTGGATTGCTCAAGCTCAGGAGTTTGAGACCAGCCTGGGCAAAACCCCATCTCTACAAAAATACAAAAATTAGCCAGGGGTGGTGGTGCATGCCTGTAATCCTAGCTACTCAGGAGGCCACAGCAGAAGAATCACTTGAACCTGGGAGGCAGAGGTTGCAGCCAAGATTGCACCATTGCACTCCAGCCTGGGCAACAGAGCGAGACTCAGTTTAAAAAAAAAAAAAAAAAACTGAGGCAAAAGTAGAGAAAAAGTCAAGCCAGGAATAGGGATTACAAATTCAGAGCTTAGGCTGGGCGTGGTGGCTCACACCTGTAATCCCAGCACTTTGGGAGGCCCAGGCGGGCAGATCACAAGGTCAGGAGTTCAAGACCAGCCTGGCCAACATGGTGAAACCCCGTCTCTACTAAAAATACAAAAATTAGCTGGGCACAGTGGCGTGTGCCTGTAGTCCCAGCCACTCGGGAGGCTGAGGTAGGAGAATTGCTTGAACCCAGGAGGAGAAGGCTGTACAGTGAGCCAAGATCACACCACTGCACTCCTGCCTGGGTGACAGAGCCAGACTCCATCTCAAAAAAAAAAAAAAAAAAATTCAAAGTTTAACCAGACGCGGTGGCTCACGCCTGTAATCCCAGCACTTTGGGAGGCTGAGGCTGGTGGATTGCCTGAAATCAGGAGTTCAAGACCAGCCTGGGCAACATAGTGAAACCCCATCTGTACTAAAAATAAAAAAAAAATAGCTGGTCATGGTGGCAGGCCCCTGTAATCCCAGCTACTTGGGAGGCTGAGGCAGGAGAATCGCTTGAACCTGGGAGGCAGAGGTTGCAGTGAGCCGAGATCGCACCACTGCACTCCAGCCTGGGCAACAAGAGCAAAACTCCATCTCAAAAAAAAAAAAAAAAGGAAGAAAAAAAAATTCAAAGCTTAAAGAATTCAATGCTCAATGCTTGCCAGAGCTGGGCCGTATATTTGACTCAAAGTTTCCTAGCAGCCTGTGTGAAAAGGGAAATCCGATTAGTTATGCAGTTTACAGTATCTATGAGATAAAGGCAAACTCTTGGCCTTTATAAAAAACTGTAAAAAGAGAACAGTCTCTATTTGTCTCCCAGCACTTTGGGAGGTCCACGTGAGAGTCCAAGAATTCAAGACCAGCTTGGGCAACACAGTAAGACCCCACCTCTACAAAACATTTTAAAAATTAGCAGGGTGTGGTGGCACACGCCTGTGGTCAGCTACTCAGGAGGCTGAAGTGGGAGGATGCCTTGAACCTAGGAGGTTGAGGCCACATGAGCTGTGGTCACTGCACTCCAGTCTGGGAGACAGAATGAGACCCTGTCTCAAAGAAAAAAAAAAGGCACACTCCTGAATCTAAAGAAGTGTAACTCTTTTTGACATAAGACGAGAAAAAAAAAAAGAGTAAAACTCTATCCTGGAGTTTCGTATAAAGATGACACATGTGTGATTTATTATTCATTTAAAAAGTGAAACCAGAGGAGAAACATCCTGAGGTAAGACTTTAACTGAACCCTTACATGGTATAACAGACCTTATTTTTCAGTTCGTCACGCTACATGCTAAGTTAGAAACAAGTTCCCACGCATGTTAGAGTACATTTATGCTACAGTGTCAGAGTCCATACAGTTATTTTTTTCTTTCTTTTTTTTTTTTTTTTTGAGATGGAATTTCGCTCTTGTCACCCAGGCTGGAGTACAATGGCACAATCTCAGCTCACTGTAACCTCCTCCTCCTGGGTTCAAGAAATTCTTTTGCCTCAGCCTCCCGAGTAGCTGGGATGCCCACCACCATGCCCAGCAAATTTTTGCATTTTTAGTAGAGATGGGGTTTCACTGTGTTGGCCAGGCTGGTCTCAACCTCCTGACCTCAGGTGATCCACCCACCTTGGCCTCCCAAAGTGCTGGGATTACAGGCATGAGCCACCGCACCAGGCCGTGTCCACACAGTTTTCTAGTTTGCCGAGCTGTGGACACACCAGCAGGTCTGCAGAGAAGGGATGTTCCTGGTAGAGCTCCTTAGGCCTCCCTCGGATCCATGGAATGCACTGGGACTATTCCTTTAGCTACACAGATACGTGACCATGTTCATCCTCTGCAGTTATTTAGTTACCCCAATCTTTCAGTGAAGTCTCTGCTAGACAAATGGAGTTGTAAGGTGACCTTGGTGTGACAGTGGGGGTAGTGATTATGGTGGCGGTGATGTGAAAGGGTGGTGGTTAAAGTGAAGGGGATGAGGGTAGTGGTGGGGGGCGGTTACTTAAGGTTGCAGTCTGCAGTCCACTGCCGTGGCTGCTGAGAACAGTCTCTATTCATCTGCCATCAGTCTATCCAGATCCTTCTACCTAGGGGAAGATCTGGACTGGCCAAGCCTGGTCACACGGCAGCAACCAGGTTGCAACGAACAAAATTTCCTTTCTGGAGGGAAAATTAATCTAGATTTAGAAACTGCCAAGAGTGGGTTTCTCAAGCCATCTTGGCCTTGAACTTCCTCCAAGGGAGGCCATCAGTGAGGGTGTAAGAGGTACTTGGGAGCCTGCAGTTGGTGGAGCTGAGATGGGTGTGGCGGCCCAGCCTTTGTGATGGCCTGCAGGTTTCAGTTTTAAGCACGTGGCTTTAAAGGGGACTTTCCCCACCAGAGGAGGAAGAGCTGACAATTGGAACAGGCCCTGAGCTTAACAAACTTTGCCAAAAGCAGCTACAATTGGCAAGCAATAAAGACTGAGATGGTGGAGTGTCCACTCAGCTGGCAGCCGCTAGAGCCAAAACTGAAATCCAGAAACTTACCCTGACCGAACCAGGAGTTCATGAAAGCAAAAACTTCTCCTCCCCTTTTGTGGGGAGGACAAGGGAAATGAAAGTTAATATTAGGCTAAGCAGTTGTTGATAACAGTAAAAGTTTATCCCAAGTCAAGGTGAAGAAAGAAATGACCAAAGATGGGCTTTCTGGTGGAGGAGACAAAGGATCATTGGGATGAAATGAGACCAGCATACCTTCCCTGAGATGCAAATTGCCCTCACCCCCCAATCTCAGCTAGGGAGACTGGGGGAGGGGGCTCTTTAAAAAGTCAGGCCAGGCACAGTGGCTCATGCCTGTAATCTCAGCACTTTGGGAGGCCGAGGTGGGCGGATCACTTGAAGTTAGGAGTTTGAGACCAGCCTGGCCAACATGGTGAAACCCTGTTTCTACTAAGAATACAAAAATTTAGCAGGGTGTGGTGGCGCATGACTGTAATCCCAGCCTGTGCAACATGGTGAAACCCCACTGTCTACTAAAAATAGAAAAATTAGCTGAGCACCTATAATCCCAGCTACTCGGGAGGCTGAGGCATAAGAATCACTTGAACCCAGGAGGTGGAGGTTGCAGTTAGCCCAGATCATGCCCACTGCACTCCAGCCTAGGCAACAGAGTGAGACTCTGCCTCAAAAAATAATAAATAAATAAATAAATAAATAAAACATAGTAAGTTCAAAATTCCAACGGTAAAAAGAACACACAGTGGAGTTTCCCACTCTGGGACACCCAGTTCCCTTCCCCAAAGGATCTACTGGTTTCTTTTGTTTCCTTCCAGAGCTAGTTTATACATATACAAATTATATGAGTGTGTATGCATATATATACTTTTTACCTTTTTTTCCTATGAAAGGCAGCATATTATTAATATAATAGGGTTCAGATACATGCTTTTTCATATCTCAGGATATCCTGGAATGATCCAGATCAGTACCTAAAGAGGTTCCTCTTTTTTTTATAGTTGCATAGTATTACTCTGTGCAGTTGCACCATCGTTGTTATTTATGTTGAGCACAGAAGTTACTTCCAGTCTTAGTTATTACCAACAGTGCTGCCATGCAAAACCTTATACAAATGTAATTTCATACACATGCACGGAAAGAAGCAGTCCTAGAAGAGAAAATGGTGGTGAAATTTTGTTAGTTATTGCCAAATTGCCCTCCATAAAATGTACACCAACTTTACCCTCCCATTTGCAATACAGGGCAGTGCTCCAGGTTTGAATGGAGACGACTTCAAGCTCACTGTGCTGAGAATCTGCTTTTCAGAGGGCTTCCACAGAGCCCACAGGTGAGTGAGTCCCTGGAGGAAGGGGCAGCTCTCGCCTTCCAAAGCTCTTCCTGTATACCTTTTTTATCTGAAGTTATGAAATGCACCATGGTCATTTGTTTAGTCAGTCTCCCCACTCTGGCTGTGAACTTCTCAGGAGCTAAGATTTGGCCTTATTGGCCAGTGTGATGGCTCACGCTGTAATCCCAACACTTTAGAAGGCCAAGGTGGGCGGATTGCTTGGGCTCAGGAGTTGGAAACCAGCCTAGGCAACATGGCAAAACCCCATCTCTACAAAAAATATAAAAATTAGTCAGGCGTGGTGACTCTCACCTCTAGTGCCAACTACTCGGAAGGCTGAGGCAGGAGGATCACTTGAGCCCAGGAGACCAGGGTTGCAGTGAGCCAAGATCGTACCACTGCACTCCAGCCTGGGTGACAGAGGGAGACCCTGTCTCAAGAAAAACAAAAACAAAAACAAAAGATTAGGCCTTATTCACCTTTATACCTTTAGCGTCTGGCCCAGAGCTCTTAGATGATCAATAAGTGTTCATTAGATGAGTGAAAAAATTAATAAATTGGGCTAGGCGTGGTGGCTCACGCCAGTAATCCTAGCACTTTGGGAGGCCAAGTTGAGACAATCATCTGAAGTCAGGAGTTCAAGACCAGCCTGACCAACATGGCAAAATCCCGTCTTTACTAAAAATACAAAAATTAGCCAATTGTGGTGGTGTGTGCCTGTGATCCTAGCTACTTGGGAGGCTGAGACAGGAGAATCACTGGAACCCAGCAGGTGGAGGTTGCAGTGAGCCGAGATCACGCCACTGCACTCCAGCCTGGGCCACAGATTGAGACTCCATCTCAAGAAAAAAAAATGATAAATTGGGCTTCTAGGTTCAATCTTAGGAAAACAACTGGAAACTATATACTGTAAGGACTAAGGCTATAATCACCTTAAGAGATTTCATGACTCTGCAACTTCCCCATGTGTTTTTGTCTTCTCACCTATATTTCCCTAGAAAGACTAGTAATTAAACATCTAAAACAAAAAGGGTCTGTGCCCTGTAAGCATGTAGAGTATCCTGACTCAGCCAGCAGGTATTTTCTGCTCACTGGGCCCACACTGGCCACAAGGCCAGGACACAGCTTCTGTCTCAGAATCCTAGGTCATGGCTCTGTGGTGCCATCTTTTCAGAAGCAGAAGTATTTCTCGAGGGCTACAATGTGCCAGGTACTTGACTGGTGGTCTGAGTTCCGTCTGCATGGGGGAGGGATTTCAGAGCATTGCCCTTTATAGTGAATACTTGTTGCTTGTTCCACACCCCTCTTTCTCCAGTACAAGACCCTGCTGCAGGCTCCTGACCGCAGAGCTCTATTCAGGGGCCAAAAAATGACCCTACTGGCCTCATCAGAGTGACTCTCAGCACTGTTGCAGGCACCTGTTGATAAAAGGCTTGCCCTTTTTGGCTTGACTTGATCTGGAAAGGAATGAGTTGGAGTTACTATTACCATTTTTTGTTGTTGTTGTTTTAGATAGAGTCTCGCTTTGTTGCCCAGGCTTGAGTGCAGTGGTGTGATCTCGGCTGACTGCAACTTCTGCCTCCCAGGCTCAAGCGATTCTGGTGCCTCAGCCTCCTGAGTAGCTGGGATTACAAGCATCCATCACCACGCCTGGCTAATTTTTGTATTTTTAGTAGAGATGAGGCTTCACCACTTTGGCCAGACTGGTCTTGAACTGCTGACCTCAAGTGATCTGCCTGTCTTGGCTTCCCAAAGTGCTGGGATTACAGGCATGAGCCACTGCACCTGGCCTACTATCACCAATTTTTGCCACCACACAGAGAACCCCCCAAGAATAGAGCTGAGAGACAGGAAGTGAGACTGAATCATCAGGGAGTGAAATCAAGGGCCTTGCCACATTTACATCCCTAGATCCAGTCATGCCTAAAGTGAGGCTTTCATTGACATGTGAGAAAGAGCTCTAGAATATATTCTCTGGTCCCTTTGAGTATAGAAGATCAGTCACATGACAAATTTTATTTCACAAAGCTGCTGAAGGCCTGAGCTATGGGTCTGCGTACAGGTAAGAGGGCCCTCATGAAGACTGAGAGGAAAGATCCCTAGCTACATGGGAGAAATAAGGTCAATAAAAGGCATTCTGCCTCCACTGAGATACAACAGGTATATAAACACATGGGAGAGAATGGGAAATTATCAGGGGAACCTGCCCCCGATGGTTAACATGGGTTCTTTTCTATTTCCCTAAGTGTCTCAGCTGGTTTGAGAAATAAAGGGAAAGAGTACAAACGAGAAATTTTAAAGCTGGGTGTCCAGGGCAGACATCACATGTTGGCAGGTTCCGTGATGCTCTCTGAGCCGTAAAACCAGCAAGTTTTTATTAGCGTTTTCAAAAGGGGAGGGAGCGCATGAATACGGTGTGGGTCACAGAGATCACATACTTCACAAGGTAATAAAATATCACAAAGCAAGTGGAGGCAGGGTGAGATCACAGGACCACAGGATGGGGTGAAATTAAAATTGCTAATGAAGTTTCGGGCACGTACTGTCATTGATAACATCTTATCAGGAGACAGGGTTTTTTTTTTTTTTTTTTTTTTTTTTTTTGAGACGGAGTCTCGCTCTGTCGCCCAGGCTGGAGTGCAGTGGCCGGATCTCAGCTCACTGCAAGCTCCGCCTCCCGGGTTTATGCCATTCTCCTACCTCAGCCTCCCGAGTAGCTGGGACTACAGGCGCCCGCCACCTCGCCCGGCTAGTGTTTTGTATTTTTTAGTAGAGACGGGGTTTCACCGTGTTAGCCAGGATGGTCTCAATCTTCTGACCTCGTGATCCACCCGTCTTGGCCTCCCAAAGTGCTGGGATAGGAGACAGGGTTTGAGAGCAGACAACCTGTATGACCACAATTTATTAGGTGGGAATTTTCTCATCCTAATAAGCCTGGGAGCACTACAGGAGACCGGGGCTTATTTCACCCCTTCGGCTTCGACCGTAAAAGACGTTGCTCCCACGGGGGCCATTCAGAGGCCTACCCTCAGGGGCACATTCTCTTTCTCAGGGATGTTTCTTGCCGAGAAAAAGAATTCAGCAATAGTTCTCCTATTTGCCTTTGAAAGAACAGAAATACGGCTCTGTTCCGTCTGGCTCACTGGCAGTCATACTCCAAAGTCTTCTCTCCCTTGTTTCCTGAAGATTGCTGTTATCCTGTTCTCTTTTCAAGGTGCCCAGATTTCATATTGTTCAAACACACATGCTCTACAAACAATTTGTGCAGTTAACACAATCATCACAGGGTCCTGAGGCGACATACATCCTCCTCAGCTTACGAAGATGACGGGATTAAGAGATTAAAGTAAAGACGGGCATAGGAAATCACAAGGATATTGATTGGGGAAGTGATAAGTGTCCATGAAATCTTCACAATTTATGTTCAGAGACTGCAGTAAAGACAGGCATAAGAAATTATAAAAGTATTAATTTGGGGAACTAATAAATGTCCATGAAATCTTCACAATTTATGTTCTTCTGCCATGGTTTCAGCTAGTCTCTCTGTTCAGGGTCCCTGACTTCCCGCAACAGGAAATGGGTCAGTCAGAAGCCAAGCCACGCTGGGGTTGTCAACTCGGTCCAGGAGTGGGAATGAATGTCCCAGTCACCCTGTATTACCAGGAGACATAATAAATGATTGTTAAAGGCTGGGTGCGGTGGCTCACGCCTGTAATCCCAGCACTTTGGGAGGCTAAGACGGGTGAATCACCTCAGGTCAGGAGTTCGAGACCAGCCTGGCTAACATGGTGAAAGCTTGTCTCTACTAAAAATATGAAAAAGTAGCTGGGCTTGGTGGCACGTACCTCTAATCCCAGCTACTCGGGAGGCTGAGGCAGGAGAATCACTTGAACCTGGGAGGAGGAGGTTACAGTAAGCCGAAATCACACCTGTGCAATTCAGCCTGGGTGACAGAGCAAGACTCTGTCTCAATAAATAAATTAAAAAATAAATAAATAAATAAATAAATTGTTGTTGTTTGTGTCACCGACACAATAGATAACTGAAACAATCTTCCTTCCCATATCTGCTCCTCTTCTCTTTTTTTTTTTTCTTTTTCTGAGACGGAGTTTCACTTTTGTTGCCCAGGCTGGAGTGCAATGGCCTGATCTCAGCTCACCACAACCTCCCGGGTTCAAGCAATTCTAGTGCCTCAGCCTCCTGAGTAGCTGGGACTATAGTCATGCACAATGCCCAGCTAATTTTAGTAGAGACAGGGTTTCTCCATGTTGGTCAGGCCGGTCTTGAACTCCCAGCCTCAGGTGATCCACCCACCTCGGCCTTCCAAAGTGCTGGGATTACAGGCATGAGTCACCACACCTGCATCTGCTCCTCTTCTCGTATCTCCTGCCTTGGCTAATGGCACCAGCACCTCCTGTGGTAAATATGTATTCTGTCTTTGTCCTCAGTCTTGGCACATGGCTCCTATAACCCTTGGAATCTCCGGAATGATGTCTTTTGTGTGCTAATGAAGTGCCTGGTGGCTGGGAGGGTCCCTGACATAGCCTGAGGATGGGGACTGGTCACCAGAGAGACCAAGGCATGACAGAATTAGAACTTTCAGCTCATCCCCCAACCTCCAGGAGGGAAAAGGGGCTGGCTACTGAGTCAATCACCATTGGTCACTGATTTCATCAATCGTGCCTGTGTAATGAAACCTCCATAAAAACCCCTAAATGATGAGATTTGGGGAGCTTCCGGGTTGGTGAACACACTGAAGTGCTAGGAGGGCAGTGTGCCCAGAGGAGACATAGAAGCTCTGTGTGCCCCTCCAATACCATGCCCTATGCTTCCACCTGGCTGTCTCTGAGCATATGTGCTTTATCATGAAGTGGTAAGCCTAACGAAAGTGTTTCCCAGAGTTCTGTGAGCCATTCTGGCAAATTATTGAACATGAAGGGGGGTAGTGGGAACCTAGGACTTACATAGCTGGTTGATCAGAAATACAGATGGTAACCTGGTACCAGTAACCGACATCCGAAATCAGGGCAATCTTGTGGGATGGAGCTGTTTAACTGGTGGCATTGGCACTAATTCTAGGTAGATAATGTCAGAATGGAATTGATTTGTTGGATACCCAGTTGGTCATGTGGAGAGTTGAATAATTGGTCAGTATAAGAAAAAACTCACATATGTGATGGCAGAAGTATTATGAATAAAAACAGCTCAGAGCTCCCTACTCCCAAACAAGAAAACCTGGAGTCATCTTCGATGCCACCCTCTCACCACCCACCCTCTGCACTATCCCTGCCAATCACTTGCCAAGGTATCCTGATTCCACCCCCAAATACCTCTCTCATCTCCCATCTTCACTTTTCATTCATCATTTACTCATTCAATCACAGATTATTTGCTCTAACCTTCTCTGTGCCAGACTTTGTGATAGGCATTGGAGTCAGAAAAACGAATGAGACCTGGTAGGAAAATCACAAGGTAGTGGTAAAACAAAAACCACAACACAATCATAAAGCAATGGGATTCACACAGAGAGAAATGCACAGAGCTGCCAGGCTTGGTGGCTCACGCCTGTAATCCCAGCACTTTGGGAGGCCGAGGCGGGCAGATCATGAGGTCAGGGGTTCGAGACCAGCCTGACCAACATGGTGAAACCCCGTCTCTACTAAAAATAGAAAATTAGCCAGGTGTGGTGGCACATGCCTGTAATCCCAGCTACTCAGGAGGCTAAGGCAGGAGGATCACTTGAACTTGGAAGGTGGAGATTGCAGTGAGCCAAGATCGCACTACTGCACTCCAGCCTAAATGACACAGCGAGACTCTGTCTCAAAAAAAAAAAAAAGAAAAAGAAATACACAGAGCATCGCAGAGCCCAGGGCAGGGTCCCTGACCAAGCTCAGGAATGGTGGGGAATGGGGTGTGGACATCAGTGGAGTTTTTTGGGGTTTTTTGTTTTGTTTTGTTTTGTTTTGTTTGAGACAGGGTCTTCCTCTGTCACCCAGGCTAGAGTGCAGTGGTGTGATCATAGTTCACTGCAACCTTGGACTCCAGGGCTCAAGAGATCCCCCTGCCTCAGCCTCCTGAGTAGCTGGGATTACAGGCATGAGCCACCACATCCAGTCAATAGACTTTTCTTGATGGGGGTGACGCCCAAGCTTTAAGTTTGAAGACTAAAGGAGAGCTGGCACACCAAGAGTATAGGAGAGGAGAGGAGAGGACACAGCAGGCTGGTAGGGCAGCTTTGAGCATGGCTCAGAGGCGAGGCAAGCAAGGTCTGAATCACTTGTGCTCCAAGTCTAGGCCCACATTACTTCTTACATGGACAAGAGGCCAGCAACTGCTCTACCCACACATTCTCCTCCCCTACCATCAGAAAAATCTCTCTAAAGCTCAAATTTGACTTCCTGTCTTCCCTGCTGGCTACCTTCTGCTGGTTCCCCTTTCTGATCTGTGGCGTCTCAGTTCCACCTCTGTTCATAAACTTCATATGGTGCCTTCAAAAGTATTTCTGTCTCTGGACCTTCATCCTTGCACTACTGTCTGCCTGCAATTTCCTGCCCTGCCTTGGTTGATGAGGTGGACTCCTATTCATACTTCAGAGTGACTCAGATGTGACTTGTTCCACAAAGTCCCCTCCCACTTGCACTCACCTCCGTGGTGCACGTATTCCAGGGCTGTGAGCTTCACCTCTCTGCACAGCTGTGAGGGTGCAGACCTCCTCTGCTGGCACCAGGGCCCGGCCCGCGGTGGGCCTTTAGCAAATGCGGAATTAAGGCTCCCAGTAGGTGAAAATGTAGCTAATGACCAGGAAGCTAGAAGCTGTTGGAACATTTTTGAGACCCTTTAGACCTGGAAATAGCTCTATGTGAGAGGGTTGCTAATAGAGAAGGCTGGAAGTGAGGTCCCTCTGTCCCCAGCTTGCCTCAGACCCTGGTTCCAGATACAGCCACATGTGTTTCCAACCAAGACTCTGATCTGGCTCCTCAACCAAACCTCCCCTGTGTCCATGGATCTGTCTGAACTCCCATTTATAACCGTAGAGGTTGTGGGTTAGAGAGGCACTGTGCTAATGATGACTGTATGGTTATTATGATTGTGAAGTTGTTATATTTTACATAGAATACAAGTTTATGTACATTACTATTGAGACTAGTAAAGCTCTTTGGCACTTTAAAAACAAATCCCAGTCAGGAGTGATGGCTCATGCCTGTAATCCTAGCTCTTTGGGAGTCCAAGGCAGGAGGACTGGTTGAGCCCAGTTCTCCAGGAATTTGAGACCAGGCTGGGCAACATAGTAAAACCCCATCACTACCAAAAAAAAAAAAAAAATCAAAAAATTAGCCAGACATGGTGGCATGCAACTTTAGTCCCAGCTACTCGGGAGGCTGAGGCAGGAGGACTGTTTGAGCTCAGGAAGTTGAACCTACAGTAAGCCATGATCTCACCACTGCACTCTAGCTTGGGCAACAGAGTGAGATCCTGTCTCAAAAAAACAAAGCAAAACAAATCTCAATTCAATTACATTTAATTATTTTTTTTTTTTTTTTTTGAGACGGAGTCTTGCTCTGCCGCCCAGGCTGGAGTGCAGTGGCCGGCTCTCAGCTCACTGCAAGCTCCGCCTCCCGGGTTCACGCCATTCTCCTGTCTCAGCCTCCCGAGTAGCTGGGACTACAGGCGCCCGCCTCGTCGCCCGGCTAGTTTTTTGTATTCTTTAGTAGAGACGGGGTTTCACCGTATTAGCCAGGGTGGTCTCGATCTCCTGACCTTGTGATCCGCCCGTCTCGGCCTCCCAAAGTGCTAGGATTACAGGCTTGAGCCACCGCGCCTGGCCACTTTTTCTTACCTTATTGTTTGAATGTTGTACAATGAGAGAGCTTGGTTTTTGGAATAATTAAATGTAATTAGAGGCCGGGCGCGGTGGCTCAAGCCTGTAATCCCAGCACTTTGGGAGGCCGAGACGGGCGGATCACGAGGTCAGGAGATCGAGACCATCCTGGCTAATACGGTGAAACCCCGTCTCTACTAAAAAATACAAAAAACTAGCCGGGCGACGAGGCGGGCGCCTGTAGTCCCAGCTACTTGGGAGGCTGAGGCAGGAGAATGGCATGAACCTGGGAGGCGGAGCTTGCAGTGAGCTGAGAGCTGAGATCCGGCCACCGCACTCCAGCCTGGGCGACAGAGCCAGACTCCGTCTCAAAAAAAAAAAAAAAAAAGAAAGAAAAAGAAAAAGTGCCTATGTGCCCCAAATTGGCGTGACTACTGCTCGCAGTTTAGATATGTGTCCTGTCAGCCTATAGAAACACAAGTGTCTGCGTGTGAGTGTAACTCTGACCCCTTCTCCTCCCCCTCCAACAAATGTACATATATATATATATTCTTTTTGTTCTGTTTTGTTTTTTTTTTTTTTTTTTTTTTTTTTTGAGACGGAGTCTTGCTCTGCCACCCAGGCTGGAGTGCAGTGGCCGGATCTCAGTTCACTGCAAGCTCCGCCTCCCGGGTTTACGCCATTCTCCTGCCTCAGCCTCCCGAGTAGCTGGGACTACAGGCGCCCGCCTCGTCGCCCGGCTAGTTTTTTGTATTTTTTAGTAGAGACGGGGTTTCACCGTATTAGCCAGGATGGTCTCGATCTCCTGACCTCGTGATCCGCCCGTCTCGGCCTCCCAAAGTGCTGGGATTACAGGCTTGAGCCACCGCGCCCGGCCCTCTGTTTTGTTTTGTTTGATTTTGTTTTTGATGTTAGTAGAGACAAGGTCTCACTATGTTGCCCAGGCTGGTCACAAACTCCACTATGTTGCCCAGGCTGGTCACAAACTCCTGAGCTCATGCGATCCTCTCACCTTGGCCTCCCAAAGTAATGAGATTATAGGTGTGAGCCACCATGCTCAGCCTATATATTCTTTTTTTTTTTTTTTTTTTTTTTTTTTAAGCCAGAGTCTTGCTCTGTCACCCAGGCTGGAGTGTAATAGCATGATCTTGGCTCACTGCAACCTCCACCTCCTGGGTTCAAGCGATTCTCCTGCCTCAGTCTCTTGAATAGCTGGGATTACAGGCATGTACCACCACACCAAGCTAATTTTGTATTTTTAGTAGAGATGGGGTTCCACCAGTCAGGTTGGTCTTGAACTCCTGACATCAGGTGATCTGTCCACCTCAGCCTCCTAAAGTATTGGGATTACAGGCGTGAGCCACCACAGCCAGCCTTTTTTTTTTTTTTTTTTTTTTTTTTTTTTGTGAGACAGAGTCTCACTCTGTTGCCCAGGCTGGAGTGAAGTGGCACGATCCTGGCTTACTGCAACCTCTGCCTCCTGGGTTCAAGCAATTCTCCTGCCTCAGCCTCCTGAGTAGGTGGGATTACAGGCGTCCTCCACCAAGCCCAGCTAATTTTCTGTATTTATAGTAGAGATGGGGTTTCACCATGTTGGCCAGGCTGGTCTTGAACTCCTAACCTCAGGTGATCTGCCCACCTCAGCCTCCCAAAGTGTTAGGATTACAGGCGTGAGCCACCATGCCCTGCTATATATCCTTTTTTTTTTTTTTTTTTTGTTTAAGAAGGAGTCTCCCTCTGTCACCCAGGCTAGAGTGCAGTGGCATGATCTTGGCTCGCTGCAACCTCCACCTCCTGGGTTCAAGCAATTCTCCTGCCTCAGCCTCCTGAGTAGCTGGGATTACAGGCACGTGCCACCACGGCTGGCTAATTTTTTGGTATTTTTTAGTAGAGATGGGGTTTTGCCGTGTTGGTCAGGCTGGTTTCGAACCCCTGACTTTGTGATCCGCCTGCTTCGGCCTCCCAAAGTGCTGAGATTACAGACATGAGCCACTGCACCTGGCCTTATATTCTTTTTTTTTTTTTTTTTTGAGACGGAGTCTCGCTCTGCCGCCCAGGCTGGAGTGCAGTGGCCGGATCTCAGCTCACTGCAAGCTCTGCCTCCTGGGTTTACGCCATTCTCCTGTCTCAGCCTCCCGAGTAGCTGGGACTATAGGCGCCCGCCACATCGCCCGGCTAGTTTTTTGTATTTTTTAGTAGAGATGGGGTTTCACCATGTTAGCCAGAATGGTCTCGATCTCCTGACCTCGTGATCCGCCCGTCTCGGCCTCCCAAAGTGCTGGGATTACAGGCTTGAGCCACCGCGCCCGGCTTTTTTTTTTTTTTTTTAAATAGCCTGATGGGGTCAGGTGCAGTGGCTCATGCCTGTAATCCCAGCACTTTGGGAGGCTGAGGTGGACGGATCACTTGAGGTCAGGAGTTAAGAGACCAGCCTGGCCAACATATAGTGAAACCCCATCTCTGCTAAAAATACAAAAATTAGCTGGGTGTGGTGACGCACGACTGTAATCCCAGCTACTCAGGAGGCTGAGTCTGGAAAATCGCTTGAACCCGGGAGGCAGAGTCTGCAGTGAACCGAGATCACGCTATTGCACTCCAGCCTGGGCAACAAGAGCGAGACTGTCTCAAAACAAAACAAAACAACTTGATGGACATCTTTGTCAGTACATATAATTCTATTTGATTCTTTTTAATGGTCACATAGTAAGACTTATTATATTAGGGTCAGCAAAGTATGGCCTCTAGACCAAATATGGCCCAGCACCTAAATGAAGTTGTGTGGGAACATACCCATGCCTATTCCTTTCCATAGAGTCTCAGCCTACTTTTGCACAATAGTAGCAGAATTAAAAGGTTGCATCAGAGACTCTGTTGCCTACAAAGTCCAGAGAGTTTACTATCTAGCTCTTTACAGAAAAAGTATGCCAACCTGTGCAATATATGGCTGCATCATGCTTTATTTAGCCAGTCCCTGTTAATAACATTTAAATTGTTTCCACTTGTTCAGCATTAACAATCTCACAATTAACACTTTCTTTTTCAACATTTACATCAGTTGATGGCCACCATGGCTATCAGTGAGTGAGAACATTAGTAAGTGTGAACCCAATGTGTCGATACAGAAATATTTCCTTTAAGAGTGGACCCAGGCCGGGCGCGGTGGCTCAAGCCTGTAATCCCAGCACTTTGGGAGGCCGAGACGGGTGGATCACGAGGTCAGGAGATCGAGACCATCCTGGCTAACACCGTGAAACCTCGTCTCTACTAAAAAATACAAAAAACTAGCCGGGCGATGTGGCGGGCGCCTATAGTCCCAGCTACTCGGGAGGCTGAGGCAGGAGAATGGTGTAAACCTGGGAGGCAGAGCTTGCAGTGAGCTGAGATCCGGCCACTGCACTCCAGCCTGGGCGATAGAGCGAGACTCCGTCTCAAAAAAAAAAAAAAAGAGTGGACCCTTTCATTAACAGATATTGTGGCTCCAGGGGCAACTCTGGAAATAGGAGCAATTACCAAAGTTGCCAAGGCAAAGGGCTGTACAAAAAAATCTCATTTTCGTAATAAAGAACCAGAACACTCACCAAAGAGCATCAAAGCAGACTTCAGGGTCCAGCATGAGGTGAAAATTCAGGGATGCAGAACAATGAAACATAGATACGAGCCGAGGATGGCCTACTGTCACTGACGGAGTGACATAAAGGAGCCCAAAAGTAAAGGGAAGGATATCATTTCAAACATTAGCTGGGCACAGTGGCACATGCCTGTAAGCAATCCCAGCTACTCAGAAGCTGAGGCAGGAGAATTGCTTGAATCCAGCAGTTCAAGGCTGCAGTGAGCCATGATCGTACCACTGCACTCCAGCCTGGGCAAGAGAGCGAGATCCCATTGAAAGAAAGAAAAAGGCCGGACACGGTGGCTCACGTCTGTAATCCCAGCACTTTGGGAGGCCGAGGCAGGTGGATCGCCTGAGGTCAGGAGTTTGAGACCAGCCTGGCCAACACAGTGAAACTCTGTCTCTATTTAAAACACAGAAAATTAGCTGGGCTTGGTGGCGGACGCCTGTAATCCCAGCTACTCGGGAGGCTGAGGCAGGAGAATAGCTTGAACCCGGAAGGCAGAGGTTGCAGTGAGCCGAGATCATGCCATTGCACTCCAGCCTGGGCAATAACAGCGAAACTCCATTTCAAAAAAAAAAGAAAAGAAAAGAGAGAGAGAAAGAGAGAGAGGAAGGGAGGGAGGAAGGGAGGAAGGAAGGAAGGGAGGGAGGAAGGGGGGTTAAGGAAAGGGAAGGGAAAGAAAGGAAGGAAAGAAGGAAAGAAAGAAAGAAAAGTAGCAATTACCAAGCATTTGCCAGGCACGAGTGCTTGATACTGTACAGGCAGGCATGGTATTCCAAATGTTCAATAAGGATTATTGCTCAGACATCAGCCAGTCAGAACAGATGCAGAACTTTTTCATTTTTCCTTCCTTCCTTCCTTCCTTCCTCCCTCCCTCCCTCCCTCCCTGCCACCCTTCCCTCCCTCCCTCCTTCCCTCCCTCCTTCTGTCTTTCTTTTTTCCTTTTTTTCTTTTCTTTTCTTTTCTTTTATTATTATTTTTTATTTTTTTTATTATACTTTAAGTTCTAGGGTACATGTGCATAACGTGCAGGTTTGTTACATATGTATACTTATGCCATGTTGGTGTGCTGCACCCATCAACTCGTCAGCACCCATCAATTCATCATTTATATCATGTATGACTCCCCAATGCAATCCCTCCCTCCTCCCCCCTCCCCATGATAGGCCCCAGTGTGTGATGTTCCCTTTCCCGAGTCCAAGTGATCTCATTGTTCAGTTCCCACCTATGAGTGAGAACATGCGGTGTTTGGTTTTCTCTTCTTGTGATATTTGCTAAGAATGATGGTTTCCAGCTGCATCCATGTCCCTACAAAGGACGCAAACTCATCCTTTTTTATGGCTGCATAGTATTCCATGGTGTATATGTGCCCTTTTTTTTTTTTTTTTTTTTTTTTTTTTGAGACACAGTCTTGCTCTTTCATACAGGCTGGAGTACAGTGGGGTGGTGCAATCATGGCTCACTACAGCCTCGACCTCCCAGACTCAAGCAATTCTCCCACCTTGGCCTCCATAGTGCTGGGATTACAGGCATAAGCCACTGCACTCGGCCAGATGCAGGCTTAAATAATTGATATCACTGAACCAGTGTGAGTTGCTGAATATCACACTGCCCATATTCAGTACTCAATTTAATCCCCACAGTCATATGCCACCTGACAGTCAAGAGAAGCAACTTTGAGGAAAAATATCAACCAACACAGTTTCCTTCTCCTCCAAGCATGTCTCAGGATAGGTCCCCTCCACTCTAACCACTGATAGTAACTGAAGAAGCAATTGTCAGACCTCCTGCACAGCATCAGACTGTACTAGAAAAGATGGATATGTGTGTGTAAAGTTATATATTGCTATAGATATTTCTCCCAAGAAGACATACAAGTGGCCAATAAGCACAAGAAAAGATGCTTGACTGGGCGTGATGGCTTATGCCTGTAAACCCAGCACTTTGGAGGCTGAGGCGGGCAGATTACCTGAGGTCAGGAGTTCGAGACCAGTGTGGCCAACATGGCAAAACCCCGTCTCTACTAAAAATACAAAAAAATTAGCCAGGCACGGTGGCAGGGGCCTGTAATTCCAGCTACTTGGAAGGCTGAGGCAAGAGAATCGCTTGAACCCGGGAGTTGGAGGTTGCAGTGAGCTGAGACTGCGCCACTGCACTCCAGCCTGGGCAACAGAGCAGGACTCCATCTCAAAAAAAAAAAAAAAAAAAGAAGAAAAAGAAAGAAAGAAAAGAAAAGATGCTCAACATTATCAGTTATTAGACAAGTGCAAATCAAAACCACGAGATACTACCCCACACCCACTAGAATAGATATAATAAAAAGAGGGACCATAACAAGTGTCAGTAAGGATGTGTGTAGAAGTTGAAGCCCTCATCCACTGAAGGTAGGAATGTAAAACAGCACAGTTGCTGTGGAAAACAATTTGGCAGTTTCTCAAAAAGTTAAACAGAGGTACCATATAACCCAGCAATTCCACTCGTAGGTATATACCCAAGAGAAATGAAAACAAGAGTCCACACAAAACTTTTACACAAATGTTCATAGCAGCATATTCACAATAGCCAAAAGTAGAAACAACACAAATGCTCATCAACTGATGAATGGCTGAACACAATGTAGTATTCCATACAATAGGCTATATTATGCAGCCATGAGATGTACTGAGACATGCTACAACATGGATGAACCTTGAGGACGTTGTGCTAAGTGAAAGAACAGACCCAAGGCCCGGTGCAGTGGCTCATGCCTGTAATCCCAGCACTTTGGGAGGCTAAGGCAGGCAGATCACCTGAGGTCAGGAGTTCGAGACCAGCCTGGCCAACATGGTGAAACCCCATCTCTATTTTTAAAAAGTACAAAACTTAGCCAGGCATGGTGGTGTGCACCTGTAATCCCAGCTACTTGGGAGGGTGAGGCAGGAGAATCGTTCGAACCCAGGAGGCAGAGCTTGCAGTGAGCCAAGATCGCATCACTGCACTCCAGCCTGGGTGACAGAGCAAGACTCCGTCTCAAAAGATAAAAAACAAAAACAGAAACAAAAGGCCACATAGTATATATGATTCCATTTTTATGGAATGTCCAGAACAGGCAAATCCATGGACACTGAAAGTAGATTCATGGCAGCCTGAGACCGAGGGTGGGAGAAAAGGGAAATGACTGCTAATGGGTGTAGGCTGATGAAAATGTTCTAGAATTAGATGGTGGGGATGGTTACATAACTTTGTTAACATACTAAAAACCTTTCGAAGAGTGTGAATTTTATGGTATGTAAATAACATTTCTTTTAAAACTACAGATTAGGCTGGGCACAGTGGCTCATGCCTGCAATCCCAGTACTTTGGGAGGCCAAGGCAGGAGGACTGCTTGAGTGCAGGAGTCTGACACCAGCCTGAGCAACATAGCAAGACATCATCTCTACAAAAAAATTTTTTTAATTAGCCAGATGTGGTAGCACTCGCCTGTAGTTTCAACTACTCAGGAGGCTGAGGTGGGAAGATTGCTTGAGCCCAGGAGGTCAAGGCTGCAGTGAGCTGTGATTGAGCCACTTGTGCTCCAGCCTCAGTGACAAAGTGAGACCATCTCAAAAACTAAATAATTTTTTAAAAGTTACATATTATTAGCCAGGTGTGGTGGTGCATGCCTGTAATCCCAGCTACTCAGGAGGCTGAGGCAGAAGAATTGCTTGAACCCGGGAGGTGGAGGTTGCGGTGAGCCAAGATTGTGCCACTGTACTCCAGCCTGGGCAAAAAGTGAAACCCCGTCCAAAAAAAAAAAGTACATATTATTATGCCAATGAACCACATTCCTTGGTGACTTACCTTCATTTTTCATCCCAAAGATCTCCCTGTATAAGAGAGAGTATGTGCTTCATTTTGGCACATCCTAATTATCAGTAAATGCTGATATAGGCTTACTGTGGGCCAGACACTACGCTAAGTGCTTTCCATGAGTGAATGAACTCTACTGGGTGGGATGAGCCACTATTTGTACTTCTGGACCCGTGATCCCTGATGTCTGCCCATTTGAGTTCTGAGAGTTGGCCTCAGCATTGGGATGGTGGCAGCAGTAGTGCAGAGAGAGAGCATAGGACCTCGGGTTCGAAAAACTCAAGAAAACTCAGAACACTGATAAAAAAAAGTCTGGGACAGTATTCAGCAACAGAAGAACAAGTTGAAGCTCAAAATCAGGAACTAGGTTGCAGACTGGGATTGGTAAAGAAATTGGAGTCAGGGGTGGGTTCCCAAAAAGGGACAATGTCAGCACCCCATGCTACAACACTGAATCCCAACAAAACATAGCAGATATAATCCAGGTCTACATCAAAAGTTCTTGGGAATGTACATGAAATCATACTGGGGCCAGGATATGTGGAGTGAGGCACAGATCTGGCCATGCAGTGCAGGGATGATGCCAGTGTTGATTTCTAAGCCTGTGTTTTCTCTGAGTTCTGATGGATCAGTGCCTAGGAGAACAAAGGCAGGATCAAGTGGTCCAGGTACTCAGAGTCAGAAATCCAATCTACAAGGCAAGCAATGAAGACAGCAAGAAAGGACTGCAAGACGAAAACTAAAGGCCAAGCCCAGGGATGGGTAACGATTTCTGAGAAAACATGTAAGCGCAGTGGCTGTCGCTGGCCACTGGCTCCTGGTGCCAGATTATAAAGCGAAGGTATGGGAAACAGCAGCATGAACTCAGGGATCAGCCAAGGACAAACAGAGCTGAGTCTGCTTTCAACCTGCCCCCGGAATGAAGTGAGCTATGGACTACATAACAGGATGCGATGAGACAACAGGACAGCAGAAAGCTAAAGGCAAGCCTAATAGACTCTATCCAAAGTGTCCATCTGGGTTGGACACGGTGGCTTATGCTTGTAATCCCAGCACTTCGGGAGGCCAAGGCAGGCAGATTGCTTTAGTCCAGGAGTTCAAGATCAGCCTCAGCAAAATAGTGAGACTTCGTCTCTACAAAAAAAAACAAACAAAAAATTGGGGCCAGGCGCAGTGGCTCACGCCTGTAATCCCAGCACTTTGGGAGTCCGAGGCAGGTGGATCACAAAGTCAGGAGTCTGAGACCAGCCTGGCCAATATGGTGAAACCCCCTCTCCACTAAAAATACAAAAATTAGCCAGGCATGGTGGCAGGTGCCTGCAGTCCCAGCTACTCGGGAGGCTGGGGCAGAAGAATTGCTTGAACCTGGGAGGTGGGGTTGCAGTGAACCAAGATCGCACCACTGTGCTTCAGCCTTCACGATAGAGCGAGACTCCATTTCAAAAACAAACAAAAAAATTGTAATCAGCTGGGTGTGGTGGTACATGGCTGTAGTCGCAACTACTCCTGTGGCTGAGGTGGGAGGACTATTTGAGCCCAGGAGTCTGAGGCTGCAGTGAGCCATGATCATGCCACTGCACTCCAGCCTGGGTGACAGAAAGAGACCCCATTTCAAAAAACACAAAACAGAAAAACAAAAAAGTTTGGTCGCAATGGCTTTTTAGAGACACCATGTCTAAAAAAACAAGAAAAAGAAGGGCCAGGCACGGTGGTTGATGCCTGTAATCCTAGCACTTTGGGAGGCCAAGGCAGGCGGATCACTTGAGGTCAGGAGTTCTAGACCAGCCTGGCCAACATGGTGAAACTCCATCTCTACTAAAAATACAAAAATTAGCTGGGCGTGGCGTGGTGGCACACACCTGTAATCCCAGCTACTCGGGAGGCTGAGGCATGAGAATTGCTTGAACCTGGGAGGCAGAGCTTGCAGTGAGCCGCGATTGGGCCACTGCACTCCAGTGTAGGCAACAGAGCGAGACTCTGTCTCAAAAAGAAAAAGAAACAACTGGCCACAGAGTAGATAAAGAACAGAATGGGAGAAAGACAAGAGGCTTGGGGACCAGTTAGGAGACAGCTACAAGTTGAGAGTAAAGTAATAAAGGCCTAAATCAGAGGCTAACAAACTTTTGCTGTAGGGCCATGTGGGAAATATTTTAGTCTTTGCTTGCCATAAGATCTGTGTATCAATTTTTTAACTATGCTGTTGTAGCATGAAAGTAGCCATAGATAAGAAGTAACAGGCTGGGTGAGGTGGCTCACACCTGTAATCCCAGCACTTTGGGAGGCCAAGGCAAGCGGATCACTGGAGTTCAAGACCAGCCTGACCAACATGGCTTCGCTGTCTCTATTAAAAATACAAAATTAGGGCTGGGCGCAGCAGCTCACACCTGTAATCCCAGCACTTAGGGAGGCTGAGGTGGGCAGCTGAGGTCAGGAGTTCGAGACCAGCCTGGCCAACATGGTGAAACCCCGTCTCTACTAAAAATACCAAAATTAGCCAGGCTTGGTGGCATGCCCCTGTAATCCCAGCTACTCGGGAGGCTAAGGCAGGAGAATTGCTTGAACCCAGTAGGCAGAGGTTGTGGTGAGCCGAGATCGCGCCATTGCACTCCAGCCTGGGCAAAAAGAGCAAAACTCCATTTCAAAAAAATAAAAGAAAAGGAAAAAAAAGAAAAATTAGCTAGGCATGGTGGCGCATGCCTAAATCCCAGCTACTCAGGAGGCTGAGGCAGAAGAATTGCTTGAACCAGGAGGTGAAGGTTGCAGTAAGCTGAGATGGCACCCCTGCAATCCAGCCTGGATGACAGAGACTCTGCTTCAAAACAAACAAACAAAAAAGTAAAATAGGCATAACTGTGTTCCAATAAAACTTTATTTACAAAAATGGTGGTGGGGAGCCAGATTTGGCCCATGGGCTAGTTTGCCTACCCTGGACCTAAAGTAATAATATAATAGTCAACATTTGTTGAGAACTATGACATACCAGGCACTTTATTACTGATTCTCACAGCAACCTTGAGGGGAAGTATTACTGGCTCTCTTCTAGAGATAAAGAAACTGAGGCTGAGAGATGTTAGGTTACTTTCCCAGGGTCACCCTGATGGTATGTGGCAAAACTGGGATTCAACTCAGGTCTTTACTCCAGAGCTCATGGTTAGTCTATGCCACCTGCCAGAGCAGTCAAAAGGAAGGGAGAGGGGAATATATGACTATCAGGTCTCAGTTCCTGGGAGAATTCACTCACTCGCTCGCTCACTCACTCACTCACTCATTCACCCATTCAACAAATATTTTACTTATGCTATTTGCAAAGTACTTGGGATTCAAAGACAAATAAGATATGATTGCTGTCCTCAAGTAGCTCAGAGTCTAGATTTTTTTTTTTTTTTTTTTTTGACAGGGTCTTGCTCTGTCATCCAGGCTGGCGTGCAGTGGCACAATCATGGCTCACTGCAGCCTCAACCTCCTGGGCTCAGGTGATCCTCCCACCTTAGCCTCCCAAGTAGCTGGAACTACAGATATGCACTACCATATCAGGTTAATTTTTTGTATTTTTTTTTTTTTTCTTGTAGAGATGGGGTTTTGCCATGTTGCCCAGGCTGGTCTCGAACTCCTGGCTCAAGTGATCCATCCACCTTGGCCTCTCAAAGTGCTGGGATTACAGGCGTGTGTCACCACACCTGGCCAAGTCTAGCATTTAAACCTCTAACTGAATGTAAGGGATGAAGAAAAGGGAATGTGATTAATAAGATCAATGAGTTAAAACATTGAAGTTGCTCTCATCCCTGCTTCCTTCCTTCCTCTAAGCATCCAGAGAGCTCTCTGATCCTTTGGGATCACAGACACGGGATATTTTTACTCTCCAGAATGAACACATAGGCGGATTTATGGTGAAATTACTGAAGCTTACACTTCAGGGTCCCTTGCTTCCTCAAACAGGGCTTCCAAGCCCTGTATCTAATTTTGCATTTCTTTCTTTCTTTCTTTATTTTTTTTTTTTTTTTGAGACAGAGTCTCACTCTGTCACCCAGGCTGGAGTGCAGTGGCCGGATCTCAGCTCCGCCTCCCAGGTTTACACCATTCTCCTGCCTCAGCCTCCTGAGTAACTGGGACTACAGGCGCCGGCCACCTCGCCCGGCTACCTTTTTGTATTTTTCAATAGAGACGGGGTTTCACCAGATCGAGGATGGTCTCGATCTCCTGACCTCGTGATCCGTCCGTCTCGGCCTCCCAAAGTGCTGGGATTACAGGCTTGAGCCACCGCGCCCGGCCCTGCATTTCTTTCTTAAGAGTTGCCTGTCCCAAATATATAAGCCTCAGGGCCCCAAACCTGGATCCAGCTTAAGTGAGTATTTTTTAAGAGCCAGGTCTGATAGAAGCCTGTTTTTAAGGATTACCAGGAACTGAGATGCTGTTTTTGGCCCTCAGGGGTTTCTCTCAGAACTAAGAATTTGGGGGCTGTCCTGAGTCACAGGTGCAGCCTGAAGTCTGTTCCCACCGCGTCCACTCTCCTCCATTTCCCATCACCTGCCCCTATTGTGTCTTCCTTTAAAATACAGCCCTGGGCCCTAAGCTTTGTGCTGATTCAAGCTCTTTGGAATTCAAGACATCCAGGAATCCGATGCTCCAAGAATTTTCCCAATGACCTCTCAGTGGGCCATTCAGGCAGGAAAGGACACACACATTCCTAATGGGGCCAGAGGCTGTGACTGAGCCTGTGTGTGGCTGGGAGTTTGCTGAATACAAGGTGCTGGCCGTTGGCAGGGCTTCCCAGGGTGGGGACGTCCTGCTGAGCTCATCAGCAGGCCCAGCTCTGTACCCATTTGTCCAGGGAAAAATCAACCCCTAGTGGAACTGTTTGTTTTATACTCTCTCACCCAAGTCATAAATGACTCACAACTAGAATGTTATTAACGTGAAATAGGAGGCCTACCTGGCAAAATAATTGGTTTTGGTCATTTTTCAGAGTGGCAGGCAAATCCACAAAGCATATCAAATTACAGGTTAGAAACTTGATGACTAAACAAGAATAATACTGTGAGTTCTCAAGGGTACATCCTGTACCTGTTTTGCCCACTGTCATATCACCAAAAAGACACAGTGAATACAGCCCTTGACACATTGGAGGAACTCTATAGAAGAGTTACTGAATGATTAAAGAAAAGGGGGCCGGGCGCGGTGGCTCAAGCCTGTAATCCCAGCACTTTGGGAGGCCGAGACGGGCGGGCGGATCACAAGGTCAGGAGATCAAGACCATCCTGGCTAACCCGATGAAACCCCGTCTCTACTAAAAAATATAAAAAACTAGCCGGGCGAGGTGGCGGGCGCTTGTAGTCCCAGCTACTCGGGAGGCTGAGGCAGGAGAATGGCGTAAACCCGGGAGGCGGAGCGTGCAGTGAGCTGAGATCCGGCCACTGCACTCCAGCCTGGGCGACAGAGCGAGACTCCGTCTCAAAAAAAAAAAAAAAGAAAGAAAAGGGATGAGCTGTTCTTAGCAGAAACACCCATTTCTCCTAAGATGAATTCGCATTCTTTTGGACGAGTTCTTTCTAAATTAACTGCACTAGCCAGTGGTATCAGAGCATCTTTATCTTTGGATATTACAACTCTATAAATTCTAATTTCTTCTTCTTTTTTTTTTTGAGACAGAGTTTTGCTTTTTCACCCAGGCTGGAATGAAGTGGCACAATCTCGGCTCACTGCAACCTCCACCCTGCCGGGTTCAAGCGATCCTCCTGCCTCAGCCTCCTGAGTAGCTGGGATTATAGGCACCTGCCACCATGCTGGCTAATTTTTCCATTTTCAGTAGAGACAGCAAAGCCATGTTGGCCAGACTGTTCTCGAACCCCTGACCTCAGGTGATCCACCCACCTCCGCCTCCCAAAGTGCTAGGGTTACAGGTGTGAGCCACTGCACCTGGCTGAGATGCTATAATTTCTAACCTATGGCTTCCCCTTTTCTGGATTCCATGCAGTCCACACACAAGCATTCTATGACTCATTACCTCCTGAGCATCCAGCTTCTTAAGTGTTACATTCCAGGGATCTTTTCTACAGTATGTTTCTAACTCCTTGGTGGTTTTTGGGGAGACCTGGGTGACACACTTGGAACAGACCTGCTCCAAGGGCTTGCTCATCCACTTTGTGTACATCCCATTCCCTTCACTTTCAGGTGACCTCACTTTCTAACCTTCCTTAGAGCAACCAATCCCCCATACCCTGTCTCCTTCTTCAGAGAATCTATGGGGATTTGTGGTTTTTAAATTGGCATATGAGTTTTAGGCACAGTTGGAGCAGGAAATGCCTTCATGAGGAATTCAGCAGCTTCCAGAGATAAAATGTGATAGGGCAAATTATGAGTCTGGGAATCAGGACACTTGGGTTCCAGTTTTGTACACATCATTCATTCATTTCACAAATGAGCACCCAAAGCCCACTATGATAGCCAACTGCAGGGCTGTGCTAGAAGTATGTAAACAAAGACACCTACTCCCGCCCAAAGGCAGCCCAGTGGGGGAAGTGAAAGGATTAATTGCAATAATAGAGAATTGTAAAAGGAATTGGGAGCACTTAGTGAGGTGGTTCTCCTATTGCACCATCACGATCCCCACGGGTGTTCTTTCAAATGCCAATCTTTGAGTCCCAGCCTTCAGAGATCCTGATCCGGTTGATCTAGGAATGCTCAGGGACATTGAATATTTATTCTGAGCACGTTCCCTCCTCCCTGCACTCCCCTCCCGGTGATTCCACTGCAAGTGGCCCCAACCCACACGCTTTCCTTCAAGAAAAGGTTCACAAAGGCAGGGGTCTGCAGCTGATTTTTTTTTTTTTTTCCCAAGAGACAAGGTGTTGCTGTCACCCACGCTGGAGAGCAGTGGCGCAATCATAGCTCACTGCAGCCTCAATCTCCCAGGCTCAAGTGGTCCTCCCGCCTCAGCTTCCCAAGTAGCTGGAACTACAGGCATGTGCCACCACATCCAGCCCTTACAGCACATCCAGCTCTTACAGCTGATTTTTAAAGGAGGAAGGAATACAAACTTACGAGGCACAGAGGGAAAAAATGGCATGATTTTACCCTACACTCTAAGACAATGAAGGCCAAGAGGCATGAATACCACAGCTTCCTGACCTACCCAAATGGACACCTTTATCTCCACTAGCAACTTTTTCTTTTTTTTTTGAGACACAGTCTCACTCTTGCCCAGGCTGGAGTGCAGTGGCACGATCTCGGCTCACTGAAACCTCTGCCTCCCGGGTTCAAGCGATTCTCCTGCCTTAGCCTCCAGAGTAGCTGGGACTACAGGCGTGAGCCATCATGCCCAGTTAATTTTTGTATTTTTAGTAGAGATGGGGTTTCACCATCTTAGGCTGGTCTTAAATTCCTGATCCACCCGCCTCAGCCTCCCAAAGTGCTGGGATTACAGGTGTGAGCCACCATGACTGGCCAATTTTTGTATTTTCTTAGTAGAAACAGGGTTTCACCATACCGGCCAGGCTGGTCTCAAACTCCTGACCTCGTGATAAGCCCGCCTCGGGCTCCCAAAGTGCTGGGATTACAGGCATGAGCCACCACGTTGGGCCCATTGGCAACCGTTTCTATAGCACCAGCAGAGGAAGAGGTATCCTGCTCCTGGTGGAAGCTAAACTCATCTAAGCTCCTTCTCCCCTCCGTCTCCCACCCTCACCAACCCCATCTCACTGCTCCACACACATACACCCTTCTGTTCTCTGCCGCCTCTCCTGGATTCTCCCCCTAAACCTCTAAACACACTAGACTCTCCTATTCCTAAAACCAAAAACACTTCCCTTCACTCTGGGGCCTCCACTTACCATCTTTTTTTTTTTTTTTTTTTTTAATTTTTTTGAGATGGAGTTTCACTCTTGTTGCCCAGGCTGGAATGCAATGATGCAATCTCGGCTCACAGCAACCTCCGCCTCCTGGGTTCAAGCGATTCTCCTGCCTCAGCCTTCCAAGTAGCTGAGATCACAGGCATGAGCCACCATGCTTGGCTACTTTTGTATTTTTAGTAGAGACGGGATTTCTCCATGTTGGTCAGGATGGTCTCGAACTCCCGACCTCAGGTGATCCGCCCGCCTCAGCCTCCCAAACTGCTGGGATTATAGGCATAAGCCAC
Organism: Rhinopithecus roxellana; assembly: GCF_007565055.1. NCBI lineage: Eukaryota > Metazoa > Chordata > Mammalia > Primates > Cercopithecidae > Rhinopithecus > Rhinopithecus roxellana. Next base: position 20,781,499 of record NC_044565.1, on the reverse strand, counting down.
CGTGCCCAGTCCCATTTACTACCTTTTATTTCTCATTTATTTCTCTGACAAGCTTTTTTTTGAGATGGAGTCTCGCCCTGTTGAGTGCAGTGGCATGGTCTTGGCTCACTGCAACCTCCAGCTCCTGGGCTCAAGTGATCCTCCTGCCTCAGCCACCCAAGTAGCCAGGATTACAGGAGTGCGCCATGACGCCTGGCTAATTTTTGTATTTTTAGTAGAGACGGGGTTTTGCATGTTGGCCAGGTTGGTCTTGAACTCCTGACCTCAAGTGATCCACCCGCCTCAGCCTCCCAAAGTGTGGGATTACAGGTGTGAGCCACCACACCCGTAGCTGCCAAGCTTCTTTAAAGAAAGAAAAAAGAAATAAAAGGGCTATGAAACCAGCGTATGTTAATTAAAGAAAATTTCAAAACTAAAAGAAAAAAAGGCCTTCACACCTTATCATAAGCTCTCAAAACATCAATCATAACTGCTTCAATTAATTTTGTCACCAGAATGTAAATACCTCCAGGATGGGGACATGGTTTTCTTTTTCATCATTGTGTCCTCAGTGGACCCAGAAGACTCAATAAATATGTATTTATTGGGGACTACTAGATGGAGGAGAGAGGGAGGGAGACAAGGGCTAAAAACCTACCTTCTGGGTACAATGCTTAGTACCTGAGTGACATAATCATTCATACCCCAAACCTCAGCATCATGCAATACACCAGGTAACAAACCTAGGTAACATAAAAGTAACACAAATCATCCATATTATACACCCATAACCATATTGACTCTGGTATCCATCCAATCTTTATGTTTTCTTTATTAAAAATAAAAAATGAGGACAGGTGCCATGGCTCACGCCTGTAACTCCAGCACTTTGAGAGGCTGAGGTGGGAGGATCATTTGATGCCAGGAATTTCAGACCAGCATAAGCAACATAGCAAGACCTCATCTCTAAAAAAAAAAAAAAAAAAAAAAAAACTTAAAATTAGCTGGGCGTGGTGGTGCGTGCCTGTAGTCTCAGCTACTCAGGAGACTGAGGGTGGGAGGCTCGCTTGAGCCTGGGAGGTCAAGGCTGCAGTGAGCCATGATCATGCCACTGTCCTCCAGCCTGGGTGACAGAGCAAGACCCAGTCTCAAAAAACAAAAACAATAATGACATCAGGCTGTACATACATAATTCAGAAAAGAATGTTTTATAACCTGCTTTTTTCGCTAAAAACATATCATATATTTCTAGTTCATTATCCATTTTTAGTTGATGCTTTTAGTTTGGATAGACAATAATTTATAGCTTTTCAATTTTAAATATTAAAAAGAACACTGTGATAAACATCCTTGTGTCTAAAAACTTTGTATGTATCAGTAATTACCTAAATAGGTTAAGTTGAGCTGGGACTGCTGTGTCAAAGAATGGGCAAAAATCTATGGCTCTTGAAACCTACCATAAAATCCCATTTGGAATGCTTGTAACAAGTCATGTTCCTTTCTTGACACCCTCATTATCAAGTATTATTAAAATTATTTTTCTGCCAATTTAAGAGATGAAATGGTGTCTCCTTTTAATTTGGATTTATTTGATTCCTAGTGGTTGAATTTGTTTCATATTCTTATTTCAGCTCATCTTCTAGAAGTCATCTATAGCTACTGTCAGTTTCTAGGCTTCCAAGGACTCCCTTCAGCCTATTGCAATGTAGCTTCTGACCCTACTCCTCCATGGACAGATGACATCCATTTCTGAAATCCAGGGGCCACACTTCAATCTATCTCATGAGGTATCTCTGCTGGGTGGACACCAATGGTCTCCCTGCCTGAAGACTCTGCTTCTCTGACTTCTGTGAGCATAACCTCTTCTGGTCACTCTTGTTCTCTGGCATAGACTTCTCTTGCGGGGGGTGGCCTTCAGCATCATTATTGCTCAGGGCAGTACAAAAGACCACATAAGGGAGTATGATTGTTGGTGAGGAGCCAAGATCATGCCATATCTTGAGAAGAGATGGTAGCAGCCTGGAATGGTTTGGTGGCCATGGGAATAAAGAGAAAGGGATTGATTTGACAGATGTTTAATGGGTAAACATCACAGGATTTGGCAATTGGCTCTGGAAGATAAATGGGAGGAAAGAGTCTAGGATGACTGCTGTGTTTCATCTTGCGGGTTGGGGGTGACTTGACTATGTTGGTGACTTTGCTCAATCCAATAGGGGATACAAAAAGAGCAAAGACATGCAAGGGAAGATGATGAAAGTGGTATCCCAGAAAATGAGAGGGTGACCAACAGCACCAAAAATCAGGCAATCAGATAAACCAGTTTCTAAGCCGAGGAAGGGGAGTGACAATTCTTTCAAGAAGATTGTCCATGGAGAAACAATAGGGTAATAACCAGAGGGAGTACAGGGTTGAAGGGGTGTTTTTTGGCTGAGGGCAACGGACCAGTAGAGGCTGAGCAGCTGAAAGTACAGGTGCCAAGCAGGTGGCTGAAGGAGTAAGATCCCAGAGATGGGATGAAGTGGGATCATAACAGAGGAAGGGCTGAACAGAAAGAATATCTCCATGCATGAGGCAGCAGGATGCAGATGTACACATTCCCTTGGAGGCTCACAGTAGGAAGTGAAAGTTCCTGCATTTTGAACTTTCCTCCCTCTGTGATTTAGAAGGTGAGGTTATCTATTAGGCACGTCGGTGAGTAAGCAGTTGGAACCAAGTGGTGAATGTTTATAGTAGAGGGTTCTGACCAAAGACAAAGATTGCTCAATGGCACTGAGGTCCAACTGTAGTTGAATGCCCTAGATTTATAACAACCACAATCTGTACACTTCTATCATTTTTAGTTGCTATATTCTACACCCCAAGCAGATATACATAGGGATAAACTGAGTCAGGCAATTCAGGTTTGGAAGCTTGCAAAGTTGGTACAGTTTGAGGATGAGGGGTTTAAGGAGCTGAGGGCATGAATGAGAAGTCTGAGTTGACCACAGGGCACCAGTTGGGTCAGGTAGAGAATGCAGTTAAAAAGAGAAAAAACAAAAGAAAAAATGGCCGGGCACGGTGGCTCACATCTATAATCCCAGCACTTTTGAGAGGCCAAGGAGGATGGATCACTTGAGGTCAGGAGTTCAAGATCAGCCTGGCCAACATGGTGAAACCCTGTCTCTACTAAAAATATGAAAATTAGCTGGGCATGGTGGTGGGCGCCTGTATTCCCAGCTACTCGGGAGGCTGAGGCAGGAGAATCACTTGAACCCAGGAGGCGGAGGTTGCAGTGAGCTGAGATCGCGCCACTGCACTCCAGCCTAGGTAACAGAGTGAGACTCTGTCTCTGAAAAACAAACAGACAAACAAACAAACACCATAACAGCAACTGCAAACATCAAGGATTAGGCCAGGAGTGGCGGCTCACACCTATTAATTCCAGCACTTTGGGAGGCTGAGGTGGAAGAATCACTTTAAGCCAGGAGTTCAAGGCTAGCCTAGGCAACAAAGCGAGACCTTTGTCTCTACAAAAAATAAGAAAATGAGCTGGGTGCAGTGTGTGGTGCATGCCTGTAGTCCCAGCTACTCAGTGTCCGCTGAGAAATACAGATGATTGCTTGAGCCCAGGAATTCAAGGTTGCAGTGAACCATGATGCACCACTGCACTCCAGCCTGGGTGACACAGCAAGACACTGCATATTTAAAAAAAAAAAAAAAAAGGTTTAGTGGTACAGAGTAAGAAAACTGAAAAACAGGAAGTTACAATAGACAGATCATTAGTGTTTCCAGCATGGTCACAAGAGAGGAATGTGTTGAAGTAGAAGTGGACATAGATTTGAAAAAAATCAAGGCTTTGTACAGCCAATTCTAAGGCCTTGCTTGAAAACAATCAGGGTGGCAGAATTTGGGATGAAAACTGCAAAGCAGAATTGAGGCCTCAGTGACTCCTGCATAGTGACTGTGAGATTGGCAGATGACAGAGAGCTGGTGAAGTAACCAGATGGCATGGGCCTTCTGACCCTTTCCAGACCTCATGGAAGTGGCAGAAAACTGTAGTCAACATCAGGGGCTCAAATTGTGGCTCCAGCAGTGATTAGCAACATGGCCTCGGGCAAGTCAATTTAACCTCTCTGTGCCTCACTTGCCTTATCAGTAACATGAAGACATAATAGTACCCTCAAGTAAAGTGCTTATAAAAAGGCCTGCCGGCCGGGCGCGGTGGCTCAAGCCTGTAATCCCAGCACTTTGGGAGGCCAAGACGGGCGGATCACGAGGTCAGGAGATCGAGACCATCCTGGCTAACACGGTGAAACCCCGTCTCTACTAAAAATACAAAAAAACTAGCCGGGCGAGGTGGCGGGCGCCTGTAATCCCAGCTACTCGGGAGGCTGAGGCAGGAGAATGGCGTAAACCCGGGAGGCGGAGCTTGCAGTGAGCTGAGATCTGGCCACTGCACTCCAGCCCGGGCGACAGAGCGAGACTCCGCCTCAAAAAAAAAAAAAAAAAAAAAAAAAAAAAAAAAAGGCCTGCCACATGTACCAGAGCACTACTTAAATGTCAGCATCATTATCATTTCTCATTTGAACAATGAGGGGGTTGTTAACAGTCTCTAAGGCACAGATTCTTAAATTTTTTGGTCTCAGAATCCTTTTACATTCTTAAAAATTGTCAAAGAGGCCAAAGAAACTTTTTTTTTTTTTTTTTTGAGACAGAGTCTCGCTGTCACCCAGACTGGAGTGCAGTGGTGCGATCTCGGCTCCCTGCAACCTCCGCCTTCCAGGTTCAAGCAATTCTCCCGCCTGTCTCCTGAGTAGTGGGGATTACAGGTGCGCGCCACCACACCCCGCTAATTTTTTTTTTGTATATTTAGTAGAGATGGGGTTACACCATGTTGGTCAGGCTAGTCTTGAACTCCTGCGCCTGATCTGCTCACCTCAGCCTCCCAAAGTGCTGGGATTACAAGCGTGAGCTACCATGCCCAGCCCAAAGAACTTTTAGAAAAAATTTTATCTGTCAATATTTTTCATATTAGAAAACTGAGAAAATATTTTTAAAATACGTAGTCGGCTGGGTGCGGTGGCTCACGCCTGTAATCCTGGCACTCTGGGAAGCTAAGGTGGGTCAGGAGTTTGAGATCAGTCTGGCTAACATGGCAAAACCCCGTCTCTACTAAAAATGCAAAAAAATTAGCCAGTCGTGGTGGCAGGGGCCTGTAATCTCAGCTACTTAGGAGGCTGAGGCAGACTTGCTTGAACCCAGGAGGCAGAGGTTATAGTGAGCCGAGATTGTGCCATTGTACTCCAGCCTGGGCGGCAGAGGGAGACTATCTCAAAAAAAAAAAAAAAGCAGTCACTTGAAAACAGTAATAAATCCACTAACTAGAAATATAACACATTTTAAAGAAAAATAACTATATTTTTCCCAAAAAATGTGGAAGTATGACATTGTTTTGCAGATCTCTTTAATGTTTGGCTTAAATGAAGACAGTTAGATTCTCTTCTTCTGCATTCAATCTGTTAGGATGTGCTGTTTCCTGTTTGCTTAAAGCTGAAAATCCTAGCAACTCACCTCACCTCTTAGGGACCTTGGACCACACTTTGAGAACCATTACTTTTTCTTTCAGCTCTAAATCATTCACAGCCCTGCGTGGTGGCTCATGGCTGTAATCCCAGGACTTTGGTAGGCTGAGGCGGGCAGATCACCTGAGGCCAGCAGTTTGAGACCACCCTGGCTGGGCAACATGATGAAACCCCATCTCTACTAAAAATACAAAAAGTAGTCAGGCCTCATGGCACCCTCCTGTAGTCCCAACTACTCAGGAGGCTGAGGCAGGACAATCACTTGAACCCGGGAGGCGGAGGTTGCAGTGAGCTGAGATCGCACCACTGCACTCCAGCCTGTGTGACAGAGAGAGGCTCTATCTCAAAAACAAACAAATAAATAAATAACTAAATCGTTCATTCACGCACTCATTCAACACTACTGGATCCCCGAGACAAAGAACAATGTGGTCACTGCCTTTGAGGAGTCTAGTTGAGAAAAAAGATGAAAACAAATTAAAAATTACAGCACGACATGAGTGAGCAGAGGAGGAAGTTAGGAAATTACTGGTGTGCCTAAGAGAGGCAGGGAAGGCTTACAGGAGTACAGGGAACCCGAATTTGACTTTACTTTTCTATGCTCCATCTAAGCAGAAGGAAGAGAATGCACAAAGGCGCAAGGGCAGGAATTAATACAGTATAAGGAAGCCCAGGGTGCGCTGGCAGGAGGAAGAGTCCGTATGCTGGAAAAGCACGTTGGCCTTAAAGTTACATTTCATCCTATTAGCCCCAGGAGGCTGGGGTGATAAGAGCTTGCTTTTCTTTTTTTTTTTTTTTTTTTTTTTTTTTTTTTTTTTTTTTTTTTTTTTTTTTGAGACAGAGTCTCGCTCTGTCACCCAGGCTGGAGTGCAGTGGCCAGATCTCAGCTCACTGCAAGCTCCGCCTCCCGGGCTCACGCCATTCTCCTGCCTCAGCCTCCCAAGTAGCTGGGACTACAGGCGCCGCCACCTCGCCCGGCTAGTTTTTTGTATTTTATTTTTTAGTAGAGACGGGGTTTCACCGTGTTACCCAGGATGGTCTCGATCTCCTGACCTCGTGATCCGCCCGTCTCGGCCTCCCAAAGTGCTGGGATTACAGGCTTGAGCCACCGCGCCCGGCCGCTTTTCTTTTTTTTGAGAGGGAGTCTTGCTCTGTTGCCCAGGCCTGGACGCGATCTCCGCTCACTGCAAGCTCCACCTCCCAGGTTCACGCCATTCTCCTGCCTCAGCCTGCCGTGTAGCTAGGACTACAGGCACCCACCACCAAGTCCGGCTAATTTGTTTGTATTTTTAGTAGAGACGGGGTTTCACCATTTAGCCAGGATGGTCTCGATCTCCTGACTTCGTGATCCGCCCATCTCGGCCTCCCAAAGTGCTGGGATTACAGGAATGAGCCACCACACCTGGCCAAGAGCTTGCTTTCCTTATTTTAAGTCAGGTTTACTGAAGTATAATTTACATAGAAGTAAAAACCACCCTTTGGCTGGGTGCGGTGGCTCACGCCTGTAATCCCAGCACTTTGGAAGGCCTAGGTGGACGGATCACCTGAGATCAGGAGTTCGAGACGAGCCTGGCCAACATGGTGAAATCCCGTCTCTACTTAAAATACAAAAAATTAGCAGGGCGTGGTGGTACATACCTGTGATCCCAGGTACTCGGGAGGCTGAGGCAGGAGCACTTGAACCCAGGAAGCAGAGGTTGCAATGAGCCGAGACCCTGCCATTGCACTCCAGCCTGGGGGATAACAGCGAGACTTCGTCTCAAAAAAAAACAAAAAACAAAAAACAAAAACACCCTTTTAGGTCTATAGTTCTATGAGTTTTGACAGATCCATAGATTCATCCAGTAATGTAAATACCACAATCAAGATATAGAATATTCTCATCATCTCAAAAAGTGTGGTCAGTCCACCCTTCCCCAGCTCCAATTGCCAGCAACTACTGATCTAATTTCTGTCCCTATACTTTTTTACTTTGAAATAATCATATACCCATAGGTAGTTGCAAAGAGGGCCCAGGTACACTTTCTCCAATGGGAATATCTTATAAAGCTATGGAAAAATATCAAAAGCCAGGAAACTGACATTGGTATAATACTATCAAGTAGACTACAGATCTTATTCAGATTCCACTAGTGCTTACATCCATTCGCTTATTTGAAAAAACATAACTGGGCCATAGTATGAAAGAAGGGTTAGCCTAGCAAAAACATGCATTAGTTACAGTTGTCCACAGAAGAAAGGAGAACTCAGTGGGGTGCAGAGAGGGGAAGGGAATGGAAGAAAACATTTCTGTAGTGGAACAGAAATCATTTGGTAGACACTTTGGTATAAGGATTTAAATTAATCCTTCTTGATCTTCTTTTCTTTTTTGAGACAGAGTGTCACACTGTCACTCAGACTAGGATATTGTAGTGCAATCATGGCTCACTGCAGCCTAGACCTCCTGGGCTCAAGCAATCCTCCCACCTCAGCCTCCAGAGTAGTTGGGACCAAAGGCAGATGCCACCACACCTTGCTAATTTTTTTTTTTTTTTTTTGAGACGGAGTCTCACTCTGTCACCCAGGCTGGAATGTTCCCAGGTTCAAGCAATTCTCTGCCTCAGCCTCCCAAGTAGCTGGGATTACACACACCCGCCACCACACCCGGCTAATTTTTGTACTTTTAGTAGAGATGGGGTTTCGCCATCTTGACCAGGCTGATCTTGAACTCCAGACCTCGTGATCCACCTGCCTCAGCCTCCCAAAGTGCCGGATTACAGGTAGGAGCCACCGCTCCTGGCCACTAATTTTTGTATTTTCTGTAGAGATGGGGTTTCGCCCAGGCTGGAAATTAATCCTATTTTTTGGAAATGAAATTTCCCATATGGCAGGGCAGCAAGCAAAAGGTTGTTTTAAATTGAACAGCCTGACCTCTAATTGAATGAAGGTCATGAAAACCCCAAATAACCATAATATTTCTGAAAATGGTTTAGTTACTCTTTCCTTACTCTTGTCTGACTGAAAACAATGAAGTAACTATCAAAAACAAAGTTATCTGTTTAGTTAGCTAACCCTTTGCAAAACCCAAGCAAATGAAATCTCTATATTTACTCTTATTCCCTCCTGCAGTTCAGTACTGTAGTAGGCTTTCCTATCTGCTCCACCATTTTATCAGACTATAGTACTGATAATGCCTTAATCTCTATACAATTTATGTATAGACATCACTTACCCATCAGGAGACAATGGTATCAGCGTTGTTGTCCCCACTATTACAGCCCAAGAAACTGAGGCTCCTGATACCCAGAATCACATATGTCAACACCGTAAAATGCTCAGAAAGGCATCCACACAGGATAAGCATTCAATAAACGTTAACTAGCTTTACTTAATACCCTTCTTTCTACTCCACCACACCCCATTTACAGCCAGGTTGGACCTCTTTCTAAAAAAGAAATGGAATAAATTTGTGCAGAAGTTCCATACAGGCAATGAAAATATCTTTGGTGACAAAGTCCTCATTTAAACTACAGTTTAACACTAGTTACTACCAAATACAGTCCCTCGGGAGTTCTGAGTGACCCAAAACCTACTTCCTGGACTTTAAGATGAGCTTTTAGTTTCTTTGAAATCAGGAAGTGTCTTTAAACCAGATTCAGTGAAATACGGTAACAATCTTTTTACTGTGTCCTGTGATAGGTATTTTATATGCATTTTAGCACTTAACCTCCAAACCTCTTATTATTAAATATCTGCTGTTACGTCCATTTTGAAGATAGAGAAGTCAGGGCACAGAGAGGTTAAGAGGTCACACAGTCAGTGAATGGTGGACAGCATAAGAGTAACCCCAAAGCAAGCAGTACCCTAGATTCCAATTTCAGTTGACTTAGCCGGCTAACAGTTCAATTTTATGCAAAAATCACAACTTCAAATGGAAAAATATAAATTAAAACAACCACAAAAACCAGACAAATGGAGGCTCAGCAGGCCTTGTAGCTCGTCCACGTTATACAGAGCCAAAATCCATGGCCACGTTACATCAGAGCCAAAATCCATGGCCGATCTGTCTTCAAAGCGCGATCTATTTCCACCAAACCACGCTACCACCGACACGTGGTAAGGGGCAGTACAAAGATCTGTCGAATTAATAATGCCTGAAATCAAAGTAGACAATAAGAAGGTAAAAATGGAAAACACAGATAAAATCGGAAAAGCAGACCACTTGCGGGAAACAAATAACGCGTTTTCAAGACAGGGCATTCACGATGAGCCAAGGCGCTGGGACAAAGTTTGCGCGGGTACCGCCGGACTCCAGGGCTGCCTGGCGCGGAGTCTTTAACGGAGACGGTTCGCAAGGAGTCGGCCTCGGAGCCCGGCAGCCTCCCGGCTTCCCTCCCGATCGCCAGTAACACGGCCGGGGAACACCGGCGACGACCGGGGGTCAGTCGCCTTTCCCTTCTGGGCTGATGGCTTAAAATACACATAAACACAAGTCCCCAGGCGGTCCGCGGCCTCTCCGTGGGGCCGGAGCTCGCTGCCCGCGGTCGGTCCGGAAGCCATGCACCTGGGGACAGGAGCCCCTCCGAGTCGCAGCTCGGCGCCGAGAAGCACCCACCTCCCGCGGCCGGCCCAGTCCAAGACCCTGGCCCCTATAGCCCGGCCTAGGCCCGCCCCAGGCGGGGCTAGGGGCGGCGAGGCGGGCGGGCGCCCCTCAGGCCGCGCGGGTTAGCAGCGGGAGCCGGCGCCGGGCATTTCCTCTTCCTCCCTACGCGCGGCGCGGCGCGGCGGCGGCGGCGGCGGCGGCCAGGCCGAGGCTGGGCACGGGCGCCTGTTCGCGGCTTGCTGGCTAGCGCGGGCAAGCGCCGCGCCCCGAGCCGCCGTCGCCGCGCCGCCCCCGTCACGACCGCCGGCCGCGGGGCCTCCGGGCGGCTGGCCCGGCGAGGGCAGCGAGAGGCGGGGCTGGCGTGCGGGCGGCGGAAGGAGGCGGAGGAGGAGGAAGAGGAGGAGGCGGCGGCGGCCGGGAGCCGGGGGAGAGGGGCGGGGGGTGGGCCGGGGGAGGGGAGGAGCGGGATTTGCGGAGCGCCGCGCCGCTGCCGGGAGCCGGCAGGCCCGAGAGTGACCGGAGTCACGGCGGGCGCCGGCGGAGCCGCGGCGTCGGACCCGCCTCCTGGAGGAGCTCAGCCCCGACCAGGCCCGGCCCCATTCCCGCCCCGCGCCGCCTCCCCGCCGCCGCCGCCGCCGCCGCGGGAGCGCTCCCTTGCCCACCCCGCCCCCGCGGCCGAGCCCGGGAGTCGAGTGGGAGTCGGCCGGCCGGCGCGGGTAGCGCCGGGACCCCGCGGGGGACACTGCAGCCGGAGCCCGGGAGGGGCCGCGCCGCCACCGTCTGAACTAGGATGTCCCGACATGAAGGTGAGAGGAGCCCCCGCCCCCACCCGCACCGCCCGGGCCTCGGCCTACCCCGCCCGGGCCCGGCGCGGCAGAGGGCGGCCAGGAAGCGGCGGAGACTTTGGCCGAGCCCGAGCTGGGCCCGAGGCGGTGGACCCGGGAGCGAGCGAGAGAGGGCGGAGAGCCGCGGCGCCGCTGCCGCCACGGCCGCGGCCCTTAGCTGGGCCTGGTGCTGGAGGCGGGGCGGCCCGGGCGGCCGGAGGGTTTGCACTGTCATGGGGCGGGGGGGAGGGGAGGCGGCGGGGCCCGTTACCGGCGGGAGCTCGGCCCTCGGGACTGATACCGGACGCCGAGGCCCGCCCGGCCGGTTCAGGAGCCGCGGGCCCCAGCGCGGCCTAGCGCTCCCCTCGCCCCGGAAGAGCCCGGTGTGGTCGCAGAGCCGGGCCGCGGGCGGCAGCAGGAGGCAAAAGAGCCGGCCCGGGACCCGGCAGGCGCGTCCGGTCGCCGGGAGAGACGGCGAGTGTCCCCGCCTGCGGGCGACCGCGGGGCTGGCGGGAAGGCTCTGCGGCCAGGGGACGGGAAGCCCTCGCCGCCTGGAGCCCGCCCCAGCCTCGCGGCTAGGCCTCGGCGCGTCCCTGGGCTCGGGTAACCAAGTTCCCGGGGTGGATCCGACCCCGCCGCCGCAAGCAAACTCCCTGCTCAGTCACCCAGGCGGAGCAAGGCTCGCTCCCCGCCGGCCCCGGTGCCCTCGCCGGCATGTGCTGCCTACCAGACAAGGTTTTGGAAAATGACGATGGTGAGGTCTATTCATGGTCGGGGGTCTTTTTGGACCTTGTTGTGCATTTAAAAACACGATTGGAGTACAGTTGCAAATAAGCAGACTGCTCTAAGCCCAGTCCCAGGGCACAAAGAGACAAATGTTTAGGGTCGAGGCTTTGAGCTGGTAAGAAATAAGTTAACTTTAATTTACTGCCATATGGTTTAGAAAAGGAGGAGGGGGTTGTGTTTTCTTTGTTTCACTACTACAGGTTTTTGGATAAAAAGTGTTAAGAGTCTTGGCGGAAAGTTTGTCCTGTTAAGGTTAATACAAGATTGTAGGAGTGGCTTGAAAGTTTGTGTACTCATGATTTTAAAATCCCATATAGGTGATGTAGGAGTGGAGAAAGTTTAGTGAGTCAGTTTAGTGTGTGCTTCGCACTATGGGAAAGATATTCTTTGGGAAATACAGACCTTAGAATTTCAAGGCTGAAAAACTCAGATTGATTAAAATTGTATTTAGAACAAGTTTCAAAATTCGCATTACTAATTACAGCGTTGAAATTGACCCAACATTCTGTGTTCAACGATTCTGTATTTTAAAAGTTACAAAACTAATATGAAATATACTATATTTTCTTAGCAAAGCATTTACTGAGTACTTACTGTGTTCAAGTGTTGGACATTTTGAAATAATGAGGTACCTAGCCTCATTGAAAGGGACACATAAGTGGGAAGCTGTGCCTCTTTTCCCACTTTGGCTGCTTCATGGAAATGTATCCTTATCTCTGTAATTTTAAGAACTTGTAATTAAAGTTATAATCAAATTTCAATTTGTGATGTTAAAGTTTATCTTAAACTGTAGTCATGTGTACACTGACCACTTTCAAGACAAGAGTGAGCAATGGCTGCAGGCTCTCTTCACTCTTAAAAACTGGGAGAGTTAAAGTTACAGAACCACAGCCATGGAAGAGTGTTTCAGACTCATTCTCCTTGGTCTAGGAAGGCACACAGATAGTTCCGAGGAGCATTCTAACTGAAGTGTCCTGGGAAGAAAATTCCTTCACCCCTAGTGCCCTGTTGGAATAATTAAAATCTCATATTTGGAACATTCTTGAATGTAACATACATTCTGTAATTTAAGCCCATTTCCCCCCCATTTGGTCCTGTGCAAAGGTGTGTGGTTATGAAACTTCTGTTGCCTTTTGGTTACTTGAATATTACTGAACCTCAGCACACTAGTAGCACACCTTTCCTAGTAACTTACGTTAATGTCAGAAAATAGAACATACCTAATGAAAAAGGAACATACCTAAATACATCTGTTGAAGACTTACAGTACAATATTCGATAAGTGATTATCTTTCATGGGTCCAGTTTATGGTCTAAGACAGGAATAGTCTCATGAATCACACTTAAATCATTAGATATACGTTTTGTGGAATATTAGTTTAGACTGTCATTATTGTCATCAGTACGACTTTGACTTATCAGCAAATACAGGGTTTGGCACCCCTGCTCTTAGTTCTTTTCTTACCTTTCCCTTTTTTGGGCCAACGAATCCCATTTCTTTCAGCATTTCTTTCTTTTTTTTGTTTTAACTTGTTTTCCAACTTGTTACCAAGTTGGAGTGCAGTAGCACCATCTCGGCTCACTGCAACCTCCACCTCCTGGGTTCTAGCCATTCTCCTGCCTCAGCCTCCCGAGTAGCTGGGATTACAGGCGCCCGCCACCACACCCATCTAATTTTCGTATTTTTAGTAGAGATGGGGTTTCACCATGTTGGTCAGGCTGGTCTCAAATTCCTGACCTCAGATGATCCACCTGCCTCGGCCTCCCAAAGTGCTGGAATTACAGGCGTGAGCCACCACACCTGGCCTCAGTATTTCTTTAGTGGTGTGATTTTTGCTTCCTCAGTCATCTGTCCACCTCCAAATTCTCTATAGTTCTCATTTCCTTTCACACTCTCATTTCAGTAGTGTGACCCCAAACTGGATGTAATAGTCTGGTAAAAGGTTTGAACAAGCCTATCATGTTGTACTTGCCTAGTGCTTCCTTTTCAGGGCCCTGTGTGTGCAAATAATATGTTTCTTTGTCTTTGTACCCACCCTAAAGAATTACAGTAAATCCTATGATTTTACTAATGTAACTTTGGATAACACAGTCCTGAGATGGACACCTGTCAAGCTTGAAGGCTGAACCTTGTGAAGCAGTGCCTCTGAGAAAGGCAATGCAACCAGGAGCATAGAGAAATGCTCTAGTCCAGGGGTCAGCGTGCTTCTTCTGTAAAGGGCCAGGTAGCAAACATTGCAGGCTTAGCGAGCTATAATAGTACGAAAGCAACTATAGACAATGTGTAATTGAATGAGCATGGCTCTGTTCCAATTAAAACTTTATTTGTGGACACTGACATTTTAATTTCATACAATTTTTTTTTTTTTTTTTTTTGAGACAGAGTCTTGCTCTGTTGCACAGGCTAGAGTGCAGTGGCGTGATCTTGGCTCACTGCAACCTCCGCCTCCCGGGTTTAAGTGATTCTCCTGCCTCAGCCTCCCAAGCAGCTGGGATTACAGGCACCCACCACTGCACCTGGCTAATTTTTGTGTTTTGTTTGGTAGAGATGGGGTTTCACCATGTTGGCCAGGGTGGTCTCAAACTCCTGACCTTGTGATCCACCTGCCTCGGCCTCCCAACGTGCTGGAATTACATGTGTGAGCCACCGTGCCTGGCCGAATTTCGTGTAATTTTCATGTATCATGAAATATGATTTGTCGTTTGACACCCCCACCATTCAAAAATACCAATAACCATTCTTAACTTTCGGGCTGTATAAAAGCTGGTGATGGGCCGGACGCAGTGGATCACGCCTGTAATCCCAACACTTTGGGAGGCCGAGGCGGGTGGATCACCTGAGGTCAGGAGTTCAAGACCAGCCTGGCCAAAATGGTGAAACCCTGTCTCTACTAAAAATACAGTAATTAGCTGGGTGTGGTGGTAGGCGCCTGTACTTCCAGCTAGTCGCGAGGCTTGGGCAGAGAATTGCTTGAACGCAGGAGGCGGAGGTTGCAGTGAGCTGAGGTCGTGCCACTGCACTCCAGCCTGGGCGACAGAGTGAGAATCCGTCTCCAAAACAAACAAACAAACAAAAATGGTGGTGGTTGGATTTGGCCTGAGGGCTGTAGTTTGCCTTACCTTACCTCTGCCCTAGACTGGCGCTTTAGAGGGTTGATAGAACTTGAACTGTCAAGAGTCTAGAAGGGGCCCAGTTGGCTTGGTATTCCATCATTTTCTTTGGGTGACGGGAAATGAGTTCACAGACTGGACCAGCTCCTCTGTACGTCACTTTTCAGCAGCACCATGTGGAATGGAAATAATTGTTCCTCACGAGTGGGCAACAGGCTCCCCACCCTCCAGACCCTTAATGGAGATGGCAGTACTCTACATTTTTCCTGTTTGCCCGTTACTACTTTTCCAGGGAGAATTCCAGTGCCACTTTTAACTCACTTTGTGGTGTTCTTGTCATGTTAACATTTTGTAGACTTTAGTGCCCAGTCACTTTATGTTCACCCTACCAACACTGTCTAGTTCACAGTGAACCCAATCATTTTTTATCTTGATGTATTTTTTAAAATGTGTCACTGCCATACTTTCAAATACATTTAAAATGTAAGTATGTTATTCAGAGCTTAAAATCTACTTTTAAAGCTTTCCAAATAAAAAAAGCAACTTATCAAATTGCTCACTGCTTATTAGCTAAAATGAAATTATGAATGTTCTTGCATAGATTAGAGCCTCATTGATTACCTGGATCTAGGTACACGTGTCGCCTTAAATCATTCAACCTTTCAGTCACTACTATGTGGAAGGCAGTCTGCTAGGTTCCAAGGAATGTGGGGCTAAGTGAATGAGATGCAGCTCCTTACCTTAAGTCTGGCAAGGAAGATGCATTTTTTATCTAACTTCCACAGCGCAGTGTGAAACATGGCATAAGGAAGGGGTAAACATTGATGACAAAGTAATTGCCAACTTTTCTCTTACTAATTTTGTCAAATTTCAGAGAGGTACTCTACTGTGATTCTAGCACTTTCTTCTTGAGTGCCTTCTTAACTCCTTTTTTTTTTTTTTTTTTTTTAAGACAGAGTCTTGCTCTGTTGCCCAGGCTGGAATGCAGTGGTGTGATCTTGTCTCACTACAACCTCCGCCTCCCGGGTTCGGGTGATTCTCCTGCCTCAGTCTCCCGAGTAACTGGGATTATAGGTGCCTGCCACTGCGCCTGGCTGATTTTTCTATTTTTAGTGGAGACAGGGTTTCACATATTGGCCAGGCTGGTCTTGAACTCCTGATCGCAAGTGATCCACCCACCTCGGCCTCATAAAGTGCTGGGATTACCAGTGTGAGGCACCGCACCTGGCACCTTCTTAACTCTTTCTGGGCCACTTTGATTTTGGGTAAAGTTGTTTGAGATTTCAAGCCAGTTGCAGTGATGTGCACATGTAGTCCCAGGTACTTGGGAGGCTGAGAGACCCTATCTCTTAAAAAGAAAAAAAAAAAGAGAGAGATTTAAAATAAATTTATCTTTATCTGATTTATAATTTCCCTAGCTTTTTGAAGATTTTCATATGTAAAAATGATAGTGGATAAATGAGCAGGTGGTCATGTTGTTGTGCTATCCTTAGAAGTATCTGATACTATTTATTTTTAAAATGTAAAACACAAGACTACGTAAACCATTAATCTAGTTAGTCCCAACTTTTTTTGTTTTTATTTTTTTAATTGGCAAAAATTGTATATATTTATCGTGTAAACGTGATGTTTTGAAATATGTATATTTTGCAGAATGGCAGCTCCAACTTTTTGAAAGTTGTACCACTCTTTTCTTAGTAGATTCTAATTTTCTCTCACTCTTTTTTTTTTTTTTTTTTTTTTTTTTGAGACGGAGTCTCTCTCTATTGCCCAGGCTAGAATAGAGTACATTGGTGGGATCTTGGCTCACTGCAACCTCCACCTCCCAGGCCCAAGTGATCCTTCCATCTCAGCCTCCCATAGTGTTGGGATTACAGGTGTGAGCCATTGCTCCCAGCCTTAATTTTCTCTTCTCAAAACATGTTATCTGCCACTGAAACACACATATAGACAGAAATAATTTGGTTTTAGGATTTGGGGACTGCAGAGCCAACATTGGTAATTAGCATGTGATTTTAATGCAGTGCCTTTTGCCTCCCTGTAGAAATACAAATGGACTCCCACTGATAAGATCCTTACCATCAGGTCTTCTTATAACTTATTTTACTTTAACTATAATCTGTTAAAATATTATGACATTTTTAAGCCTTTTTCAGTTGGTTTTCTGTTTTTGAGACAGGGTCCTCTGTCGGCCATGCTGTACGCGAGCACAGCCTGCTGCAGCATTGACCTCCTAGGCTCAAACAGTCCTCCCACCTCAGCCTCCGAAGCAGGTGGGACCACAGGTGTGCACCCCACACCCGGCTATTTTTTTTTCTTTTTTGCAGAGACTGGATCTTCCACTATTGCCTAGGCTGATCTCAAACTCCTGGGCTCAAGTGATTCTCCCCCTTCAGCTCTCAAGAGTGCTGGGATTATAGGTGTGAGCTGCCATGCCCAGCAACTTTTTCAGTTTCAATAAATCGTAAATTATAATTACCTTGACTTTCAATAGAGAATATATAAGAATGTAAATTTATGGAAAAACGAATCACATTTTAATTTCTGGGGTCTTTGATTTCATGATTTCATTTAAAGTTCATTTTGGAGCTCATTTTCCCATATTTTTACATTCATGTTTAAGTTAAAATGTAGTAAAACATGACTACATGTTCTTGTTTCAAATTGGGAACTTAATTTGGAAGAATTTCCTTTTGGTCTGAGGACTTTAAGATGTATTAGCAACAATCTTTTTTTTTTTTTTTCCTTACTCTTGTTGCCCAGGCTGGAGTACAATGGTGCGATCTCGACTCAACGCAATCTACGCCCCCTGGGTTCAAGTGATTCTCCTGCCTCAACCTCCTGAGTAGCTAGGATTACAGGCATATGCCACCTCGCCCAGCTAATTTTGTATTTTTAGTAAATACGGGCTTCTCCATGTTGGTCAGGCTGGTCTTGAACTCCCGACCTCAGGTGATCCACCCACCTCGGCCTCCCAAAGTGCTGGGATTACAGGCATGAGCCACTGCGCCCAGCCTCAGCAGCAATCTTGTAAGATGGTAACTTTTTCACAGTAGGAGCTTATGAAACTTATGATGTGAAATATCTAAACAGATCCCTTCATATTAAGCTTTGCAACCTTTTTAAAAGAAATCCCTGCATCATAACTTACTTTTCAAAATATCAACTTTATGAGATCTACGATATATATTTGCCTAGGTTTTTTGTTTTTTGGTTTTTGAGTTTTTTTGAGACAGTCTCACTTTGTCGTCCAAGCTGGAGTGTAGTGGCATGATCTCGGCTTACTGCAACCTCCATCTCCCAGGTTCAAGCAATTCTCCTGCCTCAGCCTCCCAAGTAGCTGCAATTACAGGCATGTACCACCATGCCTGGCTAATTTGTGTTTGTTTTTCGAGGTAGAGTTTCACTCTTGTTGCCCAGGCTGGAGTGCAATGGCGCAATCTCAGCTCACCGCAACCTCCACCTCCCAGGTTCAAGCGATTCTCCTGCCTCAGCCTCCTGAGTATCTGGGATTACAGGCATGCACCACCATGCCTGGCTAATTTTGTATTTTTATAGAGACGGGGTTTCTCCATATTGATCAGGCTGGTCTTGAACTCCCGACCTCAGGTGATCCACCTGCCTCAGCCTCCCAGAGTGCTGGGCCAGGCGTGAGCCACCACGCCGGGCCATGTTTTTTTTGTTTTTTAAACTAGAAGTTCCAAAAGTTTTTAGTGAAGGCTAAGGTGTCATTGAATTATCATAGAAATAATGTTTTTTAAATCACTTTATGGGCTGGGTGTGTGGCTTATGCCTGTAATCCCAGCACTTTGGGAGGCCAAGATGGGTAGATCACCTGAGGTCAGGATTTTGAGACCAGCCTGGCCAACATAGTGAAACCCTGTCTCTACCAAAAATACAAAAAAATAGCCAGGCGTGGTGGCAGGTGCCTGTAATCCCAGCTACTTGGGAGGCTGAGACAGGAGAATCTCTTGAACCTAGGAGGTGGAGGTTGCAGTGAGCCAAGATGGCCCATTGCACTCCAGCCTGGGCAACAAGAGCGAAACTGTCTAAAAAAAAGAAAAAAAAATCACCTTATAAATACTGCTGTGGGGCTACTTTTATGAATATGGACTCGAAGCATTCCCTAACTGCATATATTCATAAAAGTTAAAAGTAGAATGCTGTTCCTAATAAGTCTTTGTTTATAGAAGATTAATTTTTTAATTAATTTTAGTGTTGCGCTGAGGACCATGATGTTTTTCATTTCCTTAAAATGATAAAGTATTTTTTTTTCAGTCTTTGAAGTTCATTAAAGTTGAGGAAAGAACCTGTAAGCAGTATACGGATCAGAGCATCTTAAAATGTGGTAATTTTTTATTTTGTTTTGTTTTGTTTGTTTTGTTTTGTTTTGTTTCTTTTTTTTCTTTTTTTTTTTTGAGACAGAGTCTCGCTCTGTCGCCCAGGCTGGAGTGCAGTGGCCGGATCTCAGCTCACTGCAAGCTCCGCCTCCCGGGTTTACGCCATTCTCCTGCCTCAGCCTCCGGAGTAGCTGGGACTACAGGCGCCCACCACCTCGCCCGGCTAGTTTTTTGTATTTTTTTAGTAGAGACGGGGTTTCACCGTGTTAGCCAGGATGGTCTCGATCTCCTGACCTCGTGATCCGCCTGTCTCGGCCTCCCAAAGTGCTGGGATTACAGGCTTGAGCCACCGCGCCCGGCCTTGTTTTGTTTTGAGACCGAGTTTCACTCTTATTGTTCAGGCTGGAATGCAATAGAGCGATCTTGGCTCATCACAGCCTCTGCCTCCTGGGTTCAAGTGTTTCTCCTGCCTCAGCCTCCCAAGTAGCTGGGATTACAGGCATGTGTCACCACGCCCGGCTGATTTTGTATTTTTCTTTTTTTCTTTCTTTCTTTTTTTAGTAGAGATGGCGTTTCTTCATGTTGGTCAGGCGGGTCTTGAACTCCTGACCTCAGGTGATCCGCCCTCCTCAGCCTCCCAAGTACTGGGATTACAGGTGTGAGCCACCACGCCCAGCCGGTTATTTTTATATATTAGCCATGTCTTGATTTATGTTAAAGATCTGGGATAAGGCAGACAGTTTCCTAAGGGAACATATTACCTAGATGACATGGGAAGGAAGTGAGGAGCCAGGAAAAGATAGACTGTTCTTGGGTTGGTAAGGACCAGCGGCCAGGTGGGTGTCGGCAGAGGAAAGACAGGCAGGGTGGCTATGAAGCTTGGAAATGGATCTGTAGCTACAGGATATTGGAAACAGAAAACCAGCTCTCATGCCTGATGGAATGTCTTGAGAGCTGGGTACCAGGAAGTGAAAACTCTGCCCAATGAAATGAACAAGAGATGAATTGCCTTGTTAAGCACCTTCCACTCTTCCCTCTCTGCTACATCCCTGATGGTCCTCTTGGTGTTTGTTAATCATGGTAACTGCCTGTAGAATTGTTTTTAGTTGTTGGCTCTCTGAGCTGTAGCAAAGTAGAATTATGAGTCCATCCAATTCATATACACAGTCAATTAGCCTCATCTCTTTTTGTTTTTTGTCTTGAGGCAGAGTCTCACTCTGTCACCCAGACTGGAGTGCAGTGACATAAACAGGGCTTACTGCAGCCTCAACCTCTGAGCTTAAGTGATCCTCCTACCTCAGCCTCCCAAGTAGCTGGGACTACAGGCTTGTGCCACCATGCCTGAATAATTTTTAAAATTTTTGTAGAGATAGGGTCTCATTGTGTCATCCAGGCTGGTCTTGAACTCCTGGACTCAAACTATACTCTTGCTTCAGCCTTACAAAGTGCTGGGATTATAGGTGTGAAGCACCACACCTGGCCTAGTCTCATCTCTTGTATGGCCACAGTGCCAGCCAGCAGTCCATCAAACTTTGCCAATGACCACAGGTATGGGCGAAGAGGTATGGATGAATCCCTGTAAATTGATCACTGCTACTAGAAAGAAAAAAAAAAGCTGAAATCAGAAGAGTGGGTCAGTTGTGTTACCTTGAGCTAGAAGGGACAGCAGTAGAATAAGTGGATGAAGCATCTTGATATCATGACTAATTAGGTTTGCACATTATCTTCTGTTGAATTTTAATGTGTGTGGTTTTTTTTTTTTTTTTTCCTCTCTTACTGGTACTCAGTGCCAGTGTCATGAATATCAACTTTTTCTTTTCTTTTTTTTTCTTTTTTTGAGACAGAGTCTCGCTCTGTCGCCCAGGCTGGAGTGCAGTGGCCGGATCTCAGCTAACTGCAAGCTCCGCCTCCCGGGTTTACGCCATTCTCCTGCCTCAGCCTCCCGAGTAGCTGGGATTACAGACGCCCGCCACCTCGCCCAGCTAGTTTTTTGTATTTTTTAGTAGAGACGGGGTTTCACCGTGTTAACCAGGATGGTCTCAATCTCCTGACCTCGTGATCTGCCCGTCTCGACCTCCCAAAGTGCTGGGATTATAGGCTTGAGCCACCGCACCCAGCCAACTTTTTCTATAGTAAGAGGGTTATCATTAGGAGAGTCACTTCTTAGAGTACTAGGTAGATGAGTTGACTTGGAACAATCATAGATGTATTTGATTATTTATTATTTGGTTATGACTTTTATTGTTCCTTTAAGACTCTGTCGTCCTCCTACTCAGCAAAGTAAAGGGTCTCTCCAGTACACTCCTGTCTTATTCACCAGGCTTTAAAAAAAAATTTTTTTTGAGATGGAGTCTCACTCTGTCAGCCAGGCTGGAGTTCAGTACTACAATATCGGCTCACTACAGCCTCCGCCTCCTGTGTTCAAATGATTCTCCTGCCTCAACCTCCTGAGCAGCTACAATTACAAGTGCCTGCTACCACACCCAGCTAATTTTTGTATTTTTTTAAATAGAGACAGAGTTTCACCATCTTGTCCAGGGTGGTCTCGAACCTCTGACCTCAATTGGTCCTCCTGCCTCGGCCTCCCAATGCGCTGGGATTACAGGCGTGAGCCGCTGCGCCTGGCGATTCCTCACAGATTTGTAATTATGTTTTGATACTTAGAAAAGAGCTAAAGGGATTAAACATTTATTTTTGTGTTCATTGTAGTTTTTTGCATTATGGGTTTTTGTGAATGGTTAAATAACTAACAACTACTGGGATAAATAGCTGGACCCTACTGTTATTGTTCCACCAGTATTCTCCTTTGGTGTGCTCTGTGGTTGTAGAGGTTTGGCAGTGTGAGCAGAGAAGTTTTCTAAATTAGGAGTTAAGGATGTTGAAGTAGAGCAGACAGGGATTATATAAAGGAGTTATAAAGGAGTTACAGATGTATTCCTTATTTTCTTTTTTTTCTTTTCTTTTTTTTTTTTTTTGAGACGGAGTCTTGCTCTGTCGCCCGGGCTGGAGTACAGTGGCGCAGTCTCGGCTCACTGCAACCTTCATCTTCTGGGTTCATGTGATTCTCCTGCCTCAGCCTTCCGAGTAGCTGGGATTACAGGCATGCACCACCACGCCCTAATTTTTGTATTTTTAGTAGAGACAGGGTTTCGTTATGTTGGCCAGGCTGGTCTTGGACTCCTGACCTCAGGTGATACCTGTCTCTGCCTCCCAAAGTGCTGGGATTACAGGCTGAGCCACAATATCTGGCCCTTCTTTTTTATAATAATGAAATACATGCTGGGAGTTGAGGATGGTTGGATGATGAATGGGAACCCAGGTAGTTTTCGTATTCAAAGATGTTGATGTTCAGTCTGACACTATTAGGGATTTGTATGTAGTTAATTGTGGTTCTAAGTCAATGTAAATTATACAGTGTGTTTGTATGGCTATACATATGAATACACATAATGGTCGCAGAGGTGGGACTGATTTTCTCTTCTCTAGGAAAAATGGTGATAAGAACATCAAGTGACAGTGGATGAGAAATACAAGTATTCCTATATTAGACCAGTATCAAGGGTCTTCATTCGGAGTCAGACATACTGTATATTTTCATGTTTTTTCATTATTCTAGATCATTTTCTACAAGTTTTTTTAAAAGCTACCGGTGGAAAAGAGATAGCAGATCTACTTGCAGAATTGGGGTAGACCATTGCTATCCAATAGAAATCTAATGTAAGCCACATACATAATCTTAAATTCCCTGGTAGCCACATTTTTTAAAAAGAGGTGAAATTAATAATGAAATAACAACCCGATATATCCAGAATACTATTTCAACATGTAACTGACATAGAATTGTTTATGATATATTTACATTTTCTTCTAACAAAGTCTTAATTTTTTTTTTTTTTAAGAGACAGGGTCTCACTCTGTTGCCCAGGCTAGAGTGTGGGGGTGTGATCGTACCTCATTGCAACCTTGACCTCCCAGCCTCAAGAGATTCTCCCACCTCAACCTCCCGAGTAGATGGGACTGCAGACGTGCGCCACCACACCTGGCTAACTTTTGTTTTGTTTTGTTTGTTTGTTTGTTTGAGACAGAGTTTCGATCTTGTTGCCCAGGGTGGAGTGCAATGGCCCAATCTCAGCTCACTGCAACCTCCACCTCCTGGGTTCAAGCAATTCTTCTGCCTCAGCCTTCTGAAGTAGCTGGGATTACAGGCGCCTGCCACCATGCCCAGATAATTGTTTTGTATTTTTAGTTGAGATGGGGTTTCACTGTGTTGACCAGGCTGGTCTTGAACTCCTAGCCTCAGGTGATCCACACACCTTGACCTCCCAAAGTATTGGGATTACAGGCGTGAGCCACCGCATTTTGTATTTTTTATAGAGATGGAGTCACCCTATGTTGCCCAGGTAGGTCCTGAGCTCCTGGCCTCAAGCAGTCCTACCTTGGTCTCCTGAAGTGTTGGGATTATAGGAGTGAGTCCCTATGCCCAGCCAAAGTCTTAAATCTTAAATTTTACATTCAGCATATTTTAATTCAGATGCTAAATTTTCATTTAAAAAATGCCTTAGTTGAAAAACGTATTCAAATTTATGCATTGAAGGTCTGCTGACTACCCTATCTAAAGTAACTCATACTCTGGCTGGCCATGGTGGCTCATGCTTGTTATGCCAGCACTTTGGGAGGCTGAGGAAGGAGAATTGTTTGAGCCCAGGAGTTTGAGGCCAAGTTGGGCAACATGGTAAGACCCTATCTTCACAAAATAAGTAAGTAAATCATAGAAGTTTCTTTGAAAAAAATGAGTAAATAAAGTAGCACACACTCTATATGTATTTTTTGTAGGGATGGGATCTTGCTGTGTTGCCCAGGGTAGTCTCAAACTCCTGAGCTCAAGCAATTTTCCCACCTCAACCTCCCAAAGTGCTAGGATTACAGATGTGAGCCACCACACTTGGCTGTGGATTTCTGCTTCAGTTTCTCTCCTAAGAACTTAGAGTTTTCATTTCCTTTTCACCTTAAAATTATTTGTTAACATATACTGGTTTCATGACCCTTTTATTTATTTTTCTTTATTTTATATTTAAAGAAGCTAAGCAGAGGCTGGGTGCAGTGGCTGACACCTGTAATCCCAGCACTTTGGGAGGCCGAGGCGGGTGGATCACCTGAGGTCAGGAGTTCAAGACCAGCCTGACCGACATGGAGAAACCCCATCACTACTAAAAATACAAAATAAGCTGGGTGTAGTGGCGCATGCCTGTAATCCTAGCTACTCGGGAGGCTGAGGCAGGATAATTGCTTGAAACTGGGATCGGACGTTGCAGTGAGCCAAGATTGTACCATTGCACTCCAATCCAGCTGGGCAACAAGAGCAAAACTCCATCGCAAAAAAAAGAAAGAAACTTCTATTGTTTATTTATTTTGTGAAGTTGGGGCCTTACTATGTTGCCCAGGATGGCCTCGAACTCCTGGGCTCAATCCTCTTGCCTCAGCCTCCCAAAGTGTTGGGATTACAAGCATGAGCCCCCATGGCTGGCCAAAGTATGGGCTGCTTTAGATAGGGTGGTCAGGAAAAGCCTGTCTGAAGATGGACGTTTAAGGAAAAACCTTAGTTAAATGCGAGAGATTTAAAGGAAAAAAAATGGCTGGGCATGGTGGCTCACACCTGTAATCCCAGCACTTTGGGAGGCCGAGGCAGGCAGATCATGAGGTCAGGAGATCAAGACCATCCTGGCTAACATGGTGAAACCTCGTCTCTACTAAAAATACAAAAAATTAGCTGGGCGTGGTGGCGGGCGCCTGTAGTCCCAGCTACTTGGGAGGCTGAGGCAGGAGAATGGCGTGAACCCAGGGGCTGAAGCTTGCAGTGAGCCGAGATCACAACACTGCACTCCAGTCTGGGCAACACAGCAAGACTCCATCTCAAAAATAATAATAATAATTAATAAATAAAGGAAAAAAATATGACTGAGGATACAGCAAGTGTAGAGGTCCAGAAATTGGAATGTTCTTGGAACAGCACAGAGGCCATGTGGCTGGAGGGCAATGGTTCAGGTGGAAAGGGGTAGGAAGTGAAGTTGGCGTAGTTGGAGCCAGATCTTGCACACCCTTGCATTGTAGGCCATATTGAGGGCTGTTGTACTGTGAAGGCTTTGAGAAACACATTTCGGAAGCCCTGCTTCTACGGAAAGGTCTTTTTGACTAAATAAATGGCAGAGGGTGGAAAGTAAATACTCAGTTTGTGTCCCAAACACCTCTAAGAACATTTCTTTACAAACTTTCCTTACATTTACCATTAGTTTAAGCTTTGTCCTTCTTGACCCCTATTACTCTATTTAACTGATGTTTCCTGAAGGGTGTGGGGTTTGGTGGAAAGTGAATCTTCCTAGTTTGAATATAAAACCCTTGGGCCTGGCCGGCCGCGGTCGGTGGCTGACACCTCTAATCTCGGCACTTTGGGAGGCCCAGGCAGGCGGCTCACGAGGTCAGGAGTTTGAGACCAGCCTGGCCAACATGATGAAACCCCATCTCTACTAAAAATACAAAAATTACCTGGACGTGGTGGCAGGCACCTGTAATCCTGGCTACTCAGGAGACTGAGGTAGGAGAATCGCTTCAAACCGGAAGGCGGAGGTTGCAGTGAGCCAAGATCGCGTCACTGCACTCCAGCCTGGGTGACAGAGCCAGACTCCATCTCAAAACAAAAAACAAAAAAACCTTGGGCCTAGAAACTGGGTCATCTACACTAGCAGCTCTCAAACTTTAAAAAGAAATATAACACGTGCTGAGAAATATATTTTATATTCTGATCCAGTAGTCACATACATATGTAATGAAGCAAGAGTAATGCAAAATAGTACTTATCACTACTTTGAAACATGCCTTGTTTTCTATTCTGCTTCATTAAAAACCAAATACTAGTTATGTCCTTCTAGATCGATTTCACATTCTATTCATGGATTGTCACCTCCTATTGAAAAACACTGGCCTTGGATATCATCCTAAAACTTTGGGTCCTTATGTGCAAGGTATTATGATAGGTACTATGAGGCATGTAGAAAACTCTTAGAATTTTTACTCCTGAAGTATGTGGTATGACTGAAGCAGTAAGGTCTAAGTATTTAAAATAAAATAGCCCTTGTATGACTGGGGCATTTAAAAGTGTCAACTCATTTACTACAAGTTCTATAGTGTTGGCAAGTGGAATGAAGTGTTATTTGGGCGTCAGAGAAAAGATTTCCTTAGGGTGGCATTTAAACTCAAGACTTGAAGAAATACTGTATTTTTATAGGATGAGTTGGGGGAAGGGGAGCTGCCAAGTGAGAGAATGTAGGAGGTAAAGTGCAGAACTAAGAAAACATGCAGTGTGTTGGAGAGAGGTAGGTGGGACAACAGTGAGGAGACCAGAGTTTCTGGAACAGAAGACTCCCATATGTTAGCAGTGGGAGTGAAGTATATTAGAAAGATTGGGCCAGGCACGATGGCTCACGCCTGTAATCCCAGTGCTTTGGGAGGCTGAGGTGGGTGGATCACGAGGTCAGGAGTTCGAGACCAGCCTGGCCAAGATGGTGAAACCCTGTCTCTACTAAAAATAAAAATAAAATAGCTGGGTGTGGTGGCAGGCGCCAGTTACTCGGAGGCTGAGGGAGGAGAATCGCTTGAACCTGGGAGGCGGAGGTTGCAGTGAGCCTGCACTCCAGACTGGGCGACAGAGTAAGACTCCGTCTCAAAAAAGAAAAGAAAAAAAGGAAGGTTGATTGACTTACCTAAGGTTCCAGGGGACTCATTTGTTCGGACTTCAGTTCGATGCTACTAGTCTGTTTTCTCATCTGTAAAAGAAGGACACTAATGCCTGTTTAGCTACTCTCTAAGGCTTTTGTCGAGATGAAATGCCAGTGCATGTTAGAAGGTTTTCTAAACTAGATAATTCACTGCATAAATGTAAGGTGATGGTATTTTTTATCACAGTAGATAAGAAATGGAGGTGGGAGCAAGGTAGATAAGTGAAGGATTTTGATTGCCACATGAAGGTCAGTCTTGTTCTTTTCCCATACAGATTGTGGGATGGAAGAAGGAGTAGTGCATTAAAAGTTTTAAGCAGAGAAAAGGAACAATGAAAATTGTCATCATTTAAGAAGATTGCTGTGGTAGTATGTGAGAGAGAGAGACTGGTGCCTGTGCCTGTGGCAGGGATACCTGTAGACCTTTTTGCTGGAATGAACTTGAGCTTGAAATAAAAAAGACCTGAGTTAGTCAATGGTCATAGGAACAGAAAGAAAAAAGATGCCTTAAGATAAAAGCTCATTGTTGAGAGAGCAAGGAATAAGGTATGAATTGCAGGACAGCCAGCCAGAGTGCGGGAAGAATTGCAGGTTCTTCTAGTAAATTGGGCAGCTAGGAGGGGAGAGACAGGAAAAAATCTTTTTCAGCTTTTGATGTGTTGAATTTAAGGTGATGGTAGGCAACTAGACAGAAATCAGAAGTGGGAAATACTACTCTGGGGTTCAGGGGAGAGAAATTGGGATTTAAGAATTTCATAGCCTTCTACATTGAAGCCTGGGGATAGGCTAGATTTCTAAGGAAGAAAGCATAGAGAAGGGAGAAGTATGTTCATATTTAGAAGCAAGAGACAGAGGAGTCAGTCAGCCCAAACAGAGAGCTAAGAGGAGGACCCTGCTTGTGTATTGACTTGGAAGGCATCTTTTATAGTATAATAGCACTTGTCATGTGAGTGTTGACTTACTTGTCTGTTTCCTTAAAAATGTAGGCTTCTGCTGGGCGCAGTGACTCACGCCTGTAATCCCAGCACTTTGGGAGGCCGAGGTGGGCAGATCACCTGAGGTCGGGAGTTCGAGACCAGTCTGACCAACATGGAGAAACACCATCTCTACTAAAAAAAAAAAAAAAAAAAAATACAAAATTAGCCGGGTGTGGTGGCGCATGCCTGTAATCCCAGCTACTCAGGAGACTGAGGCAGCAGAATCAGTTGAACCCGGGAGGCAGAAGTTGGGGTGAGCCCAAATTGCGCCATTGTACTCCAGCCTGGGCAACAAGAGCGAAACTCCATCTCAAAAAAAAAAAAAAATGTAGGCTTCTTGGGAATGGGAATGGGAAGTAGAGTAGATGAAGAGGCAGCAAGGGGAGAAACTAATAATAACCAAGCATCTGCTATATTAATATTTATTGAATGCTTACTATGTGCCAGGCACTGTTGTAAGCATTTCATGTGTACCAACTCATGTAATTATCTAAACAGTCCTACGAGATATGTATCATTATCTCAGTTTTATAGATTAGGAAATTAATGCACTGAGAAGTTAAGTACCTTGCCCAAGATGGCACAGTGTTTGAAGAGCCTGGGTTCTTAACATTAAGCTCTGTATCAAGAACTTTTAGACTGGTTCTTACAGCAGAGACCTCAGTTTAATAAAGGCTTAAAATGTCAGATCAACCCAGCCAGGCATTTATTATTCCATTTTACAAATTAGGAAGTTGAGTTTCAGAGAGGTTAGGTTATTTGTCCTAGGTCCCATAGGTAGTAAGAGAGAAAGCCAGGATTTTAAATCAAACTCTATTAGAGACCAAAGCCCATGAATAGAGATCATTCATACTTAGCTGAGAAGCCATCTGACTTCTTTGAAGAACCAGATAGCAAACGTGGCTTTGGAGGCCACATGGTCTTGATTGCAATTACTCTACTCAGCTGTTGTAGTATGAAAGCAGCCATAAGACTATGCATAAACAGATAAACATGGCTGTGGTCTAGTAAATCTTTATGGGCACTGAGTTTGAATTTCATGTAATTTTCAGGCACCACCAAGTATTCTAAGTTCCCCCCACGCCGTCATTTAAAAATGTAAAAACCATTCTTAGCAGGTTGCACAAAACCAGATAGGGGACCAGATTTGTCCATGGGCCATAGCTTGCTGACCTTTGCTTTAATCGATTCTTCTAATATATATGTATTGAAAACTTACTCTGTGGAGATGTGCTGGGCACTGGTGACAAAATAACAAAGGGAGTTTCAGTCCTATGAGACAGGTGATTATAATACAGTGTAGTAAGAACTGTAATAAATTTATATTTACCAGATATAGTGGAAAAAAACAGATACAGAGGCTCCATACTTTGGTGAATTTATAAAGGCATCTCAAAAAAGAATGATAGTTGATGAATTGCCAGGCTTGTGGTATAGGGTGAAGGCGTAGATAGCATTGCTGAGGCAGAAAGGGAGGGACAAATGCCAGGAGATGAGCTTTGTCAAGAGGGTAGGGTGATGAGGAGTGAGTTTGTAGGTAATTTTAAGCCAGGGAGTAACATCTGATTTTTGTGCTCTGAAAGATAGCACTTTGGAGGATGGATATGCAGGGAGGAAGGTATAGGAGGGAGACAGTTTGGTTACCACAAGAAAAGATAATTGCTGTGGAGGTGAATAAGAGGCATATCTGGTGATTGATTAGGCACAGAGATTGTGGAAGAAGGAAAAGTCTAAGAAATTTGGGTTTCTGGCTTGATTAATTGGGTGTTGCCATTCATCATGATGCATATAGAGGACAGAGAAGCATGCTTTGAGGGTGGGTGCAGGAAGCAGGGAAAAGAGAAGGGACTTTGGTTTTGGCATGTTGGGTTTGAGGTGCCTGAGGGACATCCAGGTAGAGATGTCCAGGGGGATTTGAACATGTGAACATGAGGTCTAGACTAAGAGGTGTCCATTGTTGTAGAGTGATTGATTGCTCAGGGATGGTGAAATTACATGGATTGAGAAGATAAGGAAACTGAATTGAGCATTGAAGGAGCAGGAAAGTAACTGAACAGCCTGGAGAGTGGGAGGACCAGGTGAGAGTATTGGTGTTGAAACTTAAGTGATGATTTTCCTGAAAAAGAATATGGTCAGTAGCACTACAGAAAGGTCAGGAAGATAAGGAATGCCGTGTTCATTGGCTTGAGCCATTGGAGTAGGGAAGGTTGTGGAACTTAATGAGCAGTTTCAAAGGAGTGGGCTGGACCCAGATTGCAATGTGTTAAATTCTGACTGAGCATGAGAAATTGAGGACACTACCCAAAGGTTTGGCTCTAAAGGGAAGGAAAGATGACAACAGCTGGAGGTATCTCTAGCACCTAGTGCATATTTTGGCACATAATAGAGACTGGGAAAATTCGTTCACTCTACAAATACTGTGCCAGACACTATTACTGAAGCTAGGGATAGAGTAATGAAAGATAAGAGGAACTTCTTCTCACTCCGAAGCTTACATTTTAGTGGAGACTGGGGGTTGGGGAGTGGAGTAGAAATGAAACGTAGTTTTGGAAGGTGATAAATATTCTGAAAGAAATAAAGGAGAGTGAGAGAATAAGGATTGCATAACCTGGCTGGGTGCAGTGACTCACGCCTGTAATCTCAATACTTTGGGAGGCCGAGGTGGGAGGATTGCTTAAGCCCAGAAGTTTGAGACCAGCCTGGGCAACACAGGGAGACCCTGTCTCTATTTTAATTAAAAAAAAAAAAAAAAATTGCATAACCATGGAAGTCAGATGATTAGTGTGTGTGACTGTTTAGAAAGGATGGTCAGGGAAGGCCTTTTGAGGAGGTGACGCTGGAGCAGAGACTTCATTAAGTATAAAAGCCCTGAGTTGGAACACGGTAGGTTAGTTGAGGAACAACAGGGTGGTTGAAGCTGCTAGGCAAAGAAGAGTAGAGAAGATGAGGTAGGGATACTGGGCCCACGTTATATGGGACATTTGAGGCCATGGTGAGGAATTTGATTTTGATTCTTGCTCAAAACCCAGTGGATGGTTTTGAGCAAGTGACTGACAACCACTTGTGTTTGAGATCATTCTAGATGCAGGGTGGAGTGAGGCAAGAGTATAAGGCAAGACTCCTAATTGGAAGGCTGCTTTGGTCAGAAGATGAAGGTGTCTTTAGCTAGGGTGAAGGCATGACAGTGATGAGTAGTGATGGCCTCGCCCAGGTGTATCTTGAAGGTAGAGACAACGAGGACTTGCTGGTGTAGTGTAGGGGAAAGGAGGAATCAAGGATAACAGCTCAGTCGTCTTTGTGAAAGCAAATGGTAGAGAAGAGGGCCATTTACTGAGATGGGGAAGGCTGGAGGAAGGGAGAAGCATTTTGGAGATGGAGGTCAGGAGTTCTGTTTCAGGCGTAAATTAGGGATTTCTATCTATTAGATGTTCAAGTGGAAATGTTGTGTAGGCCATTGGGATGACCCAAGTGTATTAATTTGGTTGAATA
The DNA here is from genome assembly GCF_007565055.1 of Rhinopithecus roxellana. NCBI lineage: Eukaryota > Metazoa > Chordata > Mammalia > Primates > Cercopithecidae > Rhinopithecus > Rhinopithecus roxellana. The sequence continues at coordinate 20,750,081 of NC_044565.1, read as the reverse complement.
AATACAAATAGATACATGCTCAGCAGCAGTATCGTTAGAAATCTTGAAGTCAGGAGTTGATGTGATTATGTTGCCTTTCTCTCTAGTTTAAACTGTTTATCAGATAGACATCATTTTGGTGGCCTGTGAACTTTGTCTTTTTTCCCACAGTTGCAGGAGAGAGATAGAAAGTCCGATGTGTCTTGTGTGCCAGTGCTACAGTGAGACAGGTCCAGGCCTGGAGATCACACTGTGGGAAATAGCCAGTTTGGCAGCTGGATAATGAATTAGTTTATTTTAGTGCATTTCTCTCCAATAAAATCAAGAGGAAGATAGAATAACAGACCTTTTGGTCCAGAAGGAAATCAGCCACAGCAGCCTCCTCCCCAGCCCTCTTTCATAATACCTCCAACTGTGGTCTAGAAGAAAGATTGAACCATACTACTTGAGATCATATTACAACTTAGTGACAAAGTCAGGACTAGAATCCAGATCCTGTGACTCATATTTCAACCCATTTTCTACTGTATATGCTGCTGGTATGAGAGACCCAAAACCACAGGCTCAGAGAGAATTTATTAGTTCATCGGTATCCCAAGTCCACACTTCTGCAATAGATGAAATTTTCCTGTTTACTCTTAACTTTTTCCTGAGATGATGAGTAATGAAGTTAGGAATGGAACTTTGGAGCCAGACTGCCTGAGTTCAAAACCCAGCCTGGTCACTTACTGTGACCTTGGGTAAGTTATTTATCTCTCTCTGTATCATTTTATGAAATAGGCTTAATGTTTAGTAACCTCAGAGAATGGTTGTTATTGGATGGTTTTATATAGAAAATGTTTGGAGTAGTGCCTAACGTGTGGTAAGCAGTCATCATTTTAGTTTTTTTTTTTTTTTTTTTTTGAGATGGAGTCTCACTGTGTCACCTAGGCTGTAGTGCAGTGGCGCGATCTTGGCTTACTGCAGCCTCTGCCTCCCAGGTTCAAGTGATTCTCCTACCTCAGCCTCCCAGGTAGCTGGGACTACAAACGCATGCCACCACACCCAGCTAATTTTTGTATTTTTAGTAGAGATGGGGTTTCGCCATGTTGGCCAGGCCAGTCGCAAACTCCTGACCTCAGATGAGCAACTGCGCCCGGCCCATTTTAGCTTATAGTAACCATCTTCATTTTCTTTTTGGATACAGAAAAATAGCTGTCTACCATCCTTATAAATACTTTGCATACAGTTTTAAAGATTTTATTTTTATGTGTTTTTTTGTTTTTATTTTTGTTTTTCTTTGAGACGGAGTCTCACTCTGTCGCTCAGGCTGGAGTGAAGTGGCACAATCTTGGCTCACTGCAAGCTCCGCCTCCCGGGTTCATGCCATTCTCCTGCCTCAGCCTCCCGAGTAGCTGGGACTAAAGGCGCCTGCCACCATACCCAGCTAATTTTTTGTATTTTTAGTAGAGACGGGATTTCACCGTGTTAGCCAGGATGGTCTTGATCTCCTGACCTCATGCTCTGCCTGTCTCGGCCTCCCAAAGTGCTGAGATTACAGGCATGAGCCACTGCGCCCAGCCTTATTTGTATGTTTTTAAATTGACATGTTGTATATATTGTACATATTTATTATGTATAACATGTTTTGAAATATGTATACATTGAGGAATGGCTAAATTGAGCTAACATACATAACACCTCACATATTCTTCGTGGTGACTTTGGATATAATTTGAGTGCTAACAACATGCAAGGTACATTTCCTTGTATAAGATATGGTCTGTGCCCTCAAGGAGTCTTTATTTTAATGGGAAAGAAAGTGTAGAAATACAAGGTACACTACAAGGCTTACCTGTTTAAAATTATAGGACAGTAAGAACTACAAATAGTCTCTTCCTTTCCTTAGTCTGTGAATTAAGAATGTGTTCAGATGAAAGCCAGGGGACTGAGGAGGAGTTTGAGCAAGTTTTGTGAAGAAAATAGAAGCAGATAGACATTCCAGGACAATGAGTGTGTAGGACAGCAGCTAGGGCAGGAAAACACAAGGGAGAATTTGTGAACAGTGAAAAGAACAGTTTTGCTAAGGAAAAGCCCATGAAAGACATTGATTAGGATCCACTGGGGGTATACAAGACCAAGCATACCAAACTTAGGTCTTTTTCGACCGGGCTTCTAAATTGGTGTATCAGAGCATCCGCCATAGACAGTATCTTTTAGCTGGGCTCAGTGTGTAATCCCAGCACTTTGGGAGGTCGAGGCAGGCAGGTCCCTTGAGCCCTGGTGTTCGAGACTAGCCTGAACAACATGACAAAACCCTGTCTCTACAAAAAAATTAGTCGGGCGTGGTGGCACATGCCTGTAGTCCCAGCTACTTGGAAGGCTGAGACAAAAAGATCACCTGAGCCTGGGAGGTTGAGGCTGTGGTGAGCCATGATTGTGCCACTGCACTCCAGCCCAGGCAGTAGTGTGAGACCCTGTGTCAAAAAGAAACAGAAACAGGAAAACAAAACAAAACAAAAAAACTAAAGACAGTATCTTTGCTTCATTAGGGTGTGTCAGACAAGACTGTCATTGTCCTCATGGACATAATAGATATGTTGATGATAATATAAGAGGAGCTCATTACAGTTGAGTAGCTCACAGAGTGTTGATCCACAGGTAGTGTCAACCTGGAATACAGAGAAGATCACCGAGGTGATAATCACTTTTTTCTGTTGGGAGATAATTTGTTTTGTATGGACCGAGATTAACACATAGTTGACATACTCCCTTAATCTATTCCAGCTTCACATCAACATTTTATCATTTTTTTTGGTCAATTCTCTACATCCATGTTTTGTTTGTTTGTTTGTTTATGTATGTTTTTATTTATTTATTTTTGAGAAGCAATTTCACTCTTGTCCCCCAGGCTGGAGTACAGTGGTACAATCTTGGCTCACTGCAACCTCTGCCTCCTGGGTTCAAGTGATTCTGCTGCCTCAGACTCCCAGGTAGCTGGGACTGCAGGCACTCGCCACCGTGCCTGGCTATTTTTTGTGTTTTTAGTAGAGACTGGGTTTCATCGTGTTGGCCAGCCTGGCCTCAAACTCCTGACCTCAAGTGATCCACCGACCTTGGCCTCCCAAAGTGGTAGGATTACAGGCGTGAGCTACAACACCTGACCTACCCCCCAGTTTTGAGTTTGAACATTTTAAAGCAAATTTTAGACCTGTGTATCCTTTTACTCACAAATATTTCTGTATTTATCCGTAACTACTGGATAGTGATGTACTACACACACACGTGTGTGTGTGTGTGTATGTGGAATTGCAATGTTACTATCACACCTCACTAAATTAACAATACTTCTTTTTTTTTTTTTTTGAGACAGAGTTTCTTTCGCTCTTGTTGCCCAGGCTGGAGTGTAATGGTGCAATCTCAGCTCACTACAACCTCCGCCTCCTGGGTTTAAGCGATTTTCCTGCCTCAGCCTCCCAATTAGCTGGGATTGCAGGCGCCCACCACCAAGCCCAGCTAATTTTTGTATTTTTAGTGGAGAGGGGGTTTCACCATGTTGGTCAGGCTTGTCTCGAACTACTGACCTCGTGATCCACCCGCCTTGGCCTCCCAAAGTGCTGGGATTACAGGCGTGAGCCAATCGCGCCTGGCCAATTCTGTTGTTTTGTTTTTCTTGGTATGATAGATGTGTTCAGAGTTTCAGGGTATCAGTTCTAGAGTCTTGATTCAGGTTTTTGTCTTTGATAAGAATATTTCATAGGTGCTGAAAATGTTTTTATAAAAATGTTAGTATTATACTTCTTAACTGTATCACACTGACAGGCTTATCTCAGTAGATTCAGATGTCAGGCTATCCCTTTATTGTCTGTCACTAATGTGAGCTGCTTGGATCTATTCTTTGTTAGTGATTGCAAGAGGTTGACTTTCCAACTTTATCATTTTTATTTCTGTGTTTATTCATTAGAATTCTTTTATAAAGAACTGTTGGCTGAGCACTGTGGCTCATGCCTGTAATCCCAACACTGGGAGGCCAAGTTGGAAAGATCACTTGAGGCCAAGATTTCAAGACAAATGTGGGCAATACAGTGAGACCCTGTGTCTTTAAAAAATCCATTTTTAAAAAGAACTCTTATTCACACACTTTAAAGAAATCATTAGAATGCTCAAATGTAAAGGAAAAATGAAAACAATATATGATAAAATAATATGCCTTTCAAGATACAGATGCTCAGGAAGTTATTTGAAGCAGTAATGAAGAAGTCAGATACTCTATGAATGTGATGGCTTCAAATGCAAGTCTGTAACAGACATGTCGTATTGAGGTTCAGATACCACAAGCAGCATTGCCATCAATGTTGTTTCTTTTTGAACAGCTCATGGTGTCAAGTTCCAAACAATTGTATTACTGGTGATTTCAGTGTGTGTGTTAAAATCATGCAAAAGTACTTAGTGTCTATATAAAAAATTGAGTTAGCTTCTACACTCAAGTAATTATAAGGTTTTTCTTTTGGGACATTTGACAGTTATGTGAAAGATGAGTCTTCATTGTATAGTATTGTCTGTCACACTGCAGGTGTCTAGAATCGCTGATAGTGTTCTCTCAAATGCCAACCTGTCACACAATCATTGTGACAACCAAATTTTCATTTTACCCTCTAAAGTAATGTCACCCTCATTAAGAACCACTGGTCAATTGACAACAAGAAGATAGGAAATCAAGTAACCAGTATAAATAAGCAAACATTTGAAAATAGGAGCTAAAAATCATCTCTCTTTTTGCTGATATTACTTTATACCTAAATAACCTAAGAGTTTTTTTGTTTGTTATTGTTTTCTTTTTGAGACAGAGCCTTGCTTTTTCGCTCAGGCCGGAGTGCAGTGGCACAATCTCGGCTCACTGCAACCTCCACCTCCTGGGTTCAAGCAATTCTCCTGCCTCAGCCTCCTGAGTAGCTGGGATTACAAACGTGCACCACCACGCCCGGCCAATATTTGTATTTTTAGTAGAGACAGGGTTTCACCATGTTGGCCAGCCTGGTCTCAAACTCCTGATCTCAGGTGATCCACCCGCCTTGGCCTCCCAAAGTGCTGGGATTACAGGAGTGAGCCACCGTGCCTGGCCTAACCTAAGAGTCTCTTTAAAAATTACTAGAATTAATTAGATAATTTAATAAGTAGCTGGGTATGTATAGTGATTCTTTGCTTAATGACAGGGATACGTGCTGAGAAATGCATCATTAGGTGATTTTGTCATTGTGTGAACATCATAGAGTGTACTTACAGAAACCTAGATGGTAGAGCCTACTACACATCTGGGCTATGTGGCATAGCCTGTTGCTCCTAGGCTACAAACCTGTACAGTATGTTACTGTACTGAATACTGTAGGTAATTATAACAGAATAATAACTGTATCTAAACACAGAAAAGATACAATAAAAATGTATGATCTTATGAGACTGCCGTGGTTATGCAGTCTATTATTGATTTAAGTGTTGTGCATGACTATACCTAGTGTGACAACTACTCAGTCATAGAACAGGTTTGCTACTTAGTTTCACTGAAAATTTTTTTTGTAGTGCTCACTTTTTTTTCCCTCATAAAATTGCTTGTCTCTTCCCGCTTGTTGTAGGTCTTGAGGATATTAAACCTTTTTAATTACAGGATTTTTTTTCCATTTTCATTTGGCTTATATGTAGTGTCTTGGTTCCCCAAAAGATACTCATTTTTATTTTAGACACATCCTCTGCCTTTCCTTTTGGCTCTCTGGATTTCATCATATCTAAAAAGGCAATTACCATGCCCATGATTCTTTTGTTTGCTTTTAAGACCAAAAAGGTGAAAAAGCAATTGAGGGGGGGACTTGAAGAAGGCATATATTTCTTAACCCTCACTCCCCCGTGGTCTCCTCTTAAGAGGAAGGCATCATATTAGGAAATGGATCAGAGTAAGACACAGAGCCCAGAAATGGAGGAGACATTTCTGAAGGAGGCAAGGAGTGTGAGGTACCTTGTAGAATTGTTGAGTGGTGTCTGTTCAGTTATTGTGCCTCATCTCTAAGTGTTGAAAGGCCTTGGGGTTGAGGGAGCACTTAACAGTGCCTTGCATACTAATTTGATGTTGACTTACGGCAAAAAATAAATTTTCTTTTTTTCTTCTTTCTTTTTTTTTTTTTTTGAGATGGAATCTCACTTTGTCGTCCAGGCTGGAGTGCAGTGGTGCAATCCTGGCTCACTGCAACCTCCGCCTCCCGGGTTCAAGTGATTCTCATGCCTAGGCCTCCTGAGTAGCTAGGATTACAGGTGTGCATCACCACACCCAGCTGTTGTTTTTTGTTTTTGTTTTTTGTTTGTTTTTTGGATTTTTTTTGTATTTTTAGTAGAGACAGGGTTTCTCCATGTTGGCCAGGCTGGTCTTGAACTCCTGACCTCAAGTGATCTGCCCGCCTTGGCCTCCCAAAGTGTTGGGATTACAGGCGTGAGTCCCCGCACCCAGCCAAAAAATACATTTTACTTACTTATTTATATGTTTATTTATGTATTTATTTTTGAGACAGAGTTTTGCTCTTGTTGCCTAAGCTGTGGAGTACAGTGGTGTGATCTTGGCTCACTGCAACCTCTGCTTCGCAGGTTCAAGTGCTTCTCCTGCCTCGGCCTCCCGAGTAGCTGGGATTACAGGTGCGCGCCACCACGCCTCGCTGATTTTTTTGTATTTTTAGTAGAAACGGGTTTTCACCATGTTAGCCAGGCTGTCCTCAAACTCCTGACCTCAGGCGATCCACCCGCTTTGGCCTCCCAAAGTGCTGGGATTATAGGCATGAGCCACTGCACCTGGCCTCTTACTTACTTACTTCGTTACTTATTTATTCAAGTGTCACCCAGGCTGAAGTGCAGTGGCGTGATCTCTGCTCACTGCCTCCTCAGCCTCCTGGGTTGAAGCAATTCTTCTGCCTCAGCCTCCCAAGTAGCTGGGATTACAGGCGCCTGCCACCACACCCAGCTAATTTTTGTATTTTTTTAGTAGAGACACGGTTTCACCATGTTGGCCAGGCTGGTCTTGAACTCCTGAATTTATGATCTGCCTACCTCGGCCTCTCAAAGTGTTGAGATTACAGGCATGAGCCACCACACCCTGCCTCATTTATTTTTTATAACAAATATTTTAATGCCTATTGATTATCCTGAAATAAGGTTAATAGGTGAGTCTTTAACTACATTAGAATCTGACATTATAGTGAAGTAACTGAATACCTGCTTAAAAGAAATAAGATCAGAAGAACTTTCATTTTCCTCTACTATTTATAGATATGGGGAGATACCAGAATGAAAACTGTTAGAATGAGTAAAAGCAGAATTATTTGCATATAAGAGAAAGGGGGAAATAATTTTGTTTGATGTAGGGATAACATAAGACAAATTACATACTTTCCACATGGAAAAATAAAAATAGTATCACGTAGTCACCAGTGAGTTTGCCCTAATTATAGTATCAAAATAATTCCCAGTTAGAGGCCCTAACATGAGACAAGGAAGTGAGGAAATCTCACAGAAAACCTGGTGGCATTTACATTCAGCCCCTAGTACTTAAATGTCCCTTAGCGAAAATACCTCTTGATAGGCAATGAGGAATAAAGGATAGATTAGAAAAAGAAGCAGTAATAGATGTGTGGTTGACTTCAGGGGACATTAAAAAAAAAAGAAATGATAGCAACTTCAAAATAAATAAGTTCAATATTTAATTTTTACAACAGATGTCTATTGTGTCACAAAAAATTAAACATAACTAAGATGATATTGATGTGAAATACATATATATACATACACACACACATATATATGTATGTATGTATGTATGTATGTGTTTTTTTTCTTTCCTTTGAGATGGAGTCTCGCTCTGTCGCCCAGGCTTGAGTGTAGTGGCCGGATCTCAGTTCACTGCAAGCTCTGCCTCCTGGGTTCACGCCATTCTCCTGCCTCAGCCTCCCGAGTAGCTGGGACTACAGGCGCCCGCCACCACGCCTGGCTAATTTCTCTGTATTTTTAGTAGAGATGGCGTTTCACCGTGTTAGCCAGGATGGTCTCGATCTCCTGACCTTGTGATCCGCCTGTCTCAGCCTCCCAAAGTGCTGGGATTACAGACGTGAGCCACCGCACCCGGCTATGAAATATATTTTTTAATGTTAATAAAATCCAGCAAGAACCCTGTGTTTCATAAGCCCCTTGTAATTTAATAATGTTTAGAAATAAATATCTTCGGTCTCTATTTCATATTTGGAAGTTATAGCTCTGAAAGCAATCTGATCAGGTACAGTGTACTGGAAAGTCAGCTACAAATGGCTTTGTCATCCAATTTTCTGGAATGTTAAACAGTCTTTGGTAAAGTTCTAAATGAAGCAAAACAATATTTGTGGAATAGTGACATACTAGAAAATAAGTGTTTACTAAAACTGCAAATAATATTTTGTGTTAAGGTAAACAATTGAATTAGGTATTGTGCTTAGATAATTTTACTTTTTTTTTTTTTTTTTTTTTTTTAAGAGTCAGGGTCTTGCTTTGTTGCCCAGGCTGGAGTGTAAGTGGCATGATCATAGCTCACTGCAGCTTTGCACTCCTGGGCTCAAGCAATCCTCCCACTTCAGCATCCTGAGTATCTAGGGCTACAGACAAGTGCCGCCATGCTCAGCTAAAGTTTTGGGGTTAGTTTTGTTTTGTTTTGTGGGGGGTTTTTTTCTTTTCCTTTTTTTTTTTGTAGGGATGGGGTCTCACTGTTGCCCAGGCTGGTCTTAAACTCCTGGTCTCAAGTGATCTTCCTGCTCTGCTTCCCAAAGTGCTGAGATTACAGGTATGAACCACTACTCACAGCCTTATTTTATTTTATTAATAAATTAATTTTTTCATTTTTTTGAGACAGGGTCTCTTTCTGTCACTTAGGTTGGAGTGCAGTAGCGTGATCTTGGCTCACTGAAACCTCTGCCTCCCAGGTTCAAGTGATTCTGTATCCACCTCAGCCTCCTGAGTAGCTGTGACTACAGGTGTACACCACCATGCCCAGCTAATTTTTGCATTTTTTGGTAGAGACAGGGTCATGTTGGCCAGGCTGGTCTCGAACTCCTGACCTCAAGCGATCTGCCTGCCCTAGCCTCCCAACGTGCTAGGATTACAGGTGTGAGCCACTGCACCCGGCCCCCAGCCTTACATAATTTTAAAGTTTTGTGTTTTTAGTTTCCTTCTTGAATGTCTGGTAGGAGGTTTAGAAAATCCTGTTGGGATGCTGAACAATTCTTTATTGCATTTTCTGTGCATTGCAAAACGCCTAGCATCTTTGGCACTTTTACTCAATAAATGCCAGTGCAACCCCTAATCATTGTGATGACCAAAAAATAGCCCCCATACCATTCCGGAATGTCCCGTGGGGGTGATACCTCCCAGTTGAGAGTGATAGTAACTGAATTGATTTTACTGAAAACCTGTAGTTTGAAAAACACACGATCACATGTTGCCTAGCAACATAGATACATTCTGAGATCCATTGTTAGACAATTTCATAATCATGTGAATATCATAGAGTGTACTAACACAAACCGAGATGGTACAGCCTACTGTACATCTAGGCTATGTGGATAGCTTATTGTTTATCTAAGCTAGAAACCTGCGTAATATGTTGCTGTACTCAATACTGTAGGCAATTATAACACAATGGTGTTTGTGGTTCTAAACATATCTAAACATAGAAAGGGTATCAGTAAAATTATCATATAATAAACTTGTGGGACCACCATCAAATATGCAGTCCTTCATTGGCCTAATCATGGTAGGCTTTGGCATCCTCCTCAAAACAAGTAGAAGAATTGATTGTATTAATAACATTAATGCAAATACAAAATTGTTACTTTCCTAGTATTGGTGGATGTACTTCAGTTAGCTTTGTTCTTTACATTCTGGTTTTCAGGCTCCAGTATAAATATTAATGGCCCTACTAAACTCATTTAACCTCCAGTTTAGGTGGTACCAGTGTCCTATGAAATATGCAGAAACCCTTTCAAAAAAGCATGTTTCAGTTTGTCTTTTAAACTCTGCCCATAACGCATGCATTAACAGAGCATTCATTGTACCATCAGAGAATCATCCTTTGAACCACCTGCCTCCTTGTTAGCTTACTTTTTAAAAATAAGCTGTTATTTTGGGATAATTTTTGATTCACAGATAAGTTGCAAAGGGCAGTATAGAGACTTCCCATATACTCCTTACCTAGTTTTTCCTAATGTTGATATTTTGCATTACCTTGGTGCATTTGTCAAAACTAAGAAACTAACACTAGTACATTATTACTAATAAAGCTCCTGACTTTATTGGGGTTTTACTTTTTTTTTTTTTTTCACTTATATCCCTTTTCTGTGTGTGATCCAGGATACCAGGTTGCCATTTATTGTCTCCTGGTTTTGACCTTAGTAACTACAGAGAACCGAGTGTACTGCCTCTTTGTGATAGCTCTGTATAGAGCTGTGGCATCCCCCCAGCATTGCCTGTTCCCAGCTCTTTTGCTAAACAGCCCATTTTGTCCTTTAGTAATTTATCTTGGTGTAGTTTCTAGATACTTTGCCATTCTGTCTATATACTATATATACTAATTATATAACTATATATACTACAGTACTTGTTTCCCATTTTAAAACAAGACACACAGAACTGAATGTAGTTCTTCACATATGGTCTGGCAAGAGTAAAATGTTGTAGATATATCACAGTTATGAATCTTGTATGGCTATTAATGCAACCTAAGCTTGCTTGTTTATTTGCTGGCATTTTTAGCAACTGTATCTCATCTTGGGCTAATATTGAAGCTAAGCTTTTGCTTAATTATTCCAGGATTTCTTACCGCATAAATTGTTGTTTTATCCAAAGGCAAAACTTTGTACGAAGTCCTTTTAAAATTCATCCTGTTTTACATACGCGTTTGCCTTGCTTCAATCTCTGTTCTGTCATCCAGCATTTTAACTGTTTGTTTTATGCACAAGCTTATAAATGTTTGCTGTCATTTTCTTTTCGTTTTATTTTTAATTTTTTTGTTTGTTTGTTTTAAATAGAGACAGGGTCTCCCTATGTTGCCCAGGTGGGTCTCAAACTCCTGGGCTCAAGGAATCCTCCTGCCTAGGATTATAAGCATGAGCTACCACACCCGGCCTACTGTCATTTTCTAAGTCACTAATAAAAACATGTATAAAATAGGGTCAAGTACAGGACCTTACAGGCCCAAGATAACTGGGCAAATGAAAGAAGATATAGCAAGCATGTAATTGTGTGAGGAAGCTAAAAAGGGTTAGCATAGGGTAAAGGCCCTGATTCTGCCTTACAGTAGTCACCCTTTATCTGAGGGGGACATTTTTCCGAGACCACTCAGTGGGTGCCTAAACCTGTGGATAGTACAGAACCCTGTGTATCCTGTTTTTCATCTGATAACCAGCTACTAAGTGACTGCTGGACAGGTATACAGCACAGATGGGCCAAGCAAAGGGATGATTCACCTGCCGAGTGGGACAGTGCATGATTTCATCACACTATTCAAAACAGCATGTAGTTTAAAACTTATGAATTGTTTGTCTCCGGAATTTTCCATTTAATATTTTCAGACCGTTGTTGACCATGGATAACTGAAACCTCAGAAAGCAAAACTTTGGGGCCGGACGCGGTAGCTCACGCCTGTAATCCCAGCACTTTGGGAGGCCGAGGTGGGCAGATCACGATGTCAGGAGATTAAGACTATCCTGGCTAACATGGTGAAAACCCATCTCTACTAAAAGTACCAAAAATTACCGGGTGTGGTGGTTGGTGCCTGTAGTCCCAGCTACTCGGGAGGCTGAGGCAGGAGAATAGCGTGAACCGGGGAGGTGGAGTTTACAGTGAGTCGGGATCACGCCACTGCACTCCTGCCTGGGCAACAGAGCAAGTCTCCATCTCAGAAGAAAAACAACAACAAAAAAAAGAAAACAAAACTTCGGATTGGGAGGACTACAGTATATTCTTACCTGTGGGTGGTGCCTAAGCTAGAACTCTTGCAGAGCATGAGAACAACTGAATTTTTTGGAGGGGGGCAGGTGGTGGGCACAGGGTCTGTCTTAACTGAGAATGAAGCCAGTTATGATTCACAGGATTGTTCACCTATCTTTTATATTACCGGTCATGCCTCAATCTTCTATCTTGAGATTTTCGTGCTTGAACTAGGCCTTTTTATGAATGGCATTGAAAATTTTGGAGGACTGTAGGCCTATGTATGTATGTATGTATGTATTTATTTATTTATTTATTTTTGAGCCCAGGCTGGAGTGCAATGGCACAATCTCAGCTCATTGCAACCTCCGCCTCCCAGGTTCAAGCAGTTCTCCTGCCTCAGCCTCTCGAGTAGCTGGGATTCAGCTCACTCCAACCCCCGCCTCCCGAGTTCAAGTGATTCTCCTGCCTCAGTCTCCCAAGTAGCTGGGATTACTGGCACCTGCCACTGTACCCAGCTAATTTCTGTATTTTTAGTAGAGACAGGGTTCCACCACGTTTTGGCCAGGCTAGTCTTGAACTCCCTGAACTCAGATGATCCATCCGCCTCGGCCTCCCAAAGTGCTGGGATTATAGGCATGAGCCACCGTGCCTGGCCTAAATTTTTATTTTTAATTGAGACATGATAATTATACATATTTCTAGGGTACATGGTGATATTTTGCTTTTTTATTTTTTATTTTATTTATTTATTTTTGAGACGGAGTCTCGCTCTGTCGCCCAAGCTGGAGTGCAGTGGTGCGATCTCAGCTCACTGCAGGCTCCCCCTATTGGGTTCACGCCATTCTTCTGCCTCAGCCTGCCAAGTAACTGGGATCAGTTACTGCCACCACACCTGGCTAATTTTTTTGTATTTTTAGTAGGGATGGGGTTTCACCATTTTAGCCAGAATGGTCTCAAACTCCTGACCTCAGATGATCCACCCACCTCAGTCTCCCAAAGTGCTGGGATTACAGGCATGAGCCACTGTGCATGGCCTAAATTTTTTATTTTTAATTGACTCATGATAATTACACATATTTCTAGGGTACATGGTGATATTTTGCTTTTTTTTTTTTTTAATTTTTATTTTTTGATAAAGTAGTGATAAGCTCTCACTGTGTTTCCCAGGATAGTCTCAATCCCCGGCCTTAAATGGTCCTCCCGTCTTGGCCTCACAAAGTGCTGGGATTATAGGCATAAGCCACCACACCCAGCCGATAGTGATATTTCAGTAAATGCATATAGTGTGTAATGACCAGATTTGGGTAATTAGCGTATCTATCACCTCAAACATTTATCACTCATTTGTGTTAAGAGCATTCAAAATCCTCTCTTTCAGCTATTTGAAAATATGCAATAAATTATTGTTAATTAGGCATACTTCTTTTATTTACCAAGCATGTATTTGAATGACATACTTCCTCTTCAGTAATGCCTGGGCACATATCAGTTCCTATTTTTCTATTTTTTCCCCCCTCCTACTCGTCTTTTTCTTAATGTTTAGGAGTCCATTGTTATATTTGTTACTGATGTTTCTCCCTACTTCTTGTCATTTGAGTTTGTTTATGGAACCTTTTGCCAATATTAAAGTGTTATACATATTTATGATCAAATTTACAGTGTGTTCCACTTTCCCCTGTTTATAGTTTCACTTTACCTATATTGCTTAGAAAGGCCTTACCCACTAAATATTCTCACTTTCTTTTAAGAAGTGTATGTCTTTTTAAAAAATCTAAATAATATTTGCCATTTTAAAGACATATGGCCAGCCAGTTCTTTTCTTTGAGAATGGAATTTTTATGTATGTGTGTGAAATGTGTCATAACATTTAGAAGAGTGTACAAAAGTATGTATCCAGTAAAAAGAGAATAAAACAAACGTCCACACATCCACTACTCATATTAAGAAATAGAACATCTCAGCCAGACGCAGTAGCTCACGCCTGTAATCCCAGCACTTAGGGAGGCTGAGGCAGGTGAATCATCTGAGGTCGGGAGTTCGAGACCGGGCTGACCAACCTGGAGAAACCCTGTCTCTACTAAAAACACAAAATTAGCTGGGCACATGCCTGTAATCCCAGCTACTCAGAGGCAGTAGAATCGCTTGAACCTGGGAGCCAGAGGTTGCAGTGAGTCGAGATGGCACCACTGCACTCCAGGCTGGGCAACAAGAGCGAAACTCAGTCTCAGAAACAAAGAAATAGAACATCTCATCCACATGTCCATAACCACTAACTGGATCTTCGTTTCAATAATCCTCTCCCCTTTTTGTGCAGGTTTACTCCCAATATATCCATTTCTATCTGAGCCACATATTGTTTGGTTACGAAACATGGAATAGCAAGCCCAGGCCTCACCATGTGAGGAAAGAGCAGTTTGCACTATCAGGGGGAAAAGCCCTTAGAAGAGAAGCTGAACAGAGTCTACCTTCAGCTTCCCTGAGTTTCTGAGAGTCTGAAGAAATCATTGGGCAAGGTTGCAAATGCACCTTGGAAACTCAGGACCCAACATATATGGAGTGTTTAGCGGGATTATTGTGTGGACCAGCTTGGTGGTAGTCAGAGGACTGCTCTTCACTTGGCCCACCTCCAGCTCCCAGGAACAGGTCAGAGTGGGACACTCTCATGGGGTGAAATGAGATCAACTGAACCTTTTTACTTGAGGGGAGAGCAGGAACTTCAACATCACTTGGGCAAGACCAGCCAAGTTCAGATAAGATGTGGGTACTGGACCCCAGGTACCATTGTGTCCTCAGGTTACAAAGAAAATGTATGATATTGTATGATTTTATGTATGTATGTGTAATTCTTGTTGTAGGTGCTAGTTGTGTTGTTGTTGTTGTTGTTTTGAGATAGAGTCTCTTGTCGCCCAGGCTGGAGTGCAATGGCGTGATCTCACTGCTACCTCCCACTCCCGGGTTCAAGCAATTCTCCTGCCTCAGCCTCCCAAGTAGCTGGGATTATAGGCACTGCCACCACGCCCAGCTAATTTTGTGTATTTTTAGTAGAGACGAGGTTTCACCGTGTTGACCAGGCTGGTTTTGAACTCCTGACCTCAAGTGTTCCACCCATCTCAGCCTCCCAAAGTGCTGGGGTTACAGGCATGAGCCACTGCACCCAGCCGCTAGTCGTGTTCTATAAAGTTTACATGAACACCAAGTTAGCAATTACTGAACCTCTGTTCCTAGAGGAAATTCAGGTTGAGGTTCCTCTGAGCCTCTGGTTATAACATTTTTATCGATGGATCAATACATAACCTTGTTTTATGTGTATTTCTGCTAAAATATATATTATGTATTGTATTACATATAAAATACAGTACAATATATATAAATATATATATATATAGTTGATTCATTAACATTAAACTGAAGGCCAGCAACACTATAACTCATGCTTGATACATGTGTTTTCTCTGTAAGCCTCATGTCAACCTTGTGGTGGTGAGGAACACAGCAGCTTTTCAGCACTACACTTGGGAGCCATTTAAATTAGTGAAACCACCAAGAAACACAAAAAGATGAAAACATGGGACTAAACAGACCATGAAAACGACACTTGTTTACAAAATGAGAGCTGAAACAAGAAGGCAGAGCATTGCTTTGTTGGACCTGAGCTGGAAACATGCATATCAAGCCACTCAGCTTTCATGCTGCTCTGTGCCTGTTTCAATCACTCACTGGAAAGACTGAAAGCACTGCAAGTATTGATGTGTACTTTTTTTTTTTTTTTTTTTTTTTTTTTTTTTACAGGGTCTTGCTTTGTCTCCCAGGCTGAAGTGCACTGGCTAAATCTCACCTCACTGCAACTTCTGCCTCTCAGGCTCAGGCAGTCCACCCCCAATCAGTCTCTCAAATAGCTGGCAATTTTTTGTAGATAGGAGGTCTCACTATATCACCCTGGTTGGTCTCATACTCTTGGGCTCAAGCAGTCTTCCCACCTTGGCCTCCCAAAGTACTGGGATTGTAAGTGTGAACCACCACCCCCAGTACTTTTGTATGTATATGTTATGGTTTGGCTCTGTATCCCCACCCAAATCTCATCTCAAATTGTAATCCCCATATGTCAGTGGAAGGTGATTGAATCATGGGGGCGGACTTCCGCCTTGCTGTTATCGAGATAATGAGGTCTGGTTGTTTGAAAGTGTGTGGCACTTCCCCCTTCACGCTCGCTCTTTCTCCTGCTCCACCATTGTGAAGTGGGTGTCTGCTTCCCCTTCACCTTCTGCCATGATTGTAAGTTTCCTGGGGCCTCCCAGTCATGCATGCTTCCTGTTAAACCTGCAGAACTGTGAGTCAGTTAAACCTCTCTTCTTCATAAATTACCCAGTCTTGAGTAGTTCTTTATAGTAGTGTGAAAATGGACTAATATAGAAAATTGGTGCCAAGAAAGTGGGGCATTGCTGTACAGCTGCCTTTTCAGTGGGGCATTGCTGTACAGGGACCCTTTCAGCCTGGCAACTCCTATTCTCTGTTCTGGAAAGTTTTCTTGAATTACTCTGTTGATTATTTCCTCCCTTCCGTTTTTCTTACTTTGAGGATATTGAAGCTTCTAGAGTAGGGTTCCACTTTTCTTCTGTGTTCTAATTTCTGTCCCTTTCTGTCTTCCCCCCTCCTCTTCTTTCTTTTTTCTGTTTCTGGAAATGATTTACTTACTTAATTCCTCTGTTTTCAATAAAATATGTGCTTTATTCTGTTTTCAATGATGTCTTGAGTTCTTAGGGGTCAGAGACCCTCTTTAATGAATAAACTTCTACTTTCCACTTGAAGTGCAGCATAATGTTGAAGAAGCAACTTAGAGATTTAACTGCTTCTTAAAGACCTTTTATCCATCTTCTATCCTTCAGCAGTTCTTCACCCTAACCAGGGTTCCAGCAATGTTGCTGCCAGTCCCAGACATTTTGTTGAATTTGCATTGTAAATTGGTTTGTTTCTTAGCTTTCCACTTTGCCCATACTGGGATTCAGCTCTTTCCAATCTCCTAATTCAGTTATCTAATTCTGCTTTTCAGCATCCAAAATTGTATTCGTCTTGTTTCTTTTATTCTCTTTATCCTTGTGAAATTGTCTTTTATTTCAATTTCATTACAAAATTTTAAGAGTTTCAGGAAGCAACAAAATGAGATCTTACTTTAAGACCGTTCTAGATCAGGCGCAGTGGCTCACCCCTGTAATCCCAGCACTTTGGGAGGCTGAGGCGGGATCACTTTAGGCCAGGAGTTCAAGACTAGACTGGGCAACGTAGTGAAACCCCATCTCTACTAAAAATACAAAAATTAGCTGGGTGTAGTGGTGCACCTGTAACCCCAGCTACTTGGGTGGCTGAGGCATGAGAATCGCTTGAACCAGGGAGGCAGAGGCTGCAGTGAGCCTAGATCGCCTCACTGTACTCCACCCTGGGTGACAGAATGAGACTGTCTTCAATAAAAAAGACTGTTCTAGACATCATTTTCACAAAATTATGGCTCAGTCTCTCAAATGCCATTGTCCAGTGTACCACTGTCCAATGCAGCAGCCATTAATTAGCCACATGAGCACTTGAAATGTGGCCAATGCAATTGAGGAACTGAATTTTTAGTTTTATTTAATTTTAGTAGGTTACATTTAAATAATGACATGTGCCTAGTAATACTTCTAGTATCAGTGAAGTAAGAAGTTGGAATGTAATTTCTAGTCAATCTGTCTACCACAAGGAAGATTTTTTTTTTCTGTTTCCTTCTTCTGATTTATGTATTCCTTTATATCAGTATGGAGTCGTGGATTCCTGTGCTATTCAGTGAGTTATAATCTATTACGGTTTGTTTTTTTTTTTGTTTTGTTTTGAGACGGAGTCTTACTCTATCATCAAGCTGGAGCGCAGTGGCATAATCTCAGCTCACTGCAACCTCCACCTCCCGGGTTCAAGTGATTCTTCTCCCTCAGCCTCCTGAGTAGCTGGGACTACAGGTGCACACCACCACGCCCAGCTAATTTTTGTATTTTTAGTGGAGATGGGGTTTCACCATGTTGGCCAGGATGGTCTTTTGATCCGCCCACCTCGACTTCCCAAAGTGCTTGGATTACAGGCATGAGCCACCGTATCCGGCCAGTCTGTTACTTTTATTATTTATCCTGATGCTCAAATTGTCCAGGTTTGGCTGGTGAAACCCCTTTAAAGTTTCTTCTGTGTACTTTTGATATGTCCCCATCATTCTTCCTCAGACATTTCTAGATGATTCATTTAGAACTGGATATATTTACAGGCTCATGTATTTGCCCTGCCCAGCCCATAGAATCCTTCATTTCTGTGAGGAGCCCTGGTTCCTCTTAGTGGAGGATGCTATTTAGACTTACTTGGTACTTGGTTGGTAAACTTGTTGTATCACTGCTTCTAGGCCCTGTCACCTGACAAGGCATTTTAATTGCTAATGGCTATTATTGGACAGTATAGATGTTAAAACCATCATTGCAAAAAAGGAAAAACAAGTTACTAGAATTTAGGAGTTCAAAGTCTCACCTGCACATCTCCGCACAGTTGGCATTTGGCCTTCTGAGCAGGATGCAACTAGCTGGTGATAAGAGTCCCCGAAGATGCTAGTGTTGGAGCTCTGAATGGAAGAAGCCCTGCTGCTAGAAGAATGCTGACCTCTTCCCATTTTTTTCTCTCCCTGTGAAGCCTCTCATGGGCACAGTGTAAACCAGGAGTAAGCTGCTAAGGGATTCTGAATAAATGAGTTGGCACTTCCTAGACCATGGTTTCTCATCCTTGGCATCGTAGACATTTTGGGCCGGGGGCTGTCCTGTGCTTTGTAGGATGTTTAGTAATATTCCTAGCCTCCACGAAATTGATGCCAGTAACCTTCCCTGTCCCACTAATAGAACTGAGAGTGTCTCCATGCATTGCTAAGTGACCCCTAGGGGGCAACATGGCACCATTTCCTAGAACCAGCAGAGCAGGCTTGGAGCTGAGAAATGGTAGTACTAACCAACCATCAACCTACTTTACTTCAAATGTTCTTGAAATGTAGAGGAAGCGCAAAAGGATTATGTTTATGGGCCTGTGATGGTCCTGTAATGTAGAGAGATGATGCTTTTTCTTTTTTTCATTGACGAGGAAAGCAAAGATCAGGTAAGCAGTCTCTTTATAGACAGGCAAGATTCAAATCCTGATAAAGTTGATATTTACATGCTCTTAAAGTGTGTTGTTGAATTTTCTGAGTTGGAGTTATTGCCATACTGTTTTTACATGAGTGAACTGTTTTTTGTGTGTTGCATTTCAGTCATTCTTGATGCATTATTAACATGAATGCATTTTCTGGATGGTGCCGTGCTAGGGTCATACTGCTCAGGCTCATGGCTAGACATTGTAAGTGGAGGAAAGAAGAAATGAATATTAAAGCCAGTGTTTAAAAACTTTTAAATTTTGGCTGGGCATGGTGGCTCATGCCTGTAATCCCAGCACTTTGGGAGGCTGAGGCAGGCAGATCACAAGGTCAGGAGATCAAGACCATTCTGGCTAACACAGTGAAACAAATTTTTTAGTCTCTACTAAAAAATGCAAAAAATTAGCCAGGCGTGGTGGTGGGCGCCTGTAGTCCCAGCTACTCGGGAGGCTGAGGCAGGAGAATGGCGTGAACCCTGGAGACGGAGCTTGCAGTGAGCTGAGATCGCGCCACTGCACTCCAGCCGGGGCGACAGAGCGGGACTGTCTCAAAAAAAAAAAAAAAAAACTTTTACATTTTGTGTAATTATACTGTGTTTGTATACCTTGGTTTATTTGAGATTCACTTCAGACTGTATAAGCACTATCCATTTTCCTCATTTTATCTTTATGCTTAGTCCCTTCCTTCTTCCTTTTCCATACTACCATATATCACTCTTAGACATCCTCTCTCAGAGAAAGTCTCCCAAAGATCAGCTCATCCTAACCAACTGTTTACTGTACCTTTCAGCTTGCATGTCTCATCACCTCAAACCAAACACGTCTAAAATCAGACTCGCATGCCTCCTAAACTAGATATAAACCACACCTCTTTTCCCCCAGGGCTAGGGTATTCTCTATACTTTGTATTAATTATTCCTACTCCTATCCAGAGTTTGATGTTTGTTGGAGGTCCCCTTATTTTGAAATCCCTGAAGAAACTGGCGCAGACATAAAGAAATGTAATTTAACAGTTGAAGATAGGATTTTGGAGGACTTGCTAACATTTTAAATTGGTTAGCTTGCAAAACAGGGGAAAGTGACTTGATTCATGTCTGTGGTGACTTTTTGAGACTGGATTTAGAATAACTGCTCTGTATGTAGAGCACATTAGAACAAAGGGACCTGAAGTTGTATTTCAGTGTCTTAGAGAGGACTTCAGGAACTGCTTGGTTTGAAGAGTTGTGTCAGGGTGAGTCTGTTGTACTTCCCCAACTAGAACAAGTCATCTTTCATCATTTTTGTATGTTTGGCTGTGTTTCTGTAGATCTCTATCCCTTAGTCTTCATACTGTTTTAAATGCTTACTTACTTATTCTCCATTTAGGCTCTAAGCACTAAGTGGGTATTACAAGTGCTCAAAAATTTTGGTTGTTAGAAATAGTAATGTTAAGTCAGTGAGAAATGGTCTTAAAATACAGATCCAGGGCAGATCTTTTCCCACCTCAATACAAGGAGCTGTCATGTGCCTTACTTGACTGGGAATCTGTCACAAATACATGTGCAGACATTTCTAGTTAGGTAACATTAAAAAAAGTTTAGCAAACAGTATGTTTTCTGCTCCCTCCTTGTACATCTTGTACATTAAGGATTTCCAGTTTTCCTTTCCCACAAACAGTTGCAGAAAGTCAGTATAAGAGTGTTTAGGCCGGGTGCAGTGGCTCATGCTTATAATCCCAGCACTTTGGGAAGCCTAGGTGGGCAGATCACGAGGCCAGGAGTTCCAGACCAGCCTGGCCAGCATGGTGAAACCCCGTCTCTACTAAAAATACAAAAATTAGCCAGGCATGGTGGCATGTGCTTGTAATCCCAGCTACTCAGGAGGCTGAGGTAGGAGAATCACTTGACCCCTGGAGGCAGAAGTTGCAGTGAGCCCAGATCGCGCCACTGTACTCCAGCCTGGGAGACAGAGCAAGTGGGGTGGGGGAGGGGAGACATTAAATGTGTTTCCCCCCTTTCATTGTTTGAAATGACATTATTCTCTTATGTGTAGTGTGCCTTTTCAGGCCAGAGGTCACCTGTTGCTGTGCATACATTATTAGCCAAGTATATGATGGGAAGGCTTTCTAAACAACTCTTACACTCTGTTTTCAATGCCCAGTGGTACACAGTCTTTTGCATTGCCTGTAAGTTGTATCTGTAATTTTCAAAAAGTTGAGAAAACACTACATTAGAGTAAGAACTTAAAATAGCGACTTTAAGTAGAGCTTTGTTTGGTGATAAACCTCTGAAAATAAATATCTGTAAGCACCTGCCTCAAGAGTAATTCCTCAATTTCAGGATTTCATTCCAGAGAAGTTAGGTAATTGGTAGAATCTTCTTAAAAAATAAGTCAAGGGAAAAACAATAAACAAGGCATGAAATATATATCTCCATATCGTAATAAACACAGTTCTGAAGGCATCTACTTCTGGGGAAAAAAAGATTATTATCCAAAGATATGCTTCAGTAGGCAACCCTTAATCACTGGTTTGCCTGTTAATGACTCTGCCTTTGGAGCAAATTACTTAGTGCCTGTGTGCCTCCGTTTATCCATCTGTAAAAGAATCAACAGTTCGGTGACTAAGTCTTTAGCAGATTAAAAATCATCACCTTCCCTTAAAAGAGCTCTTTTTTGGGGAAAGTTGGAGCCTAAACCAAGCTCTCTCTGCCTTACTCCCACAGACCTGTCTGCAGAATTTTCAAAACAGAGCAGTTTCTATCTAGTGTGCATTGTTTAAAGCAACTAAACTGAATTGCAAATGTATATGGAAATACTGGGGTGTGTGTGTGTGTGTGTGTGTGTGTGTGTGTGTGTGTGTGTGTGTGTTTAAAATAGAGATGAAGTCTCGCTATGTTGCCCACGCTGGTCTCAAACTCCTGGGCTCAAGCAGTCCTCCCACCTCAGCCTCCCAAAGTGTTGAGATTACAGACATGAGCTACCTCACCTGGCATTATTTTTGGTTTTTACATATAAACTTTTTATCACAAAACCATGGCTGACAGGATTCATTTCTTCAAAACCTGTTTCCCACTAACCACCTGTTAAAACTTGCAACCTAGTTCTCCTGGGCTGTTGTTGCCACCTGGTGGCTTACTCCTGGAGGTATTTGGTATAGTATTTTTATCTACTTAATTTTTTTTTCCTCCTATAGAAAACAAGTACTTGTTCAGGGCCTTCTTTTTCCCCCCTCTACTTTCATTATTCAGTGATTCTTACATCATGAAGTCTGTTACAGAGGTTGCAGTGAGCCAAGATAGCGCCACTGCACTCCAGCCTGGGCGACAGAGTGAGACTCCATCTCAGAAAAAAAAAGTCTGTTATAGACACACATTAATCCCCTCCCCCTTTCCCTTCTCTCTTTTTGAGCTCTTATCTAATTACCCTAGGAAAACATCCCCTTCTTTTCATTTACTTCATTCATTCAATAGATACTATTGAATTCCCACATTGTCCCAGGCACTGTTTATATCACCTCCTCTTCCTTCATTTTATGAGTCAGAAAACAGCTCTAATCATGGCAGAGTATAATAGTAGATTGAGTAATATAGAAGCTTCTCTATTTCCAGATAAGAGGCTCTGAAAGGCTGTTCCTAAGCTCACTCATGAGCAAGTCCATTGTTGCTAAGATAAGTTTCTGTTTTCAAAACAGGGATGCATTTCTATGAACAAATAAAAGAGTGTAGATCAGTTCTTTAAAATCAGGCAAACCAGTCATTTATTCCAGAGAGGACCAAGTTCCTCTATACTGAAAACTTTTAGAAATGAATTAATTGTCCCTCTTTCACCAGGTTCATAAAGAACTCTTTAAATACAATATTTCACCCATTTTTCTATTCACTTTGTTGGGCAGATTTGAACCAGCTTTAAATCAGCTATAGCCACAAAAGAAGTTTTATCACTTTCCACCTACCTCATGACTTTGTGAAGATTGGCAAAGTAATATATGTAAGTCATTTGGTACATAATTAAAAGTGAAGGAACTTGCTATTAAACCACTAGAGGGAACTCTATGTGGCAAGAATTTTTATTCACTGTTGTGTCCTCAGCAAATATTTTTGTTCACTGCTGTATCTTGGCATATAATAGATAATAAATAATGAAAGGATGGGTGGATTCTCCTTGTTATTACGTATCACAGAACTTGCAGAATTCCACCTGGGGAAAAAAAAAAAGTAGAAAACCCAATTTCCAGTAAGAAAGGGTTGTTTTAAATGTTTTAAATGCTGAATGAACATACAGTTCATTCAAGTAAGACTACTGTGTGAGGAGTACACATTGCAAAACCTACTTACTGAGCTTCCCGGTTCTCTTTCTTCTGGATCTTGCTTCTGGATCATGCTTTCCCCCTTTTTCATTTCTCTTTCTCTGCTGTCGAATCTCTTTAGCTATAGGTTTACTCTTGAAGAATCTGTTTGAACGGGTCTCGATACCCCATTTCTCCTCTTGAGTCTGTCCCTTAAACACAGGGCATAGGTTTTTAAAAATATGCATATACAGAGTTATATGTATGTTTAATAGACCTTTTTATTCTCTTCCTATTTCTAAAAATAACTAAGGAAAGCTCTTTAAAAAAAAAGAAACAGACAAATCCTACAGTGTCTTTTTGTTTTGGCAAGGGATGATTTATATTTCCTCTGTGATTCTTAAGTAGAAGATGAAAAAACTCTCCACTCCTGACGTAGGCTCCCAGTTTATGAAGCATTATAAACTTTGTCTTAGATTTCCTTCCTCCAGCAGTTTCACATCTGGAAGTATCCTTTGACCATTTTCTTTAAGCAAAATAATTCTGGTTACTTCTGCTTTTCATTGAGTTACTTACACTATAGTTTGTCTTTTTTTTTTTTTTTTTTTTTTTTTTTCCTGAGACAGAGTCTTACTCTTTCACCCAGGCTGGAACACACTGGCACAATTTTGGCTCACTGCAACCTCCACCTCCCGGGTTCAAGCAATTCTCCTGCCTCAACTTCCCAAGTAACTGGGATTACAGGCACACGCCACCACACCCAGCTAATTTTTGTATCTTTAGTAGAGACGGGGTTTCACAATGTTGGCCAGGCTGGTCTCGAACTCCTGACCTTAGGTGATCCTCCCACCTCAGTCTCCCAAAGTGCTGAGGAGATTACAGGCATGAGCCACTGTGCCCAGCCTAGTTCATCTTTTTTACTTGGTTTTGTGTTCATCTGAGATCCTCTTCTAAGGGTTGCACAATTTTTCAACTGCTTAAATGCAGAGTCTCTTCTTGGAGATTGTCTATCATTTAATAGTATTGTTCTTTGTGCAGTTCTCAGTGTCAAAATGATACAGCCTATATGATACATACCCTTTTTTCAAAAAAGTCACACTTGGAGAGATGTATGGACCTTGAAGAGACAATACGCAGACATTTCACAGAAGTAGAAAAGAGGCCTTCCCTCTCTCCACCGCCCCCCTCCCCCAATCACATGGTAGCTAGAAGTCAAAATTGGCTGTCAATGGCAAGTGCTGTATAATCCCAGGCCTTCAAATTCCAGATGAGGTCGACTTCCTTTTGTATTCTTTTTTCCCTGTGTTTCTTGAAGGTAACTTGCCCTTTGTTGACCTTTTCTTTCCCATCAACTCTCTATTCCCTAGCTAAAAACTAATTTTATTAAAAAGTAAAAGGTATACCAACCTGAGATTTTTCTCCTTTAAAAAGCTGTAAACGAATATTAGAAACCTCTTGGGGGTTTTTTTTTGTTGTTGTTGTTTTTTTAAATAAGAAAGAAAAGACTGCATATTATTTCAGTGGCTTTTTAAAAATGTGTTCCGAGGCCGGGCGCGGTGGCTCAAGCCTGTAATCCCAGCACTTTGGGAGGCTGAGACGGGCGGATCCCGAGGTCAGGAGATCGAGACCATCCTGGCTAACACGGTGAAACCCCGTCTCTACTAAAAAATACAAAAAAAAAAAAAAAACCTAGCTGGGCGAGGTGGCGGGCGCCTGTAGTCCCAGCTACTCCGGAGGCTGAGTCAGGAGAATGGCGTAAACCCGGGAGGCGGAGCTTGCAGTGAACTGAGATCCGGCCACTGCACTCCAGCCTGGGCAAGAGCGAGACTCCATCTCAAAAAAAAAAAGTGTTCCCACTAGAGGGCATCCTTTTCTCCTTAAAATTTTAGTTCATAGCTTTCGTTTGTTTTACAGAACTTCTAAATATACATTACAATGAGAAAGGATGGGGGATTACAAATATAACACCTTAACCTTAAAATGTAGCTTGTCCAAGTTACCATTTTACAAACTAGTGATTTCTCAACTTCTTTATGACACAGTATGACTGAGCTAGATTTTTTTTTTTTTTTTTTTGGAGACGGAGTGCCTCTCTGTTACCAGGATGGAATGCAGTGGCACGATCTCAACTCACTGCAACCTCTGCCTCCTGGGTTCAAGCGATTCTCTTTCCTCAGCCTCCCGAGTACCTGGGATTACAGGCACGCACCACCAGGCCCGGCTAATTTTTGTATATTTAGTAGAGATGGGGTTTCGCTGTGTTGTCCAGGCTGGTCACGAACTCCTGACCTCAGGTGATCTGCCCTCCTCGGCCTCCCAAAGCCCTGGGCTTACAGGCGTGAGCCCCCGTGCCCAGCTGTGACTAACCTAGATTTTCAGTGATGGGTTGCACATGTTATTATTCGGGTAACTCAGTTTTTGCAGAATATATGTAGTGTAAGGTAAATGAAACCTAAATGTTTTTTAATGTAATGGATATCAGTGCTATCTAGACAACTAGTGGTTATTCAGCTTTGCCTCTCAAGGCATTATTTTACAATATTTGAACTCTTGTTTCTGTTATAATACTTTTCAGAACTTTGATTTGATTTTTTTTTTTTTTTTAGACGGAGTCTTGCTCTGTCGCCCAGGCCGGAGTGCAGTGGCGTGATCTTGGCTCACTGCAACCTCCACCTCCCAGCTAATTTTTGTATTTTTAGTAGAGATAGGGTTTCATCATGTTGACCAGGCTGGTCTTGAACTCCTGACCTCAGGTGATCCACCCGCCTCAGCCTCCCAAAGTTCTGGGATTACAGGCGTGAGTTACCACGTCCAGCCAGAACTTTGATTTTTTAATATCTTAAATACAGTGTACTGATACCTCATCAGAAGCAACTTCATTCTTCCTGTGAAGGAATTGATAGTTTTACATATGCCATGTATCTGTTCTGTTTCAGATTTCTCCGACTTCCTGATACCAGGTAGAATCACTATTGTTAACCAAGGGACTGCAGCAAAGAGCTAGCTTATTTCCTCCCATAGGAACGTTCGATTACTTGTAGTTGACAGTAGTGGAGCAGGTTTTGTTAGTCTGTGTCATAAAATGATACAAATTCTGACAGATATACTTAGGAGGTCCTCTGTATTGAGTGAGAGTCATTCTAAGGGGGACAATGGGCTACTATTGAGAAATTGAAAAAGTCTGTGCTTCTATACTTTTATTTAGAGACTTAGGTGGTGTGGAATGTTCTATAAAATTAAATATTAACTTCAGCAAGTTTATGACAACAGAAGGAATTAAAGGACAGAGCTTTCGTAAACAAAACAATGAGAAAGGATGATAGCAGACTATATGGAAAAACTATGTTATAAAACATTTTTACTTACCTCAACTTCTTATTCATAATATGCTAATCAGCAAAAAACCCTCTGTAGCATGCCTGCCACAGAGATTATTAATAAAGTGAATCTTACGTTTTAAGAAACCCTGCTGTAAACTTACCTAAAGTTTGACTTAAATATTTTATATGTATGTATGATGTATCTGTATTTGAAATACTGATCTTGAATCATAAAAGGCCTTTCAATATTTGAGAAGCTAAAAAATAAATATTACAGAAATGATTTCATCACAAATAGATAGTAAATTTAAACAAACAAACCCTGTTTCCTTTTTAAAGGGCTTACAGTTACGGAACTCTAGCTGGGTTTAAGTGAAGCCTGAGGCTACCACCCCCTATCCCTTATGTGAACCAGTTAGGTAGCTTTGAATTAAATCACAAGAGTAGAGTGAGCAAGGGATAAGTATCAGCATCTTTTTACTGAAAGATACAGTGTTTATCATTATCACCATGCACAGTTGCCTTAAGCTTTGTTCATCTATACTTGCCAGTAGGCATCCCCACCTCAGAGAGAAGGCAGGCCTACAGAATAATGTCAGGCTACACACCAAAAAGTTCGGAGCTGGGTTTACCTTCCTGGCACCTAAATTCACGGTACAATTGTTTGTCAGTATTATTAAACCATTATACCATCATATTAAACTTTCATTTGTGAACCTAAATAGGTATCATAGGTATCCC
Organism: Rhinopithecus roxellana; assembly: GCF_007565055.1. Lineage (NCBI taxonomy): Eukaryota > Metazoa > Chordata > Mammalia > Primates > Cercopithecidae > Rhinopithecus > Rhinopithecus roxellana. Next base: position 20,722,637 of record NC_044565.1, on the reverse strand, counting down.
CCCCCATTCATTATTTTCAGTGTTGTGCTTAAAGCATCATCATGCATGAAAGCTATTTGTTTTTGTTTGAGATAGGGTCTCACTCTGGCACCCAGGCTGGAGCGCAGTGGCACAATCTCCACTCACTGCAGCCTCAACCTCCTAGGCTCAAGTGATCCTCCTACCTCAGTCTGAGTAGTAGGGACTATAGGCGCCACACCTGGCTAATTTTTGTATGTTTTTTGTAGAGACGGGGTTTCTCCATGTCTCCCAGGCTGGTCTCAAACTCCTGCACTCAAACAGTCTGCCCACCTTGGTTTCCCAAAGTGTTGGTATTGATTACAGGCCTTAGCTGCTGCGCCTGGCCTGGAAGCTATTTTGAATAAGCAAATTTTTAAGTATTCCATCTCTTTGCTCAAGTATCTTTTTTAGTAATACTTTCTTTGCCCACGCTGTCCTTCACTGGTTTATGTTTCTCCATAGCACTTACTTCCACCATGCTCTGCAATTTTTTTTCTTTTTTTGGAGTCAGGGTTTGCTGTGTCTGCAGGCTAGAGTGCAGTTGCATGATCATAGTTCACAGCAACCTTGACCTCCTGGGGTGAAGCAATTCTCCCACCTCAGCCTCCTGAGAAGCTGGGTCTGCAGGCACGCACCACCACACTTAGCCAACTTTTATTTTTATGCTTGTCTTCACGCACTAAATGTTAGTTTCTTGGGGGCAGGGCTTTGTTTTGTTCATTGCTGTATCCTCAGCATCTAAAACATATCACATATTAGATAATCAGTATTTGTTGAATTTGCTGAAAAATTGCCACCATGATGCCATCATTTGGCTGTCATTGTAAGTTGATCAGGGAGTCTCACTGCAGCTTTTGAGATCAAGGATCTCGAAGGATATTTTGAAAACTAATTTAAAAGGTTGTGTATATTACTGAGATCAAATTGTATTCTAGGAAAGTAATAAAATAATCTTATAGCTCACGCCTGTAATCCCAGCACTTTGGGAGGCTGAGGTGGGCGGATCACGAGGTCAGGAGAACAGGAACATCCTGGCCAATGTGATGAAACCCTCTCTCTACCAAAAGTACAAAAATTAGCTGAGCATGGTGGTGGGCGCCTGTAGTCCCAGCTACTCGGGAGGCTGAGGCAGGAGAATGGCGTGAACCCAGGAGGTGGAGTTTGCAGTAAGCCGAGATCGTGCCACTGCACTCCAGTCTGGGCGACAGAGCGAGACTCTGTCTCAAAAAAAAAAAATCTTACTGCATCTGAATAAGGTAATATTACCACTTTAGAATTTAGGACTTTCATATCTTTTTTTCCTCATTTGATTCTCATTACAAACTTCATAGATGAAGAAAGATTGAGCAGAGAACATTAAGTGATTTGTCTAAGTGATTATTGTTAATGGCTAAGTAATAACAGGGAATTCCATTTTTTTGTTTCGTTTTTTTTTTTGGTGGTTGTTTTTGTTTTTGTTTTTTTGCTGCTTTTTTTTTTTTTTTTTTTTTTTTTTTTTTTTTTTTTTTGAGACGGCGTTTCGCTCTGCCACCCAGGCTGGAGTGCAGTGGCCGGATCTCAGCTCACTGCAAGCTCCGCCTCCCGAGTTCACGCCATTCTCCTGCCTCAGCCTCCCGAGTAGCTGGGACTATAGGTGCCCGCCACGTCGCCCGGCTAGTTTTTTGTATTTTTAGTAGAGACAGGGTTTCACCATGTTAGCCAGGATGGTCTCGATCTCCTGACCTTGTGGTCCGCCCGTCTCGGCCTCCCAAAGTGCTGGGATTACAGGCTTGAGCCACCGCGCCCAGCCTGTTTTTTTTTTTTTTAGAAGAAGTCTCGCTCTTGTGCCCCAGGCTGGAGTGCAATGGTGCGATCTCGGCTCACTGCAACCTCTGCCTCCCGGGTTCAAGCAATTCTCCTGCCTCAGCCTCCCGAGTAGCTGGGATGTGGCTGCCACCACGCCCAGCTAATTTTTGTATTTTTAGTAGAGATGGGGTTTCACCATGTTGGCCAGGCTGGTCTTGAACTCCTGACCTCAGGTGATCCTCGGCCTCGGCCTCCCAAAGGTCTGGGATTACAGGCGTGAGCCACTGCACCTGGCCTGATTTTTTTTTTTTTTTTTTTTTGGTGTTTTTTGTTTTTTAATAAAAACATTCAACAAACATTTAAGAATCTACAACCTAGGCCGGTCTCAGTGGCTCATGCCTGTAATCCCAATACTTTGGGAGGCTGACACAGGCAGATTGCTTGAGTCCAGGAGTTCGAGACCATCCTGACAAAAATTATGCGGGCATGGTGGCACACACCAGTAGTCTCAGCTACTCAGGAGGCTGAGGTAGAAGGATTGCTTAAACCCAGGAGGTCGAGGCTGTAGTGAGCCAAGATTATGCAACTGCATTCCAGGCAGGGTGACAGTGAGACCTTGTCTCAAAAAAAAATCTACAGTCTGCCAAAACTATGTTAGTTTTCCGGTTTTCCACCTTGAACTGACAGCCCAAAGGTTGTTGTAAACAATTCCAGCTTTGCTTTATGTTTTTGTTTTTTGTTTGTTTGGAAGGAAGGAAGGAAAGAACTTTTAAAAATAAAATATTGGTTGGATATATGAGAATTTTCATAAAATAAATGCAAAGGAGAAGAATGGTACTACAGATCCTCTTGGCCAGATGTAAAAATGTTACATTTCAAGATCCCTAAAAGCTTCACACACTCATCTCCTCATCCCCTTAACCCCCAGAGGGAACCACTGACCAAAATTTTATCATTCCCTCATTTTCCTTTTATAGTTTTACTACATGTTTGATTTCCTAAACTAGATACTGGGTTTTCAACTTTATACTATATGTATTCTTTGAGACTTTCTTTCATTCATCTGAGGCAGATGTTCTTACCTGTTGCTTTGATTCATTCTTTTTCCAATTCATTCTGTGCATATTGAACTGTTGAGCTTTTGAATCTGAATAGTCTTTTTTTTTTTTTTTTTTTGAGACGGAGTCTCGCTCTGTCGCCCGGGCTGGAGTGCAGTGGCCGGATCCTGGCTCACTGCAAGCTCCGTCTCCCGGGTTCATGCCATTCTCCTGCCTCAGCCTCCCGGGTAGCTGGGACTACAGGCGCCCGCCACCTCGCCCGGCTAGTTTTTTGTATTTTTTAGTAGAGACGGGGTTTCACCATGTTATCCAGGATGGTCTCGATCTCCTGACCTTGTGATCCGCCCGTCTCGGCCTCCCAAAGTGCTGGGATTACAGGCTTGAGCCACCGCGCCCAGCTTTTTTTTTTTTTTTTTGAGACTGAGTCTCGCACTTTTCACTCAGGCTGGAGTGCAGTGGTGTGATCTCGGCTCACTGCAAGCTCTGCCTCCTGGGTTCATGCCATTCTCCTGCCTCAGCCTCCCGAGTAGCTGAGACTACAGGCGCCCGCCACCATGCCCAGCTAATTTTTCTTTGTATTTTTAGTAGAAACGAGGTTTCACTGTGTTAGCCAGGATGGTCTCGATTTCCTGACCTCATGATCTGCCTGCTCGGCCTCCCAAAGTGCTGGGATTATAGGCATGAGCCACCATGCCCGGTCCCTGAATCGCCTTTTTAAAATTCAGTTACAAAAACTGCCATCAACATTCTTCCACATTCTCTAGGTGCACACAGACAAAAGATTCCCCCTGGGAACGTATTTAAGAGTGAAATTATGGTATCATAGGAGGTATATGTGTTTAACTTGACTAAAATATGAACAAATTTTTCAAAGTGGTTGTGCTGATGTACACTCCCACCAGCAGGGTATAAGCACCTCTGCTGCCCTTTATCTTCATTAACACTTGACGTCATGAAACTTGTAGTTTCTTACCAGTTTGGTAAATGTAAAATGCTAGCTCACGGATGTTAATCATGCACTTCTTTGATGACTAATGAGGCTGAGCATCTTTTCATATGTTTACTGGACATTTATGTTTGTTGTTCTTTGAGTGCCCTTTGATAGGTTTCTCTATTTTTCTATTGAGCGTTCATCGTTTACTTACTGATATGTAAGAGTTCATAATGCATTGTGCATACCAAACTTTTGTCTGTCATGTATGTTGTACATATCACCAGTTTCTGAGCCTTGTATTTTCAATCACTGTAGGCTGTTAAAAGATGAAGAAAAAGTCTTAACATAGTTGGATTTATCTCTTACTTTTTGATTTCGAGTGTGTGTGTGTGTTTGAGAAAGAGAAAGAAAGATTTAAGAAATTGTGTTCTACTTTAGGCTGATAAAAATATTCTATATTGTCTTCGAGAGATATTTTTCATTGTTCTTTTGAATCTGTCTTTAAACCATGTGGAATTGATTTTTTGTGTGTATGGGATATGGGGAAGAGATCTAATTCTGTTTTCCCCACATGTGGATTATCACCTGTTCAGCACTATTTATTGTCCACTCCCTTCTTTTCTCAGTGTTCTTTAGTGACCTTGCTGTCGTAAAACAGATTTCAACCTCTGCTTCTGGGCTTTCCATTCTATTCCATAGGCCAGTTTGCCTCTACGCTGGTGCCATTCCTTCTTATTATAGTTATTATAGCTTTATAGTTTGTTATTGTATTACTTACTATTTATTAGTGTAGCGCTCTCTCTATATAAAACAAGTCCCTCTATCTCATTTTTCTTGGGAGCATCTTGACTGTCCTTGGCCCTTTTTGTAACTTGTGTCAGCGTTTGAGTCAGCTTACCATGTCCAACAAAAAAATTCTTTTTAAATTTTGGTTATAATTGTATTGAATCCACAAATCAGTTGACATTTTATTATGAACCTTCCAGTCCATGAAGTTGGTATCTGTATTTTTTAAAGTCCTTTAGTGTCTTTGAATACATTTTTATTCATTTGCTTCATAAAAGGCTACCTATCTTTGGTTAGATTTATTCAGAGGCACTTTTTAAAAATGCTGTTGCAAATGGCATATTTTTTTATTGCAGTAAAATATACATAGCATAAAATTTATTTTAACCCCTTTTAGGTGTACAATTCAGTAGCATTAAGTATATTCACATTCTTGGAACCGTCACCACTCTCCATCTCCAGAATTCTTCCATTATCCCAGACTTCAAAACTCCCTACCCGGCCGGGCGCGGTGGCTCAAGCCTGTAATCCCAGCACTTTGGGAGGCCGAGGCGGGTGGATCACGAGGTCAGGAGATCGAGACCATCCTGGCTAACACAGTGAAACCCCGTCTCTACTAAAAAATACAAAAAACTAGCCGGGCGAGGTGGCGGGCGCCTGTAGTCCCAGCTACTCGGGAGGCTGAGGCAGGAGAATGGCGGGAACCCGGGAGGCGGAGCTTGCAGTGAGCTGAGATCCGGCCACTGCACTCCAGCCTGGGCGACAGAGCGAGACTCCGCCTCAAAAAAAAAAAAAAAAAAAAAAAAAAAAACTCCCTACCCACTAAACTGTAACTCCCCATTCTCCCTTTCCTCCAGCTTCTGGTAACCACTGTTCTATTTTCCTTCTCTTTGATTTGACACATCTAGATGGAGTCATAAATGACGTTTTTTTGGTTTTTTGAGATGGAGTCCTGCTGTGTCACCCAGGCTGGAGTGCAGTGGCTCAATCTTGGCTCACTGCAACCTCTACCTCCTGGGTTCAAGTGATTCTCTTGCCTCAGCCACCTGAGTAGCTGAGATTACAGGCACACACCACCATGTCTGACTACTTTTTTTGTAATAAATGAGATATTTTTAATAATATGTCTTTCTGTCTGTTTTGCAGTGAAGAAATACAATCAGTACTTTATTTAAATGGTCTCTATCTAACAGCCTTGCTTACTACTTAATTCTAATAACTTAGCTGTTTTTGGATTTGCAGCATAAACAAGCATATCACATGTGAATAAAACTATGAAACCCACCTACTGAATTTTAAATGTTAACTCTTTTTTTTTTTTTTTTTTTTGAGATGGAGTCTCGCTCTGTCGCCCAGGCTGGAGTGCAGTGGCATGATCTCGGCTCACTGCAACCTCTACCTCCTGAGTTCAAACCATTCTTCTGCCTCAGCCTCCCAAGTAGCTGGGATTACAGGCGTCCACCACCATGCCCGGCTAATTTTTGTAATTTTAGTAGAGATGGGGTTTCACCATGTTGGCCAGGGTGGTCTCAAACTCCTGACCTCAGGTGATCCGCCTGCCTCAGTGTACCAAAGTGCTAAGATTACAGGTGTGAGCCACTGTGCCTGGCGTATTTTAACTTTTTTTTTTTTTTTTAACAGAGATGAGATCTCTCTATGTTACCTTGGCTGGTCTTGAACTCCTGGTCTCAAGCAACCCTCTTGTCTCAGCCTCCCAAAGTGTTGGGATTACAGGTGTGAGCTATGACACCCAGCCCTGTTCAGGCCTCTTTCTTTCCTTTATTATTATTATTTGTCTATTTTTTTCCAGACGGTCTTGTTCTGTTCCCAAGCTGGGGTGCAGTAGTGTGATCATGGCCCACTGCAGCTTCAAGCTCCTAGGATCAAGCATTCCTCCCACCTCAACCTTCCAGGTAGCTAGGGCTACAGGCACAGGCCACAATGCCCAGCTAATTTTTAAATTTTTTTGTAGACAGGGTCTCTCTATGTTGCCCAGGCTGGTCTTGAACTCCTGGCCTCAAGCCATCCCTCTGCCTTGCCTTGCCAAAGTGCTTGGGATTACAGGTGTTAGGCACAACACCCAGTTGTTTCTTTTAACAGGTTAAGAATTATTTGATATCCAGTTCTGATATGAACTCATGACTGATTCTGCTGCTCCTGCTAGTTCTTTCTGATGGTGCTTTGCTTTTTTGTATTTTATGATTTAAATTATGAACTTATTCCTTGGATGTTAATATATGCCAGATGCTTGCTGTCAATTCTAATTTAAGACTACTTAAAATTCTTGACCCAAGGTCTTTGGAACCATTTGATAGAATTTGGGCTGTAAACCCATGAGGACTGGTTTGTGGTTATGGCTTTTTGTTGTTATTTTGTGCCCCCAGGGCAGGGGCTTTCACTAGGGTAATTTTTGTAATCCCCTAGGGAGGATTTCTAGCCCACCCATGCATTGTGAGAGTATATTAGGATCTTGGTTTTATGAGGAATCTTCTGTTAATTATCCCACCTTCAGTAGGCCTTTGTCCTGTAATGCTGTAGAACTTAAGCTTAGATTTTTACCTGCTTTGGCAAATACCCTCATGGTGAAAAGCCCTCTTTAGTGCTTCCAGTCAGTCACCAGTCCCTCTTCGTCTTGGTTTTTACCTTCTTGCTGGCTTATCAAGGCTTTTTTTTTTTTTTTTTTGAGGTGGAGTCTCGCTCTGTACACCCAGGCTGGAGTGCAGTGGCTTGGTCTCGGCTCACTGCAACCTCCACCTCCCGGGATCAAGCGATTCTCCTCCCTCAACCTCCGGAGTAGCTAGGAATACAGGTGTTTGCCACCAAGCCCAGCTCATTTTGTGTGTGTGTGTGTGTGTTTTTTTTTTTTTTAGTAGAGACGGGGTTTCACTATGTTATCCAGGATGGTCTCGATCTCCTGACCTCGTGATTCGCCCACCTCAGCCTCCCAAAGTCCTGGGATTACAGGCCTGAGCCACCATGCCTGACCTATATCAAGGCATTTTTTAAGGGGGGAAAAGGGTGATTACATTGTGTCAGTCATTTTACTTTATTTAATTTTAAGTGGTTTTTTGTTTGTTTTTAGTTTTGGTTTTGGTTTTTTTTTTATTTTTTATTTTTTTTGAGATAAAGTCTTGCTCTGTTGCCCAGGCTGGAGTGCAGTGGCACGATCTCAGCTCACTGCAACCCCATCTCCTGGGTTTAAGCAATTCTTGTGCCTCAGCCTCCCAAGTAGTTGGGATTACAGGCACCCGCCACCAAGCCCAGCTAATTTTTGCATTTTTAGTAGAGACGGGGTTTCAACATGTTGACCAAGGCTGGTCTTGGAATTCTGACCCCAAGTGATCCACCCGCCTTGGCCTGCCAAAGTGCTGGGATTACAGGCATGAGCCACCGCGCCCAGCCTGTATCAGTCATTTTAAATTATTTTCATCTGGAGTATATAAATCAGAGTAATGAATCCAGCACATGGCTAAAAATTCCCATATCATTTTACTAAGTCATTTCTAGTCATTTTGGAAAGGACATGTGGGGTTAAATGAGTACCTGAAACATTCATAAAAATGAAATCAAGAGTGGACTTTATAACTGGTAATGAAAGATATTTCTTTTTTTATAGGTGTCAGCTGTGATGCATGTTTAAAAGGAAATTTTCGAGGTCGCAGATATAAGTGTTTAATTTGCTACGATTACGATCTTTGTGCATCTTGTTATGAAAGTGGTGCAACAACAACAAGGCATACAACTGACCACCCAATGCAGTGCATATTAACAAGGGTAGATTTTGGTAAGTAATTAAAAATTTAATGAATTACATCATTTAGAATTGTATGTACATGTGAAGAAGTAAAGGCGAAGTGTTCTAAAACTCCCCAGCAGCATACCATGAGGCCCCAGATTCATTAAACATGAAATAAATCTTACCTTTTTTTGGGGGGGGAGATGGAGTCTCACTCTGTCACCCTGGCTGGAATACAGTGGCGCAACCTTGGCTCACTGCAACCGCCACCTCCCTGGTTCAAGCAATTCCCCTGCCTCAGCCACCCAAGTAGCTGGGATTACAGGTGCACACCACCACGCCTGGCTAATTTTTTTGTATTTTAGTAGAGACAGAGTTTCACCATGTTGAGCGGACTGGTCTTGAACTTCTGGCCTTAGGCAGTCCACCCGCCTCAACCTCCCAAAGTGCTGGGATTACAGGCGTGAGCCACTGTGCCTGGCTTTTTTTTTTTTTTTTTTTGAGATGGAGTCTTGCCCTGTCGCCTAGGCTGGAGTGCAATGGTGCGACCTCAGCACACTGCAACGTCCACCTCCCAGGTTCAAGCGATCCTCCTGCCTCAGCCTCCCGAGGAGCTGGGATTATAGGCGTGCACCACCGTGCCCGGCTAATTTTTTGTATCTTTAATAGAGATGGGGTTTCACCATGTTAGCCATGCTGGTCTTGAACTCCTAACCTCATGATCCACCTGCCTCAGCCTCCAAAGTGCTAGGATTACAGGCATAAGCCACTGCGCCCGGCCTTACTTTCATATACCAAGTAATTCTGTCTGTTCGTCTTAATCATAGTTTACTTGTTTAAAAAAACCATTCAGAAATACACACCACTGACAAGGTATGAAATAGAAGAGTGCTTCAGTAAAGAAGAAATATGGTCTATCTTTTGTTCTTGCTATTAACACACAATCGCTTTTTTTTTTTTTTTAAGTCAGAGTCTCACTTTGTCACCCAGGCTGAAATACAGTGGCCAGATCTTAGCTCACTGCAACATCTGCCTCCTGGGTTCAAGCAATTCTCGTGCCTCAGCCTCTTGAGTAGCTGAGACTATAGTTGTGTGCCACTGTGCCCAGCTAATTTTTTTGTATTTTTAGTAGAGGTGAAGTTTCACCATGTTGGCCAGGCTGGTCTTGAACTCCTGACCTCAAGTTATCCACCTGCCTTGGCCTCCCAAAGTGCTGGGATTACAGATGTGAGCCACCATGCCTGGCAGTAATAACTTTTGTAATGACCAGAAAGCAGATTGTTGGCTGGGTGTGGTGGCTCACACCTGTAATCCCAACACTTTGGGAGGCTTAGATGGGCAGATCACTTGAGTCCAGGAGTTTGAGATGAGCCTGGGCAACGTGGCGAAAACTCTGTCTCTGCACCCACCCCTCAAAAATACAATAAATTAGCTGGATCTAGTGGCACACATACATCTGTAGTCCTAGCAACATGGGAGGCTGAGACGGGAGGATCACTTGAGCCCAGGTGGTCAAGGCTGCAGTGAACCCTGATTGTGCCACTACACTCCAGCCTGGGCAATAAAGCAAGACGCTATCTAAAAAAAAAAAAAAAAAAAAAAAAGATTGTTTCTACAGTTGATTAGAAGACATTGTAAGAAAATATATAAATGTTTCATGCTATAATTTTTATTTATTTATTTATTTATTTATTTATTTATTTTTATTTTATTTTATTTTTTTTTGAGACGGAGTCTCGCTCTGTCGCCCAGGCTGGAGTGCAGTGGCCGGATCTCAGCTCACTGCAAGCTCCGCCTCCCGGGTTTACGCCATTCTCCTGCCTCAGCCTCCCAAGTAGCTGGGACTATAGGCGCCCGCCAACTCGCCCGGCTAGTTTTTTGTATTTTTCGGTAGAGACGGGGTTTCGCCGTGTTAGCTAGGTTGGTCTCGATCTCCTGACCTCGCGATCCACCCGCCTCGGCCTCCCAAAGTGCTGGGATTACAGGCTTGAGCCACTGCACCCGGCCTATTTATTTATTTTTTGAGACAGAGTTTCACTCTTCTCGCCTAGGCTGGAGTGCAATGGCGCCATCTCGGCTTACTGCAACCTCCACCTCCTGGGTTCAAGCGATTCTCCTGCCTCAGCCTCCTGAGTAGCTGGGATTACAGGTGCCTGCCACCATGCCCAGAAAATTTTTGTATTTTTGGTAGAGACAGGGTTTCACCATGTTGGCCAGGCTGGTCTTGAACTCCTGATCTCAGGTGATCCACTTGCGGGCCTCCCAGGGTGCTGAGATAACAGACATGAGCCACCACACCTGGCTTCATACTATAATTTCTTACCTAGCCCCACACTTTTTGTCCTTTTTATTTCAGCCATCCTAGTAGGTGTAAAGTAGTATCTCAGGTGGTTTTGTTTTATATTTATCTGAAATATAAATTATGAGCATATTTTCTTGTGCTTATGAGCCATTTGTATATCTACTCTGAAGAAATACCTAGATCCTTTGCCCATTTTTTAATTGGATAATGTCTTTGTTACTGAATTGTAATAGTTTTTTATTCCATAGATAAGTGTTTTTATCTGATAGATGATTTGCAAAAATTTTCTCCCATTCTGTGGGTTGTGTTTTCACTTTCTTTTTTTTTTTTTTTTTTTTTTTTTTTTGAGACGGAGTCTCCCTCTGCCACCCAGGCTGGAGTGCAGTGACCAGATCTCAGCTCACTGCAAGCTCCGCCTCCCGGGTTCACGCCATTCTCCTGCCTCAGCCTTCCGAGTAGCTGGGACTACAGGCACCCGCCACGTCGCCCGGCTAGTTTTTTTTTTTTTTTTTTTTGTATTTTTTAGTAGAGACAGGGCTTCACAGTGTTAGCCAGGATGGTCTCGATCTCCTGACCTCGTGATCCGCCCGCCTTGGCCTCCCAAAGTGCTGGGATTACAGGCTTGAGCCACCGCGCCCGGCGTGGTTTCACTTTCTTGGTGGTGTGCTTTGAAGCACAAAAGTTCTAATTCTGATAATGTCCCATTTATGTATTTTTTCATTTGTTGTGCATTTGGTGCTGTATCTAGAAAATCACTGCCTAATTCAAAGTCACGAAGATTTAAAACTATGTATTCTTCTAAGAGTTTTATAGTTTTAGCTCTTATATTTAGATATATGACCCATTTAGAATTAATTTTTATATATGGAATGAGGTAAAGCGCCAACTTTATTCTTTTGCATGTGAATATTCAGTTGTCCCAATATCTTTTGTTGGAAAGACTATTCTTTATCCAATGCATTGTCTTGGCACTCTTGTTAAAAATAGGTTGACTGTAAATGAGGGTTTATTTCTAGACTCTCAATCTATTCCATTGATCTATATGCCTGGTGTTTTTGTTTTATTTTGACACAGAGTCTCACTTTGTCACCCAGGCTGGAGTGCAGTGGTGTGATCTTGGCTCACTGCATCCTCTGCTTCCCAGGCCCAGGCAGTCCTCCACCCTCAGCCTTCCAAGTAATTGGGATCACAAGTGGAAGCCACCACGCCTTGCTGATTTTTTAATTTTTTGTGGAAATGGGGTTTCGCCACATTGCCCAGGCTGGTATCAAACTCCTGAGCTCAACATGATCTGCCCGCCTCAGCCTCCCAAAGTGCTAAGATTACAGGCGTGAGCCACCGTGCCAAGCCTATATGTCTGTCTTTATGCCAGTACTACACTGTCTTGATTTCTGTAGCTTCATAGTAAGCTTTGAAATCAAGAAGACTTAAGTCTTCCACCTTTGTTCTTTTTCAAGATTATTTTGGGTATTTTGTGTCTCTTTCCTTTCTGTATTTTAGATTCAGCTTGTCGGTTTCTGCAAAGAAGCCAACAAGGATTTTGAATGGAATTATGTCGAATCTGTAGATTAGTTTGGAGAGTACTGCCGTCTTAATAATACTAAATCTGCTGATCCATGAACATGGGATATGTTTCCATTTATGTAGGTCTTTAATTTATTTTGACAAAGTTTTGCAGTTATCACAGTATGAGTTTTGCACTTCCATTGAATTTATTCCTAAGAATAGATGGTCCCCAGTTTATGATGGTTCAGCTTATGTTTTTTTATCTTATAGTGGTGCAAAAGCAATATACGTTCAGTAGAAACAGAACTTTAAGTACATACAACCATGCTGTTTTCATTTTCAGTGCAGTCTTCAATAAATTCATAAAATAGGCTTCATTTTAGGTGATTTTGCCCAACTGTAGGCTTATATGAGTGTTCTGAGCACATTTAATGTAGACTAGGGGAAGTGGGCATGTGTAAAGAGGCCAAACAGTTCTAAGTGACAGACAGCCTCACTTTAAAATAACTCACTCTCAAGGGAACTAATTCAATCCTGAGAGAGCGAGAATTCACTCCTGACAAAGGCATGAATACCTCTTAACAACCTTATCATCTCCTAAAGACACCACCTTCCACCACCACCACATTGGAGACGAAGCCACAGCATGAGCTTTGGCGGGGACAAACCATATTCAAACCATAGCAATTACCTAATGGAAAAAATAGACTTATTCCTTGAGATAAACTTATGAGGTGAACAAATTATTCCCACAGACTACTGGTTAGTTTTCCAGTAAACCAGTTGGGCGAAATACTTTGTGACAGGCCAGGCATGGTGGCTCATGCCTGTAGTTCCAGCACTTTGGGAGGCGGAGGTGGGAGGCCTGGGAGTTCAAAACCAGCCTAGGCAACATGGTGGGACCCCATCTCTACCAAAAAAATATTTTTAAATTACCGGGTGTGATGGCACACACCTGTAGTTCAGTTATGTTGGAGGCTGAAGCAGGAGGATCATTTGAGCCCAGATACTGAGTCTGCAGTGAGCTGTGATCATGCCACTGTGCTCCAGCCTGGGCGACATAGTAAGACCTTGTCTCAAAAAAACTAACTTTTTAATGTTGTTGGTCGTATCTTAAGTTAGCATTGTCCTCCATGCTCTGAGAGCAGCGTGTTCTATAGACAGCTAACTACGTCTGGCAGTTCTTGTATTGATCATGGTTGTCTGTCTTTCCCTCTGAGCACATTTGTCCTTGTTACTTGGTAGACCCTCCTGATTTTTTCTGTTGATACCAGTGTTGCCACAGTGTATACAGATAAGGAAAAAATAAATTACAATAAAATTAGAGCCAGATGTAAAATGACCAATGTTTCAAATAAGTGAAGGAGGATGGAATTGTTGGCTTCGTTCTCTCTTAAGGCTATATATATAGTAGCTATCTGGGGAAGGAATTTTGGAGGAATAACATGGAGTCCTCATGGGAATAAGGATATTACAAATGTAAACAGGTACCTAAGCATTCCTTGACCACATGAGATTGTCGAATATTTTAGGTACACTTTCTTTTGGAGTGCAGTGGCACGATCTTGGCTCACTGCAACCTCCGCCTTCCAAGTTCAAGCGATTCTCCTGGCTCAGCCTCCAGACCAGCTGAGATTACAGGCATCTGCCACCATGCCTGGCTAATTTTTGTATTTTTAGTAGACACGAGGTTTTACCATGTTGGCCAGGCTGGTCTTGAACTTCTGACCTCAAGTGATACACCTGCCTTGTCCTTCCAACGTGCTGGGATTACAGGCGTGAACCACTGCTCCTGGCCCACACTTTCTTTTTTTTGTTTGTTTGTTTTTTTGTTGTTCTTGTTTTTGTTTGTTTGTTTGTTTGTTTTTTGTTTTTTTTTGAGACGGAGTCTCGCTCTGTCGCCCAGGCTGGAGTGCAATGGCCGGATCTCAGCTCACTGCAAGCTCCGCCTCCTGGGTTTACGCCATTCTCCTGCCTCAGCCTCCCGAGTAGCTGGGACTACAGGCACCCACCACCTTGCCCGGCTAGTTTTTGTATTTTTTTAGTAGAGACGGGGTTTCACCGTGTTAGCCAGGATGGTCTCGATCTCCTGACCTCGTGATCCGCCCGTCTCGGCCTCCCAAAGTGCTGGGATTACAGGCTTGAGCCACCGCGCCCGGCCCACACTTTCTTTATTACATTTTTATATGTTTAAAGACTAATATTCCTCAATGCAATTCTACTTTATTTTTCAGATTTATACTATGGTGGGGAAGCTTTCTCTGTAGAGCAGCCACAGTCTTTTACTTGTCCCTATTGTGGAAAAATGGGCTATACGGAGACATCTCTTCAAGAACATGTTACTTCTGAACATGCAGAAACATCAACAGAAGTGGTAAGTGAAGCAGCAGCCTTATGACTAAAATGATGTTGTAAAGTACATTATTTCTAACATTAATAAAGCTAGGTCACTGTCATCTACTTCCTGCTCAGTGTAATGATACCATTTGTATAGTTATTAAAATCATCTTTTAACAGCAAATTTTATACATCATGGGAGGCTGCATTTTTGCAAAATAGTACCTCTTACTGTCCACACTGGGTTTCTTAACCTGTAGCTAAAACCACAGCATGGAGTCTTGACCAAATTCAGGAGCCCTTTATTCAATGCATTGTGAAAGGTTAAAAGGACGGCAACCTGCAGTGCATCTCTTGTTATAGTATCCTTGCTATCTGCTTAACTTTTCTTCTACAAGGAACTTCACAAGGAGATTGAAAAACCTTTGGTAGTATCATAATAATCCATTGTCACATCTCATTGTAGCATATCGCTGATCTTACCTGGTTTTCATCAGATCACATCTCTTGCTTCCTAGGTCAAGCTCTGGGGTCCCTAGAAGTTCTTCCTATCCTGATCTTTCCAGTGGCTAAAGGCCATGGACCCAGAATAATACACAAAGAAAGTCTTACCTTGAAAGCTTGTTGGATTTTTTACTTGACATCTGAGTCAGCATGCATCCACCTTCAAGAAATGATAAAGTACACCTAAGAGTCTCTCCCCCACCTCTTTACCATTGATAATAATAGGTAAAGTGAAGGCTTTATATGGAACTATAGATACTGAATTGGGAGAATTTTGGCACAAGTAATTGCATATTGCATCAACTAATAAACCCCTAAATGTCCTCAAAACTAATTGAAACCCAGAGAAATAAAGTAGCATGCTCAAGGACATTCAGCTTAGTAAGGGGCAGGGGTAGGGGCAGGTGTTTGGGCTCAGCTAGTGTCCCTCTGGGTTCCAGAGTCTCTACTTAACTCTGCTACAGCTATGCATATAATATAGGGTTACTTTTATTCCCACTGACACTGCTAGTTTGATGCTTGAAGTTGTTATAACATGTATCAAGCAGTAGGTAAATTTATTTTGTATAGATATCAAGCCAAATTTTACTGTCTTAACAGCTCAGAAATGCTCTGATCTTGCACCTAGGAGAGCCTCAGACTACTGTTGTCACATTTTATTACTATTCTTAGTTTGTTCTTTTTATTCTGTAAAGTGATTTTGCTTCCTTTTGGTACAGTCCCACATACCAGTATGAAGAATCCTGACTGAGTTGCATCTCCATGCTGGTTGTTGTGGAAAACTTGGAATCATTTTTCTTTGATTTAATTTCTGTTAAGTTTGGATCCTTTACCTAAATACAATAAGATAAACATGGAGTTCTTATTGTAAATTAGGCATCCTTAAAATCATTATCAGACTGTGCACAGTGACTCATGCCTGTAATCCCAACACTGGGAGGCTGAGGCAGGAGCATTGCTTGAGCCCAGAAGTTTGAGATTGGCCTGAGCAACAGAGTGGGGACTTGTCTCCACAAAATTTAAAACTTAGCTGGACGTGGTGGCACATGCCTGTGGTCCCATCTACTTGGGAGGCTGAGGTGGGAGAATTGCTTGAGCTCAGGAGATTGAGGCTGCAGTGAGCCATGATTGTGCCACTGCGTTGCACTGCAGCCTGGGTGACAGAACAAGACCCTGTCTCCAAAAAAAAATTATGTATTATTATATATAATATATAAATAGCATTATATTATCAATAATAAATATATATATAATGCTATATAACAAGTAATAATATATATTATTATTATCAGCCAGTAGTCCCTAGTATAGTATTCTCATCTCCCCACAAGGGCAAGACAACCCAGTTTTCCATAACTTTGCCTCTGGTTGGTTTGCTCCCCAACCCCCACCCCCCCGGAAAGTAAATACTCAAAATTTGTTGTTTACACTCTGGCATACCTGATACATAGTTTGAAAATTAAATACCCACCACCTGCAAATGGTTTCATAGTCTGTTTCATGTGAGTTGTGTTTATGCCTTCATTAAGTTTCCAGGCTTTTGGTACATAGCCCAAGGCAGTTGTCACTCTTATTTTCATATTGGCTTTTGTGGAATATTTTAAGAATTTATCTCTCCTCATTAGCCCTTAATCTTCGCATAAATACTATATCTACCTCTGTTCCCACCCATACACCCAGACATTTCAAAGTGAAAAATGGCAGGCAGATAAGAATCTTCAATATAAAAGTACAAGATTTCTTCAGGTCATGTGGGTCAAGTCCTAGAGGCAGGGCTGGCATTCAGCAGGTGCAGTCAAGTGTAGCATGCTGACTGGTGTCCATTCTGAAGGATTGGTGCCTATGCCATACCAGTTGTTAAGTGTTTTGAATGCCTCTCTGTATATATGTGAAACATATTATCAACTCCAGTGTGCTACAGTTACATGTAATTGTCCAGGTGATAATACTGTGTGTCCTCTCTCACCCCTCAATGTTTTGCATTTTTGAATTAGGGAATTCAAGAGTGATTTACATCATTTTGGTTTGGGGGATTATATCTACACAACAACTTGCTGTATCTCCTTTTCTATTCCTCTTAACATGTTCCTTTCTGAATGCTCTGTTTGCTGTCTTGCTTTGCCCCACGTTACCTGCATGTGTCCTCTAGACCAGGGTTCCCCAACCCCTGGGCCACAGATGGGACCAGACTAGTACTTGTCTATGACCTGTTTGGAACGGAGCCACAGAGCAGAACGTGAGCAGTGGGCCAGCAGGCATTACCGCCTGAACTCCACTTCCTGTCAGATCAGCTACATCATTAGATTCTCACAGGAGCGCAAGCCCTTTTGTGAACTGCTTTCTGATTTCTTTGGAATTATTTTTCAGTATAGCTAAATTATATTAATACTATTTCAAGTTTTGTGAATTCCCAAGATGTCATCATACACATACATTTTTGTACAAGAACCATGTTTAAATGTAAAACATAATTGCTTTTTAGGACTTCCTAAATTACATGTAGATGCTGCTCTTTAGAAGCCAGTGACAAATCTAACTTCAGCATTATAGGAGAATGGAATTGAGAGGGAAAATAATTTAATATGAAGTAATTCACAGTTGTAAGTTAATTTCACTTATAATTGAACACTTATTAACTGTTCACTGCAGCAGCAGAAAATTAGATTGTAATCTAGTTGAACAGTGCGCTCACTCAACTCTTGAAAGGACCTTTATTTATATTGGCAAAATGGATGGCCAAGGTGCAGGTAGCTATAAGCTAGATGATTCTACAAGGCCCAAAAGGAGTTTCTTGACCATGTAGCATAGATCATCCACTAGTCCTTTATGTATATTCTCAAAGCAGAACTTCAGTTTCTGTCTTGTATTCATTATATCTGCAGATTTTATAGGATAAACTAATACTTTTAATTGGGAAGGAGATCCAAAAGCCTGAAGTTGTCATTGGCCGTGGCAGTTAGTTAGCTCAATAGAATGTCTTTCTTCTAATTTTTTTTTTTGTGTGTGTAAGCACTAAAGTATAACACGTGTCAACAGGTTTTGTGTGTTGGCTTTAAATTCAGATGACTCTTTTTGGGTCATTACTCTTCTGTGGAAAAAGTGTTTTAAACCCCATTCCCCCCATTGTATTGCGGGTGATCAGAAAATACCTTGGCATAATAAGCCTGGGTGTTTCTGTAGCTGAGTTCTAAGAGCCGCTCAAAAGCAGAGACATGAATTGTACCCCAGTTTGAAGAAATAATGAAAAATATACACCAATTTTTTAAAAAATTTTTTTGGTAGAGACTGCGTCTCACTGGGTGGCGCAGGCTGGTCTCAAACTCTTGTCTGCAAGTGATCCCCCTGCCTCATTCTCCCAAAGTGTTAGGATTACAAGTATAAGCCACTGTGCCCTGCCCCAATTTTGGCAGGGCAGTTTTTAAAAAGAGATGAAATTCATATGAACTTTAATATTGGCAGGAACTATGTTCATTTCTTGATAATGTTTTAACCTAAAGTGTTAAGTTAGTTCTGATTTGGTACTCAGTAAATGCTTAATGGATTAGTCCATGGTAACAAAATTATACAATATAACAGTCAGAACTTTAACTTTACCAGTTTACCTGGATTTCATAGCATAGATCCTTGAACTAGAAATAGGAAGGTAGTTATAAAGAATAGTTTTTAAAGCTGTGCATAAAACAAAGAGAGAATTCTGTCTGATGTGGTTGTATTAGTTCAAGAGGGAGGCGAGAGGAAATCCAGACTTGCTTTAGAATGGTTGATAACTGTATGGGGAAGAATGTGTGGAGCTGTTGTTTAAAAAAAAATCACGCATGCTGACTTCAGGTGCTTTCCATAGAGGAAAAGTTCTGTGCATTCAGCAGTGACTTGGTGTTTATATGTGGAGTAATGACTTCAGAAGGTATGTTTTAAAGACATTGGCAACTGTGCTATATAATGTGCCCTAACTGGTTGCTGGCTGGCAGTCATGCCCTGGAACCACGTGGAAAAATGGAGACTCTGTATGTTCTTGGAATGGGACCTTATCTCAATTGGTAAAGGCTTCCAAAGGGACTACAGATAAAAAGCAAGATTGATGGTGACCCTCAGTGGCAAGGTGAAGGAGAAGAGGAAACTCGAGCAGTAGCAGAGACGACACTGAGAATGGCAAGGACATTTGTGAATCCAAATTTTTTTGTTATGCTAGGTAACAATAACATTTGGTGTTTTCGTGTAACAGAGTAAATATAGTTTTTGAATTTCATTATATATTTAAACTGTATTTGCCAAACTTATGTAGTTTGTTAATAATCAACCAGGACCTTTGTCAAAATAGATTGTTAAATCCCTCTGTTTCCAGGACTAGGAAACTGTATTTTTAACAATTGCTACAGATTATTTATATATATATATATATATATATATTTTTTTTTTTGAGACGGAGTCTCGCTCTGTCACCCAGGCTGGAATCCAGTGGCTCTGTCTTGACTCACTGCAACCTCCACCTCCCTGGTTCAAGCAATTCCCCTGCCTCAGCCTCCTGAGTCGCTGGGATTACAGGCGCACGCCACCACGCCCAGCTAATTTTTTTGTATTTTTAGTAGAGAACGGGGTTTCACCATGTTGGCCAGACTGGTCTCAAACTCCTAACCTCAGGCAATCCACCTGCCTCGGCCTTTTTTTTTTTGAGAGGCACCCAGACTGGAGTGCAGTTGCGCAAATCTCGGCTCACTGCAAGCTCTGCCTCGCGGGTTCACGCCATTCTTCTGCCTTACCCTCCTGAGTAGCTGGGACTACAGGCGCCCGCCACCACACCCGGCTAATTTTTTGTATTTTTAGTTGAGATGGAGTTTCACTGTGTTAGCCAGGATGGTCTCAGTCTTCTGACCTCGTGATCCACCCGCCTTGGCCTCCCAAAGTGCTGGGATTACAGGCGTGAGCCACCGCGCCCTGCGATGATTTATATTCTTAGCCAAATTAAAGAAATACTGACTTAAGCCAGTTAAGTAAATCTTAATTGATAAGTTGTTATAATTTTAAGCTTGTGTGTTATATGGAATTTTCCTGTATGAATAATAGATACTATATCATATGGCAGTGGAAGTATGATAAATATTAATGTTGACAAGCTGTCATAATTTTAGGGTCAGTACCCTAAAATTACCCTTGTGTTGAGTTTTCCTGTGCTGTAAGAGATATTAGGCACCATGATGTGGAAATAAAGACACACTCAAAACTAAGAAGTGTTTGTGCCCATGAGTGGCACAGTGGCTTGCTTCCTCCCACTCCCCACCACCTCTTTTCCATTTCTCCTGCCCCGCTTTGCTCTCCTTTTTCTTTCTTCCTCTTGTTCCCTTCATTTCCTTTCAGAAAACACAGTCTTAAGAACAAGCGTTTTTGTCTTAAATCGTGAGTTAGCTTGCTAAATATAAAATGTAAAACTTAGAAGATGACCAGGCCTCTGTGGTCACGTCAGCATCTGAGCTTAGTTTTCCTTTCCAAGTCCTCATCTGAGTTAACTTTATGTGACCCAAGTATGGCAACATCTTCCACTTCGTTCTAAATCTAGCCTCTTGATTTTCTTTTTTCCTTTTTTTTTTTTTTTTTTTTTGAGATGGAGTCTCTGTCACTCAGGCTGGAGTGCAGTGGTGCGATCTTGGCTCACTGCAACCTCCACCTCCTGGGTTCAAGTGATTCTCCTGCCTCAGCCTCCTGAGTAGCTGGGATTACAGGCATGTGCCACCATGCCCAGCTCATTTTTGTATTTTTTAGTAGAGATGGGGTTTCACCATGTTGGTCAGGCTGATCTTGAACTCCTGACCTCATGATCCACCCACCTCAGCCTCCCAAAGTGCTGGGATTACAGGTATGAGCCACCACGCCTTGCCTAGCCTCTTGATTTTCTATGCTAGCTGTCAACCTGGGTGATCCTCCCACCATAGTAATTTCTTATCCTCAGTAATTCTTTATCCCTAGACGTTTGGAAGTTTGGTTGGTTGATTGATTGGTTTTATATTATTTCTCTATAAATGAAGCAATTCTGAATACCTTCATCCTTCCATCTTAACATGGTTACTCCAGTGAAATAAAAAAGATTTTGAGTATAGAACCAAAGTCAATACACAATAAGGAAGGATCTTGGCTTTATTTTATATCCCGTCTCAAAGGTACTTTTCTACTTGTTAAATTATCTATCTTATTAGGACATTCTTAGTACATTTGGTATCTCTGCTTCCCATTCTGTTTTCCTTCTAGGAATTTATATCCTTTTGGAGACTTTTCTCATCTACCAACGTTTTTATGTCCCCTCAAGTACTGAAGCCTCTGCGGCAATCTCTGGATAGCTCAAGTTGTTTATAGATTTTACCCAAAAGCCAATATAAAGGAAGGTATCTTAGAAGAAAGATGCCTTTTCCGGCCGGGCGCGGTGGCTCAAGCCTGTAATCCCAGCACTTTGGGAGGCCGAGACGGGCGGATCACGAGGTCAGGAGATCGAGACCATCCTGGCTAACAAGGTGAAACCCCGTCTCTACTAAAAAAAAAATCCAAAAACCTAGCTGGGCGAGGTGGCGGGCGCCTGTAGTCCCAGCTACTCAGGAGGCTGAGGCAGGAGAATGGCATAAACCCGGAGGCGGAGCTTGCAGTGCGCTGAGATCCAGCCACTGCACTCCAGCCTGGGCGACAGAGCGAGACTCCGTCTCAAAAAAAAAAAAGAAGAAGAAAGATGCCTTTTCCTTTTGGTGGTTATTTTCTCTTTAAATACAAATCTTATACAGCCTTATAATATTGTAATAAGACTATAACCCAGCACTTGTTAACTTTTTCAAAATGATGAGTCTCTAAGGTAGCTTGTTTTATTTTTAAATAACGAACATTTTGTCTGTTTCTCCAAACATTGCTCGTCTTTTTTTTTTTTTTTTTTTTTAAAGCAAGTCTGTCTGGAGTTTAAAACCAAAGACAAATCATACTGTGCTGCATCTCTCAAAGAGTTTACAGTTTAGCTAGGTAAGACCAGAAGCACATGAAAAGTAAAATAGGTATATCAGACATAACCAGGTAATGTCAGAGTACAGGAATGGTACAGATAGTAGAAGTTAAATTCCTAGTAAAGAGAGAGTAGATAATCTGTAAACTTGTGACACACACAGCTCCTTTACTGACAGAGGAAAGAATCTGACCACCTTCCTGGCATCTTTTAAGAAAGGCATAGACAGATCTATCTACTTCTTTTTCTCATTTGCCTCATCACATTCCATTGTGACCTCTCTAGTTTTTTGCACACTGTCATGCTTAAATGTTATTTCTCATGAACATATTTAGGTTTTCCTGAGGATATTTCTCAGAGTCCTGAGTCACATAATCAGGAGAGCTGATTAGGCATAAGAGAGACTGATACCAAATCAGAGTTGAACTTTCAGGGGACTTCTGCTTTCTAGTTGTTAGATGTTGGAAAGTTATGTTTGTTTGGGCTCCAGGAATCAGAGCAGTTTGTTTTCCCTCCATACCCCAGGATTGTCCTTCCAAGTCTCACCTTTCCCATCTCCCCTCATCTCTAGCACTACCACCTACACCCACTGTGCTGTCAGCAGATAATAAGGCTGACCAATTGCCTAGATTTTGCCTAGGTGAAAGAATTTTGGCTCAAGTACTAGCAAGATGAATCACATATCCTGTCTTTAACCTTCTTATTTATTTATAAAGACACAAGTCTACCACTTGAACTGTGCACTTCCTGGGGCTCCCTTTGGTCATGCCCCTTGCTTCAGACCTTTCTTCTTGGCCCTGTTCTTTAAGATTGAAATTGTTCATACTTCAAGGCTTGGCTACCATTGTTAGAACATTATCTGCCCATTTGAATTTCGGAAGAGTAAGGGCCTTTCCTCCTTAAAAAGTTCCTCATTCTTTCTATCCTTCCCTGTTTCACCAATTCTGTTAACTATAGACACCGCCTTCCCAACCTGTCACCCACTCCCCAAACCGTGACTGTGTACACATCATTTTATTCCTACCTTCTCCTGTCTCTTGCCAAAAGGCCCATGGAAAGTTGAGCTTCTACTCCTTGATCCTGACCTGGTTACAAGCTTATGGCCTACCACCCAATTCTTTGGGAAATAAGGTTAAAAAATGGACTTCCATACAATATTCCCCTTGGAATTCACATTCATAAATTTATAGACCACATTTGCGTATTATCAGTAATCATAATCTGTCTTACATTCAACATATCAGTTGAATGTTTGCACAATTGCATTTAATCAGACCTCTGCTGTCTTATTTGGGAATTGTCTCTCAAGTATAGCTTACTTTGGAGAAGTGTGCCATAGGCTTGTATCTGTCTTTACCCTTCAAGACTGGACCTAAACATAAATGTGCACTAATAGCATATTTTTAAAGTTTTTTTAATGGAAACTATTTTGCTAGGCCATACGAATGAATCAGGCAGGCTGTTAGAAGGCCCTGCCAGAGATCAAGTTTGGTGTGTCTGAAACTGTTGTGTTTGACCCTGAGGGACCTTGTGTGAACAGTTCTTGCTTAGGCTTCTACTGGTTTTCACTAATTCAGGATCTGCTGAGTTTTTTATTGGTTAAAACTTGATAATAGTAAAACAACAGAATACTCATCTGGAAAGATGTCTTACTGACATTCATTTATTAAGCTGCTTTCTTTACTTCCATTTCAGATTTGTCCAATATGTGCAGCGTTACCTGGAGGCGATCCTAATCATGTCACGGATGACTTTGCAGCTCATCTTACACTTGAACACAGAGCCCCTAGAGATTTAATATCCTTTTAAGAGATGACAGGGAAAAGAGTTGTTTGTAATGTTTGTCATTTTGATTTTTTGTTTTGGAGACAGGATCTCGCTGTGTCAGCCTGGCTGGTCTCAAACTCCTGAGCTCAAGTGATCGTCCTGCTTCAGCCTCTTGAGTAGCTGGGACTATAGGCACACAAGTGCCACTGCATCCAGCTTGTCATTCTGATTATTTTTAAGGATAATATCCCCCAAAAGAGGAAAAGTAATCTCCAAATTATTTTTACTTATTTGAACTTTTCCTAAAAGTGACTCAGTGTTGAGATGCAATTGATTTCTCTTTTTATATATTATCACTGTTGCATGAACCGTTTTCACTAAGTGAAAGTTGACTTGTCCTTCATCTTTAGTTCACTATAATTAGATTTTTTTTAAGGCAGTTTGACCAGATTATGTCTTCCAGGATGGCATTTTCATACAAAAGCGGAAAATGTTAATCCAAATTAAAATTTAATTAGTTAAATATGAAGAGGCTTTATTTGCTTTCCCTCTGTGTTCCTCTGCTGCTTTACCCTGTTGTGGGTGTGGTGTGGTGAGATGGTGGGGGTAGGTGTGCATCTTGGTGTTCCTTTCCTTTTTGGGGTCTCCTTCTCCAGAGAGAGCCATTTCCTGCCCAGTTCCTAAGTAGGATAGCATAAGATCAGCTCTAGCTTTACATTTCCTTTCCTGCTTTTCTTTTTTTTTTTTTTTTTTTTTTTTGATTTTGAGTCTCACTCTGTCGGCCAGGCTGGAGTGCAATGGCACGATCTTCAACTCATTGCAACCTCCACCTTCTGGGTTCAAGCAGTTCTCCTGCCTCGGCCTCCTAAGTAGCTGAGATTGCAGGTGCCAGCCACCATGCCCAGCTAATTTTTGTATTTTTAGTAGAGATGGGGTTTCACCATATTGGCCAGGCTGGTCTCTTGGCCAATCTGGTCTCGAACTCCTGACCGCCCGCCTCGGCTTCCCAAAGTTGTAGGATTACAGGCATGAGCCACTGCGCCTGGCCAGTTTTTGTATTTTTCTTTAGTAGAGATGGGGTTTCACCATATTGGCCACGCTGGTCTTGAACTTCTGACCTCAGTGATCCTCCCGCCTCGGCCCCCCAAAGTGTTGGGATTATAGGTGTGAGTCGCCACGCCCAGCCTCCTGATTTTATTTCTTCATTCCCTTCCTTATCTCTCAACAGTTGCTGGCAGTGTTCCCTGAGATTACTGGCCTACCAGAGCGATTAACTTTGTGGTCTTTGCTTCTGGTTTCAGGTTATGAATTGTTCGTCTAAAACTGTCACCAGCTGGGTACAGTGGCTCATGCCTATACTCCCAGCACTTTGAAAGGCCAAGGTGGGAGGATCACTTGAGCCTAGAAGTTCGAAACCAGCCTGGACAACATAGGAAGACCCCGTCTCTACCAAAATAATGAGCTGGCCATGGTGGCACACACCTGTGGTCCCAGCTACTCAAGAGGCTGAAGTAGAAGGATGGCTTGAGCCCATGAGCTCAAGGCTACAGTAAGCTATGGTTGTACCACTGCACTTCAGCCTGGCAACAAAGTGAGACCCTGTCTCAAAATACATATATATAAAAAATCATAATATATAAATTATCAAGTATATAAATATGATCGTATCACTTTCTCTGAAACCCAAACCATCCTCATTAATATGATGGAACACTGCATGTACGGTAACACCTGAAGGCCTCCTGGAGCTACCCATCTGGTCCTTAAATAACTCCAGAACCATCAGCTGAAAAACTGAGAAGCCAGCAAAAAAAAGAATCTGCATTATAAAGCTGGTCTGTTGGTGCTTTAAAGGAAAAATCTCTTCTATATGATCTGGCCTCCCCCACCTCTCATTTGCCTTTGTGGAAACGTAGGGTTGTCTTCATGAGTTTTTACAGCTATTTGCGACTCAGGACCTTTTTCAGTTTGACTCAAACTCAGCTGTGTAAGATGGTTGAGGCTGCTGGGAATTTGACTTCGTGATAAATGTCATGTTAATCTGTGTGTCTTACACAAGAAATGCAAATCTGTTTTCTGCTTAGCAGCAGCATTGTAAAGAAGCTTGAAGACAGATTAATAATCCAAAAGGAATCTTTGATTTGCTAAATATAAATTCAGTATTGTTCCTTTTTCATTATAGGTGATATTTAAGATTTCATGAGCTATATAGAGAAGCTTTCTTACCTCACACAGCCAATACACACACACACACATGTTGCCTTATATTTGAGTGTCTTTTTAGGGTTAATAGCCCTCCCTCATAGATAGAGTTGGGACATTTGCACTTTAAGTTAAATGTGCTGTTTTTAAATGCTTACAATTCAGGAAGTCTTTATATCTGTCTAGCAAGGGCTCAAGTGATTTTTTTTTTTCTTTCTGTGAAATATTTTCATTTTTTTTCTTAACTTTTGGGTTATGATGAATCGAGTGGTGTTCGACATGTACGTAGAATGTTTCACCCTGGCCGGGGATTAGGAGGTCCTCGTGCTCGTAGATCAAACATGCACTTTACTAGCAGTTCTACTGGTGGACTTTCTTCTTCTCAGAGTTCATATTCTCCAAGCAATAGGGAAGCCATGGATCCTATAGCTGGTAAGTTAGTTTCACATTAATAAGGGAAATGGCAGGGGAAGGAGGAGCTCCTTTTAAAACTTTTTGTGATGCCAGGTGCGGTGGCTCACACTCTGGGAGGCTGAAGCAGGTGGATCACTTGAGGCCAGGAATTCAAGACCAACCTGGCCAACATGGCGAAACTCCATCTCTACTAAAAATACAAAAATCAGCCAGATGTGGTGGTGGGTGCCTGTAATCGCAGCTACTCAGGAGGCTAAGGCATGAGAATCACTCACGCCTGGGAGGTGGAGGTTCCAGGGAGCTGAGCTCGCCCCACTGCACTCCAGCCTAGGTGATAGAGTGAGACCCTGTCTCAAACAAACAAACAAAAAAAAAATTTGTGAGATTTGTGTTCTTAGCTCACCTCTCTGATCATAAGCCATGTTCCTTCACAAAATTGCCAAATACTTTAAAAGTGTAAAATGTGTTCAAAGCAGACACTTAGCATAAAGTAATTCATACTCTTCTGGCATCGCTTAAGTCCAGTAGTCCCCCTCTCATATGTGGTTTTGCTTTCCCGGGTTTCAGTTACCCACAACCAACTACAGTCAAAAAATAGGTGAGTACAGGACAGTAAGATACTTTGAGATGGAGAGAGACCACATCACATAACTTTCATGGTGTATTTTTAGATTTACTCTATTTTGTTGTGAATCTCGTACTGTGCCTAATTTATAAATTAAACTTTAGCACAACAGATAAGTATATATAGGAAAAAACATACAGGGTTCTGTGTTATCCAAATGCCCATTTCAGCCATTCACTGGGGGTCTTGGAACATGTCTCCTGCAGGTAAAGGGAGTGGGAGACTCCTGTTCTTAGAGACATAAGATGATAAAAAATGGTTTTATGTTGTATTTATGGCCTCTATTGAAGCCCAAGGAAATCATAAAACATTTCAGTTTGAATACCTTCAAAATTTCATGGTTAAACCTCCATAAGTACACATAACAAATGTCCAAAGCACATTTGAAATTAAGGTTTTATAAGGTATAGCTAACATTTTTAAGAACATGTTATGTGTAAAATTCTATCACAGGTTTATGCCTATCTCAGGTGTTGTGCAGGGCGCCTCATGGCTTCCAGGTACACATTCCACCACATGGACACATTTCAGAACTGTTATATCTATAGCTAATTGACAAGACTAAAAAATTAAGCTCTTCTCATAGAAGAAAGGAAAGTAAGACTTAATGTCCTGATCTTGATTTGAGAACTATATAGTTGTAGAACATACTGAAAGGTACATGTTTAATAGCTTGGGGAAAATCTTAAAAAAAAAACAAAAACAAAAAAACACAGTTTTTGAACCTGGCCATGTCACTGGGTCTAGTACATGACAAACCTGGGAAGTTGGTAGCAGAGCACAGGGTCAGAATAAAATATAAAAAATCACTGTAGCCTGACAATCTACAAGACACACCAAGCAGACAAGTGGTAAGACTGTGGGACGTGTGCACACGTTTAAAGCAACAATTCTGAAATGTGTCCATGTGGTGAAGTGTGCACCTACCTGGAAGCCATGAGGTGCCCTGCAGAATACCTGAAACACTGGTAAGTGTAAATCTGTAATAGAAACTGAGAACATCAGAGCTAAATGACAACTTAGGAACACAAAGGAGGAGACAGCAGACACTGGGGAAGAGTGGGAAGAGAGAGAGGAGCAGAAAGATAACTGTTGGG
Organism: Rhinopithecus roxellana; assembly: GCF_007565055.1. NCBI lineage: Eukaryota > Metazoa > Chordata > Mammalia > Primates > Cercopithecidae > Rhinopithecus > Rhinopithecus roxellana. The sequence continues at coordinate 20,694,617 of NC_044565.1, read as the reverse complement.
TACTGGACTTAATTGGGTACTGCGTGATGTAATAATATGTACGACAAACCCCCATGATGTGTTTAACTGTGTAACAGACCTTCACATGTACCCCCAAACCTAAAATAAAAATTTAAAAAAGAAAACCTAAGAACAATTTTACATCTATCATGTTATTAAAAAGTTAGATATACCATATAAAATTTTAATTCCAAATGTGCTTTGAACATTTGGGTGTGCAACAACAAAAACAAGCCTAACAAACTGAGTTTGGGGGATTTAAAAAATATTTCTTCATCCAAAGGGAATATTTACCTGCTATTTTGGTGGCAGACACGAAAAATTAAAGTAGTTTCTGGGAGCAAAATTCAAATTTGAGAAATTTTCATTTTTTTTTTCTGTCAGTGAAAATTAGTTTTAGTGATAGACTGTATATTCCATGAAAGAGTGGTATAAGAGTGCTATCAAAAGCCTGAGATAAAGCAACAGTGAACAAGAAAACAGAAACTGTTAATGAGTTTTAATGATAAAGAGTTTTTGCTGGCCTAAGAGTGTCTGCAAGGCAGTCATCGGTTCCCTATAAGCGAGGTAGACCCTCCACTTGGAAGAAGGCATTTCACTGCACCTTATGTAGATGAGAGGGTACAGGGACAAAGGTTTACACCTCTCTTAATGAGTACAGCCTTATGGACACAAGACAGTCTGGATCATAACACTACGCTGTACAGTCAGATGCAGCAGGTTCTCAGGAGCTGGTCAGCCTTGCTGAGCACTGCTAGTGGTACCTACTGCAGTGGTACTCTGAAACAGCAGTACCAGAAGGTACTAGAGGGAGAAGGCAGAGGCGAGTGTGCAGGGACCACCATCAGAAATGATCCAGGCCTCTTGGACTAAATCCTAATAATTCATTCAGTCATTCAATAAATGTTTGAATTCCTGCTATATCAGGCCCCTGTTCTGAGAGCTGGGAATATAGTCAACAGTAGACCTCATCCCTGCTTCCATGAAACACATATTGAGAAAGCTTATATTATAATTGGGCCCGCAGATAAACCACTTCATTAAATACTAAGAGAAAGCTTAACTAAATTAGTCTATTATGCAAATAATTTTAAAGACAATTTAAGTTTTACTTAAACATAGTTGGGTCTGGGTTGATATTCGTATGCATTTGCGTTCTCTGTACACAGTAACTCCTGCCTCCAGGAGGCATTCTAGAAGGTATTCAGCTCTTAACTGAAACTGTATGCTGCTGTGGTTACCTACCTGTTCACAATGCTTTTGATGTTGTTCCAGTAAAAGAGTGATCTGTAGCGTTTTGTTTTCCTCAGTATTAAGCAGACATTAATTGTCTTCATTTCCATTGGCAGAGCTTTTATCTCAGTTATCAGGAGTGAGACGTTCTGCAGGAGGACAGCTTAATTCCTCTGGCCCTTCCGCTTCTCAGTTACAACAACTGCAGATGCAGCTGCAGCTAGAACGGCAGCATGCCCAGGCAGCACGGCAACAACTGGAGACTGCACGCAACGCAACCCGGCGTACTAACACAAGCAGTGTCACCACTACAATCACACAATCCACAGCAACAACCAACATAGCTAATACAGAAAGCAGTCAGCAGACTCTCCAGAATTCCCAGTTTCTTTTAACAAGGTAGCTCATTTGTTAATAGAATTTTATTTGGGAAGTAGTATTTTGTTGCCACTACAGTCTGGAATTATCTTTTCTCTTTTGTGCATATATATTTCTTTAAAATTCTGTGTTTGATTAAAACTCACAAATCTCTGATTAAAACTGCATATTCAGTATTTCCCCAAGAATGTGAAACATAGTAATTCTTTTAGATAAATTAAGAATACTGGGCCAGACCCAGTGGCTCACACCTATAATCCCAGCACTTTGGGAGGCCAAGACAAGCATATCACCAGAGCCCAGGAGTTCCAAACTACCCTGGGCAACATGGTGAAATCTTATCGCTACAAAAATTAGCCAGGCGTGATGGTGCACACCTGCTACTTAGGAGGCTGAGGCAGGAGGATTGTTTGAGCCCTGTAGGCAGAGGTTGCAGTAGCCAAGATTATGCCATTCATTCCAGCCTGGGTGACAGAGTGAGACCCTGTCTCTAAAATAAAATAACTGGTCTTCTTGTTCTCAAGGTATATATCATCATATAATATGAATTGTTTTGCCATAGTACCCATAAAACATTAAACACTGTATCATTATATATATATGGTTCATATTAGGTGCATTTATCATAATTAACATTGCTTTTTATTGCCAGTTTTAATCTACTGTGAAATATTAAAAGGTATAAAGGATTTCATAATACAGTGACAGTTTTCTATGAATTTCTAAAAAAGTTAGATTTAAATTTTTATGGTTGGCACACAAAAAAGTAACTTAAAAAAATGACTTCCCATGGTATAAATAATATTCAGTACAACAGTAAACTACTCTACTGGATGGAGTTCCTGTTCGCTTCTGAAACTGTTAGCAACTGTATATATTTGTCTGCCAAAACTTCATAGGCATTTTATGTGACTTTCAGGAACATAAAGAATTTTAAAAAGAGCAATGATGAGTGGAGACGGATAATGAACCTGGACTAATTTGGGCTTTTAAGGGAGCAGAGAGGAATATAAAGAAAGAACTGTAAAATGAAGAATAAAGTTTGTGTAATACATCATTATCTCCAAAATGCAGTGTGTATGACAATTCACTGGGATGTTAGAAGAAAATATTATAATTTCTACTTATATTTCTTTTATCTCATCCTCTGTTAATCCAGTGGTGCATGTGTATAGTTATAAATAACATAGTGTGGGTGCAGAATAAAAAATCCTTGAAAATCCCTGGACTAGAGCCCCAGCTTTGCCATTTGCAAGTTTTGGACCTCAGGCAAGTCATTTCACTCCTCCAAACCTCAATTTTATCATCAGTATCCCAGAAGTTTTGCCTCTAGAGAGATAATTATTTTGAGGATTAAATGGAATACTGGTATGTGTATGGTTTGGCTCAGTATCTGCCCTATAGTAAAGCCCCAATTAATGGTATTCATTATTATTTGTTATGAAACCAAGAAAAAAAATGTAAATGGGTAATTTACTTTTGAATTATCTCTGCTAGGTCAGTAACTCTGCCTGGTTATTACCAGACAACGCTGTTTTAATGTAAGAGAACCACAGGGCCACAGATGGAGCTACCTGCTGCCATGTAGCCTTACCTATAGGGACTGACCAGCAGCAGGTCTGTAGCATACCACATCTAAGTTCCTACCTCAAAAAGGAGATCTGGCCGGGCGCGGTGGCTCAAGTTTGTAATCCCAGCACTTTGGGAGGCCGAGACGGGCGGATCACGAGGTCAGGAGATCGAGACCATCCTGGCTAACACAGTGAAACCCTGTCTCTACTAAAAAAATACAAAAAACTAGCCGGGCGAGGTGGCGGGCACCTGTAGTCCCAGCTACTTGGGAGGCTGAGGCAGGAGAATGGCGTAAACCCGGGAGGCCGAGCTTGCAGTGAGCTGAGATCCAGCCACTGCACTCCAGCCTGGGTGACAGAGCGAGACTCTGTCTCAACAACAACAACAAAAAAAAAAGGAGATCTACTAGTGTGCGTTTCTACTGAGAGTTCACAGAACTGTGGGTGGAATGTCTTGCCACTGCCCTTTGGAAAAGACATCCTCCTATCCACCCTTGCCCTATCCTTTTTTTTTTTTTTTTTTTTTAAAGACCTGAACTACTCAGTGAGCTTGTCTGTGCATTTATTCCACACCCAACTCTCAGAGCATGGTATGAGTGACCTCTGAGTGCTCTCCGTGGATTCTGGTTGTAGCTTCTTGAAATTCCCCTTCTGTCATCTGTTACTGTACATTGTATGGTACCATGTAATTTGCAAACCACTTTTGACATATTTTATTGTATCATATGATTTAAGGCAATATTTCCCCAGAAATACTCTCTTAACTTCATATGTTCTAAGGAATATATGTAATTATGTTATTCCACCCCCAATTAATAAGGTCGGAGAAAGCAAAGTAAGAAGAATAAAGGGATTATTTACTGTTGGGCTTCTCAAAACTTCAAATGTATTAACATGCATTGTGAATTTTCAAGGCAAGGAGAACGGCTGCAGTGTATTCAGGAGAGATCCTGGTCTCTGGTCACTCAGCTCTTATGTGATATATATAGGGCCCAAGCCTTATTTTTGGTCTTTTCTTTGACCAGGGGCAGTTCCTATTGATGTTGCCCTGGAACTGATGGTAAGGTCACAGTTTCTTTGGAGTCCAAGATAGTTGACCTTATAGAAAGTGATTGTTGGAGTGTGTAAGTCAGATCGGTCTTTTTTTGAGACAGAGTTTCGCTCTTGTTGCCCAAGCTGAAGTGCAATGGCACAATCTCAGCTCACTGCAACCTCCACCTCCCAGGTTTAAGCGATTCTCCTGCCTCAGCCTCCCAAGTAGCTGGAATTACAGGCACATACCTCCACACCCGGCTAATTTCTTGTATTTTTAGTAGAAATGGGGTTTCACCATGTTAGCCAGGCTGGTCTCAAACTCCTGACCTCAGGTGATCCGCCCGCCTTAGCCTCCCAAAGTGCTGGGATTACAGCTTTGGAGCCACCATGCCTGGCCAGATCTAATCTTTTGACAATGGGACCAGCTCATTTTGCTAACCCCAACTTGAAGATCCTTGCAAGTCTTGCAGTTTCATTTATATCCTAAATTTTATATTTCATCAGGAAGTCAAGACCTAGTACCAGTACCTCATACGTAGACTTTACCTGCCTCTCAGGAATGAGGTGTCTTCTCAGTTATTTCCCTGAAAAACAAAACAGTAATATTGTTACTGCATGTTCTCTCGAGGACTGAAGGCCGCAGCCTGTATGTTTTTAGTTCACCTCGTTGTTACATGGGTAGTCCTCTTTACGTTCTTTATCTTTCTGTTGCAAGGTTTAACTTCTCTAAAATTTTTTTTTTCTTTACCAAAGACCTTTTCCAAACCTAAGAACATGGAATGTACTTCAGTTCGTAATATTTTTATAGCTTTGGGTTGAAAACGTGTAGTCTACTCAATCTTCTATTCCATTAGATACTCTCTTATGATATCCTTAATTTTTTTTAACCATAAATGTAACCAGTCATTTCCTTTCAATGTGGATTTTGTGGCTTTTCTGTAATTACCTTTCAGATATTTTTGCTTTCTTTCAGTTCTGAAATTTGGTCTTTTGTTTTCTGAGTCATAGATACCTAATTATTTAGTGGTTTTGAACTTAGCACCTATGAGATTTTGTGCAAATTACTTAACCTTTGCTTCAGTTTCCTCTTCCTGTAAAATGTTGATAATAGTAGTCCCTAACTCAGAGAGTTAAATGAGCTAATGCACTCAAAGAGCACTCAGAGCCTGACCCGCCGTTAGTATCGTCCATGGTGGCATGGGGGTGCTCCTGTGCCTTGCAGTGCTGGTAGAACAGCAGGGAGCAGGTACCAGTCAGTAGGGCAGCGTAGAATAGATCTGTCTCTGGGCTCAGGGTGCTGCCTCTGCATACTCAGGGAGAAGACCTGTCATGTGTGCCTGCCGGGCGTCCTTTCAGTGTCCCCATATTCTCCCTCTTTGTTCCTTTTGCTGCCCCATTGCTTCTGCTAGTTTCCCTTTCTTTGCCACTGAAAGTGTAGAGAAAAGCAGTACTGAAACTAAGCAGAATTTTATATCATTTTTTGTTGGAGATTGCCTTTTTTTTTTTGAGACAGAATCTCACTCTGCTGCCCAGGCTGGAGTGAAGTGGCACGATCTTGGCTCACTGTAACCTCCAGCTCCCGGGTTTAAGCAGTTCTCGTGCCTCAGCCTCCCAAGTAGCTTGGATTACAGGCATGCACCACCACGCCCTGCTAATTTTTGTATTTTTAGTAGAGAAGGGGCTTCACCATGATGACCAGGCTGGACTTGAACTCCTGACCTCAGGCGATCCACCCATTTCAGCCTCCCAAAGTGCTGGGATTCCAGGTGTGAGCCACTGCACCCGGCCAGAGATTGACATTT